>NC_133327.1:619020019-619620019 GCF_042186555.1 Aquarana catesbeiana
TAATTTTTTTTTACAATATGACTTTTTTCATGACATAAATATCCTGCGTGTATGTCTTTCCCAGCTGTTAAAGGTTCTCCATTTTTAACAACCTGATGCAGAGACAAAAAAAGTGGTTCTACCGACTAGTAACTATGTCAGTGTTTCTCCAGAGTAGACTGCATGTATCCCAAGGGCTACAGTGACCCAGAATGAATAATAAAAAAGAAAAAGCGTTTTCAAATAAGTCTGACTTTTTTTTTTTCAATATTACAGTAGCCTGCAAAGTGGTGTTTACAACATCTACAGAGCAAGAAAATTTAGTGAACCTAACTTTTGCCAACAAATCTTAAAGTTGAACTCCGGGGTCCCCCCCCCCCCCCAGTTCCCAACACGTCCCCCCAACAAACATTAGTAAATACATAAACACGCAAGACATACCATTTGTTTGTAGGGCTTCTGTTCTGGAGTGGACTTTGACTCCCTGGCTTTATCAATGTCCTCTGCGGTCAGCCCACTGACAGAAGTGTGGTCCTGGTGAAAGCCTCTTTTCTGTCCAGTGGCTGTAAAAGGTCCTGCAGTGTCCCTGAGATTTCCAAACACAGTTCCATTGTCCATTTTGGAGGTGGGGTCTGGTCGGAAGGAATAGGTGTCTTGGCCCTGGCTACTGTAGACGTCCTGATTGGACTGGGCCTCTGTATGCTGGATTCCATGAGTGTGGCCGGACGAAGGGGAGTACTCCATGCCAGCAATCTCAGAGGTCGGTCCTGAAAAACTGTCAATGTCCTCCACAGCCAGGTTCTCCTGCTGCCCGCCAACTTCCTAGAAAAAAAATATAAATACCCAAATGTCAAAATCTACAAGGTCATAACATAACCATGGGCGAAATCTGGACCTAGGGGTTAGGTTACACTGACACCTTCAACAAGAGGATGTAGTTCATGCATTGGCTGCATGGCTGACAACACATCAAGAGGGAATGGTGCAATTATGCTGGTCCTTCACATTCATTTCCTATCCAGTCACTGGCTTGCAATTACATACAGTACTGTCTGTGCACCCCACCTTTAGCTGTGGTTTCAATCCTCCGACCCTTATGTCACTACATGACACATTTAGCAGAAAAAAAAAAAAAAAACACAGCAAGCTGCAGGCATCGGACACCTCTCTAAGTGCCAAATTAATTGTTGCCAGAGCGGGTAGCTGCACAAACCAAAAAAACTTGAGGACGTACACTTCTGCGTATTATTTGTACCTATAGGTAAGCCTTATTATAGGCTTACCTTTAGGTACTGTAAATATCTCCTAAATGGCACACGTCTAGGAGATATTTACTGTATATGCAGCCGCTTACATCATTGGTGCATGGGCTCTGAAGGAACGGCTACCCGTTTTTTTTCCCCATCAGAACCCTGTGCAGCGTCACACGGCTCTGGCCAGTCACATAGACGGAGACCGTGGACCTGAAAGGAAGACAGGTGAAGATGGATACAGCCTCCAGTGGGACAAAGAGGGCTTAAGTTGCAGATAAGTTTAACAATGTGCTAGCATGCATACTAGCACATTGTTTTTTTTTCTGACCTGCAAAAGTAAAAAGCATAAACAAAAAAAAACAAAAAAAAAAAAAAAACAGCACTTTACTTCTGCTTTAAACGAAGTATAGCCAAAGCTTTTTTGGCTGTACTTCTATGGACCACAGCAGTGCCGTTTGTTCTGCACTCCTGTGACCAGTTTTCAGCAGACAGTAAGCTAAAGCCTGTTGTGGGCCGATCTAGGCTCTGAAATATGGTCAGGATACACCCAGATGCTTTGACCGGCAGCTGGTTCAGCCTCTCAACAAGCCGCTGGGAGACTGAGCCATCCACTCCAGCCACCTCTCCCCACAGCCAACTGTCTGCAACCTGAAGATGAAGGAGCTGAGCGAGCAGTGTTGTTCGATTGCTCTGTTCTGTCTGGAGCCGGCGGGGGGACAGATGAAGAATCAGACTGATGCTGCATCCACCTAGGGAAGTTTTTTTTTTTTTTCACAAATCTCATACTTTTAATAAAATGTGTCAACACTGTCCTGCACACTTTTTTTTTTTTTTTTTACAATGTACATTTATACTAATGGTTACATGCATATATGGACCCTCTGCCTCTAGTCATTCAGAATCAGCTGCAGTTGAGCCAGAACATGAATTAATTACTTTTTCAGGGCGAGATGTAAAAACCAATTGTGTGTAATTAGCAGCATAGCTGGCTACATACTGTTGATATTTACAGGTCAGCCCTAAGCGGGCATAGTCAATATGATCCATGTGCACTGGACACAAATGTCCAAGTGCATGAGCTCTAAATGTAAGTGCAGGCACCTTATAAATGTTTGTACGGCTCAAGTTCACTTTAACATTAATTACAAAAGGCTGCTTTTATCTGTTCTCAGAGTGGTTGTACTGAGAGATCAGTGGCCATGAGAAAATGAGCACAGGGTGCATAGAAAAGCTTTTGGCTGGAATACAGTGTTCTGTTCACGATTTATAAGGGGGGGTGGGGGGTGTTAACATTTTCAAAGAGATAAAAGCATGCGCACAATTAAGGTTTTATTTATAGGCTCAATAACAGACAATGCCTAAATGGATCACAAAAGCAGTCATAGTTTTTCCGAAATGCCTGCTTTAAAAATCACCTAAATATGATGTAGCTGCTGTCCCAAACTGTAGATTCCATGAAGACTGCAACATCTTCATATGAATACTCCATACCTACACTATTAGACCTTTCTGTTGTGGTTGACCACCCATTCCTCCTCTAAATACTCCATTCCCTTGCAAATTTTGCTCTTTCCTGGTTCTCCTCCTACCTATCACAGTGTACCTCCTCTCTACTTCTTTCTGTAGGGGTCCCCCAAGGTTATGTCCTCAGACCCCTTCTCTTTTCCATCTACACTTCCTCCCTAAGGGCTGTACACATGGGCAGAATGTCGGGCGGCATCAGCCAGGTCAATAGAAGCCGGCTGGCATTTGACCCATGTGTGCAGCGGCCAGTCAAACAGAAGCCGAGCATTCAGCTGGCTTGTGTCGAAGAGGCATGACCTGAAAAAGGTCTGCTAATTGGAACCTGATCAGCACTCTTAGCCAATGGCGGACCGGTGTGCGTTTATGGGGGGGGCCCCCCCTGTCAGAACACAATAGCACAGCAGGAGAGAGCATCAGATTGTTAATACAGCAGCTCCTCCTGTGCTCTTCAGTTTTTTTTTTTTCGTTCAGCCCAAGACCTGGAGTATAATAACCTTAAAGGAGAGGTACAGCCAAAGCTCGTTTGGCTGTGCTTCTCCTGTGGATCACAGGAGTACAGATTGTTTTGCATTCATGTGACCAGTTTTCAGCAGACAGCAGGCTGAAGCCGCTGTCGGCTGACGTCACAGAGCCGATCCAGGCTTGGGAAAGATCCCAACCATATGGTCGGGATCCGCCCACAAGCCTGGACAGGCAAAGCGATCCGTTAAGAGGCTGGGCCGGCTGCTCCCAACCCCTCCACAGCCCAGCGCTCCAGTGAGCATGGAGGGAGCAGAGAGCCGGTGACTGGCAGTCACCAGCTCTCTGCCCAGGGAGCTTTGAAAACTGAGCGATCGGCAGTGTTTGATTGTTTGGTTCTAAGTCTTAGAGCCAGCGGGGGAAAGATGCTATATCCAGCTAGGCAAGTATGATTCTTGGATTAAAAATATTATATATATATATCCCATACTTCTTTTAATTATAACATTTTCGGACTACTTTCCCTTTGTCCCTCAGCATTACCACATACTGAGGTTTTATTTAAAGGGTAACTCCACTTTCGTGGGGAAAAAAAAAAAAAAAAGTAAATAAAAGAAATATAGCGTATACAATTGCAACATAAGTCATATTGTAATTAAATGTTATTAAAAATTATCTTTCCTTTTCAATCTGCAGCCGCTGTAACTTTGTCAGTGCAGTGTAATAATATGGCTACCTGGAGTTGTTCTGTACAGTGTGTACAGACCACTCCCCAGAAACATAATTTCCTGCTTGTGTGATTGGTTCACCAAATTTTCCCAGAAGTCTGCACTAAGATACAATCAGATTTCAGGCATCCCCTGCAACAAAATTGTCCTTTTTGGTGTGATACTCCCAATAGGAACACATCTAAAGGGATGCAGACCCTGCAGATTTCCTCATTAGTGCCCTGCAGGTGCACAGCTGAGAGATAATTATGAAACCACTCCCATTAGACCCACTCATCACAGAGGCACAGAGGAACATACAGGGATTTCAACAGAACAAAAAAGGTAGGAATCTGAAACAAAAGGTTGTTATAATCCTTGAAATGTACTTAGATCACCCAGAGGAGCAATGTTTTTTTTTTTTTCCCTCGACAAACGTGGAGTTACGCTTTAGAGTATAAGGCTCAGTAAACACCTGAAGATTCTGCCAGTACCTTTCAGAGACACCCCTTTCCCATTTGTTCCACAGAAGCAGATTTTGTGCTGGCATGGTCAGGTTGCATTTTTTTTGCCTCCTCCCAGGGACATAGGGGATGCTGTACCTGTGCAAGCTGTGCCTGTATCCCTGTAGTCAGCCTGGGACATCACAAGTAGGAGTCACTGTCACAATAACTGCCCATTCAAGGGAGTAGTCTTCTCCCCCGCAGCACAGAGCCTGAAGAGAAAGTCCTACGACTGCCCCCAACAAAAGATAAAAGGCATTTGCAATGGTTTGTTTTTGGTTTAAAGTGATTGTAAAGTCTCAAGTTTTCCACCTTAATGCATTCTATGCATAAAGGTAAAAAATCTTCTTTGCTGCAGCTGCCCCCAGAGTCCCCCTTTTTCTTACCCAAGCCCGATCTGATCCAGCGATGTCCACAAGCCAAGCGGCTGCAGGCACCGTCTTCTCTCAACTAGCTATTAGCTCCTGCTGCTGTCAATCAAATCCAGTGACATGGGAGCGGGGCCGAGTACTGCTGTGTCAATGGAGGAGGTAGCGGGACTCAGGGGCGCACACGCATGGGTGTCCCCAGGGAAAGCGACTTTCCGTGGAGGCACCCAATGAAGGGGGGAGCCAGGAGCGCTGGCAGGGCACCCCAGAAGAGAAGGATCAGGGCCTCTCTCTGCAAAACCCTTGCATGGAGCAGGTAAGTATAACAGGTTTATTATTTTAGAAAAAAAAAGCAAACTTTTACAATCACTTTAACGAAAGTGGACGTTCGCCTATAGCTCTGCTGAAATCAGGGACATTTTGTTGTACCTCCTGTCCTGAAGACCGATCAGGAAAAGGCTTTAAAATTTGGAAAACAAGGAAGACTTCTAAATGACAACCATCATCAAAACAGGTATTGATTAAATGGAAAGAGGAAGAAAAAAGAAGAAAGAAGGACGGGTCCAATTTTCATGCTTTTCAAAACTGGGAAACAAATTTGGCTGGAGTTACACTTTAATTAGCCGAAGCCCAAAAAAAACAGAACTCACCTGCACTCTACCCATAGCGGCACTGAAACGCTCCTCTGCAGCCACCTGCCAGCTTCTGGCCACGTTGGCAACATCTTTGCCTATCGCTGCTTGCCTCAGCTGCCCGGTCTGTACTTCCAGTATGGCTTTACTGAGCTTAGCCAGGCCTCGCATTAGCTTGACTGCATCTCCCGCCATGATGGCTGCTTGCTACTTCCCACACCTGCTGAAAGGAGAAAGGAAAAAAAAAAAAAAAAAAAAACCTGTTACAAACGTTTTGGGGAAAACAAAATGTTTTGTTCTGTTTCTATATGAAGGCAAGTTTATGAACCATTTTAATGATATTTACCAGTGCTGGTTGGGGCGTTAATGTCTCATGCCCCGTACACACGATCCGAAAAACGTACTAAAAATGCCGCATTCGAATCAATCGTACAATAATCGGAACGTTAGTACAGAGCTTTCGAGAGCCGATCAGAACAGTTCATCCGATATTATTCTATCGGACATGCACGGAAATTTTTTTCGTACGATGCCAGATCGTACGATTTTCAGTACACCTATCGTTCGAAAATGCAATACAAATACATTAAAACACATGACATTTCCAAATTTTTATGCTATCGTACGGGAATTTTCATGACTTTAGTAAACTCATCAGATTTGACGTGAGATTGGCATGCAAAAAATAAAAAATAAAAAAAGGGGGGGAGGACGATCATTCATCAGATAATCGGATCGTGTGTACCGAGCATAAAGAGGTTACTTACCTTGTATCACACACAGCAGCATGTATTTAAAGTAGATCTAAACCCCAACTAGGAAATTATTGTCCTCAACCACTGTAATTAACAGCTGCCATCACTTTAGTTTTATTTTTTAATTCCACAAACTGTCGATTTCACCTTTCGGAATTTTATCATTTCTCTACCGCTGATCTCCTCCAACCTCTTTCTGCCACTTCCTGTCTACATGCGCACACCTGCGTCTGCTGCACACCATTGTTCTAGACCAGTTTCTTGATAGTGAGAACAGTGAAACTTGTCTGAACAATGTGCGTTAGCCCAGCCACCGGCCTACACTAGGGTGTCACAGTATGGCAACGCAGGGGAACAACTGGGAGACAAGTGTCAACCTATAACAAAAAATTGCCTGCCCTTCATGGCAGGATCAACAGGGGTAAGCTGATGAAAGATGCAGATTTAAATAGGATTGAAAAAACTTCCATTAACATGGGAAAGGTTTGATGAGATTTTAGTAGGAGGTGCACCAAATGGAAATTTTGGTACCGAAAAGGCAGGATTGCACGTGGCCGAAAACTGAAACCAAAAATGACAGTTAAAAAAAAAAAAAAAAAAATTACATATATACATTAAATATATATATATATATATATATATATATATATATATATATATATATATATATATATATACATATATATATATATATATATATATATATATATACATATACATACACACACACATACATACATACACACACATTAATAAATATATATATATAACAGAAATTATATTTGTTTTAAAACAGAATGTTAAAAGCAAGTGAACATTTCAAACATTCTTTCATTCAGCGAACGTACAAAGATTTTTAGTATGAATATTCTCGTCTGAAAATTGACCCATGTGGCCAGCATAAGGCTCGGTAAACACCTATGCAGTTTACTTTTAATCTGTTTCTGCAGTGCTTTTTCCTGTGCGTTTTGATTTTTTGCACACGTGATTTTGCTGCGATTTGCATTTTTTACTTTTATTAAATGCCTTTTTTTGGCCAATTTGTTGTTGGGCAGATTAAAAAAAAAAAAAAAAAAAAAAATTGCTGAAAAAATGCATTACATGCTTTTCTGCAGCTTCTCCACTGAAGTATATTGAACAGCAGCAGCTGAAAAAAAAGCATGAATGTGAATGTTAAATGAACAAAAGAAAAAAAAAAAAAAAAAAAAAAAAAAAAAAAATTTGCTCTTTATAGTACAAAAAGACTACGATACTGTAAGGGGTTCATTTTTGAACTGTGCAACAGTGAAAGTAATATTTACAGTAGCGATTTGCTCTTTTTGTACTCTAAAGGGCTAATTTGAGTTTAACCCCATTATGTTACTGGTCGATTAATCGATTACTATTTTCATAATCGATTAATTTCTTAATCGATTAGTTGTTACGGCCCAACTTGACACTATTTTGGGACCAGTGACAATTATACAGCGATCAGAGCTAAAAAAAAAAAAAAAAAAAAATAGCCACTGATTACTGTATAAATGTCACTGGCAGGGAAGGGGTTAACATTAGGGGTCACGTGTGTTCCCTCAGTGTGTTTCTAACTGTGGGGGGTGGTACTGACTGGGGGAGGAGACAGATCGCTGCTCCTAAGACACCGCTCCTAAACCATACCTGCCCATTGAAATCAACGGGGCAGCGCGGCTATAGCAGCAGCGCTTTGCGGTGGTTTTAACCCTCTCTCGGCCGCTAGCGGGGGGGGGGGGGGGCGGACGCCTATACTCCTTAAAGCGCCCGCCGTACAGCTACAGCGATTCATGCACAAGTGCCATCCTACGACAGCGGGCGTTTGGCAAGTAGTTAATATAATTAAATTTAGGCGACTATGAATTTGTCGGCCTTTAGTGCAAATAAAGCTCAAAATAAAAAAAATAAAAAAATGTATCCCTTTAAAAATTCTATGACTGTCTTCATACTGTTCCATTGCACTTCCATTGTGGTATTAAAAATGCTGCTTGCTGCATTTTGGGTAAATTAAAAAAAAAAAAAAAAAAAAAAAAAAAAAAAAAAAAACACAACCCGCACCAAAAATGCATTAACGCGCCCATGTTACGTTTTTGATGCTGTTTGAGTCACATGACCTATGAAGAACACCATAAGCACAGTAAAATATTTGGTGGTAAAGTTGCGTGAGATTTCGGTGCCATTATAGACAAAATGCCGATTGGGAAATTTCGGTGCATCTCTAGATTTCAGAGACCGAGTTTAGTTTACTTGAAACAGTTTTTGGTCACTCTTATCCGCATTTTTTGACAATTTGTCTAAGAGTCCCGGCATCATTTATCTGCCAGCCAGGGACACAGAATGTAATAGAAAATGTACTTCTCGCTGCATCGAAAACTGTAAGCCATTCCTAAAAGAATCATGGGGGCTGCCACTGCTGATCTTTCCCTGGCTGATTTACTAAAGTAGAACAAGCCTTATGGCCCTGTACACATGATCCGAAAATTGGACAGATCGTCCGACTTTTTTTGCTTGATATTTGCAAGTAGAAATTGAATAAGTTACTAAAGTCACATAAATTCTCATACAACAGAAAAAAAAAAAAAAAAAAAAAATCAGAAGTGATGTCATGTGTTGTAATGTATTTGTATTTTCGGACGACAACTGTACTGACTAAACGAAAATCGTACGAGGAAAATTTTCGTGCTTGTCCGATCGAATAATATCAGATGAATTGCCATGATAGACTATTGAAAGCTCTGCACTAACGATCCGATTATCGTACGATCGCATCAAAAGCGGTATTTTGCGTCCGATTTTCGGATCGTGTGTACCGGCCATTAGAAAAGTCCTAACAAATTCAGAAGCCCTCATCTGTATGTTTGCTTAGGGTCCCTACCCCAAACATTGAACCAAAAGGGTGATTGAGGGAGACAGACAACCAGCATTACAGAATGAAGAGTAATGGCAGACAAGTGTTTCTTGGTAAAGTTTCCCCCACCCCTTTTAGGGAACCCAGAGACCAGCATAGTTAGTAGCCAGTAAAAATGTCAATTGCAAAATAGGATATCAAATTAAAAAGAAAAAAAAAAAAAAAAAAACATGCCATCTGTAATTTTTAGGCACATAGAGGACCTGGTTCCCAAGATGCGTTCAACTCTGAACGAACGTATTATCAACAAGCCTGAAAAACACAGCAGTTCATAAAAGTAGAAAACAAACGTGCAGCTTCAGATAATGGTCTCCATTGATAAAGTCACTCTACCCCACCCTTAGTGTCACACCAAGAACACAAATTGAGTAACAGTTGAGTAATACTGCATAAAAATGCTGAAAATTGGGCTTTACAGAGAGATTCCGCCCAGAATCACTGATTCAGGGCAGAGTGACATTGTCTGTGCAAAGAAACTCACTCAACCCTCATAACTGACCCCAATGCTAGGGGGAGCGCCCCTCAGGGCCTGGGATTGATGTACTATACCCCAAATGCTGTCATACAAGAGAAAGTTGCATGCTCCTCCATATCCAGAAGCAATAGGTACTTTCGCTGACCGGGGCAGCAAACAAGCAATGGGGAAAAGTGTTGGCAAGTATCACTGGGTCACAAAGGGCACCCCCTGCACAGACACCATCACTCTTCCCTTAAAGCGGTTGTAAATATTTTTAAAAAGAAAGAACAATCATGCCTATACTTACCTGCTCTGTGCAATCATTTTGCACAGAGCACCCCTATCCTCTTCTTCTGGGGTCCCCGGCTGGCGCTCCATGCCCCTACCGGAAGCCAATGATTTCTACTGCTATCAATCTGTCCAATGAGGAGCGATACAGCAGCTGGAGCCGCTGCACTTGTGCACAAGGCAGGATCAGGCTCAGGTGAGAAACGGGGGGGGGGGCTGCAGCACAGAAGGTTTTTCACCTTAATGCAATGGTTCTCAAATCCTGTCCTCAGGGCCCACTAACAGGCCAGATTTTAAGTATTACCTTGGGGAGATGCAGACTAGAATACTGCAATCACTGAGCAGCAAATGAGATCACCTGTGATGTATTTCCGTTATCTTGCACACCTGGCCTGTTAGACCCCATTCACACAGGGACGACTTGTCAGGCGACCTAGTCGCCTGACAAGTCGCCTCCCGTTCTGTACTATGGAGCCTTTCTAAGGGGAGCGACGCAAGTCGCTCCGACTTAGAAAAAGGTTCCTGTACGTCTTCGGTGGCGACTTGGGGCGACTTGCATAGACTTCTATGCAGAAGTCGTTTTGCAAGTCGCCTCGCTGAGGCGACCTGCAAGTCGTGTTGCCCCTGTGTGAATGGGGTCTCAGTGAGTCCTGAGGACAGGAGTGCCTCCAAATACAATCATGAAAAAGGCAACAGTTGAAAGGAAAAAAAAATGGCAGGTCCAATGTAAAAAAAAAAAAAAAAAAAAAAAACACTATGTCACTGGTTCTAAAATTGCCTTCTCTGCTTTCATCACACTGCACTCTGTGAGCTTATTACAGTGTGCATTAGAAGATGCAGCACATCAAATCTAGTCCTTTGGTCCTCAGACTGACTATAAAAGGCCCACCCCTTTTATTAGATTTCAGTTCTTTCAACCATGGAGGCTCAGCATTGCCTAGAGTGGTCTGCATGCAAACGCCATTGGCCAAGAAACACCCCCTCCTCCAGACTGAGATCCACCCACCAAGGTATTTTCACATTTGCGGAAGCCAGCCCATTGCTTGCATCAGAGCGGAGGGCACACTGTACCCTGCCAGCACCCCCACTAGTTATGATCTTCCTGCATTGCATAGAGAAGAACAGAGATCCAGTGATGACTGGTTTTTGACAAGGTTTTATTTCTAAAATTTCAGTATGTTGAGGGGATCGGAGGAACTAAAAAGGAGCAAACTATAAGCAGATTACAATTCATTTTTTTTTTTTTAAATACAAAGGGCTGCCCAATATGTCCGTATAGCTACTACTGTCAAAATCATTATCACCAGTCCTATTGAGTACAAAAATAACTTCAAAAAGCTGTTTTTTCATTTAAATCTGAAGAACTAGAAACAAAGCAGTTAGACCCCTTTCACACTGGGGCATTTTTCAGGTGCTTTAGCGATAAAAAAAAAAAAAAAAAAAAAAGCACCCGAAAGAAGCCTCATCTGCAATCCCAATGTGAAAGCCCGAGCCCTTTCACACTGCCAGCGCCCGAAAAACGCTGGTAAAGCGCCACTTGAGACTCCTTTCACACTGGGGCGTTTTTCAGGCGTTTTTTCGGGCGTTTTTCAGGTGTTTCAGGGCTCGGGCCATCGGCGCACCCAGCCCGGTGGCAAAAACATGAAAGCGCTGCAAAGAAGCTGCTTGCAGGACTTTTTTTGAGCCCCAATGTGAAAGCACTCTGGCTTTTACACTGGGATTGCAGATGAGGCCTTCCTACAGGCGCTTTTTCTTTTTTAACGCTAAAGCGCCTGAAAAGCGCCCCAGTGTGAAAAGGGTCTTAAAGGGTTTTTATCACTTCTATTAAATACAAACAGCAAATCACAGATACCCAAGATCACTACAACTTGTATTTTCTGTTGTTGTACAGGAGTCATGGAACATGGGTCCAGCTACTGACAATATTACATTCCCTTGCGATACAAAGACCATTTCTCCACTTTAATTACCAATTCAATGCAAAGAATTCCACAGTACTACCATTTAGTTCCAATACCCCCAAGCCGTCTCCCTGTTAATTAGTGCACTAGAGTTTCCCTTTAAGTCCCAATTCCTTATCCCCAGAAACAATGAATTGTACGGATGACCTAAACGCCATAATAACAGCAGTTTCCCCTAAAAGTAAAGACTTACAGAGCTTGGAGCCGCTTCTCCCCGCAGTCTGGCCACATGTACAAACCAGAATATTGAAGGGATTTCCAGGAGGAGAGTAGAAATGGTATGAAGTCACTAGAGGGAACGTGCCGAGTATCACACAAGGTACTAATCACAACCAACGTGTGAGGAGCAGACGGCTGGAGTCACAAAATGCTTCAACATTAATCATCCAGACAGACAAACTTGCATCACTGCAATCCCATCACTGAAATTCTGATCTTTACATTTTTTTATTTCTTGCACCCCAAATCTTTTCCCAGAAGTTCCTGTGTCTGCCTTGTACCCCCTAAAAGGGTTTGCAGGTTTCAGTACAAATCTTAAAATTAATGTAAACCCCAACGAGCTTCCATTTTGCTCAGTATTTTGTCTATAGTTTTGCTCAAAAGCGTGCACGCCGGTGGCAGAAATCGTGAAATTTTGCCACTGATATTGAAAATCTGACTGATCATGCCAAGAAAACTGGCTTTTATTCAAGGTTCATGATCATATGAAGCCTATTAGAATTATTATATTAGTTGTTGGCTCCTTTTTCAATCATAACAGAAATCATCCCAAGGTTCACACTAGTGCAATGCAGGAAACCCTGCGATTCAGTGCCGTATCGCACCAGAAATCGCAAAGTGGTTCCCTCGGAGATCTGCAAACTGCTTTGGGTGTCAATGTAAAGTTAATGACACCCCCAGATCGCGGTGTGAACTGTGAAATGGTGCAAGAATCGGATGGCATAGGTGTGAACACCCATACGATTCGGTTCCAGTGCAGACCGAAACAAAAAAGGGTCCAGCACCTTTTTGGTATGTGAATGCACTTTCAGACAGTTTGTATGGCTGAAATCGCATCGCACAGACATCGCATGTGATCCGCACAGCAATGCAAATCACATGCGATGTCTAGCATGGCACTAGTGTGAACCGGCACAAATGGTCCTGATCAAAAATTTCCATACCCTGGAATGTTTGGCCTTGGTACAGAAACACAAAGGTTAAAGCACAGCTCCACCCAAAAGGGAAAGCTCCACTTTTCTGTCTCCTCCCCCCTCCAGCACCTTTTGAGGGGGGGTGGGTACCTGATTTTGACGGGTACCCACTCTCACCCCCGGCTCAGTTCGCAGCCACAAACTGAGCCAGAAGTTTGGCCCCTCCTGCCCCCCCCCCCCCCCCACCCCCCTTAGCGGATTAATTCACAAAGTGCAGCGTGCTTCATGCATGCACAGTAGGAGACCGGCTGTGAAGCCACAAGGCTTCACTGTCCGTTTCCCTGAGTCTAGATGGCAGCTGCAGCACCTGGTAGCCAATTGAAAAATTGGCTCCGGCGAGGACACTACATTTTTTGGACAGGTACATGCCTAATATTAAAAGTCAGCAGCTAAAGTATTTGCAGCTGCTGACCTATTTTTCTGAAGGAGCCGGGAGCTCCTCTTTAATTTTCCACATCTGTGGCTTTTTAAACTCCAGTTAGTGTCTGTGTATGACTAGTCAATGAGTTTGTTAGTTCTCTTGTGGATGCACTAAGCAGGCTAGATACCGAAAAATGGGGAGCAGAAAAGAACTGTCAAAAGACCTGCAAAACAAGGTAATAGCACTTTATAAAGATGGAAAAGGATATAAAGAGCTATCCAAAGCCTTGAATAGGTTCAAATGAACTATTGATGGACAGCGTCATAGGGACCATGACAAAGCACATGCGCACGAAGCACGTCGTCAGGGTAACAGACGAGCTTGCGTTCCACGCTGGTTCCTGGGTCTTCACCCTCTCCGCACTTTCGGCTAACACCGCCCATCATCCAGATCCACCCGTCTTTTCCACAACTTGGCTCTCCTGGTTCCGGGTCCGGTTGTTTGGCCATCTGATCCTTCCCACATGATCAGCACTTATTGGGCAGCATCTTCGGTCTCCTGCAGGCTCCCAGTGACCAAACACCATCAAACGGTCCGCAGCATCATCCCTCTCCACACCAGCCCGCACCTCTGCCTCTGGCCCTCTTCCTTCCGGACCAAGTTTCCATTCTGGACAGCAGGGACATTGGTGGCACCCCCCCATGCTCTATAGTCTGGTACTCTGGATGATGTTAACTCAATGCCTGTGGGACCTCTTAGTGGTATTGTAGGCTAAATTCATTTTTTACCATCTTTTTAAATCAACATTTTGTTTATTGAAGAAATAAAAACCATTGCTTTTATTTTATAGCCATAATGACCATTTCATTGTCCTGATATCAACACATTGAGCGCTGTTCATCAATGGTTCTTTTCCATACCACATCTCCATATGTTTTTTACCAGCTGCACTGGGTTTGGTTATATTATTACACATCTAACTTTGAAGGTATGACCCACAGTTTTAGCGCTCAAGTATTTAAGTTTTCTTTTGTGAAAGTACCGTTCAAATCACTTAAGTGGAAAATTTGGGGATCTCTTGATACCAAGCCAAGGTCAGGTACACAAAGAAAGATTGCAGCCACAACTGCCAGAACAACGGTTTGAGATACAAAGAAAAACCCACAGATAACCTCAGGAGAAATACAGGCTGCTCTGCAAAATGATGGTGTGGCCGTTTCAAGGAGCACAATGACAATACTTGAACACAAATGAGCTACATGGTCAAGTTGCCAGAAAGAAGCCTTTACTGCGCCACTGCCACAAAAAGACCAGTTACAGTATGCCTGATAACTTTGACATGCCTCACAGCTTCTGGCACACTAACCTGCTATTACAAGACCAAAATAGAGCTTTATGGTCACAAGCACTAGGTTTGGCGAGGGGGCAACAGGCCTATAGCGACAAGATTACCATCCCCCCACCGCATGAAGCATGGTGGTGGCTCACTGATGTTTTGGGAGTGTGTGAGCTTTAAAAAGACACAGGGAATCTTGTGAAAATTGATGGCAAGATGAATGCATGTTATCAGAAATTACTGGCAGACAATTTGCATTCTTCTGCATGAAAGCTGCACATGAGACGCTCTTGAACTCTCCGCATGACAATGAGCACAAGTGGACCCTCCAGTGGTTACAGCAGAAAAAAGGTGAAGGTTCCGGAGTGACCATCACAGTCTTCTGGTGCAATTTGCAGCCTATTCAAATAAATGGGTTGTCAAGTCACACTGCAGAGGAATACTCAGGAATCGCACAGGAGCACAGACCGCATTCCTGTGCGATCCTGTTGTGAACCGTCCGTAAAGCCCAAATCTGGGGGGAGAAAAATAGTAAAAATTATCCTTTTGCAGAGCAAGCACAAGAGATGGAGTTACCCTTTAACCCCCCCCAAAAAAAATCTCTCTCTCTCATTTTATATTTAAAATTTACATCATTAAGCTATTTTTTTTAAAAACAGGGCAAAATCATTAGCAAAAGTAAATATATGTCATCTATTTATATAAAAGCAGAAAATGCCCTAATTAAGCCCTTAATTAACACAGCTTAAAAATAGAATCATTAGTGCTTAAATCCACTGAGTCTAGAGGAGTGGAAAAAAACAGAATCCGGTCTGGAATTTCACAGCTAAACACGACTGTCAATTCAATTCCCAGCAAAGAGGTCAGCAAAAGAGCGGATCTATTCTTTCACAGCGCTGAATACAGCTCAGATCACACCTGTATGACAAGCTACCGATAGAAACTACCAATCTCCCAAAGTCTGAACTCCAGGTATAGAAGGACCAAACAAGCAGGGGGAATCATGTGGGTGTAAAAGGGAGGGGGATATTACAGGAACAATATCCTGTGTGTCTCACCCTGCAGCAGCCGGCAGGAGAGAAAACAATTTTCATCTGCTGCAGAGATCCGCACAGGGAATCTGTTATTGTCACCCAGTGCATTGATCCCCCTCCCTGTCCCACATCCAATTCCCCCTACTGTCCGGGGACCCCCCCCCCCCCCCCAACAGGAGAACAGGTGGCATCCCCTTATCAGCCCTGTCTGTATTCATTAATGCAACTTTTTTTTTTTTTATGTAGACAAAGCAAGTACTGGTATTTCACTTGGTGTCAAATTCCTTCGATCCCTATACAGCAGGGCTCATAAAACATGAGGGAGTAGGAGGACACAAACAAATCAGGTGTGCTGCAGGGCAATGAGCATGTTGATAAGAGGAGAGACCAGAGTGACATACAGTGTTGGCATTCCATTAGTGTCCTGCTTCTCTTGTCACTGTCCAGTCACAGGGTGGGGGGAGGAGACCAAGATCAGGTCACATAGGTCTGCGTTAATCTCAGGCCTGGAAAACTGTGTATATTTAGCCGTTTATCTTGTTTTAACAGACAGTATGTGCAGGAGAGAAGGTAATCCTCGGCATTGTGTAAAAAGTAGGTTTAATCCTGTCTTCTCTGATCCTCCTCCCTTTCCACTGTCCCCAGTCCATCTCCTGATAGAGCCTTGGGGGCAAGTTGCACATGCTCAGATTGGTGCGCAGGGCGGATATAAAATCGATGGGGGGGGGGAACAAAACACACAAACAAAACACACAAACAAAACACACAAACAAAACACACAAACAAAACACACACAGGATTTTTTTTTTTTTTTATATAAATCAGATTGTTTTTATTTTGAAGAATGTTCGTTCAATTTTCTAATCGTTAGTGGGGTCAAATCGACGTTCATTTTCAACCACAGTGACAGAAAATGTGGAAATACGGTAATAGAAAACTTCTTGGTCAAAGGAATTTTCAGACAGTGTAAGTGTGGTTTTCATTCAGAAATTACATTCATTTTAAAAACAGAAATTTTCAACATGCTTTCATTCAGTGAATGTACAAAGATTTTTCGAATGAATATTCTCGTCTGAAAATTGATCCGGGTGGCCAGCATAAGGGTCGGTACACACCTATGCAGTTTGCTTTTGATCTGTTTCTGCAGTGCTTTTTGATTTGTGCACACGTGATTTTGCTACGATTTGTGTTTTTGGATTATTTTTGGCCAATTTGTTGTTGGGCAGATTTAAAAAAAAAAAAAAAAAAAAAAAATTGCTTCAAAAATGAGTTACATGCTTTACATGCTTTTCTGCAGCTTTTCCATTGAAGTATATTGAACCAAAAAAGCACCGTTTTGCATTAAAAAAAAAAAAGTCCCTGACCCTTTCCACATACGCAGCGGCTGAAAAAAGCCTCGATGTGAACGTGTCCCATAGGAAACCATGTAAATTAACTGTAGTGTGTTAGTGCAAAAAGCACCAAAAAACACAGATGTGAACCAAGTCTAAGATGTTTCGTAACATAATGGGGTTAATAAAAACTAAAATTAGCCCTTTAGGCCGGGTTTACACTGGTGCGACAAACACTCCGACGTTGGGAGCTCATGTCGCATGACATGTGAAAATCAATGTTTCCCTATGGGAGCCGTTCTAACTGGTCCGACAAGTCGGTCCGACTTTGAAAATGCTCCCTGTACTACTTTGGTCCAACTTTAATCCTACTTCAGCCCATTAACTATCACTGAAGTCGGATCAAAGTCGGATCGCTGTCTTGCATGATCCGACTTTGGCATGCGACTTGTGCTCTGATGATCTTGAGGGGAAACTCCACGCCAAATTTTAAATAAAAAAAAAAAAAAAAAAACGGCATGGGCTCCCCCTCCAAGAGTATACCAGGCCCTTCGGTCTGATATGGATTTTAAGGGGAACCCCCTACGCCAAAAAAACGGCATGGGGGACCCCCAAAATCCATACCAGACCCTTATATGCAAATATTGCAGCTGCTGACTTAAAATAAGGACACTAACCTGTCCCGGGGTCCAGCGATGTCGGCACCAGAGGCCGAACCGTCCCTCGATCCTCGGGTGCTGCCGCCGCCATTCTCACTGAGGGAATTGAGAAGTGAAGCTTTGCGGCTTCACTGCCCGGTTCCCTACTGCGCATGCGCAAGTCGCGCTGCGTGTCTACACTGGTCCCCGTTGTGTTGTGGGAACTGTGTATTTCCCACAACACAATGGGGGTGGGCGGGGACTCTGCGGCTAGCTGTACCCGGAAGTGGGTGCAGATACCCGTATTATACAGGTATCTGCACCCCCCTCCCCACTGAAAGGTGCCAATTGTGACACCGGGGGGGGGGGGGGGGGGGGGGGGAGTAATCCGATGAGCGGAAGTTCCACTTTAGGGTGGAACTCCGCTTTAATAAGGGGGCCCTCAGATCCCGACCCTCCACCCTATGTGAATACCCCTACCCATTCACCTGGGGGGGGGGGGGGGTGAGTGTCCCAAAAACAAAAAAAAAAAAAAAAAAAACCCACTAGACAGGTTTTTAAAATAATTTATTAGGCAGCTCCGGGGATCTCTTCTGACTTCTCTGCACTCTCTGGCCTCTTCTGCTGGGCTCCTCCGTTATCTTCTGCTAGCGTTGGCCCGATCTTCTCCGTTGTCTTCTTCCCTCTTCTCTTCTTCTGATGTTGACACGGCGCTCTCTCCCGCTGTAATGCCGCGTGCACAACTTATATAGTCATGGGGCGTGGTCACCGGCTGATGTCATCCGGTGACCCCGCCCGGGGAATGATGGGGCGGTGACATCATAAGCGGTGGGGTCACCGGATAACATCACCCGGTGACCACGCCCATAAAAGTCGCTGCGCACCGCGCACACGGCATTACAGCAGGAGAAAGCGCCGTGTCAACATCGGAAGAAGAGAAGAGGGAAGACGACGACGGAGAAGATCGGGCCAACACTAGCAAAAGAGCAGAAGACAGCGGAGGAGCCCGGCAGAAGACACCGGAGAGCGGAAGAACCGGAGAGCACCGAGAAGTCGGAGACCCCCCTTATTAAAGGGGGCTCCCGAATTCCGATAAGTCCCCCGCCCACAGACCCCGACAACCAACAGTCAGGGTTGTCGGGAAGAGGCCCTTGTCCTCATCAACATAGGGACAAGGTACTTCGGGGTGGGGGGGGCCGCAGGGCGCCCCCCTGCCCCAAAGCGCCCACCCCCCAATGTTGAAGGCATGCGGCCTGGTACGGTTCAGGAGGGGGCCGGGGGCGGGGGGGGGGGGGGGTCGCCCACTCGTCTCCACCCCTTTTCCTGACCGGCTGGGCTGCGTGCTCGGATAAGGGTCTGGTATGGATTTTGGGGGGACCACCATGCCGTTTTTTCGGAGTAGGGGGGTTCCCCTTAAAAGCCATACCAGACCCAAGGACATGGTGTGCTCTTGGGAGGGGGAACCCATGCCAGTTTTTTAATTTAAAATTTGGCATGGAGTTCCCCCTCAAGATTCATACCAAAACACAGTGCCTGATATTGGCGGGGATCCAAGTCGGATCCCTGTTCATTGAATGTTGGCTTCAAGTCGCAGGTGAACCCGGCCTTATAGTACAAAAAAAAAAAAAAAAAAAAAAAAAAAAAAAAAAAAAGCAGATAATTACTACTGTAAGGGGTTTATTTTTTTACTGTAGAACTGTGAAAGTAATATTTACAGTAGCGATTTTTGTACTATAAAAAGGCTCATTTTAGGTTTTTTTAACCCCATTATGTTACTGGCCGATTTGTCGATAATGAAAATAGTAATTGATTAATTTCATAATCGATTAGTTGTTTCAGCCCTACTTTGGATAGATTTTTACTCCAAAAGCAGACGAGGTCCAAGGCCAAGTCCATTTTTGTCTCCCCAGTGACAGATCACTTAGTGCATAGGTAAAAGCAGCATTTGTATTAGGCATCTATTTTTCCATTTCCTTTAATTACAACACAATGAATAAAATACTGAAATTTCTGATCTAATGGCCAGGGCCAGCACTCACTCCTGATCAAACACCCTATAGTAAATAATTAAAAAACCCCAAGCGTTCTTAATCCTATTAACCAGATTTTCACCAAACCGAGCAAAGTCTGATGGAGAATCTGGAGCAGATTACAGCCTTGTTTAACTAAACATTATGTAAAAAAAAAAAAAAAAAAAAAAAAAAAAAAGTAAACTATGACCCAGCTCATTTTTTTTTTAATATAATCAAACGTTACGATTTCTCTTGTCAGCCCCTTGGGCTAAAATGAAGGACATCACTTATTTCCCCCCATCCACCATAAACAGGACAAATCTGCAGTGCCGTAATAAATGCATTTTCTTTTACCTGCAAAAATGTGTGCATTACTTTTTTAAAAAGTGAACTTATCCTTTAAGCAGCCCATAGATTATGTGGTTTTCTTTCCTTTCACCACAGTTGGGGGGGGGGGGGGGGGGACGCTCAATTCCCCTAACACAGTTGAAGGGGGAATCCCTTCCGTAGCTCTATTGATCATTGCAGGCGTCGTACGGAGGGAAAAAACAAAAACACACAATAAGCTGATTGTACTGAAGTTGATTGATGGATCGATTTCAGCACGATCAGCTTGCTCATAGATGGATATGTTCCTACTGAACCAGCCAAGATTTGATCCATCTATGGCTGGCTTTAGACATCCAGTGAGATCCTAACATCCTTCTTGCGCTGACAACACAATGCTTCTACCGCACTAAAACTCTAAGCAGTCACCTGTGGGACTACAGAACTCCTCCCATGTCCCACTTTAATTTCATATATGGAGTCCCAGCAAATCAAAGTGTCTGCCAGTCATAAAAGCCATTTTTCACAACAGTAACAAGGTATAAGATTTTTATTATTTTTTTTTTAATATATATATATATATATATATATATATATATATATATATATATATATATATATATATATATATATATATATATATATATATATATATATATATATATATATATATACACACACACACGTACAGTATCTCACAAAAGCGAGTACACCCCTCACATTTTTGTAACTATTTTATTATATCTTTTCATGTGACAACACTGAATAAATGACACTTTGCTACAATGTAAAGTAGTGAGTGTACAGCTTGTATAAGGCCCTTTTCACACGGGGCTGTCCGTTTTTAGTACTCCGCTTGCTCAGCGGGGATCGCTCTGTTGATCCCCGCTGAGCCGGCGGATGACAAATCCGTTTCTGCACAGGGACAGACCTGTCAGAGTCCTCTCTCCCCTATGGGGGGAAATCAGATGATTACGGACCGCCTGTCCGTTTTCATCCAATCTGCCAGACAGTGGGAAAATAGGACATCCATCCGTCTGGATTTTGCGGAGCGAATTGGATGTCAGCGGACATGTCACTGCTGACATCCGACGCTCCATAGAGCTGTATGGAGCAACCGTTCAGATCCGCATTAAAAAAATTGACAGGCGGATCGCAGATGTAAAAGGGGCCTAACAGTGTAAATTTGCTGCCCCCTCAAAATAACTCACACAGCCATTAATGTATAAACCGCTGGCAACAAAAGTGAGTACACCCCTAAGTGAAAATGTCCAAATTGGGCCCAATTAGCCATTTTCCCTCCCCGCTGTCATGTGACTCATTAGTGTTACAAGGTCTCAGGTGTGAATGGGGAGCAGGTGTGTTAAATTTGGTGTTATCGCTTTCACTCTCTTATACTGGTCACTGGAAGTTCAACATGGCACCTCATGGCAAAGATCTGAAAAGAAAGAATTGTTGCTCTACATAAAGATAGCCTAGGCTAGAAGATTGCCAAGACCCTAAAACTGAGCTGCAACATGGTGGCCAAGACCATACAGCGATTTAACAGGACAGGTTCCACTCAGAACAGGCCTCGCCATGGTCGACCAAAGTAGTTGAGTACATGTGCTCAGCGTCATATCCAGAGGTTGTCTTTGGGAAATAGATGTATGAGTGCTGCCAGCATTGCTGCAGAGGTTGAAGGGTTGGGGGGGGCAGCCTTTCAGTGCTCAGACCATACTCCGCACACTGCATCAAATTGGTCTACATAGCTGTCGTCCCAGACGTAAGCCTCTTCTAAAGATAATCCACAAGAAAGCCCGCAAACAGTTTGCTGAAAACAAGCAGACTAAGGACATGGATTACTGGAACCATGTCCTGTGGTCTGAGGAGACCAAGATAAACTTATTTGGTTCAGATGGTGTAAAGCGTGTGGTGGCAACCAGGTGAGGAGTACAAAGACAAGTGTGTCTTGCCTACAGTCAAGCATGGTGGTGGGAGTGTCATGGTCTGGGGCTGCATGAGTGCTTCCGGCACTGGGGAGCTACAGTTCATTGAGGGAACCATGAATGCCAACATGTACTGTGACATACTGAAGCCGAGCATGATCCCCTCCCTTCAGAGACTGGGCCGCAGGGCAGTATTGCAACATAATGACCCCAAAACACACCTTCAAGATGACTACTGCTTTGCTAAAAAAGCTGAGGGTAAAGGTGATGGACTGGCCAAGCATGTCTCCAGACCTGAAACCCTATTGAGCATCTGTGGGGCATCCTCAAATGGAAGGTGGAGGAGCGCAAGGTCTCTAACATTCACCAGATCCGTGATGTCGTCATGGAGGAGTGGAAGAGGACTCGAGTTGCAACCCGTGAAGTTCTGGTGAACTCCATGCCCAAGAGGGTTAAAGTGGAGTTCCACACAAAAATGGAACTTCCGCTTTTCGGAACCCTCCCCCCCTCTGGTGTCACATTTGGCACCTTTCAGGGGGGAGGGGGGGTGCAGATACCTGTCAAAGACAGGTATTTGCACCCACTTCCGGCATAGACTCCCATGGGAGTCTACGCCTCTTCCCGTCCCCACCGCGCTGTCTGCTGGGAACACCCAGCTCCCAGCAGAGAGCGGGGACCACTAGGGACGCGCAGCGCGACTCGCGCATGCGCAGTAGGGAACCGGGAAGTGAAGCCGCAACGCTTCACTTCCTGATTCCCTCACCTAGGATGGCGGCGGCAGCTGCCGAGAACCAAGCGGGTTCTCGGCGTCGCCTGCCGACATCGCTGGACCCCGGGACAGGTAAGTGGCCATGTATTAAAAGTCAGCAGCTGCAGTATTTGTAGCTGCTGGCTTTTAATATTTTTTTTTTTTTGGCGGTGTGGGTGAACCCCCGCTTTAAGGCAGTGCTGGAAAATAATGGTGGCCACACAAAATATTGACATTTTGGGACCAATTTGGACATTTTCACTTAGGGGTGTACTTTCTTTTGTTGCCAGCAGTTTAGACATTAATGGCTGTGTGTTGAGTTATTTTGAGGGGACTGAAAATTTACACTGTTATACAAGCTGTACACTCACTACTTTACATTGTAGCAAAGTGTCATTTCTTCAATGTTGTCACATGAAAAGATAGAATAAAATAATTTACAAAAATGTGAGGGAGATAGAGATATCGATCTATCTATCCACACACAAATATATATATATATATATATATATATATATATATATATATATATATATATATATATATATATATATATATATATATATATATATTATATATATATATATATATTTTTTTTTTTAATAATAAAGCTAGGATACAATATGCTCTAGAGGGGAAAAGGGATGCCCGAGGGTAATTTTGGGGGGGGTAACATCTGGTCTACACTTCAATGACCTCTTACCTGCTCTGAAAAATATACTAAAAGTAAAAACTTCAATAAGAACAGCATCCTATGATGACAAAACTCACTTTACTGCAACGACTGCAAAATGAAGTCAATAATTTTGCAACGCTTTTTTTTTGCTAGAAACCTAAAATCACAAATTCCTGTTCAGCAATGTTACTTTAAGCAAAGGGAGAGAAAACAAATCCATTGCAACACTCCCTTTGGCAAGCACCTCTCCAACATCCCAACAAGCACTGACATTTATAAGCCAGGCGGGAACGCAGCCAATCACAACAATACAGACCTGTAAGACACCAGGTTAGGAACCACAAGGGCAAATATATCTAAGGGAGCGGGAGCAAACAGACGTCCCTCCTGCTACCGCCACTCATTGCCAAACCACCCAAAACAGTGTGGTGCAATGAGGAGCGAGCCCTTACAAATGCAGAACTTCAGCCATGTCCTACTGACTTACTGACAGGAGCATTAGGAGACACGCCTGCACAATCTATAGTGTTGCAACCGCTGCACAGCTACGTTTCACCTATTCTAGTTCTGCATACATGACTCTGTTAGTTTAGATTGCAAGCTTTATTGAATGCCCTCTCCCCCCCCCCCCCCCCCCCCCCCCCCCGATTCCATGTCTGCAGAGGTTCTTCAGCAACATAAACCCAATCAGAGCCGTACAGCATTGTGGGATAGAAAGCCATGTCTTTCCTAACGTTTTCTACAGAGATGTGAAGCATCCACATGGAATTTATTTGAAATGCATTTCATTGGAGCATAAATTCTACAGTAAAATAAACAAGAGGGGGTAGGCTAGACGGATCTCCTTTCACACATACACCCTGCCCCCTCTACATAAAAAAAGAGCACGCCAACTAAGCCCCCTGACAAAGAAACATAGTAGAGGGGCAAGGCTCTGAACAAAATTCTATTAGGGCCCATTCACACTATTGTAAATGCTACCGTGCGTTAATGTATTCTTTTTTTCAATGGGTTAATGTCCATCACTCATTCATTTTGAATGGGCTATCAATGCACCACAATGGTAAAAAAAACAAAAAAAAAATAGAAGAAAGAAGCACACAGACACCAGTACAGTATTTACAAAAGAAATTGGGGTCATAATGCATACACCATAATTAGCACATGTAGCATAAGTCAGAATGGGTGCTGCAGCTCTTAGCCCCTTTACACAAGGGGTGAGCTCCGTTGGGAGTGTCTGCTGATCCCCACTGAGTAGGCAGATGGCTGCTCCATTTCTGCTCTGCTCATGCAGAGCGGATACAGACACAGCTTGCTCTCCTCTATGGGCAGTGGGATGTAAACAGATCAATTGTCTGTTTATACTAGACTGCCATCCGATCCATTCCCCATCCTTCTGTTCCTAACAGATAGGATCAAATAGGATATTCATTGACACCTGTTGCTCCATGGAAAAGACTGGAGCGTCCAGTCAGGTCCAGCTGAAAAAATGATAGGACCTTATTGGTCCGCCCATGTGAAAGGGCACATAAAATAGAAGAACATTTGCACCTACAGTTCTTAGTCTTCTGCAAATTCCACCTAAAGAGCTGTTGATTCTGCCACTGAAGTCCACCTAATGCAGCTTCCTTTGATGGAGTGGCAATGATGCTGCACTGCTCCTGAAGTCAGAGCAGAGTTGTCACTCTCATGTAGGCTGTGCAGCCTTGCACTACAGTGGGATGAGATGTTGAAGGGGGTGTGGCTATCAGTATAGTCACTAACTAGTCTGTAGCTCATCAGTCACCACCTGGACACGGAGTCCCGCCCACTGCTTTCAGGATGGACAGCACTGTCTCTATTGTAGAACCCCTCCTACCGTTAGCTGCAGTGTCTGGGAGGGGGAGGGTAGGAGACAAATGGAGGATTGGCTCCGTTCTGCCCCACTTTTATACAATTTTTATGCCTTGTATTGAACTGCACGAGTTAGAATTCTTCTGTAGTAGTATGCTAACATTTAGCAACGGTTTCTGGCGACAACTTCTTTACTAATCCTGTCCTCCTCTCTTAGTGGCAGTTGGTTTAGTCCTACCTAGACCATCCCCACTCTTTCCATGTCTCTTAGTCAGCGTTTGTTATTTGGAAAGACATGAAAAAGTCATTGGGGTTGATTTACTAAAACTAGGGAATGCAGATTTTGGTGCAGCTCTGTATAGAAACTAGAGCTACGCGATTCTGGCTAAAACGAGAATTGTGATTTTTTTTTTTTTTTGCTTAGAATAAAGATCACGATTCTCTCATGATTCTTGCAGCCTAACATCATCTTTCACGTTATACAAAAATATTGGGCCAACTTTACAGTTTAGTTTTTTTCTTCATTAAAGTGTATCTCCCCCCCCCCCCCCAAAAAAAAAAAAAAAACAACACTGTGCAAATACAGTGTGACATAAAATATTGCAATATACAATATATATATATATATATATATATATATATATATATATATATATATATATATATATATATATATATATATATATATATATATATATATATATATATATAATATTGCAACAACCACCATTTTATTCTCTAGGGTCTCCTCAAAAATGTTTTTATATATAATCACTTAGAACCCCTACAAAGTGTGTGTATAAAATAATATATATATATATATATATAGGTTCTAAGTGATTATCAAGCAAAACACAGATTCTTAACTTGTAAGCACCAAGTGTCAAAAAAGGTTTAGTTGTTAAGTGGTTAAATTGCCCTCATTAAGGACACAGGATGTTTTAAAACCTCTCCTGAACGACTGAACTTGACAGATAGTAACCAATGTTTTAAAAAAAGTCTGTTCTGCCGCATTTACAATTCTAACCTTATGGAGTGTCAGTGTGAGAGTACTGCTGAAACCGTCCTTGTGTAACACACACACACACACAATCGTCTGCCCTAGATTCACAGCTCCCTCTGTCAGTCTTTTCCCCAAGCTCTGCCAACAGTGACTAACCCGAGGCCAAGTGCCAAATTTAGAAGAAAAAAAATTCCAGAAGACTAACAAGTAATTTGTTCAACAACAAGTTACCCTGCCACACAGAAACAATGTAATCTACACTGTCTTTTTTCTATGTTCTACTTCAACTGTATCTGTGTTCAAGCAATGATAAAGTTGCAGGAAAGTCAGCCTGGCCATGTCATCTCCTTCTGGTCCCAACTCTCCGTCATGGAAGTCAAAACAGGTTTAAACTCTGCAGAGAAGAAAATAAAGCAGCCAGCATGTTTCTGTACACACAGCATACCACACCCCTCCAGATGGTGCGGACAGATCTGCGAGGATCCATCATACATTACATGGAAGTGTCACACCGCCGACCATTGCATGGCTACTCAGCAGTCCTGCAAGTCCTCATTTTTCCCCAACTTCTCATTTTCAAAAAATGACTGAGCTGTTCTATTTATCATCTTGAATTATAATAAACTGCTCCAACTTATTTGTTAAAAAAAAACAAAACACACACCACATTTAAACAATATGAATAAACCTTTCCTAAGAGATCTGGATGATCTTTTCGGGGGCTGTATATGGAGCAGAGATTTACTGATCTGTAAAAGACCCTTTTCAGACGGGGTGAACGCCATCAAGCAGATCCTCCTAAGTAGGCAGATGACAGGTTTGTGTCTGTTCCGCTATGCAGAGCGGACACAGCCCACTGGTCTCTATGGGGCGGTCAGGTGGAAATGGACCCTCCATCCGACTGTCATCCGATCTGCCTGGTGGATAGCGAATGTATCCCCATTCATCTGTTTTTAGTGGACTGGATGCCAGAGGACATGTCTGCTGACATCCGCCACTCCATAGAGAACAACGGGTGGTCCGATCGGGTCCCCCTGAGAAACAGAAAGGTGGACCCAATCGGTCCACTGGTGTGCAAGGGTGTGAAGGGCTGTAATCTCTAGCAGTTTCATGTAACCCGTCTTCAGTCTATGACCATCTCCAACCACTCCTCAAGCTCCGAGTCCTCTGTAGTACGTCAGTCTCTGGCCATATTCAGTAGCATGGCTGCCGTCCCGGGCAGTGTTCTGTAATATTACACGGAACTGAATATTACGTGGCAGGTTCAGGGGATGGACCTGAGGTCTTCTAAAACAACAAATAAGTTGACCACCACTGCTATAGGAGAAGGTGACAACCCGGGTAGTGTTAGGGCTGGTTCACACCACAAAAACGCACTTCAGATCCATTCCAGACACATTTTTTTACATGTGCATTTTTGATGCGTTTCCAGATGCATTCCATTTCTTTTTTCCACAGTACTGGGGTCTGTAGCTTTTTTGATGCATCCCAGTACAGGAAAAATTAAGCATGTTCTACTTTTCTTTTCTGGAACTGACTGTACTGGTGTAAACTTTGCCACTGGAAATCATATAACCTACTTTCCATGCATTTTTGATGCAAAAAAAAAAAAAAAAAAAACGCACTGGACCGCATGTGGTGTGAACCTTAGTCAAATGAATTTACAAAAAAAAAAAAAAAAAAAAAAAAAAAAATGACCAAAACGTTACAGGACAAAAACCTCCAAATCACAACACTGGCAATGTGAGAAGCAGGACCTTTCACAATGGTGCACTTAAAAAGCATATGGATTATTATACAAAACACATTTTCTTAATTCCAGACTCCCAGCATGCACCTGTGAAACTTGGACATATCACTAAAAAAAAAAAAAAAACGCACAATGGATGCGTTTTGAGGCGTTTCCTATAGAAATCACCAGGAATGCATCATGCAGGACTTTTTAGCACACTGATGGGAAGAGCTCCATAGAATTCAATAGGAAGTATTTATATTGCGCTTTAGTGTAGCAAAAGAGCATCAGTGTGGAGAGGGTCTTAACTTCACTATCCGCCGGCTTAAAGTCTTGTAATACCAAATGAATCCCCCCGATCTCCTTACACACCACAAAGTCCAGCAAGTAGAATCCCCCCCCCCCATATTATTACACATAACTCTGCACACTGACAGACCACAATCAGCACAACCTCAGGGATTATCACATTACCAGACAGACTACAATAGAGAGATAATCCACCAATCACTGCCTCTAGAAAATACTGGCTGCCTGGCTGTCTTCATTACTTCTGAGTCAGACCCGGAACAATCACAACAAATGGGAGTCGGAGAAAACCGAGATCCCCGATCCCTATGCTGGTTCCAGGTCAGCAGATTCAAGTGGGAAGGCAGAGAATCTGTACAACAGGCAGGGAGCCGACATTAAATAAATAAAGGGGTCCGCATACAAGGATCCCCTCCAGGCAGGGTCCCTTTAAGAGGTTCATACATGCAGAAATCGACAGACAACACACACAATCCCAATCTGATTGGACAATCTCCTTTACAATTTAGTGCTGGGTTTGCCTGGGTACAAACTGATTGGACAGATTTGTTCGGTCCTCGTATTACATAAACTTTGTTCAATCTAAAGCGGACCCTACACTTTACAATCTGATTGTACAAGCTCCTTAGATCTACCATCAACTAGGTCATGTAGGGGCCTGACAGGTTGGATACAAGTTGGATGGATTGTTTAGATTGGTCCTCACATTACATAGGATCAGTAAATCTAAAACTGGCCATACACTATACAATCTGACTGTACAATCCACTTTAGGCTTACCAATGCTATGTAACAAGGACAATCCTGAACGATTCATTAAAACTTGTATGAAGGGAGGTTGTACAATCAGATTGTAAGGTGTATGGCGATGTTTGGACTTTCTCCGCCATCTGTGAACAGTTTCCCCCTTGGAGGTCCTGGACCCGGGTGGCTCAGGATGACAGATCTGTGGCCCCTGAATGACAAGGGGGGGGGGGGGTCAGAAAAAGGCCAGACCGCCCATCTGTCAGATGTGGCCATTGCCATGGCTTCCCAAACTCCCCAGCAGCAGTTATTACACACAGACCATCTACTCATGTATGACCAGATCTGCAGACTGACCCTCCCCCCCCCCTTCTAATGTAAATCTGCTGTGCGGGGTCTCTCTGATGTCTCCTTCTGTGGGCTGCAAGAAAAAAAAAAAACCTCTCACAGGGATAACAGTGCAGCAGATTGCACCCGGTCTATAGACACACACTCCATACATATGATAGAAGGGATTAAAGGAGACGTCCACTCCCCCTACCCGTGTCTGGTGTGCGGAGCCCCTGTGCTGTGCAGCTTCCTTCTCTCTTCTCTGTCACACGAGGCGCTCAGTGTTTACCAGCAGCGCGCACACGGCCTCCTACAGTCCCGCCCCCTTCTCCTCTATGCGTCCCGCCTATTGGCTTCCCCCGGACGCTAGGTCCCGCGTGCGAAGGCGATTGGTCGACGTAGGTGACAGTCTGCGGAGCGTGGCCGGAGCGTGCGCTCGCCGCACGGCCAATCCGCGGCCCTGGGCTGGCTCGGTGGGCGGGCCGGGCAGAGGAAGATCAACAACAACTCTGGCCAGCCAATAGGGAGGCGGGGTGATGGTCCCAGGTGTTCGCTATCAGGCCGGGGAGGGGAGCAGTTTCTGGGAGTTCTGGCTGGAGCCCAGTATCTCGGCCTGGGATGTGGGGAAAGGGCGGAGTGGAAAACTGTTAGTTGCCCATAGCAACCAGACAGAGGCCTTTTATTATTCAACTATGCCTACAGTAGAGGAAGGAGCAGGCTCGAAGACTCATGGTTGCCTGTGGCAACCAGCCAGGGCCCTTTATTTTTTAACTGTGCACTGTAGTAGAGGAAGGAGCTGGCTAGATGACTTACGGTTGCCCTTAGCAACCAGCCAGGGGCCTTTCATTTTCAACTGCACTGCAATGGGAGGCTGGTGTGTGTACAGGATGCTGAACATCTGGTTTCCCATAGCAACCAGCTAGAGGCCTTTTCAACTGTGCACTGCAATGGAGGAAGGAGCTGACCAAAGGACTCCTGGTTGTCTATGGCAACGAGCCAGACCCCATAGCAAACAGCCAGGGGCCTTTTATTTTCCACTGTGCACTGCAATGGGAGGCTGGTGTGTGTAGAAGATGCTGAATAAAGAGCATCTGTTTGCCCATAGCAACCAAACTCCATAGCAAACAGCCAGAGGCCTTTTATGTTCAACGTGACACTGCTATGGGAGGCTGGTGTGTGTGTGGAGGATGCTGAACATCTGGTTGTCCATAGCAACCAGCCAGAGGCCTTTCATTATTCAACTGTGCACTGAAATGGGAGGCTGGTGTGTGTAGAAGATGCTGAATAAAGAGCATCTGGTTGCCCATAGCAACCAGCCAGAGGCCTTTTATTTTTTTCATCTGTGCAGTAGAGAAGAAGCTGTCTAGAGGACTCCTGGTTGTCCATAGCAACCAGCCAGAGGCCTTTCATTATTCAACTGTGCACTGAAATGGGAGACTGGTGTGTGTAGAAGATGCTGAATAAAGAACAACTGGTTGCCCATAGCAACCAACCTGGCTGCTTTCATTTTTTTAACTGGACTGGTGTGTGAAATGGATGCTGCTAACAAGTTTGCTGGTTGTCCATAGCAACCAGCCAAAAGCCTTTTATTTTTAACTGTGAACTGCAGTGTGGAACTGGTGTGTGCTGAAAGTGCCAAATAGGAAAATGTGGGTTGCCTATAACAACCAGCCAGACTCCTCTCAACTTTGCAGCACAGACATGATTGTTCTGAGATATAAGACATGTTTGGTGCTTTGTTTGCAACATCGCCAACGTTCATCCATACACATAATGATCCAAATGATGAAAGATCATCTTGATATTCCGATCGAATCAGCAATGATTGTTTTTCTTCATCACTATTGGCTCATTTTGTAGGATCAAATTGAAAATGGAAAAGTCTGAACAGTATTGAGCCGGAGTGGTGTATGGAGTCATCCGTTATTCGTGATACAATCACTTTCAATTTTCATTCACTAAAGTTTTGGTCTTGAAAGTGAGTGGAATGATGCAGATGAACGTATGTTTGTGTGAGAAAACATTCAGACAACTATAATGGCTCTTTTATACTAGTGTGACACTCTCTGAAAAGCAATCTCCAATGGATTGCTATTCAGAGAGCAGTAGAGCTGTGGCTGCCAGGCATTCCATAAGCAATGCTGCCACCTCCTGAGTCCTGAATGCTTTTCTTTTTTGCAGCAGAACAGAGATAATGAATGGGAATACTGAAGTGCAAGCCAAGCGTTTGGCTCATGTTTGCCGCTTGGTGCTGGTAATTTCAATGGGTTGCATTTGGCGACCGCTCACACCACATGCAGAGCAGCAATTGTTTTTTTTTTTTTTTTCTCTGCATCAATAAAGCACTGAAAGTAGGTTATATGGCAGGGATATGCAATTAGCGGACCTCCAGCTGTTGCAGAACTACAAGTCCCATGAGGCATAGCGAGACTCTGACAGCCACAAACATGACACCCATAGGCAAAGGCATGATGGGACTTGTAGTTTGACAGCTGGAGGTCCGCTAATTGCACATCCTTGTTATATGGGTTCCATGGTTTCGTTCACACCACCACCCTGCATTCCAGTGCTTTTCAGTTCCAATAAAAAATACAACCTGCTGCTTATTTCCTGCACAGAACTGTATTGGAATGTGGTAAAACGCATCAAAAATGCATCCAGAACGGATCTAGAGGATGATTTTGTGGGGAGAACTGGCACTTGGTGTATATTAACATGGGCGCTGGCCAGGTTAATGCGCAGCTGCTTGGTCTGGAGACAGAGAAAGTCAACCACCTATTTTTTAACAGCACACCTGCAAAGAAGGCAAAGTAAAAGGCTGCAGCAGGGGCTGATCTGTGTCAGACATTCGTGAATGCAGCCAAGATCTGCACACACATACACCAAGATTTACAGGATTGTGTGATCTTTGAGCAAGCATCTCAGTCGAGGAAGTAGATGGTGAACCTGAATAAAGATGGTTCTGTGCTTCTGGAGAGTAAAGCAGAGGAAGACTTGTCAGCGGGAGCCCTGTGATCTCTGTGAGAAGTAATACATACCTGGAATTGTTACACGTTACATTGCATGCACCTAACATACAAAATAAACCCAATGATCGCCCCTCTTTTATTCACCAAAAACTCCCTGTGATTGCCCTTTGAAAAGTCATCCTCATGCAGTCCTGCCCCTGGAAGCATTGATTTGGCTTTGACTTTGTTTTTCCTTTGCTGATACAAGGAGAACTGACCGCTGTTTGTCATCTCCGGCGAGATAACCAATCAAGTCGGGAGACCGAAGTGGCGATATCTTCCTTCCTCAAAGTAAAAACACAGAATAAGGCAGAACCCCGCCCTAAACCAATATTATGAAAGGGCTTGGGATGCAGAGAAAGTTCCACCAATACACGGGGAGGTGGAGTCTACTCCACAGCAAAATATGTTTCTGCAGCTCAAGGAACTAGTTGAACGAGTTTAGAGAGATCCGGATGTTTTTACTTTAGAAAAATACATCTATTGATACTATATCTGTGTACATGCCGCAGATCCGGCCTCCCAGAATATTTCTATGCAAAGTTCAAATTCAACTCAGGTTTGCAAAACATTGCTAAAAATAAAGTGCAGCGCTAGGTTTAAGAACAAGATGATCCTGTGCATAAAAATATATATGAAAGTAAATATAACACTGTATTGTTAAAGTGCAATATGACCATCAACATTAATTAGCATACATTCAAATAAAGTGCAACTATACAGTGCACATATGATGAACTGTATTATACACAACCAAAATATTTAATTTAGTGTTTTTTGTTGTATATAACACAATCCATCACATTTGCACTGTATAGTTGCACTTTGACTTTATGCTACTTAAGATTATAGTCACATTACACATTTATTATTGTGTTATATTTTCTTCACATATGTTCTCATCTTTTGTGCCTAAACTTTACAATTTGCATATTGTTTGCACTTTTGTGCGTTTTTTATGCGACTTTGTTTTTAATTTTGCATTTGTCGCATGGGATCGCACTAAAACTAAATATTTTGGTTGCGTATAATACAAATCATCATATGTGCACTGTATAGTTGCACTTTATTTGAATTTATGCTATTTAATGTTGATGGTCATATTGCACTTTAATTTAACCACTTGAGATCCGCGCTATAGCCGAATGACGACTACAGCGCGGACCTGCTTTGCCGGGACGACGTCCATTGACGGCCTGCGGGCCCCCTGCAGGGCGCGCGCGGCACACTTCGTGATCAGCGAGTCTATGAGACTCGCCTGATCACAGATCAGAGTAACGGGTCGATCCCGACCCCTTAACACATGATCAGCTGTCAGCCAATGACAGCTGATCATGTGATGTCAACAGAGCCGGTAATCGGCTATTTTTTCTCCTCGCGCTGACAGCGCGAGGAGGAAAAAAAAGCCAATCACCGGTGGCCGTGAGAGGGACATCAGTCCCGATCAGGGAGATCTGCCGCCAGAGCCCCTGTGCCCCCTGCCAGTGCCATCTAGCAATAGGCAGCAGTGCCGCCTACCAGCGCCACCCATCAGTGCCACCCAGTAGTGCCCACAGTGCCACCCATCAGTGCCCACAATCAGTGCCTCAACAACAATGCTGCACATCAGTGCCACCTACCAGTGCCCATAAGCGCCCATCAGTGTCACCTATCAGTGCCCATCCGTGCCACCCATCAGTGGCCATCAGTACCGCCTTATCTGTCCCCATCAGTGCAGCCTATCAGTGCCCACCAGTGCCGCCTCATCAGTGCATATCAATGAAGGAGAAAAATTACCTGTTTGCAAAATTTTATAACAAACTATATATATATATATATATATATATATATATATATATATATATATATATATATATGAAACATGATTTTTTTTTTTCAACATTTTCCATCTTTTTTTGTTTGTTTAGCAAAAAATAAAAATCTCAGCTGTACTTAAATACCACCAAAAGAAAGCTCTATTTGTGGGAAAAAAATGATAAAAAATGTCATTTGGGTACAGTGTAGCATGACCGCGCAATTGTCATTCAAAATGCGTCAGCACTGAAAGCTGAAAATTGGTCTGGGCAGGAGGGGGGTTTAAGTGCCCAGTAAGCAAGTGGTTACACAGGTTATACAGTGTTATATTTACTTTCATATATGTTTTTATGCACAGGATCATCTTGTGCTTAAACCTAGCGCTGCACTTTATTTTTTGCATTTTTATTTTGTGCCCTGTATCTGGGTTATAGTGCTTAGCTGCAGGTCAGGCACATAGACACCTTCCTGCCCAAGCCAATTTTCAACTTTCAGCGCTGTCGCAAATTGAATGACAATTGCAGGGTCATGCTACACTGTAACCAAACAAATTTTTCATTATTTTGTTCCCACAAATAGAGCTTTCTTTTGGTGGTATTTGATCACCTCTGCGATTTTTATTTTTTTTGCGCAACAAATAAAAAAAGACCGAAAATTAAAAAAAAAAAAGTTTTTCTTTGTTTCTGTTAAATTTTTTTGTAAATAAGTATGTTTTCTTCAATGACGAGCACAAATATATGGCTGCACTGACAGGCACTGATGAGGTGGCACTGATGGGCACTGATGATGGGCACTGATAGGTGGCGCTGGTATGCGGCACTGATGGGCACTCATAGGCAGCACTGATGGGCACTCATAGATGGCACTGGTATGCGGCACTGATGGGCACTCATAGGCGGCACTGATGGGCACTCATAGGCGGAACTGGTGGGCACTCGTAGGTGGCACTGATGGGTACTTATGGGTGGCACTGATGGGTACTTATGGGTGGCACTGATAGGTGGCACTGATGGGCACTGATAGGTGGCACTGATGAAACAGATGGGTGGCAGTGCTGGGCATCACTGATTTTTATTGTGCCATAGAGGTGCCAGTCAGTGCCCATTTGTGGGCACTGATTGGCATATGTTTGGCATTAATTTTCATGTGGATGGCGATGGGGGATGTACCTGGCCATCCACATATTAGGAGCTTCCCTGGTGCTCCTGGCGGCTTCCCTGGTGGTCCTATGTGGGCATCCGAGGGGGGGCTGAGCTGATAAACAATCAGCGCAGACCCCCCCTGTCAGGAGAGCCACCGATCGGCTCTTCTCTACTCGCGTCTGTCAGACGCGAGTGAGAAAAAGCCGATCAGCGGTTCTTCCTGTTTACATTGTGATCAGCCGTGATTGGACATGGCTGATCACGTGGTAAAGAGCCTCTGCCAGAGGTTCTTTACTGAGACTGGTGTAGCGGTGTGTCAGACTGACACACGGCACCACCGACCACCGCGATGCGCGCCCCCATGGGCGCGCAACGGCTGTTATCCTGCAGGACGTCATATGACGCCCAGTCATGATAACTGAACCGCCCGGCCGTCATTCTGCTATATGTTTTCTGTGCATGTACACTGAGCTGGACATGTGCGGGAATTACCGCACCCTGGCCCGGCCAATCCATAGATGCCATCAGTCCCGGATTTGCCTGAACAGTCCTGCATCTAGGTGTTCTGTCCTGGTGATCCTGAGATCACAGCATCACCCTTACATGAGTTACCAAGCATGCGCTGAGGGGATCATGGTAGAAAGCGGGCTGTCCCGGTGTTCTGACAATATAGCCAATTCATCAAGATCTCCAATGACATCACTTCCGGTTACTGTAAACTATCAGTAATTGGAGATTTAGATGAATTGCTGTTTTTACACAACACCGGGAAGCGTATAGACTCTGCTACATGAAACAGTTTTCTGTTTTAACAAAACAGCGGCAAAGGAGGAAAAAGTCACTGCCTTGGAGGCAGCCATGTTGCTGGTTAGTATCGGGCGGACTAACAATGTCCACTCATAATATCATGTAGCAGAGTGTACACGTTTGCCGGTGTTTCGTCACATATGGCGACCCATCATATTTGGCTTCCCACTGGACGGCGCATGCGCAACACAGCCATATGCATTCCAACACTGTGGCGATCTGCGCTTGCGCAGAATTTTGTGGCCACACTCCTGAGTCCAGGTTCAAGCCCCACCATCCAAGTGGACACAGAGTTAGAATATAATTATGTCGAGCGAAGTGAGGCCGTGCCTGAAGCGTGGCGAGCGAAGCGAGCCCCCAAGGGGCCCTGTGGCAAAGTGTCTTACAACAGTGTTGGAACGCATATGGTGGCGTCTCGCATGCGCACTCCAGCAGGTAGCAAAATGTGATGGGTAGCCGAATGTGACGAAACACTGGTGTTGTGCAAAAACAGCAACTCATCTAAATCTCCAAGTACTGATGCTTTATCTCCAATGACTGATGGTTTACAGTAAGCGGAAGTGATGTAATTGGAGACCTTGATGAATTGGCTATTTTGACAGAACCCTGGTGTTCTGTCAAAATATCCAACTCGTCAGAAACTCCAACTACTTAACTTCCGATTTCTTTAAACCATCGGTAATTGGAGATTTTGACAAATTGCTGTTTGGACACAACATCAGCAACCGAATATACAGTCTGGTGCATGATATTATGAGCGGAGATTGTTACTCCACATCGATACTGGCCAACAAAATAGCCACCTCGGAGGCTGCGACAACTTTGTCCTCGTTAGCCGCTGTGCTGTCAAAACAGCGAAATGTTCCTGTACCGGACTGTATTCGGTTGTCGGTGTTGTGTCCAAACGGCAATTCGTCAAAATCTCCAATTATTGATGGTTTAAATAAAAAAGAAGTGACGTGGTTGGAGTTTTTAAGTGGGTGGAGAATTTGACAGAACACCAGCATAATTAGGGGTGTGTGTGATCTAGAGTGTGATCTAGGCAGGACCACCCAGAAAGTGGGTGTGATCAGGGTAGGACTGCCCAGAAAGTGGGTGTGATCAGGGTAGGACTGCCCAGAAAGTGGGTGTTATCTGGGTAGGGCTGCCCAGAAAGTGGGTGTAAACAGGGTAGGACTGTCCAGAAATTTGGTGTTATCTGGGTAGGACTGCCCAGAAAGTGGGTGTGATCAGGGTAGGACTGCCCAGAAAGTGGGTGTGATCAGGGTAGGACTGCCCAGAAAGTGGGTGTTATCTGGGTAGGGCTGCCCAGAAAGTGGGTGTGATCAGGGTAGGACTGCCCAGAAAGTGGGTGTTATCTGGGTAGGGCTGCCCAGAAAGTGGGTGTGATCAGGGTAGGACTGTCCAGAAATTGGGTGTTATCTGGGTAGGACTGCCCAGAAAGTGGGTGTGATCAGGGTAGGACTGCCCAGAAAGTGGGTGTGATCAGGGTAGGACTGCCCAGAAAGTTGGTGTTATCTGGATAGGAATGTGTTTTATCACGGTTACTTGATAGTTTAAGTTTTTGGGGTTGTATTTGAAATGTGCAAAGAGAGATCATACAAATACGTATACGTATATATTAAAGTATAACATTTAGCCCCCGTTCAAACTGAATCCGACTTTGAAATTGTGCGACTTAACTTCAAGTCCCATGATTTCAAAGCCGCAGGTCAGTGCAACTTGGCTGACATCTGTACGACTTCATGCACAGATGTCTATGCAAGTCGCACCTTAAATCATAAAAATAGTGCAGGAACCTTTTTCTTTTTTCAAATCAGTGCAGCACCGAAAAGTCAGATTTGCACCGTTTTGAACAATTCTATTGCTGACAATAGGGTACAACTTGTCATGCGATTTTAACCTGTCAAATCGCATGACAAGTCGCATCGGTGTGATCGGGGGCTAATTAAGTATTGACAGGTACAGATAACAAATGTAATAATGTTAGAAGATATACAAGAATACTTAAACTAAAGATGCTGTTTTGCAATGGAGTTCTGCCCGCTTTCATATGGCATGGTGCAGATAATTGGACCCAGGCACATGCTTGCCCTGGTAGAGACTGAATATTCCAAGTTATAGCTGTTTTATATTGGACTTGTGTGTAAGGAAATGTTCAACCCCCCACTGCAAGCAACATGACCTTTTAAGGGCTTGGTCAGTTTGTAATGACATACCTTTGGTATGAAGTCAGCTACGGTAAGTAGACTTCAAATCCATTGTTAGATATCGTGAGCCAACTTTAATAAGGAAATTTGACATTTCCGTATCAGAACACCCAGAAAGTGGGCATGATCTCAGTAGGACTGCCCAAAAGGTGGGGTGCATTAAAGCGGAACTAAACCCTCCTATTCTTTTCAGCCAAGGAAGGTGCCCCAAATGCATCCACCTTATCTGAGCAGTTGTTAGTCATGGAAGCTGAATGAAGCAGAATCAAATACAGAACACACTCTAGTGGTTTATATATACTGTAAATCTCTGTATTTACTCCACCAAGAAAACATGGAATGCAAGTTTGTAAAATGGTGAACATTACTGGAAGGGAGGTAAGTGAACTTGATTGCTACCTTGCAGAGCTCCAGATGCCATGGCTATGAGAAACAAGCTACACTGCAGCTCTATATAATTCCCCCTGCTGGCTGGTGTCCCCTGTAGTGACATCATGTAGTGGGGACACGCTATCCAACACACCTGAAAGTGTCACATAGAGGCAGTGCCAAGAGCTTTGCAAGAGAATGAAAAATTCACTGGCCACCCAATGGATAGGTAAGTATAGAACATCTTCTCTTACAGCTTGGCACATTACAACATAACGACAGGGTCGCTTAAAATCACTTAATGACAAATGCAGCAAACATTACTAAATATGTGCTTGTTGAAATTACACTGTGATTTCCTTTTAATGGAGAACTCTGGAAAACCACAAAATGCAGTAATAAATACGAAAGCCAAAAGCTATTTATATGAGTGTGCTCTTTGTTTATAAATGCACAGTCTGGAATTTTGAAAATCCATTTTTTTAGCCCCATAGCCTGCAATAATGCCTAACGATGTTTTTGTTGTAAAATTGTAAGTTCTTCCACCTTTGGTATCTTTCTTTATATTCTAACAGACTGTATGCTCTTCCACCTTTAGTATCAGTGGCGGCCCATCCATTAGGGCTGCCCCCTTTCTCCACGCCACCCCCTATATGCAATGGATATATTCATGCATAGCATGAACCTATCCAATTCCACCGTGGCCACCTCCTATTCATGTGTCCGGACCATTTTATGGCACAGAGTGCATGAATTACAGCGGCCAGGGGTTTTTCTGAAGCACCTGATTAGAGCCAGAGGCACTTAGATCCCAACCAGGTGTGTTACAACTTAATATTCACTGTTGAAACACTGATCCTCAATCCAGCCAATCAGAAGCGGGTGTGAGACCCGTTTTCCGATTGGCCGAAAAGAGAAGACTCCCGATTGGCGGCCGAGCAGGAGGGAGGAAACAGAAGCCGCCACCACCGTGGATGACCTGTGGAGAGCAGGAAAACGGGAGGCCACCGAGCAGGGGAAGCTGCCGGTGTTGGGGTAAATGCTACCAACTGACCGGGGAGGGGGGTTGGCATACTGTTTGCTGCCCCGCCAAAAATTTTTTCCACTGGCTGGCACTGTTTAGTATGTTCTTTATATGACAAAAGATTGCAAGCTCTTCCACCCTCTGTATCCTCCTTTATATTCTAATAGAGTGTAAACTCTCCCACCTTCACTATCCTCCCATACGTTCTAATAGATTAGAAGCTCTACCACCTTCACTATCCTCCCCTATATTCTAATAGATTTCTAAGCTCTTTCACCTTCAGTATCTTACTTTATATTCCAATAGAGTGGAAGCTCTTCCACCTTCAGTATCCTCCTTTATTTTCTAATAGATTGTAAGCGTTTCCACCCTTGGTATCCTCTCTTATATTCTAATAGATTTCTAAGCTTTTTCACCTTCAGTATCCTCCCTTATATTCTAATAGATTGTAAGCTCTTCCATCCTCAGTATCTTAATTTATATTCCAATAGAATGTAAGCTCTTCTATCTTCAATACCCCCCTTTTATTCTAATAGGTTGGAAGCTCTTTCACCTTCAGTATCCTCTGTTTTATTCAAATAGATTGCAAGCTTTTCCACCTTCAGTATCCTCCCTTATATTATAATAGATTGTAAGCTCTTCCACCTTCACTATCCTTCTTTATTTTCTAATAGCTTGTAAGCCCTTCCATCCTTGGTACCCTCCTATATATTCTAATAGATTTCTAAGCTCCCCCACCTTCAGTATCCTCCTTATATTATAATAGATTGTAAGCTCTTCCATCCTCAGTATTTTACTTTATGATCCAATAGATTGTAAGCTTTTCCACCTTCAATATCTTCCCTTATATTCTAATAGATTGTAAGCTCTTCCACATTCAGTATCCTCTCTAATGCCGCGTACACACGACCGGACTTTCCGGCAGAAAAGATCCGATGGAATCATTTCATCGGACATTCCGATCGTGTGTGGGCTTCATCGGACTTTTTCTTTCGAAAATTTTGACAGACCTTAGAAATAGAACATGTTTTAAATCTTTCTGACGGAATCAATTCCTATCGGGAAAAACGTTGGTCTGTATGCTATTCCGATGGACCAAAAATGACGCAAGGGCAGCTATTGGCTACTGGCTATTGAACTTCCTTTTTCTAGTCCCGTCGTATGTCATCGCGTTTATTCTGCCGTAAAGTTCGGTCGTGTGTACGCGGCATAAGGGTCCTTTCACTTGGGCTTGTCCGCTTGGCGGACTCCGCTTGCTCAGCGGGGGATCGATCCACTGATCCCCGATGAGCAGGTGTATGACAGGTCCGTCTACGCTCACTGTGCTGAGACGGACCTGTCAGATCTCTGCTCTCCTCTATAGGGAGATCGGATGAAAATGGACCGCCTGTCTGTTTTCATCAAATCCGATCCGCCAGATGAATGGAAAATAGGGTCACCACCCGTCTGGATTTCACAGACGGGATCAGATCGGATAGCAGCGGGTAACAGCGGACATGTCACCACTGACATCTGCCGCTCCATAGGAGTGAATGGAGGCTCTGATTGTGTCCGCCTGAAAAACTGACAAGCGGACCTGATCGGAAAGCCCATGTGAAAGGGACCTTATACTCTAATAGATTTTCTCATATTCTGTATATCTCTCTGTTTATCTTGCACATTCTCTAATAGATTGTGAGCTCTTCCAGCTCCTGTATCCTCTCTAATACCCAAATAGATTGTAACCCATTTTCCCTCTAACATATAATCATTTTTGCTTCTTGAGTTCGGTTCCACTTTACAACAGCAGACACACTGAAGCTGGATTCATAAGCGTAGACTTCTTATCACCGCATAAAACTGTGGTTATCGTCTTGCTGATAATTTGTTTCCTTCTTTCCGCTTTTCTGCAGAAATGAATTCTGTTGTAACTTTGTTGCTTTCCATCTCAATCAGTTCTTTATATAATAAGGAAGGGAATGTCCAGGAGTACCAGAGACATAAAACAGTCCCATGCAATAACACAATATACTTTCTCTGCTACATACATGATTAAGTCAGCGAGCTGCAGAAAAGGAGGAAGATTTCAGTTAGAGTGAATCATGGTGCAAGGTTTCCTGCTTGCACAACATTTTGTCTTTTTTCAGAATAAAAACAAAAGTGTCCTGTTATTAAAAAGAAGTGAAAGCAGTATAGAACACGAGAATCTGCTGACCACAGACAGTGCAATCTCAGAGCCCTGGCTCACATTGATGCGATTTGACATGTCAAATCGCATGCCAAATCAGCGGCAATTGCTGGCAATGGCAGCGTCTGAATCGGTGCGATGCTGCATTTGCGGCGCCGCACCGATTCCCAAAAGGAGTTCCTGTACTGCTTTTGGCGATTTCAGGGAACGTTTTCCATTGACATCTGTGCAGATACCCGCACAGATGTCTCTGAAATCGCCCTCAAAGTCAGGAATGACATGCAGGAATTAAATTGTGAGAGTTCAGCTGAACTCAAACAATTTCATTCCCGCAGTCAGTGTGAACCAAGGCATAATGGCACATTGAGTAAACCTGCAGGTGTAATTGGTAATAAATGAATCTCAACAAATCCACTCCTTCAGCAATCTGCCATAGGTGTTCAAGAGACTGATAAATGGGTCTACTAGGACACCTTCCTAGTTCAGGCGGGGGTGAGCCCTGTAAATATTGCACATTGGCATAGTTTACTTTTACCAAAAAAAAAACTGCTAATGCAGGTAAGGGGTGCCTGTAGATAATAACAGTGCAGTTTTGACCAAAGAATGCCCTTGTTGTAGGTGTAGACCAGCTACATACCTCCTGAAGCCTGACTAAAAAACTCCCAGAGATCACATCATCCCATCCTGCCTTGTTGCTAGGATGTTAAGAGACTCCTAGCTCTTATGCCCCGTACACAGGGTCGGAACTTCCGACAGAAAAAGTCAGATGCAAGCTTCTCATCGTATATTCTGACCGTGTGTATGCCCCATCGGACTTTTTACGTGAAAATTCAGACGGACTTAGATAGAGAACATGTTCTATATTTTTCAGACGGAACAAATTCCTATCGGGAAAACCGCTTTCCTGTATGCTGTTCCAACGTACCAAAAATGACACATGCTCTGAAGAAAGTACGAGATGTCGTACGTGTTGTCCCGTCGTACGTGTTGTACATCACCGCATTCTTGACGGTCAGAATTTGGTGTGACCGTGTGTATGCAAGACAGCTTGAGCGGAATTCTGTCGGAATTTCGTCGGAAAAACGGCAAAACCGGAAAGACGGCAAAACCGGTCTTGTGTACAGGGCATTATTATATTATGTTCACCCCCCCCCACCATCACATGATCAAGCTCTCAAACCCTGAGCTCAGAGCTACTGCCTCAGGGGTGAGAAAGCGAATGTGATGGTGTTTTACACAGCTGATCACAGATCGGGGTAAAGAGCCAATCACGACGGCTATTTATCACGTGATCAGCTGTGTCCAATCACAGCTGATCACGATCTAAACACACTTGCAGGTTATCGCCATTCCTTTCCTCATGCTGTCACAGTGCGTGGAGAGGAGGAAACTGATAACTGGCTAGTGTAAAAGGGGACATCTGCATTGATAAGCAGGGCACTGATCATCAGTGCAGCCCCAATAGTGCCCACCAGTGCTGCCAATCAGTGCTGTCAATCAGTGCCCATCAATGCTGCCAATCAGTGCCCATCAGTGCTGCCAATCAGTGCTGCCTATCAGTGCCCTTCAGTGCTGCCTATTATTGCTCATCAGTGCTGCATATCAGTGCCCATTAGTGCTGCCTATCAGTGCAGCCTCATCAGCGCACATCAGTGAAGGAGATAAAATAATTAGTAAAATTTTGTAACAGAAATTAAGAAAAATGTTATTTTTTTTTTTGTTCTTTTTTCATTTGTTTAGCAAAAAATAAAAAACCCAGTGGTGATTAAATATAACCAAAAGAGATTTCTATTTGTGTGAAAAAAAATGATAAAAATGTAATATGGGTACAGTGCTGCATGACCGCTCAATTGCCATTAAAAGAGTGACAGCGCTAACAGCTGAAAATTGGCAAAAAAAGGGGGTAAACGTGCCCATTAGGCAAGTGGTTAAAGACCACCTGAAGCCTCTATTTATAATATTTGTGTTCATGCATTTTTATATATTAGTGCTACAAAAAGGTAAAAAAGCCCCTGAGCCAGAGCACACTGAAAAGTGGACTGCTGTTTTCACACTCAATACAGCAGCCCAATTCTGCAGCAGTCCTACACCCCCCCCCTGCACTCTACTCCAATCTACAGCATTCAAGTTCCTTGAGCAGCACTGTTGATCAGATCACTGTACAGGGGGTACAATGTAGAAATTCCTCACTTTCATGGTTTGTAGAATCACAGTGTTCCTCTTTTAAAAAGTGTCTGATGAAAGCATTTTTTTTTAAATTCTGGACTTCAACACAGCAACTGATCGAATTATTCCTAGCATCATGCCTTACTGCAAACTCACAACTGACTGGTTGGCATGGGGCAACATGGACCAGATTAGACAATGCATCTCTTAAAAAGAGACCCACCCAATCCACCCAAACCTACTTTTTACAACACTGTAGATATGCCATTTGTAATTTAGGATGGTAACCCAGTATGTTTTTGGGCCCCTGCTGTAGAAAATTATATTTTTGTACATTACAGTTAAGGTTTAGGATTGAGAATGGAGTTATGATTGGTCAGTGCAGAGTTGGGCTCAATGTTTATTTTATTTATTTTTTATTTTTGGATAGAATAGGGAAAGATTAGATTTGCTACCTAGCGCTCCATTAGAGAGATTTTCCCCACTTTCTGTTTTGAGGATATCCTTTTGCAAGGCAGGAAGTGAGGGAAAATCTGCACCAGGGAAACAGAAAACAATAAAAAGCTGACAGAAGACATTTTTGGACGACGGTTCAAGCAGTGACCCAGAAATTTACAGATCACACAATCCCTAATGACCCAGCTTTCTTTCTGCTCCACGCTACCACAATCCCAGCAAGAAGTTACAAACAATCAATAATACGGCACTTATTGAACGCCGCTAAATCCTGTATTCCCCTAATGTGGAAAAAAGCACACTTCCATCTGCTGGGATGTGGTTGAGTAGAATGGAGGAAATACAAAAACTAGAAGATTTAGTCCTTACAGCCCAAAAGAAACAAGAAAAACATTCTAAGGCATGGAGGCTCTGGAATATGTTCATTCTCTCATGTGAAGGATTATCCCTGCTTGCGTCATGATGAACGAATCACTACAGACCCAACTGATACACACAGAGGTGACAGGTCCATCTCCTCCGGGCCTATGCCCCTAACCTTTCTTTACCTACCCTCTCCCCCTCCCCCCTCCCAACTATACTACTTCTATGTTTATTCTCTCAACCCTCTTTGGAACCATCAGGCTATGTTGGTTCTTTCTCCCGATATATCCCCTACTTTTTTTGTTTTTCCCTGTCCCGATCTAACAATGGCCAAGGTTTGGGCAGTTCACTGGAGTTCCTGTTAGTGGGACTGCAGGGACGTTACCCATTTTGGGACGTCAGAGGCAGGTGCCTCACAATAGACAATGATATCATAGACTATGTTGCCATTACTGATGGATGTTCATTAAGCCAGACATAAAAATGGTTGTTAGCAAGGCAGTTAGCCATGTATGTTTACTGTCGTAACTGTCATTTAAGAGCCCATTCACACAGGGACGACTTGTCAGGCGACCTAGTCGCCTGACAAGTCGCCTCCCGTTCTGTGCTATGGAACCGTTCTAAGGGGAGCGACGCAAGTCGCTCCGACTTAGAAAAAGGTTCCTGTACGACTTCGGGGGCGACTTGGGGCGACTTGCATAGACTTCTATACAGAAGTCGTTTGAGGCGACCTGCAAGTCGTGTTGCCCCTGTGTGAATGGGGTCTTTCTGTACCACCCCTGACCTGTTTCTAAAAACAATAAAATCCTATATTTGAAAAAAAAAGCTGATAGAAGTACGGCGACTGCTACAGTGATTCTCCGCTAACACAGGGATCAGCCAGATAAGGCATATGCACGCTTACATTGGTCCAAACTGGATCAATTTAAAGTGATTGTAAACAATAACCTTGTAAAACAACTCATTCAGTTTAAAATAGAAATACAAGGCAAAACGTGTGTAAAAAAATATATAAATACCTTTTCTACCTTTTTTATAAGTGATCACATTCCCTCTGTTCTCAGCTGCATAAGAACTGGGGGAGGAGAAGCTGCATCACACTGAACTTCCCAGTGAAAGGCTGTACGGGGGAGGGGAGTATCAGGACATTTCTAATCATTGGAGGAGAGCAGACTGAGTTCCAAGAAAAGCTAGGTCAAATTTTAATAGGAAAGCAGAGGGACTGGCAGGAGCACCAGGGATTTCACATAAAGGAAGCAATTCAAAGAGAACAGGATACCTTCTCATACAAGTACATGGTACAGCAGGCACATGCCAGGAATATGAAATGTTGGGTTTACAAACACTTTAACCAATTCCTCCCCGGCCTATAGCAGAATGACTACTGGACGGTGGTTCAGTTATCTTGACGGGGTGTCATATGATGTCCAGCATGATAACTTGCAGGCACTTGGCCGCGGGAGCGCGCAGCGTGGCGATCAGTGGAGCTGTGTGTCTCTCTGACACACCGCATCTCCGATCGTAGTAAGGAGCCTCTGACGGAGGCTCCTTACCACGTGATCAGCTGTGACCAATCGTCGGTTCGCACTGACAGGGAGAACCAAATGGCGGCTCTCCCTGTCAGAGAGGGGTCTGTGCTGATAATCAGCACATTGATTATCAGCACAGCCCCATCAGATGTGCCACCAACAATGCCAGTCAGTGCCCATCAGCTGCCCATCAGTGCCCCATCAGAAACTCCTGTCAGTGCCCATCAAAGTGCCAATCAGTTCCCACCACAGTGCCAATCAGTGCCCATCACAGTGCCAATCAGTGCCCATCAGTAACACCTGTCAGTACCTCATCATCAGTGCTGCCCACCATCAGTGCCATCTATTAGTGTCAATCAGTGCCACCTATCAGTGAGGCCTGTCAGTGCCCATCAGTTCCACCTGTCATTTCCCATCAGTGCTGCCTGTCAGTGCCCATCAGTGCAGCCTGTCAGTTGCGCCTATCAGTGCCCCATATTTGTGCCACCTATCAGTGCCCATCAGTGCTGCATATCAGTGCCGCCCATCAGTGCCCATCAATTATACATATCAGTGCCTCCTCATCAATGCTAATCAGTGCCTATCAATGAAGGAGAAAACAAAAATTTCGGGTCTTTTTTAGTTTGTTTAGCAAAAAATAAAAACCCCAGTGATAATCAAATATCACCAAAAGAAAGCTCTATTTGTGGGAAGAAAATGATAAAAATGTAGTTTGGGTACAGTGTTACATGACCGCGCAATTGTCATTCAAAGTGTGACAGCGCTGAAAGCTGAAAATTGTCCAGGGTAGGAAGGGCCCTGTATTGAAGTGGTTAACTAAGCAAAAGTATCCATATCTGGAATTCACTTTTTTTAAAAGCAGACTTTAATCCCCCCATTCTTATCCATTGCGGCTTTGAAATTGCGCTACATCAGCGCAATTTCAAAGCCGCACATCAGTGCAATTTGCACTGCCGATTTCATTGCAGCTTGTGACCTTATTTAACAGAAGTCTATGCAAGTCGCAATTAAATCAGTAAAAAGTAGTGCAGGAACCTCTTTCATAATCTCTGCGTTATGAGTCACAGCGATATGAATTGTTCCATTGCTGGAAGTGGGGTTTGACTTGTCGTGCGCTTTTGAACTGTCAAATCACAAGTCACACCGTTGTGCACGGGGGCTTAAGGCTAGAAGACAGTGTCAGACTTGGGTCTTAAAAAATGTTGCACAATTTAATTTAGCTCTGCTGTAGACCAGTTAATCAGTAGAAAGAGGTTAGGGATTTTTTACATTAAGTGTCACATTGACCTCTTATTGTGGATACGGTGCCTAATTCCACTAAATCAGAGTAAACTACTGGAATCTGCATTTTTTTTTCCCCTGGATAAAAGTTCATTATCCTCCTAGCTACTCTGTACTGGTTTATTTTGTTATCACACTGCAAATAAATTGTCCAAGGTTCCAAAATGAAATCTTGGTGCCAACTTCAAGTCTGGTGTGACTCGTTGCTTGGTTAACCATGTCCCATATTCTACTTTGTCCGCTACTGTGGGTAAAAGTTCAACGTCCCCTCCCCTAATAGTATTGTATATAGTTGTTACAGTATCTCACAAAAGTGAGTACACCCCTCACATTTTTGTAAATATTTTATTATATTTTTTCATGTGACAACACTGAAGAAATGACACTTTGCTACAATGTAAAGTAATGAGTGTACAGCTTGTATAACAGTGTACATTTGCAGTCCCCTCAAAATATCTCAACACACAGCCATTAATGTCTAAACTGCTGGCAACAAAAGTGAGTACACCCCTAAGTAAAAATGTCCAAATTGGGCCCAATTAGCCATTTTCCCTCCCTGGAGTCATGTGACTCATTAGTGTTACAAGGTCTCAGGTGTGAATAGGGAGCAGGTGTGTTAAATGTGGTGTTATCGCTCTCACTCTCTCATACTGGTCACTGGAAGTTTAACATGGCACCTCATGGCAGAGAACTCTAAGGATCTGAAAAAAAGAATTGTTGCTCTACATAAAGATAGCCTAGGCTATAAGAAGATTGCCAAGACCCTGAAATGGAGCTTCAGCACGGTGGCCAAGACCATACAGCGGTTTAACAGGATAGGTTCCTCTCAGAACAAGCCTCACCATGGTCGACCGAAGAAGTTGAGCGCACATGCTCAGCATCATAGCCAGAGGTTGTCTTTGGGCAATAGACATATGATGCAGCCAGTATTGCTGCAGAGGTTGAATGAGTGGGGGGGTCAGCCTGTCAGTGGTCAGACCATATGCCGCATACTCCATCAAATTGGTCTGCATGGCTGTCATTCCAGAAGGAAGCCTCTTCTAAAGATGATGCTCAAGAAAGCCCACAAACAGTTTGCTGAAGACAAGCAGACTAAGGACATGGATTACTGGAACCATATCCTGTGGTCTGATGAGACCAAGATAAACTTATTTGGTTCAGATGCTGTCAAGCGTGTGTGACCGCAACCAGGTGAGGAGTACAAAGACAAGTGTGTCTTGCCTACAGTCAAGCATGGTGGTGGGAGTGTCATGGTCTGGGGCTGCATGAGTTCTGCAGGCACTAGGGAGCTACAGTTCATTGAGGGAACCATGAATGCCAACATGTACTGTGACATACTAAAGCAGAGCATGATCCGCTCCCGTCGGAGACTGGGCCACAGGGCAGTATTCCAACATGATAACGACCCCAAACACACCTCCAAGATGACCACTGCCTTGCTAAAGAAGCTGAGGGTAAAGGTGATGGACTGGCCAAGCATGTCTCCAGACCTAAACCCTATCGAGCATACGTGGGGCATCCTCAAACGGAGGGTGGAGGAGCGCAAGGTCTCTAACATCCACCAACTCTATGATGTCGTCATGGAGGAGTGGAAGAGGACTCCAGTGGCAGCCTGTGAAGCTCTGGTGAACTCCATGCCCAAGAGGGTTAAGGCAGTGCTGGAAAATAATGGTGGCCACACAAAATATTGACACTTTGGGTCCAGTTTGAACATTTTCACTTAGGGGTTTACTCGTTTTTGTTGCCAGCAGTTTAGACATTAATGGCTGTGTGTTGAGTTATTTTGAGGGGACAGCAAATTTACACTGTTATACAAGCTGTACACTCACTACTTTACATTGTAGCAAAGTGTAATTTCTTCAGTGTTGTCACATGAAAAGATATAATAAAATAGTTACAAAAATGTAAGGGGTGTAATCACTTTTGTGAGATACTATATATAAAAGCAACCCTGCTGATCTAGTAAAATATTAAAAACAATAAGATGAGGGGACTCCCCCAGTTCACCCATAATATGTATGCTCATTTATATCATATATATATATATATATATATATATATAAACATAAAAAACTGTATGAATAAATTATTTTTCAATGTTTTTATCTGAAAAAAAAAAATTAATGACTATAATAAAAATAGTTTTTTTTTAAATTACATTTTGTATGTGGCTCCTTTAAAATATCATCTCTACATCCTCAGTAACTAGAAAAATAGAGGGTGATTATAGTATATTTCACTGAGTGTGTATTTTTTAAGTTATTATTGAAGTGTGAAGAGGAAAACTTTCCTGGGTGAGACATGGAGATTGCCATTGCTGTTTATCATTTTGAAACTGTTAGTTTTCTGGCTGTTATGCTTACCATGTTGCTTCAATATTTTGTGTCATTTACCTGGAAAAAGTATGAAATAAAGATGTCTGACTTTACAGCTATGCATACTTGTTACAGTCAGTACCTCGAGCCTTTATTGAAGCATCTTCAGAACCCCAACACCACCACCACCAAAACAAAAGGCAGCTTATCCTCTGTGCAGGTTGTGGAGGCAATGACTGGGATCGGATCCTGTGAGACCATTCTTTGACTACGAATTTAATGGGGAAACCTCTTGATTGGAAACTCCATTCACCTTTGTCATAAGAAAAAAAAGGGGGGAAAGGGTTCAAAGAGGAGCCCCCTAAACGGACTTTAGAGGCACAGCAAACCTAAGAGAGCATAATCAAAATAACAATATAATACATTTTATTAAGTATAAATACATACAGAACAAAGACATCGACAAAAAAATGTATAAAAAAATCATCTAAAAGAGAATATACATCATACGAGCCCCGATGCGTCTACGCGTTTCGTAGAGAACTTCTTCAGGACACATTCAGGTTTCAGTTCAATACAAGAAAGGATCTCACTACAATAGAAAACATTTTTTAGACAAATAAACATATAATACCGTACAGCAATTGATAAAACTTAATAGCCCGTGACTCAGAAACAAACACTATATTAGTCCACCATATTACCTTATAAGGTTTCACAGGTTCAAAAAAGTGGTAGTTCAAATTTATTTGGGTGTAGTCATCAAAGTCTTGTCAATAAAGGTAAGGGAACATCAGCTGGGGGGGGAGAAAAAAATATATATATACCCGATGGGTATATAATTTACAAGCTACATCATACCCTGGCCTCAACGATATGCTTAGCTTCAAACTATTTTTATAAATGTTATTTTGTCCGCAGTTACTATCTTGTTCCTCTCCCCCCCCTTCCTCCCTTTTTTTTCCCCCCTCTTTCCCACCACCACCAGTATATGTATATGTATATATGCATTTGGTATGATTACTTGGATTCTGATATACTATTTGGAATTAATTCATTCATATCCTTGAGCAAACCTGTTACTTTAATTATATTTGTTTTATTTACTACTAAATTCCTCAATGCATACTGTATTGTTTTTAATAATATTACTTTAGTTTATACTGTACTCCAATGTGCTGATTTATGGCCTGTTTATTCATGTTCACTTGGTTTTGACATCTCCTTCCTCCTTTTTTTTTTTTTTTTTTGTTTGTTTACTGCCTTAGACATCATTTGGCCTTTGTGGTCACTTTATGGTTATTTTATTTAGTTTTTATTGTTGTGTTTGATGTGCTGCGCCGGGTTTTTGAAGTGTCTATGACGGCCCTTCGGTGGCCATATGCAGGCACTACTTCCTGTTCTATACAGGATGTATCTCGGCTCTCCCCATGTGAGTTCCGGTGTTTGGGATGGGTGCTATTCATATCATTGTACCTGCTAGTTTGCGCCGAACTTCCGGTCCTTTCCCATTAGTCACATCGTTGCCTTCACACCCCGCCCTGCCTTTTCTTCTCCTATGTGTGGCCGGGGACGAGTGTTTTGGTTGCATCTGGTTTGTTATGGCGCCGGATTGGATAATGACTTTATCTTCTTGGATACTGTGTCTATGCCATATGATGCGGCTTCTTCCGCCCCGCTGCCTCGTGACATCCTAGGACACGCGCCCCCGTATCTGATAGGCTAGTTGTTTGGCGCCAGTATGTTATGTCACACCCACCTCTTCGTTTGGCGCCAAAATACACTATATAGCAGCTGTCTATTCATTTTCAACCCAGGAACATCTCTGTGTCTTCCTGGGGATATACATCCAATCTAATCATTAGTGAGTAACTTTCTGCTGCAACTTTGTTATATTCGGTTTTGTGGAAACATTTATGGATCCTAACACCCAATGTGTACTTTCCCTTCCCCTCCCCTCTCTCCTTCCTTTTATGTTTTACTATAGGCTCTTTTAGTGTATTATCACGGTTCCACATGGACCACTGAGCAGACACGGTCTATGGGCTATTTGATGCCCTTTCTATGGTTGATGGAATGCCATGATCTAAACATTTATTCCTGTGCATTAGTGGCAACTTTTTGGTTCTTCCTTTGCTGGAAATAAACTCTAAGATTGGTTGTACATGGAGACAGGTATAACATCACCTTATTTATTTGTATTGTTTTCTTCTCATATCTTCTTTTTTGTCTCTTATGTATTTTTTTTTCTCCCCCCTAGCTGATGTTCCCTTACCTTTATTGACAAGACTTTGACGTCTACACCCAAATACATTTGAACTACCACTTTTTTGAACCTGTGAAAGCCTCCTTTAAGGTAATATGGTGGACTAATATAGTGTTTGTTTCTGAGTCACGGGCTATTAAGTTTTATCAATTGCTGTACGGTATTATATGTTTATGTGTTTATTTGTCTAAAAAATGTTTCCTATTGTAGTGAGACCCTTTCTTGTATTAACTGAAACCTGAATGTGTCCTGAAGAAGTTCTCTACGAAACACGTAGACGCATCGGGGCTCGTATGATGTATATTCTCTTTTAGATGTTTTTTTATACAATTTTTTGTCAATGTCTTTGTTCTGTATGTATTTATACTTAATAAAATTTATTATATTGTTATTTTGACTATTCTCTCTTAGGTTTGCTGTGCCTCTAAAGTCCGTTTAGGGGGGCTCCTCTTTGAACCCTTTTTCCCCTTTTTTTTATCTTATGACATATTATTTACACGGATGTGGCCACGGGAGTGTCTTTTTTATATCTTGTCCTGACTTCTAGGGTGGTAAACACCCCCGTCTTTTTTTCTCCTTTTATTTTTGTATACACTCCAGCATCATATATATATTTATTCTTTTGTTCGTTTTTTTGAGAAATTGACACTATAATAGTTGTTTTTTTTTTGTTTTTTTTTCCTTCTCTCCCCCTCTCCCCAGATGGTGGACTTTAGAGGGAACAACTGGGAAGGATTTATGTTAGACATAAAACAGACATGTTGTGCTACGAAGGTTAATCAAATGGAAAACTTTGAGCAGTACATTTCCGAAAACCTGAATCCTAAGGGCCTTAGGATACAGGTCTTTCCCAACATTTGGACAATTGATTCGGACTTCAAAGTTTGCTGGGAACGTAATTTACAAGATTGTACGAAAAAACTGATGGAGCTTATGGTAGAGCGCTACATGCAGGAACTCAAGTTGGTGGACTGTGAGATCAAGTGTATTTATGATGACAATGCTGCTTTACTCAATCATTCTGATTTTGTAGCTTTTAATACACGTTTAAAAGTCCATGTCCAAACTTTTACCAAAAATCTGTTGTTAAAAAAGGAAGACAAAATGTCGACGGATAAACTAACCTTTGCTGGCAATTATGCATATAATTGGCCTCTGAACAACAAACAACAAGGCGGTCGGAACTCCACGCGTCCTTATAGGAACACCTCTAAGAAATAGAGCAAGTGATTCGGATTCCTCTGCTACCTCTCTTGCCTCACAAAATTTGCGGGCCTCTGATTGGGGACGACAGAGGGGTCAGAGTTCTAGAAAACGACAAACTGGGAATTGACAAAAGACAGGCAATGATAGAAAAAAACTGATGGATGAACTTGTTCAACCACCAGATAATAACTATGCTCAATAGCAGTATTCTATGCCTAAGGATAATGGAGGAATATCTATGTTCCTCGATTCAGTTGCATCCAATGTCCCCCCACTATTTCTACCTTATCTGCCCCGTCAACCCCTGCCGTTAAACCTGATATTCGCTCCAGCATAGCTGATTGTGCACAATCGATTATTTCTTCACGACCTACCAGCACAGCAACAGCGGGTGCAATTAGGAAGGACTTGAAGAAATTACATATTGACCAATTTTTTTCAAACATCAAAAAACCTCAAGAGGACACCTTACCCTCACTTCTATCCCCTCCTGATAATCCTTCAGAGATTCCTCTGAAGGATACTCCGCAATTGGAAGTAATCAATCTCTCGTCTTACCCCCTAAGTGAAGTGGAAAAGGAGGTCTTACAGTTGGGGCTGAGTTTCTGCCCCATTTCAACACCTGGTATCTTTAACATCATTAAAGATTTAGATTTCTTTTCCAGGAAATTAACTTACAAATTTCTTTTTGACCATGATAGACAGGAGAAACAAAAAAACCTTGTTGAACAGGAGACTTGGAAGGATTTCACGGTTGCCGAATTTCGGGAGCTGAGAGATCTGGTACTCCTTCTAGAAGAAAATGATGCAAATCCGACACAGATGGTTGGATCTGAGTCTGATGATATTATCGGTCTGCAGACACAGACCAAACTTTATCACCAGGAGCTCACTATGTTGGGCAATGCTGTTAAACAGAAGTCCACTCATTTTCCATCACTACGTACTAATCCCAATGTGTGGACCTTTCTAACTCAAACAACTAAAGAAATTGAACTTGCAGTTTCCAAGAAGCTGGGTAACCACAACCTTAGTCAAGCTCACAAGAATGCACTTGTTGGACTTAGTGCCAACTCTCAGTTGGTAATCAAGCCCTTAGACAAGGGTGGCAACGTTGTTCTATTGGATGAACTCCAATATAGAAACATGTGTTTTGATATACTCAAGAACAAACAATGGTATAAACCAATCCCAGCCAATAACATTGCCAAATACAACCTTAAATACGAACAAATTATACATTCGGCCCATGCTGAGGGCTTGATTACCAACGAGATTTGTGAGGGCATTCAGGTCCCACACCCCAAGACCCCGACATTTTATGCGCTCCAAAAAACACATAAAAGTCTCCGCAATCCACCAGGATGACCCATCGTCTCAGGCGTGGGCTCAATTACCGAATAGGCTAGCAAGCTTGTCGACGAATATCTTCGCCCTCATGTTGTCACACTGCCCTCTTATATAAAGGACACTACTGACCTTCTAAAAGATCTTGATGGTCTGACCATCCCAGCAGATTGCCTCCTTGTCGCCATTGACATCGAGGCTCTGTACTCCTCTATTCCACATAATCTGGGTTTGAAAACCATCTCCAAGTTTCTTGATGAGCGTGGCCCCAAATTCTCCGGCATGAACCATTTCATATTACAACTTCTATCCCATATCCTTACCAGGAATGTGTTTTCTTTTGACGAGTCCCACTTCCTCCAGGTACAGGGGATCGCCATGGGCACGTGTTGCGCCCCCTCTTATGCTAATTTGTACGTGGGGGGGTGGGAACGAGACCTTTTTTCAAATGATGATCAACCTTCTTTCCCACATTCTCTTATGGCGTTGTTTCATAGACGATGTCTTTATGGTTTGGGGTGGGTCCCCCATTATGCTTGAACGTTTTATGCAAATGCTTGCTGAGAATAAATACAATTTAAAATTTACAATGGATTTTCATGAGAGCAGGATCTCCTTTCTGGATATTACTATCTCTATTGAGGCTGATGGCGCTATTGCTACATCACTCTACAGCAAACCTACTGCGGGCAACTCGATACTACATGCCTCTAGTGCACATCCTGAGGCACTTGTTCGTAGTATTCCCTTTGGCCAGTATCTACGCCTCAGGAGGAATTGTTCCAACGACACCAATTTCAAACAGGAGGTTGATTTATTGTACAAATGTTTATTGGCCAGGGGATACACAAAAACCTGTTTGAAGAAGGCTTATAAAAAAGCCCAGGGTCGTTCCAGACATGAGATCCTGTTCTCAGAACCTAAACGCAGCAAACCTGATGTATTAAGATTCATTACCACCTTTTCTGATCAGCACCAGGTGGTACATTCTTTTCTCAACAAGCATTGTCTTACTTGCGGATCCGACACTCTCAAAATACCTAGGACCACGTCCTCAGATAACTTATAGACGCCCTAGGTCTATTAAGAAATTCCTTGTACATAGCCACTACAATAGATCCCGGATACACCACAAGAACCACCTGGCCTGTTCCAGTGTGGTAGTTGTGATTTTTGTCATCTTTTATTGGAGGGGCCCTCTTTTACCTTGCCTAATGGTCACACACATTCTTTAAGGCATCATGTCACATGTCCGACTAAAGGGGTTATCTATATTATTTTATGCCAATGTGGAGCTTTCTATATCAGTAAAACAATTAGACCTCTATGGAAAAGAGTGAAGGACCATGTTTATTATGCCACCAATGGCATACTCAACAAGGTCATTGGTTATCATGTGGCATTCAAGCATAATTATGATCCACACATGTTTAAAATTGCTGCCCTGGATCGTATTTACGATGATCCCAGAGGTGGTAATTTTGATCAAAGGGTACTCCAAAGGGAGAACCAATGGGTATATAATTTACAAGCTACATCATACCCTGGCCTCAACGATATGCTTAGCTTCAAACTATTTTTAGAAATGTTATTTTGTCCGCATTTACTATCTTGTTCCTCTTCCCCCCCTCTTTCCTCCTTTTTTTTTTTTTTTTCCCCCTCTCTCCCACCACCACCAGTATATGTATATATGCATTTAGTATGATTACTTGGATTCTGATATAATATTTGGAATTAATTCATTCATATCCTTGAGCAAACCTGTTACTTTAATTATATTTGTTGTATTGAAAATGGATAGGTAAAATACCGTGCCAATCTAATAAATCAAACAGCAGCCAACACTACAGAACGACTAGGACTGTGTAGAATAAATAAACAAAAAAGTGTAGCGCTAAAGTATATGCTGTGGAAAAAAGGGGTTTTAGAGCAGGGGGAGGTCAATCCACATTTGAAGTGGCACGTAACCCCATCCAGGCCAAAACCAAATAGGTGTGTAAACAAACAATATCACCACCTAAATAAAAAGGTGCAATGCTCTTTCTTTTAGGAAAGATGCAGATATACATGAAAGTGAAAATAAAGTGAAATATATCAACAAATACTAATCTCAAAAGTCCACATTTTTGATAGTGAAGAAATATAAAAAATGTCCACAATGATGGTGGGGAAGTGTAAATCCCAAGTGAATAATAAAGACTTAATAATTTAGTCCATATGTTGCATAGTGCAGTTGAAACAAATGGAACCCAAGGCAGATATCCTCACAGTAAAGAGACTCCAAATCAAAGTGAAAGGTAGAATACTCTTACCAACTTCGGTGGACTCACAAGCCGTGGGCGGTGAGTCAAAAGAGCTTGTACTGTCTCACGATGAATGACAGTGTAAAGAAGTCCTCAGTCTGGGAAGGAGACAGGACTTCTCTGCTAGAGATAAAGACCTTCAGGACAGGTTCTGGGCCCCCCATCCAAGGAGGATACCTTCCGGTGCACAACCCATCTTTACACTGTCATTCATCGTGAGACAGTACAAGCTCTTTTGACTCACCGCCCACGGCTTGTGAGTCCACCGAAGTTGGTAAGAGTATTCTACCTTTCACTTTGATTTGGAGTCTCTTTACTGTGAGGATATCTGCCTTGGGTTCCATTTGTTTCAACTGCACTATGCAACATATGGACTAAATTATTAAGTCTTTATTATTCACTTGGGATTTACACTTCCCCACCATCATTGTGGACATTTTTTATATTTCTTCACTATCAAAAATGTGGACTTTTGAGATTAGTATTTGTTGATATATTTCACTTTATTTTCACTTTCATGTATATCTGCATCTTTCCTAAAAGAAAGAGCATTGCACCTTTTTATTTAGGTGGTGATATTTGTTGTATTCACTACTAAATTCCTCAATGCATACTGTATTGTTTTTAATAATATTACTTTAGTTTATACTGTACTCCAATGTGCTGACTTATGGCCTGTGACAGTCCATGTTTATTCACGTTCACTAGATTTTGACATCTCCTTCCTCCTTTTTTTTTGTTTTGTTTGTTTGTTTACTGCCTTAGATATCATTTGGCCTTTGTGGTTGCTTTATGGTTATTTTATTTCATTTATATTGTTGTGTTTGATGTGCTGCGCCGGGTTTTTGAAGTGTCTATGACGGCCCTTCGGTGGCCATATGCAGGCACTACTTCCTGTTCTATACAGGATGTATCTAGGCTCTCCCCATGTGAGTTCCGGTGTTTGGGATGGGTGCTATTCATATCATTGTACCTGCTAGTTTGCGCCGAACTTCCGGTCCTTTCCTATTAGTCATATCGTTGCCTTCACACCCCGCCCTGCCTTTTCTTCTCCTATGTGTGGCCGGGGACGAGTGTTTTGGTTGCATCTGGTTTGTTATGGCGCAGGATTGGATAATGACTTTATCTCCTTGGATACTGTGTGTCTATGTCATATGACGTGGCTTCTTCCGCCCCGCTGCCTCGTGACATCCTAGGACACGCCCCCCCCGTATCTGATAGGCTAGTTGTTTGGCGCCAATATGGTATGTCACACCCACCTCTTCGTTTGGCGCCAAAATACACTATATAGCAGCTGTTTATTCATTTTCAACCCAGGAACATCTCTGTGTCTTCCAGGGGATATACATCCAATCTAATCATTAGTGAGTATCTTACTTTCTGCTGCAACTTTGTTATATTCAGTTTTGTGGAAACATTTATGGATCCTAACACCCAATGTGGACTTTCCTTTCCCCTCCCCTCTCTCCTTCCTTTTATGTTTTACGATAGGCTCTTTTATTGTATTTTCACAGTTCCACATGGACCACTGAGCAGACACGGTCTATGGGCTGCTCATTTGATGCCTTTTCTGTGGTTGATGGAACGCCATGATCTATACATTTATTCCTGTGCATTAGTGGCAACTTTTTGGTTCTTCCTTTGCTGGAAATAAACTCTAAGATTGGTTGTACATGGAGACAGGTATAACATCACCTTATTTATTTGTATTGTTTTCTCCGCATATCTTCTTTTTTGTCTCTTATGTATTTTTTTTTCTCCCACCTAGCTGATGTTCCCTTACCTTTATTGACAAGACTTTGACATCTACACCCAAATACATTTGAACTACCACTTTTTTGAACCTGTGAAAGCCTCCTTATAAGGTATATGGTGGACTAATATAGTGTTTGTTTCTGAGTCACGGGCTATTAAGTTTTATCAATTGCATAAGCGGACTGGGCCATTTTGAGACAGGTCACAACACATTTAGGGGGCTAATATTTAGCCAAAACTGCAGAATGCTTTGTATATTGAGCTGAATTTATCTTAAATATGTTATTTCTATTTTTCTTGTTTAAGAATGTTGTTTATGAATGTGGTGCCACACTAATCAGGTTGTGTCACATTTTTCATATTAAAAAAAAAAAAACAGAGAAAAAAAAGTAGGGGCAGCCCCTATCTGTCTCTAAGGAAGAGTTTGTGTTAAAGCCATTTTTTGGCTATGACTTTAATGTGTTTACATGCTTGGTCTTTTTTTTATTTATTTTTTGTTATTTTATTAAATGTAGAGATCAGGGTTGCCAACCTTCCGCAGCATTTTTTACTTACAAAACATGGAATATTTACTGGCGGAGCACATTTTTTACTGGCAACCTGAGAAATTACAGAACTATTGAAAACTAACACAGTGAATATTTGAACAGTCTAAACATGATATAGAAACACTGACAATACCTATAACAGAGTCATTTGCTTGATGTACACTTAAAAAGTCAACACACCATGAAATTACCAGCCCCTGATTTTTACTGGCAGTTGTAAAAAAATCACAACCCTGGCAACCCTGGTAGAGATGCCAGCACTATCTGCCCACAGCCCACTTGTTGACTGTCTCCCTCTAATTGAAAATCCAAACAGGTCCTTATAAGCAGGGGGAGGTTAGCAGTGTGTTCCCCCCTTTGATTATTCAGCTGTGTGTTAACCATTTCAGCCCCGGAAGGATTTACCCCCTTCCTGACCAGAGCACTTTTTACAATTTGGCACTGCGTCGCTTTAACTGCTAATTGCGCAGTCATGGAATGCAGTACCCAAACAAAATTTGCGTCCTTTTCTTCCCACAAATAGAGCTTTCTTTTGATGGTATTTGATCACCTCTGCGGTTTTTTTTTTTTTTGCGCTATAAACGGAAAAAGACAGAAAATTTTGAAAAAAAAATGATATTTTCAACTTTTTGTTATAAAAAAAATCCAATAAACTCAATTTTAGTCATACATTTAGGCCAAAATGTATTCAGCCACATGTCCTTGGTAAAAAAAATGTCAATAGTCGTATATTTATTGGTTTGCGCAAAAGTTATAGCGTCTACAAACTAGGGTAAATTTTCTGGAATTTACACAGCTTTTAGTTTATGACTGCCTATCTCATTTCTTGAGGTGCTAAAATGGCAGGGCAGTACAAACCCCCCCAAATGACCCCATTTTGGAAAGTAGACACCCCAAGGAAATTGCTGAGAGGCATGTTAAGCCCATTGAATATTACATTTTTTTTGTCCCAAGTGATTGAATAATGATAAAAAAAAAAAAAAAATTTTTTTTACAAAAAGTTGTCACTAAATGATATATTGCTCACACATGCCATGGTTATATGTGGAATTGCGCCCCAAAATACATTTAACTGCTTCTCCTGAGTATGGGGATACCACATGTGTGGGACTTTTTGGGAGCCTAGCCGCGTACGGGGCCCTGAAAACCAATCACCGCCTTCAGGATTTTTTGATTTCACTCCTCACTACCTATCACAGTGTTGAAGGCCATAAAATTCCAAGATGGCACAAAACCCCCCCAAATGACCCCATTTTGGAAAGTAGACACCCCAAGCTATTTGCTGAGAGGCATGTTGAGTCCATGGAATATTTTATATTTTGACAAGAGTTGAGGGAAAATGACAAACTTTTTTTTTTTTCTTTTCTTGCACAAAGTTGCCACTAAATGATATATTGCTCAAACATGCCATGAGCATATGTGGAATTACACCCCAAAATACATTCTGCTGCTTCTCCTGAGTACGGGGATACCACATGTGTGGGACTTTTTGGGAGCCTAGCCGCATACGGGGCTTTGAAAACCAAGCACCGCCTTCAGGATTTCTAAGGGCATACATTTTTTATTTCACTCCTCACTACCTATCACAGTTTTGAAGGCCATAAAATGCCAAGATGGCACAACCCCCCCCCCCCAAATGACCCCATTTTGGAAAGTAGACACCCCAAGCTATTTGCTGAGAGGCATGTTGAGTCCATGGAATATTTTATATTTTGCCACAAGTTGCAGGAAAATGGCAAACTTTTTTTTTTCTTTTCTTGCACAAAGTTGTCACTAAATGATATATTGCTCACACAGGCCATGGGCATATGTGGAATTGCACCCCAAAATAACATCTGCTGATTCTCCTGAGTACGGGGATACCACATGTGTGCGACTTTTTGGGAGCCTAGCCGCGTACGGGGCCCCGAAAACCAAGCACCGCCTTCAGGATTTCTAAGGGCGTAAATTTTTGATTTCACTCCTCACTACCTATCACAGTTTTGAAGGCCATAAAATGCCCAGATGGCACAACTCCCCCCCAAATGACCCCATTTTGAAAAGTAGACACCCCAAGCTATTTGTTGAGAGGCATGTTGAGTCCATGGAATATTTTATATTTTGCCACAAGTTGCGGGAAAGTGACAAACTTTTTTTTTTTGCACGAAGTTGTCACTAAATGATATATTTCTTAACCACTTACCAACCGGCCCATAGCCGAATGACGGCTGCAGGGCGGTTGGATAACTCTGGGAGGGCGTACTATGACGTCCTCCCAGAATTCCCCTCTCGCGCGCCCCCTGGGGCGCGCACCCGAACACATCCGTGACCGCCGGGTCCAGGGGACCCGGCGCATCACGGATCCCGGTAAATGGCCGCTGATCGCGGCCGTTTACCATGTGATCGAGCCGTCTAATGACGGCGGGATCACATGTAAACAGACCGGCGTCATCTGATGACGCCGGTTCCTCTCCTCCCCTCCTGTGTACCGATCGGTACACAGTGAGCGGCAAGGGGGACGGATGGATGTCTGCAGCGCTGTGGGCTGTATGTGTAGTGCCCACAGCGCTGCACAGAGACATCCAGCCATCCATCCATCCATGCTCAGCCATCCCTCACTACTGCAATGCTGTGCAATACTCTGCAATACCCCCACAATACTCTGCAATACCCCCACAATACTCTGCAATGCTGTGCAATACTCTGCAATACCCTCACAATACTCTGCAATGCTGTGCAATACTCTGCAATGCCCCCACAATACTCTGCAATGCTGTGCAATACTCTGCAATGCCCCCACAATACTCTGCAATGCTGTGCAATACTCTGCAATGCCCCCACAATACTCTGCAATGCCCCCGCCATACTCTGCAATGCTGTGCAATACTCTGCAATGCCCCCGCCATACTCTGCAATGCCCCCGCCATACTCTGCAATGCCCCCGCCATACTCTGCAATGCCCCCCGCCATACTCTGCAATGCCCCCCGCCATACTCTGCCATGCCCCCGCCATACTCCGCCATACTCCGCCATACCCCGCCATACTCCGCCATACCCCGCCATACTCCGCCATACTCCGCCATACTCCGCCATACCCCGCCATACTCCGCAATACCCTGCCATACCCCGCCATACCCCGCCATACTCCGCAATACCCTGCCATATCCCGCCATACTCCGCCATACTCCGCCATACCCCGCCATACTCCGCCATACTCCGCAATACCCTGCCATACCCTGCCATACTCCGCAATACCCCGCCATACTCCGCAATACCCCGCCATACCCCGCCATACCCTGCAATGCCCCCGCCATACTCTGCAATGCCCCCGCCATACTCTGCAATGCCCCCGCCATACTCTGCAATGCCCCCCGCCATACTCTGCAATGCCCCCCGCCATACTCTGCCATGCCCCCGCCATACTCCGCCATACTCCGCCATACCCCGCCATACTCCGCCATACCCCGCCATACTCCGCCATACTCCGCCATACTCCGCCATACTCCGCAATACCCTGCCATACCCCGCCATACCCCGCCATACTCCGCAATACCCTGCCATACCCCGCCATACTCCGCCATACTCCGCCATACCCCGCCATACTCCGCCATACTCCGCAATACCCTGCCATACCCCGCCATACTCCGCAATACCCCGCCATACTCCGCAATACCCCGCCATACCCCGCCATACCCTGCCATGCTGAGCCATGCTCAGCTGTACTCGGCCTCTGTATGTGGCCAGGCTGTGGAAGTCTCACACATGTGGTATCGCCGTACTCAGGAGGAGTAGGAGAATCTATTTTGGGGTGTCATTTTTGGTATGTACATGTTATGTGGTAGAAATATTGTATAAATGGACAACTTTGTGTTAAAAAAAAAAAAAAAGCGTTTTAACCACTTCCCGCCCGCCGGCCGTCATACAACGTCCTTGACTTTGTGCGGAGATATCTGAATGATGGTTGCAGCTACAGGCATCATTCAGATATCAGCTTTTTCAGCCGGCGATTCCCTACACCATGAGAACGATCATAGCAGCTGTTCCACTGCTTGATCGTTCTTACGGGAGGCGAGAGGGGACGTCCCCCCTTGCGGTGCTTCTACCGACTCACCGCTACGATCGAAGCCAGGATCTTTTTTTTTTTTTTTTTTTTAATTTCAGGCTTCCCAGCCTAGAGGTGAGATGTGGGGTCTTATTGACCCCACATATCACTGTAAAGAGGACCTGTCATGCCATATTCCTATTACAAGGATGTTTATATTCCTTGTAATAGGAATAAAAGTGGTCAAAAATTTTTTTTTTTTTTGGAAAAAAGCATCAAACTAAAATAAATAAAGTAAAATGAACAATAAAAAAAAAAAAAAAAAATTTTAAAGCGCCCCTGTCCCTGTGTGCTTGCATGCAGAAGCAAACGCATACGTAAGTCCCGCCCACATATGAAAACGGTGTTCAAACCACACATGTGAGGTATCGCTGCGATCGGTAGAGCGAGAGCAATAATTTTGGCCCTAGACCTCCTCTGTAACTCAAAACATGTAACCAGTAAAAAATTTTAAAGCGTCGCCTATGGGGATTTTTGAGTAGCAAAGTTTGGTGCCATTCCACAAGCGCGTGCAATTTTGAAGGGTGACATGTTGGGTATCTATTTACTCGGCGTAACTTCATCTTTCACATTATGCAAAAACATTGGGCTAACTTTATTGTTTTGGTTTTTGTAAAGCACAAAACAGTTTTTTTTCCAAAAAAAGCGTTAAAAAAATTGCTGCGCAAATACTGTGCGAGATAAAAAGTTGCAACGACCGCCATTGTATTCTCTAGGGTCTTTGCTAAAAAAACATATATAATGTTTTGGGGTTCTAAGTAATTTTCTAGCTAATAAATGATGATTTTTACATGTAGGAGAGAAATGTCAGAATTGGCCTGGGTGCTCCAGAACGCCTGAAGGTGCTCCCCTGCATGTTGGGCCTCTGTATGTGGCCACGCTGTGTAAAAGTCTCACACATGTGGTATCACCATACTCGGGAGTAATAGCAGAATGTGTTTTGGGGTGTAATTTGTGGTATGCATATGAGGTCTGTGAGAAATACCCTGCTAATATGACAATTTTGTGGAAAAAAAAAAAAGTAAAAAAAAAACCTTGATTTTGCAAAGAATTGTGGGAAAAAATGACAACTTCAAAAAACTCACCATGCATCTTTCTAAATACCTTGGAATGTCTTCTTTCCAAAAAGGGGTCATTTGGGGGGTATTTGTACTTTTCTGGCATGTTAGGGTCTCAAGAAATTAGATAGGCCGTCAGTAATTCAGGTGTGATCAATTTTCAGATATTCGCACCATAGCTTTTGGACTCTATAACTTTCAAAAAGACCAAATAATATCCACCGATTTGGGTTAATTTTACCAAAGATATGTAGCGGTATAAATTTTGGCCAAAATATATGAAGAAAAATTACTAATTTGCAAAATATTATAACAGAAATGAAGAAAAATGTATTTTTTTACAGATTTTTCTGTCTTTTTTCTTTTACGGCGCAAAAGAAACCAGCAGTGATTAAATACCACCAAAAGAAAGCTCTATTTGTGTGAAAAAAAGGACAAAAATTTCATAAAGATACAGTGTTGCATGACTGAGTAATTGTCATTCAAAATGTGAGAGCACCAAAAGCTGAAAATTGGTCTGGTTAGGAAGGGGGTTTAAGTGCCCAGTTGTCAAGTGGTTAAACATGCCATGGGCATATGTGGAATTACACCCCAAAATACATTCTGCTGCTTCTCCTGGGTATGGGGATACCACATGTGTGGGATTTTTTGGGGTCCTAGCTGCATACGGGGCCCCGAAAACCAATCACTGCCTTCAGGATTTCTAAGGGCGCAAGTTTTTGATTTAACTCCTCACTACCTATCACAGTTTCGTAGGCCATAAAATGCCAAGATAGCACAACCCCCCCCCCCCCAAATAACCCCATTTTGGAAAGTAGACACCCCAAGCTATTTGCTGAGAGGCATGGTGAGTATTTTGCAGCTCTCATTTGTTTTCGAAAATGAAGAAAGACAAGAAAAATTTTTTTTTTGTCTTTTTTCGATTTTCAAAACTTTGTGACAAAAAGTGAGGTCTGAAAAATACTCGCCATACCTCTCAGCTAATAGCTATATTTTCCCTGTGAAAGTGTGTCCTAGTCTGTGCAATGCTGTACCCTACGCTAAAACTCAACTAGTGTATGGTAGCACTCAAAACATTCACCAATGCAAAGACCAGGGTTGCCAGGACAGGAGGGACAATAATAGCGGGTGTCACGCCTATATCCGCGCTTTCTGCAGACACGATATTTTCTTTGGGGGGCTCGTTGGGTAGGGGTACTCGGGAGGACATAAGGAAAATGCCTCTCATGCAGCCGGCTTACTGCATTTGGTTGGGGAAGGTGAGGTGGAGCACCGTCTGGATACAGAAGGGCTCTGACGATCTCTTCCTGGAATTTAAGGAAGGATCCAGTCTGTCCTGAAGCTCTGTATAGCACATGAGCGTTCAGCAAAGCCAACTGAAATAAGTATACAGACACTTTTTTGTACCAGCGTCTGGCCTTACGGGCAACTAGGTTCGGCACCAACAACTGGTTGTTGAGGTCCACCCCTTCCATGTTAAGGTTATATTCGTGGACACAGAGGGGTTTTTCCACAACACCAGTCGCCGTAGTAATTTGGACCGTCATGTCTGCATGAAGGGAGGTAAGAACGAAAACATTCTTATTGTCCCTCCACTTCATAGCGAGCAAATTATTACACCGCAAGCAGGCTCTCTCCCCCAGCCTAAGACGGGAATCTACAAGCCGCTGGGGACGGTGCCACATGCTCCAATTTGATGATCAAAAAGGTGACTAAAAAGTGGCACGCTCGTGTAATAATTGTCCACATATAAATGGTACCCCTTTCCGAATAAGGGTGACACCAAGTCCCACACAATCTTACCAGTGCTTCCTATGTAGTCAGGGCAGTTTGTCAGCTCTACGTGACTATCTTTGCCCTCGTAAACCATAAAACTACACGTATAGCCTGTGGCCCTGTCACAGAGCTTATACATCTTGACCCCGTATCTGGCACGCTTGCTGGGAAGGTACTGTTTGAATGACAAGCGGCCAGAAAATTTAATTAGGGACTCATAAACGCAGACAACTTGATGGGGAGTAAACAAGTCTGCAAAACGTTGGTTGAAGTGGTTTACGAGGGGCCGAATTTTGTAGAGCCGATCGTATTCAGGGTCTCCACGAGGACGACAGAGTTCATTGTTGTTGAAGTGCATGAACCGCAAGATCTGCTCGTATCGTGCCCTGGTCATGGAGGCAGAGAACAAGGGCGAATGGTAAATTGGGTCAGTGGACCAATATGACCGCAACTCACTCTTTTTAGTTATGCCCATGTTGAGGGAAAGGCCCAGAAAGAGCTTAAATTCGGAGACTGTAATTGGTCTCCAATCTCTGGCAAGGGAGGACTGGGGAATAGTGGCGATGTGTTGACCAGCGTATAAATTGCTTTGGTCCACAATAGATCTATAGAGATCTTCGGTGAAAAACAGCGAATAAAAATCCAGTGACGTAAAATCAACTGTTTCCACCTGAATTCCGGGTTGGCCAGTGAATGGGGGAAGTACGGGTGCTGCAGAAGTGGTGGGTTCCCAATTAGGATTGGCGAATGCAGCAGGAAGGGCACTATGGGCACGACGGGCCTGTGTTCGTCTTCTTGGTGGCAGCTGGACACTACTTGTGCTTGCCACCTCACCAACTTGAACTGCACTTATGGGACTCGCCACGTCACCACGTGATACTGCAGTGCTGGATGTACGACCAGGGTGTACTAAGCTGCTGGTGCTTGCCAATTCACCAGAAGGAATAGCGGCGCTAGTACTGCTCTCCTCCATACGAGAGCCCTGCGGTTCTTGCACATCAAGGACAGAAGAAGAAGTTTGGGGTCTGGTACGCCTGACCTTGGCAGGGACCACAACTCCGTCGTCAGAGCTATCTGTCATGGAGCCGCTGTCGTCTACAGGATCGTATTCTGAGCCTGAATCTGACAGATGAGTGACTTCCTCTTCACTATCTGTTATGCTCAGAAACGTGTAGGCCTCTTCATTAGTGTACCTTCGATTTGCCATTTTGGGCTCTAAATTTAGTGGTACACTAGTGAGACTCACAGGCAAAAAAGCTCCTGACTGTCAGCGACTGTATCAAAAAACCAAAAAACTGTTAGCGATCGCAGGGATCAGGCCTGACTCTGCGAACGCTGCAGTTATGTGTACTTAGTGTTTTGTAAGTGTCAGTGATCGATCGATACTGCACTTGGGTGGGCTGGACTGGGCCGAGGGGCAAAACGCAGGTGCTAGCAGGTATCTGGGCTGATCCTGCTAACACTGCGTTTTTGGGGACCCTAAACTGCTGGGGACGCTAGTATAGATCTGATCAGATCAGATATTGATCCGTTCAGATACTATACCACTAAGGGAGGTGTATGCTGCATGCGTGGGTGTTAGTGGTACTGGCGCTAACCTGACGCTGCCTGGGGCGACGCAGACCTTATCTGACCCTAAAAACTTAACTTATATCACCGCCGGGCAATTAGGAGGTTAAACCTTTATTAGGTAATAAACGGCGGGTGCCCTAAAACTATAATAAACAAACTAACTAACCAACGTCACCCGTAACACTTATACGGTGATCACTGGTGAAAGGGTTAATTAGGGGGCAATCAGGGGGTTAAAACCTTTATTAGGTAGTATATGGGGGTCCCTGTCACTATAAAACACTGATGGCGAACCTATATACTTAACCCCCTAACTAGCGTCACCTGTGTCACTAATACAGCGATCAGAAAAACGCTTAGTGACACTAGCGACGGGGGGTGATCACGGGGTTAAAACTTCATTAGGGGGGGGTTGGGGGGTACCCTAGACCTAAAGGGGGCTAACCCTAACTACCCTACCACTTATATAACTGTCACAAACTGACACCAATGCAATAATCAGAAAAAAAAAACTGCTTTTGGTGTCACTGTGACAGGGGGTACAGGGGGGTGATCGGGGAGTGACTGGGGGGTGAAAAGTGTGCCTGCGTGTTCTACTGGAAGTGTAGTGTTGGTGCAAACTTACTTGATGTCTTCTCTCCTCGGCGCTGGAACGAAAAGACCGGCTCGAGGAGAGATGACATCACTTCCTCCGCTTCTGTTTACATTACAGAAGCCGGGGGAAGCATTTCATTCGCCAGGAGCGATTGCGAGGGGGGGAGCCACGAATGAGTGGCCTCCCCCTCACCTCGCCCCTGACGATAATCCGACCGCCGCAGGCACCGGGGGGGGGGGTTGGGGGGGTTGGACCCCCGCCCGCGGGCAGGCAAGGACGTACAGGTAAGTCCTTATGCCTGCCCGTGCCATTGTGCCGACGTACATCGTCGTGCGGCAGTCGGCAAGTGGTTAATAGAGCTGAGCAACGGGCTATTCACAGCACAACACTACAATTATTCAGCAGAACTGCCTTGAGTGTGCCACCTGCTTGCTGAAAGTGGAAAAATATTGATATGCATGGATAATACATGACTAATAATAATAATTTAAGCCCTGAACATACTGAAAAAGGTAAGAAACTTTTTGCAAAACATACATTTACAAGCAGTACATTCATATTTATCTTCTGAGTGCGGGCTTTAATGTTTTTGTCATTGGAAATTTAAAATGAAAAATGTTGGCACCTATTCCTAAATTATCAACAAATACAGTATTACTTTTACTCCATGTGTAATGCACTGATTGCATTCTATAAAAAATTGTGGTACCATAAAAAATTCCATGGTTTTTGTTTCATAATATGTTGTTTTCACATTTTTTCATCCTTTTATCCCCTTCTGCTGCTGATCTCCGCTAGCCTCTCTCTATCCACAAGTACCTTCTCCAGGCCTGGCTGCATACCATTGTTCTGAATCAGCTTCCTGATAGTGAAAACAGTAGACTGTGAGGATCATTCAATAAGAAGAAGGCGCTGCACCAGTTCATACATTAATTGGTGCACTGGAAAAGTCATTAATCGAACGTACGAACCGACACGCATTGAACCGCAAATAGCGATTTTAAATACCCGCATTCCTAAATTGGAACTGGAGCTAGGGTAACTGTGGTTTTCTCATTGAAAATAGCGCACGCCCAAATACAATTGGTTAATTTCATCTCATTGGATGTGTCTTGTTAGGCAATTAGTAGGTGTTCTCAGTTAATTAACCCTTTTGATGCTAATCTCAGTCCCACCACTTCTAATATATCTTTGAAATGTGTTTTTTTCTTTTTTTACCCAAATCTTTCAATACATTACAAAGAACAGAGAAGTGTTTCTAAGCCCAATAAATTAATATTTTCAGATCTTGATTTTTAAAGGTGACCATACACTGCAATCAGTTAGATCTTAAATAAATTAGATTTAGTGCAAGAGCCTGTTTGATTTCCTATAATTTGAATTAATTGTTCAAGTGCGTCTTCTTATTACCTTTTTTTGCCTTAATATCGAGTTGTACAGAGATTGGCCAATCAGATTGCATAGTGCATGACCATCTTAAGTGCCAAATTTGGAATGTAGATGTGCCATGACCCACTTGTATTTTCCTAACTATATTTCTTGGGCATTATACAAGGCACATGGGAACACACCCTTTTTCAAGAATTTTAGAGTGATCAGGAAACTTCAAACTACGGCCCTCCAGCTGTTGCAGAACTACACATACCATGAGGCATTGTAAAACTCTGATATTCACAGACATGACTAGGCATGATGGAAATTGTAGTTCCTGAACAACTGGAGGGCCGTAGTTTGAAGACTCCTGTGCTAGACCATTATTATGCCTCCAGAATTGGGAGTGTTGAATCTACCCAACTCCTCCCTGCTGGTGGACACAAGAACCTACATCTATAAATATACCTATATATATATATAGATATATAGATATATCTATATATACACACACCCTGAAGCAGGAAGCAATATACATTGGCCCGGAAGTGAATCTGTACACAGGAAGTAGGTGTGTGTTTTAAAGCCAAATCATTAAGACATACACACATGACCCACACACACACCACCCCATGTAAAAATAAATAAAAAATGATGTTAAAGTATAACTAAAGGAAATCCTGTTTATTGCTAGTGTTGGATGGAATGGAAAGGGATTAGAACCCCTGCCAGGTTTTTATTACTCTCTATTCTCTTCAACTGCCAAACCAATTTTTTTTTCTTTCAGTTTTTAACCCTTTCACTACCAAACTATATTGTTCATTTGTTTCAACCCTTTAACTATCAAACCAAGTAAACCCTCCCCTCCCCCTACGCGCACACATTTTAACCCTTTCACTACCAAATCATTTTTTTTTTCCATTTCTCCCTCATATGGTAAATTATAAATTAAAGAAAAATATTTTTATTGTTGGTGTTGGATGGAGTGGAGAGGGATTAGAACCCCTGTCAGGTTTTTATTGCTGTCTGTGCCCCCTTTAGGGAGATTAATTCTCTCTATTTATCATTACCAACAAAAGTGAAAGAAAATACCAGATTTTGGGTTGTCACGGAACAGGAATTAGAGGGGAAAATCTTCCAATGGGTTCTGGTGACACCCAGGGATGATGTCACTTTGGGAGGATTTCTCTTACTTCTTTTTTCTCTGTGGGAAAGGAAGTGAAGGGAAATCCCCTCAATGGGGACACAGATGGTAAATAAAACCTGACAGGGATTATAGCCCGCCCCCCCTACTGTATTGTAAATGAAAAAAAAAATGTTTTTCTTTATTTCTATTTTATCTTTGATCTGGAATGCGGGGGATGGTGGGGACTCGGTATAGAAGAGGGTGCAGCACATAACACATGGGGCTATGGGGGGGGGGGGGGGGGGAGGTGTTGAGCGCTCAGATAGTCATTTGAACCCTTTCACTGTTGGAGATTTTTGCTGATTTCTGCTCTCCCGGTATTCCATAGTTTGTGAAATGATGAAGGTCCCAGTCACACCTCTGACATACACCTGGATGGCAAACACCCAACAAGCTTAGCGCCCCCCATTGATTTCAGTGCGTTGCCCTATGCCCCACAAGCATGGCAAAGTAGCTCATGGCGTGTTTTATTTGTTTTATTTCCCACGCATTTTGCCACATTTGTTGTATTGGGGTCTCATGTTTTGGGGGGACATTTTTAATAAATGGCACTACAAGCATGAGGCACATACTTGGAAACGTGCGTTTCTGTGCGCATTACCAGAACGCACAGATGTGACTGGAGACTGATATGGTGGAAAGTTCCCCAGACGTACCATATTGATTGAATGGGTTGTCATGTATAGATTGATTATTTCTATTGAAGCAGATCAATCAGATTATGTGATTATGTGATTATCACCACTATTAGGGTCAGCTCTGGAAGGTTTTAGCCCCCTTCATGACCAGGCCATTTTTTGTGATACGGCAATGCGTTACTTTAACTGACAATTGCGCGCTCGTGCGACGTTGTACCCAAATAAAATTGATGTCCAAAAAAAAATTAGAAAAAAAAAAAAATATTTTTCACTTTTTGCTATAAATCATCCAATAAAAAAAATGTAAAAAATAAAATGTCTTAATCTCAATTTAGGTTTATATGTATTCTGCTTCTGATTTTGGTTAACAAAAGTTATAACGTCTACAAATATGGGATATTTTTTTTTGTTTTTAATTTTTTTTACTAGTAATGGCGCTGATCTGTGTGACTGCAACATTGCGGCGGACAAATCAGACACTAAGTGACACTTTTGACACTTTTTGGGGACCAGTGACACCAATACAGTGATCAGTGCTGCAATACTGTACTAATGACACTGGCAGGGAAGGGGTTAACAGCAGAGGCAATCAAAGGGTTACCTGTGTGCCTAGCTGGTGTTTTCTTACTGTGGGGTAGGTGCTTGTACTGGGGGAAGGCATAGATCCATGTCATAACATTTTGTTATGTTACAGCCTTATTCCAAAATGGACTAAATTTATTATTTTCCTCAAAATTCTACAAACAATACCCCATAATGACAACATGAGACAAGTTTGCTTGAAATCTTTCCAAATTTATTAACTACATACGGACCAGCCGCCGTCATTATACGTCGCTAATTTGATGTTAAATACCGTTGTTATGGCAGCAGCTAGCTGCCATAACCCTGGTATTTTTAAAAACGGCGGACTGTCCTCTTTCAGATAAAAGTTGTCTCAGTGGCGCATTCGCCGCAAGATCACTTTTATCGGTGGCGGGGGAGGGCCACCCCTCCCGCCGCGCTCCTGTTGTCTCCGCTGCTTACCGGAGCCATCGGTGGCGGCGGAGCTGATTGGTTCTTGACTCACTGCCTGGATGCCAAGTGAGGGGAAGATGGCCCCCGCTCGGCTCCATAGCATTGGAGGGCGGTAGCGATGTCAAACGCCACTTCTACCCAATACTCTTAAAGGGGAAATTTTTTAACATTTTTTTTTTCAAATGACATTTCATTTTTTTTTTTAATTGCATTTTAGTGTAAATATGAGATCTGAGGTCTTTTTAAACCCAGATCTCATATTTAAGAAGTCCTGTCATGCTTTTTTTCTATTACAAGGGGTGTTTACAATCCTTGTAATAGGAATAAAAGTGACCCAAAACATTTTTTTTAAAAGGACAGTGTCAAATAAAAAAAAAAGTAAAATAAATAAGAAAAAAAAAATTATAAATTTAAAGCGCCCGTCCCGCCGAGCTTGCGCGCAGAAGTGAACGCATACGTGAGTAGCGCCGGCATATGAAAACGGTGTTCAAACCACACATGTGAGGTATCACTGCGATCGTTAGAGCAAGAACAATAATTCTAGCCCTAGACCTCCTCTGTAACTCAAAACTGGTAACCTGTAGAAATTTTTAAACATCGCCTGTGGCGATGTTTAAGGGTAAAAGTGCATACTATGTGCATATCCCGGCTGGACTATAACTTGATGGCTTAACAGATGATGTTCCAAATCCCAGTCACCACAGCATCAGTTACACACCATGTTTAAATATATACAGCCATATATGGGCTTATATAGTGAAAGCCTGTGAACGAATCATACAATAACCCTTACAGGAAACCCCGAAGAAGGAATTGCATTTTTTATCCGAAACATGTTGGGTTCCCATGTACCACGTATATGTATGTTTTCCTAAATCAGAACGCTCATGTATATGGTCTAGGTATTTTGTATGAACTGTCCATTGTTTTAAATATTTCTTTTGTATATTTCAAATAAAGTATATATTTTTTATTACTCTTGGGCACTTGTTATACCAATCATACTATCCATTACCCCCTTTTTTGGTTATTTACTCTTACTTCCCCCCTCACCCGTACAATCCCAGGGTCTCTCTTGTTTATCTTTTTAAATAATTGGTGCCAAAGGAGCTTCACCAAAGTATGGAGCAAAGGCTGGATAATTATTTACATGGGAGGAGTCTGTGATACTTATGTACATGGGGGGAGTCTGTGATACTTATGTACATGGGAGGAGTCTGTGATACTTATGTACATGGGAGGAGTCTGTGATACTTATGTACATGGGAGGAGTCTGTGATACTTATGTACATGGGAGGAGCCAGTGATACTTATGTACATGGGAGGAGCCTGTGATACTTATGTACATGGGAGGAGTCTGTAATACTTATGTACATGGGAGGAGTCTGTGATACTTATGTACATGGGAGGAGTCTGTGATAATTATGTACATGGGATTTTTTCCTTCTTTATTTTTAATACATTTGCAAAGGTTTTAAACAAACTTCTTTCACGTTGTCATTATGGGGGATTGTTTGTAGAGTTTTGAGGAAAATTATGAATTTAATCCATTTTGGAATAAGGCTGGAAAAAGTGAAGTGCTGTGAATGCATTCCGGATGCATTGTATGTGTAAGCTGCAGTGGCCACATCAAGGCACCCCAGTTTACCCCAGCTCTTCTTGTGCCCCTGCTGGGAGTCCTGTGCATCCCTGTACATTTAAGGAGTGGTGGGCTCTCTCCAGGCATACCCGCCTGAGCTCATTTGGCTGGGCTTCTCTTATGGATCACAGAAATGCAATTCGTTGTGCACTCCTGTGACATCACAGTAATAAGTCCAAGTACCACGTCATCACGACAATAAAGTCTGGATCCGCCAGGTGCCTGGACTGACACCTGTCTCAGCCTGTCAGCGAGTTGCTGATGGTCTGAGATGGCCGCTCCCCGCCCCCACCACAGCTCAGCGCTCCAATGAGCGAGGAGGAGCAGAGTGGAGAGCTGATGATTGACAATCAGCAGCTCTCTGCTCGGGGCTCTGTGAGAACTGGGCCATCGGTGGTGTTCGATCGCTCAGTTCTCAGTGTAGAGGCACTGGGGGACCGATGCTTCATCCACCTAGGTAAGTATAAATAAGTAAAGAACCCAAAACCTTTAGTTCTCTTTTAATCAGCACAGGGGATGGTACTTCGATTCGGTGAGAAGTGTCCCTTGTGCTGGTGTCTGCTGTCTTTATGGAAATCTTCCATCCTCTGCTCTCCAGCCACTGGACCTGCCATAATCTCTCCTCAGGACTGGCCTCCCTTTCTGCTCTACTTCCCTCCTTCTCCATTCATAAAAGTGCTACCACCATAGCTTCCATCAATGAAGATGCTCTATGAATAGAGGAGGTAGATCTTTCATTCCTTCATCCTTTCCTTCCATTCATAGAGCGCTTTTCATTCATGGAAGCTATAGTACAGCTTCTATGATTGGAGGAGGGGGGGGGAGAGGGTAAGCATAGTTGGCACTCTTGATGAGGGCTTATGATAGGTCCAGTGGCTGTGTTAACCCCTGCAACACTGCAGGACATTTACTGACACGAGGGGGGATTTGAGGGCAGAAGATGGAAGACTTCAACATATACAGCAGCAACCAGTACAAGGGACACTGCTTGTGGAATGAAAATATCATCCCTTGTGCTGATTTAATTATTTTTTTATAAACAATGTAACTAAACTTAGGCTTTGATGTCCCCTAGGTATCAATAAATGGCCCATTTCACAATCTGTTCATGTTTGGTAAGGTCTCAAGCTGCTTCACCATCCACATTGACCACCCAGAATGGCTCCTCCCCCTTGAGAAACCCTTTATTAGATATAAAGGGAGATGTAGCCCCCCCTTCGTTTTAGGGCCGGGGCTTCAGTAATGTAGTTTACTATATACAAGAAAGGAGTACAAGATAAATATAGATAATCCTGCTGTATGTCAAGTGCTGGCATGGTGGGGGAGGGGTGACGTTCCCCCTGCAGGATGGGAGGCGGTGCCTGTGATAGCGCTGTCTATTTAGAGCACATACCCGGCTCCCATTACCGCAGGAGAAATTCATTAACATTTCATAAATCCACCATTCTAAAGGGCACACAAACCACTAGCAACCTATTTCTCCTATTTATTCCTTTTTTGCTCTGTTAAAGCCTAACTCCGGGTTTTAGTGAAGTTTAAAAACTTGACCTCCGGAAGATTTACCCCCCTTCATGACCAGGCCATTTTTTGCTATATGGCACTGCATTGCTTTAACTGACAATTGTGCGGTCGTGCGATGCTGTTCCCAAATAAAATTGATGTCCTTTTTTTCCCACAAATAGAGATTTCTTTTGGTAGCATTTGATCACCTCTGCAGTTTTTATTTTTTGCACTATAAACAAACAAATAAAAAGACTGATAATTTTGAAGAAAAAAACAATATTTTTTACTTTCTGCTATAATAAAATAAATCCCAATAAATGTACATTGATTGGTTTGCGCAAAAGTTATAGATTATACAAACTATGGGATATATTTATTTATTTATTTTTACAAGTAATGTGGGCGATTAGCGACTTGACTGCGATATTGTGGCAGACAAATCGGACACTAACCGACACTTTTAACACTTTTTGGGGACCAGTGACACTAATACAGTCATCAGTACTAAAAATATGCACTGTCACTGTACTAATGACACTGGCAGGGAAGGGGTTAACATCAGGGGCGATCAAAGGGTTATATGTGTTCCTAGCCTGTGCTTTCTCACTGTGGGGGAGGTGCTTTGACTAGGGGAAGGCATTGATCTATTTTCCTGCTTTGCAGACACACAGGATCAATACCTTTCCTTCTAACAGAACAGCGATCGGCTTTGTTTACATAGGGAGATCGCCGTTCTGCCTGTGTACTGTATAATCAGCAGGTGCTGGCAGACATCGGGTCTGCGGTACCTGCCAGGTTGCCGGCGGCACGGGCAATCCCCAGACCCGGAAGCGTCAGATCATGTACTAGGCATGAAATCTGGCACAGAGCCGCAGCCCTGCCGCAATTTATGTATGGTGGGCGGTCCACAAGCGGTTAAATAGTCAGTTTGGACCAGCTTGCTATTTACTTACCTCTTCACTGCCTGCTTTACCCCCAAACCAGCACACCACAACGGCATGCATTGCGCATAGTTGAGGGGCGGTTGCAAAATGACCCCATTCACTTAAATGAAAGCGACATGGGGTATAATTCCTGCAAAGCAATATGGCAGTGACATGTGTATACCCATGGCCATTGCCCCTGCAGCCAAAGTGGGTAGCAATAGGTGGGGATGTTTTACTGCACCCCATCCACTAGTGTAAATGAGCACTAACAGATGCAGTGTGCTGTACAGTATCTCACAGAAGTGTGTAGACCCCTCACATTTTTGTAAATATTTTATTCTGTCTTTTCATGTTACAACACTGAAGAAATGACACTTTGCTACAATGTAAAGTAGTGAGTGTACAGCTTGTATAACAGTGTAAATTTGCTGTCCCTTCAAAATAACTCAACACACAGTCATTAATGTCTAAACCGCTGTCCAAATAGGGCCCAATTAGCCATTTTTCCTCCCCAATGTCATGGGACTAGTTAGTGTTACAAGGTCTCAGGTGTGAATGGGGAGCAGGTGTGTTAAATTTGGTGTTATCGCTCTCACTTTCTCATACTGGTCACTGGAAGTTCAACATGGCACCTCATGGCAAAGAACTCTCTGAGGATCTAAATAAAAAGAAATTTTGCTTTACATAAAGATGGTCTAGGCTAAAAGAAGATTGCCAAGACTCTGAAACTGAGCTGCAGCAAGGTGGCCAAAACCATACAGCGGTTTAACAGGACAGGTTCCACTCAGGACAGGCCTCGCCATGGTCGACCAAAGAAATTGAGTACACTTGCTCAGCGTCATATCCAGAGGTTGTCTTTGGGAAATAGACGTATGAGTGCTGCCAGCATTGCTGCAGAGGTTGAAGGGGTGGGGGCCTGGGGGATCAGCCTGTCAGTGCTCAAACCCTACGCCACACACTGCATCAAATTGGTCTGCATGGTTGTCGTCCCAGAAGGAAGCCTCTTCTAAAGATGATGCACGAGAAAGCCTGCAAACAGTTTGCTGAAGACAAGCAGACTAAGGACATGGATTACTGAACCATGTGATCTGATTAGACCAAGATAAACTTATTTGGTTCAGATGGTGTCAAGCGTGTGGCGGCAACCAGGTGAGGAGTACAAAGACAAGTGTGTCTTGTCTACAGTCAAGCGTGGTAGTGGGAGCAGTGCTGTATTTAGGCCTAGGCCAACAAGGCCCAGGCCTAGGGCGGCACTTTGCAGGGGGGCGGCAACCCCCCCACGAAAAAAAAACACCTGCATCCTCCTCCCGACTCACGCATGCAGGGCCGCCAATGACATCGCTATGGGAGTGGGGGGGGGGGAGGACTGCACCCGGGTGACACTAGGAAGCAGTTGTAGTGGGTGCAGTCACCCCCCCCCCAGCGGCAAAGCGATGTTAACTTAGCAGCGGCGCTGTGACAGGGAGAGGAGAGCTGTACACAGCCGCTGTGTAATTCCCCCGCTCGCCCCCCTCCTTTCTCCTGTCAGCTGAAGTTGAACAGGAGAAAAAGAGCGGCTCTCGTGTTCCCCTCTCTGCCCGCTCTGATTCCCTCCCCATTGGTCATAGCAGAGAGCCAATCAGGAGGGGGATGGGCATTATGGGAAACTTAGTCCCAGAAGATTGACGGCCCCAGTATGTCCACAGACAGCAGGCTACAGTCCCCCAACATACATGCACTGGGGGGGGACCTGGAACCCGGCAAACAGCAGAGTGCTACAGGGGAAGAAAAAAAGAGGATGGTGCTGGGAGAGGCCAGATAGAGCCACGCTGTACCCGCACCACCAGAGAGGGAGCCACGCTGTACCCGCACCACCAGAGAGAGCCACGCTGTACCCGCACCACCAGAGAGGGAGCCACGCTGTACCCGTACCACCAGATAGAGCCACGCTGTACCCGCACCACCAGATAGAGCCACACTGTACCCGCACCACCAGAGAGGGAGCCACGCTGTACCCGCACCACCAGAGAGGGAGCCACGCTGTACCCGCACCACCAGATAGAGCCACGCTGTACCAAGACAACCAGAGAGGGAGCCACACTGTACCCGCACCACCAGAGAGAGAGCCACGCTGTACCCGCACCACCAGATAAAGCTATGCTGTACCCGCACCAGAGAGGAAGCCACGCTGTACCCGCACCAGAGAGGAAGCCACGCTGTACCCGCACCAGAGAGGGAGCCACGCTGTACCCGCACCAGAGAGGGAGCCACGCTGTACCCGCACCAGAGAGGGAGCCACGCTGTACCTGCACCACCAGATAGAGCCACGCTGTACCTGCACCACCAGAGAGAGAGCCACGCTGTACCCACGCCACCAGAGAGCCACGCTGTACCCGCACCACCAGAGAGAGAGCCACACTGTACCCGCACCACCAGATAGAGCCACGCTGTACCCGCACCACCAGAGAGGGAGCCACAGGATCACTGTTGCGGTTTTGCTGGGTCTGGTAAGAGGGCCTGTTGGCCATTATCCATTACTGTTCCTACGGACTGAGCCGTGCCTAACCTGCTATTCTCTAGGCCTTTTTGACCACCACAACAACCCTGTCTGTCCTCCTCCCCCGACGTCCCTCTGTCTTCATCAGATGAAGATGACAGGGCGGGTCTTAAAAGGGAAGGGGAGTGGCCTTGACAGGAAGGGGTGGGTCATATTTAAATTAGGGGGTGCCCAAGTTTAGTCAGGCCTAGGGCAGCACAAAACCTAAATACACCACTGGGTGGGAGTGTCATGGTCTGGGGCTACATGAGTGCTGCCTGTACTGGGGAGCTACAATTCCTTGAGGGAACCATGAATGCCAACATGTACTGTGACATACTGAAGCCGAGTATAATTTCCTTCCTTCGGAGACTGGACCGCAGGGCAGTATTCCAACATAACTACCCCAAACACACCTCAAGAAGACCACTGCCTTGCTAAAGAAGCTGAGGGTAAAGGTGATGGACTGGCCAAGCTTGTTCCCAGACCTAAACCCTATTGAGCATCTGTGGGGCATCTTCAAATGGAAGCTGGAGGAGCGCAAGGTCTCTAACATCCACCAGCTCCGTGATATCGTCATGGAGGAGTCGAGGAGGACTCCAGTGGTAACCTGTGAAGCTCTGGTGAACTCTATGGCCAAGAGGGTTAAGGCAGTGCTGGGAAATAATGGTGGCCACAGAAAATATTAACACTTTGGGCCCAATTTGGACATTTTCACTTAGGGGTGTACAGTGGTGCCAGTGGTTTAGACATTAATGGCTGTGTGTTGAGTTATTTTGAGGGGACAGCAAATTTACACTGTTAAACAAGCTGTACACTCACTACTTTACATTGTAGCAAAGTGTCATTTCTTCAGTGTTGTCACATGAAAAGATAGAATAAAATATTTACAAACATATGAGGGGTCTACTCACCTTTGTGAGATACTGTATATATTGACGGGTGCTGAGGTCTGCAGCAATGAAGGATTTTTGTATTTGAAACTTTAATGTAAATCTAGACAGTTGAGGGGGTGTGTGGTGTCCTGCCATTCACTATACCCATGCAGTGTTTACCAGTGACACCGATAACACCAGAAGAAGGGTGAGGACCAAAGAAGGATTAGAACCAGAAAAAGGCGGGGAACAGAGAAGGACAGGGAACAGAGAAGAAGTACGAGGATCAGAGAAGAAGGGCAGGGACCAGAGAAGAAGGGCAAGGACCAGAGAGACCAGAAAACATTCATATGGGAGAGGAAAAATTATAAGTTCAGTTTTGGATAGATTGAGTTTGAGGAAGTGGTGTGACATACAGACTGATATATCTGATAGTAAATTAGTGATACGTGAGGAGACAGAGGGAGTGAGCTGAGGGGTAGAAATAGATTTGGGTGTCATCAGCGTAGAGGTGGTATTGGAAGCCATGGGATGCTATCAGCTGAACCAGGGAGGAGGTGTAGATTGAAAATAAGAGAGGTCCAAGAACAGAACCTTGGGGGACCCCAACTGAGAAAGGAAGAGGAGAAGAGGAAGTAGAGTTGTAGGAAACGCTAAAGGTGCGGTTGGATAAGTAGGAAGAGACCCAGCGAAGAGTACAGTCATGGAGACCAAAGTTGTAGAGTTTTTTTGAGGAGGAGGGGGTGGTCAACCGTATCAAAGGCAGAAGAGAGGTCCAGGATTAGGAGTACAGAATAATGTTGATTGGTTTTGGCCAGTAGAAGGAGCTGTGAGCCCCGAGCGCGTAGCCTGTATTATCTCCTGTGTCTGGACACTTCCTGTGCACCGCTGACATCACTTCCGCTTCCGCGTTCCAGGGTGGTTAGCATGGAGCTTCCACACACTGGACACCGCTGTTAAGCCTCTCTCAACCAGGAACCAACATCCCCTGAGGTGAAGGACCGCCAGTGAAGCCTGCACACCAACACATCCCAGGACAACACAACCCCTGATGGACATCGCCACCCCATCTGAACCGACTTACCAGTAAGTGTATGTATTACACCTTCACCATATAACAGTGTCAGCAGAGTTGGCACCTCCACACCCCCCTTCCCTTTTCAGTGCTATGCTCACAGAGGCTATGGACAGCCTCTGAGGACGGCTGCCTCCTCTCCCCCCCCCTTTTTTTGTTCTAACATTAATGTTCTATCAGAACCATCATTATACAATTCCATTCCTGACATCACAAAATCTGAGTGCCGGAAAACCTTTCTTCTTCAAACCTGATTGGTTTTGGCCGTTAGTAGATTGTTTGTTAGTTTTAGGAGAGCAGTTTCAGTTGTGAAATTATGAATGTCACATTCTGGAGGAGACTCATTGTGATTGTGAAATTCTGGAGTAGTCTCATTGTGAACATCACATTCTGGAGGGGTCTCATTATAAACATCACATTCTGGAGGAGACTCATTGTGAACATCACATTCTGGAGTAGTCTCATTGTGAACATCACATTCTGTAGAAGACTCATTGTGAATGTCACATTCGGGAGGAGTCTCATTGTGAACGTCACAATCTGCTGGAGTCTTAGTGGGAAATTTACATTCTGCCCGAGTATCAACAGAATCGTTGCATGCTGGAGGAGTCTCGGTGTGAATGACACATGGTTGATTTAACAAAAGTTTTCCAACTTTTTGGTTATTTTCTTTCCCAACAGAGCTGCACCCTGCTCATTTAAGTGCAATCCATCCCTGCTGTAGAGCAAGTAACCAATTGAAAAGTCAGTCCAGGTCTCCATGAAGCCAAACCCCTCCTTCTTGCACCAGTTCTTCAGCCACTTTCTAAGCTCCCTAAGCTCCTGTTGCCTCCTTGGTGTGGCTCGAGGTACAGGCAGTATTTCTGAAAATGCTGCCTTGGAGGTCCTTTTCTTTAATATAGCCCCTAAGTCCCTGAAATCATTTTGTAGGGTGCTCCATTTTCTTCTAATGTTGTCGTTGGTTCCAATATGTACCATGACAGTTGGGTCCTCCCCAGCCCGTCCAACAATCCATCCATCTGATCTGCAATGTCCCGAACTCATGCGACCGGGAAACAATATACTGTTCGTCGATTGCGGTCATTCTGACAGATTGCCCTCTCTGTCCCTCTAATAACAGAATCCCCTACCACCAGGATCTGCCTATCCTTTTCTTTAAGCTTGCCCTCATCTTCATGGGAGGAGATATTCAAATGGCTGCCTTGGTATTTTGATGGGTTCTCAACATGAACGTCACATTGTGCTACACTCTCAACATGAATGTGACATTCAGGTGGTGTCTCAATGTGAATGTCACATGCTGGTGGAGTCTCTGTGTGAACACCACATGTTGGTGGAGTCTCCCTGTGAATGTCACATGTTGGTGGAGTATCCGTTAGGGGTGCGCATCTTCACTGGCCTCACGATTCGATTAGATTATGATTATCATGTCCACGATTCGATTCGATTCCGTGATGCATCACGATTACTGTGCACCGTTTTCATCCAAAAAATTAAAGCAGTCAGAAGAACTCCTTTTTTTTATATTATCTGTTCTTTAAAAAAAAAAAAATAAAAAACTCTCTGCATGTAGCAAAGTATAAACACAGCAGACAACTTAAAGAGGAGCTCCAGACTGACCCCAAAATACTCGTGCTCAGTCTGAAGCTGTGGAACTTGGTGTAAGTGGAGCTGGAATAAGTGGGAGTTAAAAAAACAGAGTTAGAAACAGGAGGTTATAACAGGGGTCATAGTACCTGTGTATTGTGAGTATCTGAGTGTTGTCTGAGTAGTGTGTGTGGATCGTTAGTACTTGTGTATTGTGTACTGTATACTTGTGTATTGCGAGTGCACGTAGGTCTGTGAGTACCTGTGTATTGTCTTGTTGTGTACCTGTGTATTGTCTTGTTGTGTACCTGTGTATTGTCTTGTTGTGTACCTGTGTATTGTCTTGAGTATTAGTGCCAGGAAGCTAGCTGTTAGGTAATTTGGACAGGGTAAAATCCCCAAATCCTCACTATATTCAATAGGTACAATGCCCGGCGGGTGTGGAGTGGCGACTCTTTGTACATCTTGCCGCATGTATGCGTTCCTTGATCATCCGATCGAGGGCGAATACTGCTGTGCAAAATGTAAGCACATTGTTTCCCTGGAAGCCCAGGTACTGAATCTGGGGAAGCAACTGTCAGCACTGAGAAGTCCCTCCATACTAAAGGTGAGCCAGGAACGTACACGGCAGGTGCCGGCAGGGGCCAGCACAGAGGCGGGTGGAGACAAAGAGGTGCAGGCACTAGCAAAGAGTAGATGGGTGACAGTCAGGAGGGGTAGAGGGGGAAGTGCCAGAGAGGCCGATCCAGGACTGGAGCATCCCAATAAGTACGCTCCATTGAGTGACATTGGTGAAACCAGTCAGGGACCAGCACTGCTGGAGATGAGGGACTCTCCTAGCTGCCAGGGGAAGAACTCCTCCAGTGAGAGTGGGGGGGCAACAAAGGGAAAGGAAAGACAGATTCTGGTGGTAGGGGACTCAATTCTTAGAAGGACAGAGAGGGCAATCTGTAACCAAGACCTGAAGTGCCGAACAGTATGTTGTCTACCGGGCGCTCGGGTTCGGCACATCACGGATCTTGTGGACAGATTACTGGGAGGGGCTGGGGAAGACCCGGCTGTCATGGTGCACGTTGGCACCAATGACAAAGTCAGAGGCAGATGGAGTGTCCTAAAGAACGATTTTAGGGATTTAGGTGCTAAATTGAGGAAAAGGACCTCCAAGGTAGTGTTCTCAGGAATACTATCGGTACATCGAGCCACACCAGAAAGGCAGAGGGAGATTAGGGAAGTAAACAAGTGGCTAAAGAGCTGGTATAGTAAGGAGGGGTTTGGGTTCCTGGAGGACTGGGCCGACTTCTCAGTCCATAACCGGTACTATAGAAGGGACGGACTGCACCTAAATGAGGAGGGTGCAGATCTGCTGGGAATGAAGATGGCCAAAAAGTTAGAGGGTTTTTTAAATTAGGCGATGGGGGGAGGGTCCAGAGACAGTGATAGCCAGTGCGGAAGATATTCCAGAGGGTAGTATTGGGGGCATTAGTGGTAGGTTAACCAAAGCACAAAAACACAAGGTGAGTATAGTAGCAAGTCCTAGTTGCAATCTTGAAACACCCAATACGAGGACAATATGCGTCCGGTCTAAACTATGTGGCATGTTCACTAATGCCAGGAGCATGGCGGACAAGATGGGTGAACTAGAGATACTGTTGTACAAGGAGGATTTGGATTTTGTGGGAATTTCAGAGACCTGGTTCAACAGCTCTCCTGATTGGCTGGCAAACATTCAAGGGTATACCCTATACGGCAAGGATAGAGAGGGTAAAAAAGGGGGAGGGGTATGCCTATATATCAAGAATAATGTACAAGTGAATGTGAGAGATGACATCACTGAGGGAGCTAGGGAGGAGGTGGAATCTTTATGGGTAGAGCTCCAAAGGGATGAAGCTAAGGGGAAAATAATACTGGGAGTATGCTATAGGCCCCCTAACCTGAGGGAGGAAGTGGAGACGGATCTCCTATCACAAATTGGATTAGCAGCAAGGATGGGAAGTGTTATCATAATGGGGGATTTTAATTATCCAGACATAGACTGGGCGGAGGGAACCGCGCATTCATTTAAGGCTCGCCAGTTCCTTAATGTCTTGCAGGACAATTTTATGGGTCAGATGGTAGACGCACCAACTAGAAATAAAACATTACTGGATATACTGATTACCAACAATACAGACCTGATCACGGATGTGGAAATACGGGGCAATTTAGGTAACAGCGATCACAGGTCAATTAGTTTCAGTATAAATCACACAAATAGGAAACATGAAGGGAACACAAAGACACTGAATTTCAAAAGAGCCAACTTCCCTAAACTACAAACCTTGCTAAAAGGCATAAATTGGGATAAAATATTAGGAACAAAGAATACGGAGGAGAGATGGGTTTGCTTTAAGAGCATATTAAATAAGGGCATTAGCCAATGTATCCCATTGGGTAATAAATTTAAAAGAGCGAACAAAAATCCTGGATGGCTTAACTCCAATGTAAAAATGCATATAAAAGCAAAGGAGAAGGCCTTCAAAAAATACAAGGTTGAGGGATCATCCTCAGCATTCAGACTTTATAAAGAATGCAATAAGAAATGTAAGGGTACAATTAGGACGGCTAAGATAGAACATGAAAGACACATAGCGGAGGAGACCAAAAAAAATCCCAAGAAATTCTTTAAGTATGTAAACAGTAAAAAAGGGAGGACAGACCATATTGGCCCCATAAAGAATGAGGAAGGACATCTGGTTACAAAGGATGGGGAGATGGCAAAAGTATTGGATTTATTCTTCTTCTCAGTCTTCACGAGTGAATCGGGGGGCTTCAGTAACCAAAACTGCAGTGTTTATCCTCATGACACAACACAGGAAGCACCTACATGGTTAACAGAGGACGGAATTAAAATTAGACTTGAGAAACTTAACATTAATAAATCACCGGGACCAGATGGCTTGCATCCGAGGGTACTTAGGGAACTCAGTCAGGTGATTGCCAGACCGTTGTTCCTAATTTTTACAGACAGTCTATTGACTGGAATGGTACCAGCTGATTGGAGAAAAGCCAATGTAGCACCAATATTTAAAAAGGGCCCAAAAAACATCCCTGGGAATTACAGACCAGTTAGCCTAACATCAATAGTATGTAAACTCTTGGAGGGGATGATAAGGGACTATATACAAGATTTTAGTAATAAGAATGATATCATTAGCAGTAATCAGCATGGATTCATGAAGAATCGTTCTTGCCAAACCAATCTATTAACCTTCTATGAGGAGGTGAGTTGCCATCTAGATAAAGGAAGGCCCGTAGACGTGGTGTATCTGGATTTTGCAAAAGCATTTGACACAGTTCCCCATAAACGTTTACTGTACAAAATAAGGTGCGTTGGCATGGACCATAGGGTGAGTACATGGATTGAAAACTGGTTACAAGGGCGTGTTCAGAGGGTGGTGATAAATGGGCAGTACTCAGAATGGTCAGGGGTGGGTAGTGGGGTTCCCCAGGGTTCTGTGCTGGGACCAATCCTATTTAATTTGTTCATAAATGATCTAGAGGATAAACAGTTCAATCTCTGTATTTGCAGACGATACTAAGCTAAGCAGGGCAATAACTTCTCCGCAGGATGTGGAAATCTTGCAAAAAGACCTGAACAAATTAATGGGGTGGGCGACTACATGGCAAATGAGGTTCAATGTAGAAAAATGTAAAATAATGCATTTGGGTGGCAAAAATATGAATGCAATCTATACACTGGGGGGAGAACCTCTGGGGGAATCTAGGATGGAAAAGGACCTGGGGGTCCTAGTAGATGATAGGCTCAGCAATGGCATGCAATGCCAAGCTTCTGCTAATAAAGCAAACAGAATATTGGCATGCATTAAAAGGGGGATCAACTCCAGAGATAAAACGATAATTCTCCCGCTCTACAAGACTCTGGTCCGGCCGCACCTGGAGTATGCTGTCCATTTCTGGGCACCAGTCCTCAGGAGGGATGTACTGGAAATGGAGCGAGTACAAAGAAGGGCAACAAAGCTAATAAAGGGTCTGGAGGATCTTAGTTATGAGGAAAGGTTGCGAGCACTGAACTTATTCTCTCTGGAGAAGAGACGCTTGAGAGGGGATATGATTTCAATTTACAAATACTGTACTGGTGACCCCACAATAGGGATACAACTTTTTCGCAGAAGAGAGTTTAATAAGACTCGTGGCCACTGATTACAATTAGAAGAAAAGAGGTTTAACCTTAAACTACGTAGAGGGTTCTTTACTGTAAGAGCGGCAAGGATGTGGAATTCCCTTCCACAGGCGGTGGTCTCAGCGGGGAGCATTGATAGCTTCAAGAAACTATTAGATAATCACCTGAATGACCGCAACATACAGGGATATGTAATGTAATACTGACACATAATCACACACATAGGTTGGACTTGATGGACTTGTGTCTTTTTTCAACCTCACCTACTATGTAACTATGTAACTACAAGAGAGGATCAGAGACTGCAGACATGATACAAGAGATGGACAGAGACTGCGGACAATGTCCCCATAACGTCCCCCCAAACGACAATGTATGCCATTTCATAAATTATGGTTTATGTATGTCTTATTGTCTTAGTGATTGATTCACATCACAACTTCATTGATACCTTTTTTTTGTATGATTTGTGGTTTTGCTCATTACTGCCCCACACATGCAATGCATGGCTGCATGTGTGGGGCAGTGATGAGCAAAACCAAAAATCATACCAAAAAAAGTATCAATTTCAAATCAATGAAGCTGTGATGTGAATCAATCACTAAGACAATAAGACATACATAAACCATAATTAATGTTGAAATGGCATGGTCATGCTCATTGGTCACTTTAATGTTTTCATAATTTGGCAAATTTGCAGTCCACATAATGGTGCATCAGATATACGATATATAATATGTTATATTATTGCTAGTAGTCAGTGGCGGCTGGTGCTCAAAATTTTTTGGGGGCGGCAACAAACAAAAAAAACTCAATTGCAGCTACTGTGCCCATCAAACGCAAACCACTGTGCCAAACTCAGCCACTGTGCCAAACGCAGCCACTGTGCCAAATGCAGCCACTGTGCCCAAACGCCACCACTGTGCCCAAACGCCACCACTGTGCCCAAACGCCGCCACTGTGCCCATCAAACGCCGCCACTGTGCCCATCAAACGCAGCCACTGTACAATTGCTTCTAATGTGCCCATCAATTGCTGACACTCTGCCCATCTATTGCTGGCAGTGTGCCCATCTATTGCTGGCAGTGTGCCCATCTATTGTTGGCAGTGTGCCCATCTATTGCTGACAGTGTGCCCATTTATTGCTGGCAGTGTGCCCATCTATTGCCGACAGTGTGCCCATCTATTGCCGCTACTGTGCCTCATCAAATGCTGCAAGTGTGCATCCCCCAAGTACCTGATGATGATGACTCTCCAGCAGCCTGTGAGGGGGACTGGAGGACAACCGCGGCTGTCTGGCATCTCGGGTCTCCCACAGCAGCCTGTTGTAAGGACTACGAAGGCAGCCTGTGTGTGCACACTGCACACAGTGTGAGGTGAGCCAATGAGGAAGGCTCTGCGGGGTCGGCTCATGAGTGTCTGTCATGGGGACAGACACTCACTCCACGTGTCTCGCACGTTGACGCTGGGGATGCCGCCAGCGGGGCATCCCCAGCGGGGCTGTTTTCTGTTCATCGGGGGCGGGAAAAGAGGCGCGGCTAATGCCCGCGGCTCCTTCGGCTGCTTTCTGTTCATCGGGGGTGGGAAAAGAGGCGTCATCATATAATCGATTTATGCAAGTCGTAGCATTGATGCCGCATCGTGGGTGGTCGAATCGCGATGCATCGATGCTACGATTAATTTCAACACCCCTAGTATCCGTGTGAACATCACATGCTGGTGGAGTCTCCGTGTGAACTACACATGCTGGTGGAGTATCCGTGTGAACGTCACATGCTGGTGGAGTCTCCGTGTGAACTACACATGCTGTTGGAGTCTCCGTGTGAATGTCACATGCTGGTGGAGCCTCCGTGTGAATGTCACATGCTGATGGTGTCTCTGTGTGAACGTCACATGCTGATGGTATTTCCGTGTGAACGTCACACGCTGATGGTGTTTCCATGTGAACGTCACACGCTGGTGGTGTCTCCGTGTGAATGTCACATGCTGGTGGAGACTGCTTGTGAACGTCACCTACTGGTGGAGTCTCAATGTAGCTTTCATATTCTGTCTCGCTCACTGGGGTAGGCCTGCCTTGTGAGCTGTGTCTGCAGTAAATACTGCATACATCTGCAATAAAAAAAAAGAATCAGATTTAGCACCTTCACCTACAAATATATATATATATATATATATATATATATATATATATATATATATATATATATATATATATATATATATATATATATATATATATATATATTTATATATATATATCTATATAATTATATATATATTTGTATACAACATCAAATTATGGAGAGAAACGTTCAAAATTCCAGTGCAAGGGACAATAAATAATCCTAACATGACAGGGACACAGGGATGACTAATGTTGGCCTTCATATAAAAATTTTGGTTGCCTGGCAATTATGCCGACCCATTAAATGAACTGAGTAAAAAAGGGGACTGATTCTTTACTTTCGGGTGCAGTGGAGTAATCTGCAGTGCTTCTGTTTCTTATTATTAAACACCCGGCTTCTTTTATTGTAATCCCTTGAATTGTTGCGGTGGATTGATGTAGAAGAAGCCAGGACCGGCAACCGCTGCATTGCAGATTACTCTGCCGCACCCCAAAATGAAGAAATAAGGTGACCCCTCATCATTGTTCGTGACAATCCCTATACATGTGTACATATGGGGGGGTGGCCCCTCATCAATGGTCATGGCAATCCCTATACATGTGTACATATGGGGGGGTGACCCCTAAACAATGGGAAAGAAGGATCCAATGAAAGGGTTTCAGTTATCTTGTATCTATCAATAGTTTTCAAAGAATTTTAGAACAGAAGGGGATTTTAATGGTGCCAAAACACACAAAAAATATTTTGTTATAAAAACATCTTTATTGGAGTCCAAAGTTTTAAAAGAAATGAGGGACAATGAATGTTGTCCACATTTCATAAAAACAATTCAGTGCACATGTACATACAAACATAACATATACACATAAAGTAGCTACTGTAACCATTATTAGTAAGTATGCATGACCGTAAATAAACATTTCTGTTATCAAAGTAAATGTGTATCAAAAATATATAACAACATAAATAATATGTTCAATGAATATCCATGAGGGTCTGAGCACTATACAGAGGGGCACACAGCATGAACATAAAACTCTCCACGTATATAGAATGTAATAAAGCTAATGCACACTACTAAAGGGTCCAAAACTGATTGAAATTTACTGACAAAACACCCAAAATTTACTGGCACAGCCAACTTTTTACTGGCATTTCCAAAAGTTACAAAATTACAGTTTTAAGTGCAAATGAGAGTATTTAGGCTACAAACAAATACAATATGCAATTAGCAATATGATTTAAGGTAGATAAGGCAAAAAACACACCGTATTCCTTATTTTATTTTCAATATAGTAAGTAAGTAGCTCAGGGACAGAAGTCAGGAGGGCAAGAAATTAGAATGGGTGCACACACATAAAATTTACTATCACAGTGACACTGACAGCATCAAGCAGCTTGCTATGGGGGCACCAGAGCCGAGCCGCAGCTCCGTGTATCCATTAAGACACGGAGTTGTGGTCGGCCCCACCCCCCTCTCCTGATTGGCTAACTGAGTTTGATTGACAGCAGCCGGAGCCAATGGCACCGCTGCTGTGTCTCAGCCAATCAGGAGGTAGAGTCTCGGACGGCTGAGGCACTCGGAGATGGGGCTCAGGTAAGTATTATGGGGGCTGCTGCACACAGAAGTTTTTTTTTATCTTAAAGGGGTTGTAAACCCTCGTTTTGTTTTTTGTTTTTTTTAAATAACAAACACATCATACTTACCTCCACTGTGCAATTCATTTTGCATAGTGTGGCCCCAAACATCGTCTTCTGGGGTACCCCAACTGTGCTCGTGGCTCCTCCTTGCATCTGTAAACCCCCTAGGAGAAGCGCTCTCCCTGGGGGTTACCTTGCGGGCGTGCTCCCGAGTACAGCATTTGCGTCCATAGACACAGAATGTCGGACTCTGCCCCCCGCCGCCCGCATCATTGGATTTAATTGACAGCAGCAGGAGCCAATGGCTGGGCTGCTATCAATCTATCCAATTAAGAGCCGAGAACCCCGGGCAGAGAGGTAGAGTGCTTCTCCGCTGAGGGAACGAATGGGCTCAGGTGAGTAAAACAGGGGGCGGGGCGGTCAGTGTCAGAAGTTTTTTTCACCTTAATGCATAGGATGCGTTAAGGTGAAAAAACACAAGGGTTTACAACCCTCTTTAATGCACAGAATGCATAAAGATAAAAAACCTTCTGCCTTTACAACCACTTTAAGTCAAGGCTATGAATTTGTTCTTCTCAGTTTTAATACAACTGTTAAAGATGAACTCGAGGTATGCCAACGAATACACAGTTTGTCAAGTATGGCAATTTTACATTGGTCCATTTTTCTATGTGCCATACCTGGCATATCCTTATGAAAGCTTGAAATCACTATAGTTGGCACCAGTGGCATCACTAGGGTTGGTGTCACCTGGTGCGGTAAAACATGGTGTCCCCCCCCCCCCCTCAATAATCGTGTTGCTTACTGGACAGGATCTGATGGCCGCAGGGAAGATGGCAAGATGCTGCGACCTGCTGACATCAAGGCGTGTTGCTACAAAACCCTATAGTCAGTAAGCAGATAGCTGAAAAGGAGAAGCACTCTGAAGGGGCGGGAACACATGACATAATTGGTTGCTAGCATGCTGGTGGTCCTAGCAACCAATGTCAGCAGAGATGTGTCTTGCCTGGATCAAGGAAAATCCGGCACTGCAGATTGAAGTGCTGACAAACCAATGGACTATAGCCGCCCCACATCAGTCTGCCTCTGCCTGCTGCGCTGATGTTATTGATAGTTGTCAGCCTGCTCTGAGTCTGATACTGATTCCCTCAGCCAAAGTCTGTCCTGTCCTCAGCACTTACTTGCTGAAAGAGGCAGGCAGCAAGAAAGCCGAGTATATCACTCCGCCAGCAGCAGGAACTGTGAGCCAGGACTTTATGCAAGTGTGGCACTGGTTGTTGTGTAAGTCCGCCCATACCATAAAGGGAAAAAGGTCCCTCTATCCTGCAGTCTCCTGGGCCACTCTGGATGAACTGAATGCCCTCCCCCTTCCAACCGAACCAGGGAATATGATTTACCACCAGGGGGCCACGAGGGAATATTATTTGTTCACAGTATGTATGCCCATGTATACTACATTATGTTTGAAGCTACCATCTGGCTGGGCCCCCCTGTCAAAGTGGCGGGGCCCGGCCCCTTACAAGAGGCCTGGTGGTACCCCCTTATCAGCAGCCCTGGCTGCGGACACCCCCCCTCCCTGGTTATCAGACCAGCTCAGGGTGGGCATATCAGCTACTATACCTATATATACATTGGCGGCTGGGCACAAACAAGAAAATTCTGAAAAATAATGAAAAAAAAAAAACATCAAATGCATCCACTGTGCCATCAATTGCAGCCACTGTGCCCATCAAATGCAGCCACTGTGCCCGTCAAATGCCGCCACTGTACCCCATCAAATGCAGCCACTGTGCCCGTCAAATGCAGCCACTGTGCCCCATCAAATTCAGCCACTGTGCCCGTCAAATGCCGCCACTGTGCCCGTCATATGCAGCCACTTCTGCACCATCAAATGCAGCTACTTGTGCCTGTCAAATGCAGCCACTGTGCCCATCAAATGCCACCACTTTGCCTCATCAAATGCAGCTGCTGTGCCCATCATATGCAGCCACTTGTGCCCCATCAAATGCAGCCACTGTGCCTGTCAAATGCCACCACTGTGCCCGTCAAATGCAACCACTGTGCCCATCAAATGCCGCCATTGTGTCAGTCATATGCAGCCACTTGTTCCCCATCAAATGCAGCCACTTAAGCCCATCAAATGAAGCCACTGTGCCCGTCAAATGCCGCCACTGTACCCCTTCAAATGCAGCCACTCTGCCCATCATATGCAGCCACTTGTGCCCGTCAAATGCCGCCACTGTGCCCATCGAATACAGCCACTATGCCCCATCAAATGCTGCCACTTTGCCCTCCCACCCCCTCTTATCAGACCAGCTCAGGGCACAGGGCGTTGGACACAAGCACTCCTCTTTATCACACCAGCTCTGGGTGGCTCAGGTGTGACTGTGTGGCGGACACCATGCCAACCCCCCCTACCCCCTCCCCCCCACCTATAGCAACAGCTCACCTTGGACACCCCCATCGCAAGCCAACCCCCCCCCACCTGTTACCGCATTAGCTCTGGGCGGCAGCTGGAGGGAACAAACACAGTGTGCAGCAGCAGCCATGTTGCCCGGATGGAGAAACGAAGTGAAAGGCTCAGCAGCACAGTAGTGAGAGGGGAGGACCCAGAGGAAACAGAGCCAGGCGCAGCTGTGGCACGCGCCGGAAGTGTTTTGGCTGAAAAAAATGCATAATGGAGCCAGGGCTTTCGTCACCCTCTGGGGGTGTCACCTGGGTGCAGACCGCAACCCCCTAGCGACACCACTGGTTGGCACTGCTACTCGTGATCTTCACTAGCTTCTGCATCCCAATTAGTTGTCCTGCTGCTTAGTGAACACCGGAGGTCATTTGTTCATGATGGGGTCCATTCAGGGAACACTTTTCATTTTCTCAAGCAGCAGTGTCCCTCAATGCAGGACCCAGAAGCTAGTAACAGTCACTGTAGTAGTGATTTCCAGCTTGTATTGGGATCCCACAGGTATGGCATATACCTACATTGGTCTAAGCAGGACCAATGTTACTTTATAAAAATTTCCAGCTTTAAAGTGTTTGTTACTCCAGCATTTCATATTCCTGATCTGTGTCTGCTGTACCATATACTTGTATGAAAAAGTAACCTGTTGTCTTTGTATTGCTTCTTTCCCTGGTGTTCCTGCCAGTCCCTCTGCTTTCCTATTAAAAACTGACCATACTAAGCAGGAGAGCACAGTGTGGTCAGTTCTCTAACTATGCTGGGAACTCAGCCTGCTCTTCTCCAATGATCAGACTTGTTGTGATACGCCCCCTCTGCATAGACTTTCACTGGGAAGCTCAGTGTGCTGTTGCTTCTCCTCCCCCTAGCTCTTAGGCCCTGTTCACACCTGAGCGGTTTTCTGCTTAAAGTGGTTGTAAAGTCTCAAGGTTTTTAACTTTAATGCATTGTATAACATGTTTGTTATTTTTATGGAGAAAAAAGTGAACCTTTACAACTCCTTTAAAGCTTGTAGCTCTAAAATGTTCAACAAGCCAAATCCCATTAATTTCAATGGGCCCTGTTCACATCTGAGCGTTTTGTTGCCTGAACCAAAATGCCTGTCGCTCAAAAAAGTACATAGGCTTGTTTTTGGCAGATTAGCAGATATTTGGCCATATGGACTTCAACAGAAATGCCCGACTTGAGCATTTTCTGCTCAAATAGCAGCTCTTCACTCCTAATTTCCTCTCCCTCTCCCCCCCCCTAGTGCTTTCTATTAGCTAAACAAAAGCGCCAGAAGCTATAAAATGCTTGTAATACACTTCCAAAATGCTTTACAAAAAAACTTGTAAAAAGCTGAGAAACGCTTTAAAAATGCTTGTAAAAAGCGGCAAAATGTTTTTTAAAAATGTCCAAAAACGCCAGTAAATCGCAACGCTCAGGTGTGAATGGACCCTTATGCAGCTGAGAACAGAGGGAATATGATCACTTATATAAGAAGGCAAAAAGGGTATTTATAATGTTTTATTTTTATATCTATACACAAATGTTTTGCCTTTCATTTCAGTTTGAGGCTGGGATCACATTTATGCAATGCCAGACATCGCATGTGATTCGCACCCTATAGCTGTGCACATAACATGCAATGTCTGTACGATGCAAATTCAGCCATACAGTTTGTATGACTGAAATCGCATTCGCACCAAAATGGTGCAGGATCCATTTTTTTTTGTCCTCACTGGAATCTGATCGCATGGGTGTTCAGACCCATTTCCATCCGATTTCACAGTTTGCACTGCATTCTGCGAACCGATTTGGGGGTGTCCTTAACTTTATATTGACACCCGCAGAGGTCCACAGAGAGCAGTGTGAACAGCCTGCGAGTCAGATGCGATGCGGGAACCCTCACAGGAATCGCTGTGGTTCCCGCATCGCACCAGTGTGAACCCAACCTTAAACAGAATGGATTGTTTTACAAGGTGATCCTTTACAATCACTTTAATTTTATGGCCAACTCATATTTATATCACTTATATAACTCATATAATAAGAGTAAGGCCTCATGCACACGGACTTTTTTACAGCCGCTTTTTTGAGTGTTTTTTGCAGCTTAAAAACGCCTGTCTATGTTAGTCTATGGCTTCATGCCCACCTAGGTGTTTTTGAGCTGCAAATGGCATAGGCGTTTTTAAGCTGTAAAAAAAACCCAGGACCAGTGCGTTCCGTGGCGCTAGAGCTGTAAAAACGCGGAAGAACGAGCAAAAACGCTCAAAACCGCCGATGCGGCGTTTTTGAGCTCCGGCGTTTTTTTTGCTCCTAAGGGAGTGCATATAGCTGAGAGATGTGTTTTTTTTTTTAAAAACGCTACTTAACGCTAACGCTAAAAAATGCGCAAAAACGCTAATGCAAAATGCTATAAAAATCGTGTTTTTAACGCCGCTTTTTCCAGGCGTCGGACCTAGCTTTACAGCACGTTTTTTAAAACGTCCATGTGCATGAGGCCTAATAATCCAGCTTTTCAAAAACACAACAGTATTTATTTATTAAGGCATTAAATTGCTTGTTTATAAAATAAACCAGTGGCGGGTATGTAATGGAACAGTACGAATGAGGAAACCAGGCAGCAGAATGTGGACACACCTTGGCTGTGTGATAAACATATTTAAGGTTATGCCAGGCGGGTGTTTTCCTGTATAAATGTGTGTGTTCTGGATCAGTGCCATGCATTTACTATCACTGCAACATTTTTCCATAGCACTTCCCACAGGATAATTACATGAAGGGATTTAAAAGCAAATAAACAATGAACACCAGGAGAGCTATATATATTTTACAAAGCAAACTTTATTTTAGATCATGTACCTTCTTTTGTTCTGTAGATCTTAACATAGGAAATAACAATGTATATGCTCAATTTTTTATGTTCTTAGTTCTAAAAGAGTACTAGATGAAAGGGCCTCCTGAAGGTAGGAAGACTTAAAAGAGAAGTATGGGGTTGGGATTTTTTCCAGATCAATACTTATCTAGGTAGATGCAGCATCGGTACACCGCCCGCCACCACCCCATCCCCGGTGCCTCTATACACTGAGAACCAAGCAGAGAGCTGGTGACTGTCAGTCACCGCTCACTGCTCCGCCCCCTCCTTGCTCACTGGAGCGCTGGGCTGTGGAGGGGGCGGCCAGCTCAGGCTCTCAGCGGCTCGCTAAGGGGCAGAGTCGGGTGTCAGTTCAGGCATCTGGCGGATCCTGACTTCTATTGTCGCGATGACGTGGAACCTGGGCTGACTTCTGTGACGTCAGCAGAGAGCGAACTTCAGCCTGCTGTCTGCTGAAAAACGGGTCACAGGAGTGCAAAACGAACTGCAGTCCTGTGATCCATAGGAGAAGTACAGCCAAACGAGCTTTGGTTGTACATCTCCTTTAAAGCGATAGTAAAGATAAAAATGAAAAAAAAAAAAATCAAACATTTCTATACTTACCTCCTTTTCTTGGGTTCCCCGCCGGAGCTCCTGGCCCCTCCTCTCTGTCCAGTGCCCACATGGAAAGCAAGGAATGCATTAAGGTAAAAAATGTTTAGGCTTTAGAACAACTTTAAAGCTGAAGTTTAATCTATCTATATTTTGCCTTCCCTGGTTCCTACTTTCCCCCTTCAATAACTTGCTACTGATATGTTTAACCACATAAAGCGTTTGTTAACCCCCCCAAAAAATGTATCCTGCTTCTTTAAAGCATGTTATATGACACAGTGCTTCTCCTGTGTCATTTGGCCCTCTGTAACACCTAAAAAACCTGTCTGATTCTGCCAGTTTCTCTCCACCCCTCTGTAAACTGACCACAGTGTATCATGGCTGCTGGGACCAGACACCGTGGTCAGTTTACATGCCTCTGTTATCAGCAGCCTGCTATCTGCTCTCCTCCTTTGTCCTCTTGCCCCTCCCCTCTCTGTCTGTGTGTGAGCCGCACCCCCCCCCCCCCCCCCCCCCGCTGCTCTCATAACACTAACCTGTATACACCATCAGCACTGCCTCCTATTGCAGTGTCCCCCTCTGTGAATGATTTATAAATATAAATGCTGCAAATACCTCATTTAAGAGCCGACGTTGCGATCACATGACCAGCCAGCTCTCTCTTCCTCTCCTCCTCCCCTCCAGACTGACATCAGCAGAGGAACCTCAGCCCCGCCCGCTCTCAGAGGAGAAAAGGAGAAAGCTGGCCAGTCATGTTATTGCAATCTCGGCAGTGACATTAGGTATTTGCAGCATTTATTTTTATAAATCACAGAGGGGATACTACAATAGGAGGCAGTGCTGATGGTATATACAGGTTAGACTGCCTTAACAACCACTTGAAGGACCTGAAGGATTTGCCCCCTTAATGACCAGGCCATTTTTTTACGCTATAAACAAAAAAAGACCAACAATTTTGAAAAAAACTCCCAATATTTTTTACTTTTTGCTATAATAAATATGCCAATTTTTAAAAGAAACAAAACAAATTTCTTCATCAGTTTAGGCCGATATGTATTTTTTTACATATTTTTGGTAAAAAAAAAAATCACAATAAGCATACAGTGGAACCTGTAACACGGTTAACGAGTGTTTTTAAAAATCGTAACTCGGTTTGCGAGTGTTGTCTCGCAAAGCGAGCACAATTCAGGCCAAAGCGGTGTGCAGTACCACTTTTGGCCTGAGGTGGGGGGGGGGGGGGCGGGACTGTGACATTGCAGCAGACAGATTGGACACTTTTGACACTTTTTTGGGACCAGTGACATTTATACAGTGACCAGAGCTAAAAATAGCCACTGATTGCTGTATAAATGTCACTGGCAGGGAAAGGGTTAACACTAGGGGGCGATCAAGGGGTTAAGTGTTCCCTAGGGAGGTGTTTCTAACTGTGGGGGGAGTGCAGTGAATAGAGAAGGAGAGAGATCACTGTTCTTAATCACTAGGAACAGCAGATCTGTCTCTCCTCCCCTGACAGAAAGAAGATCTGTCTGTTTACATTGACAGATCCTCGTTCTGTCTCTCTCAGGAGCGATCGCGGGTGGCCGGCAGACTTCGCGGCCGCGCGCTTCGGCTCCGGTTGCACACGTGCCTCCCCTAGTGGTCTTAAAGTAGCCGAGGTACAGGTGCGGAGATTTGCTCAAGAGAGCCAACTTGCCGCAGTACAACTGCGGAGGCTGGTCCTTAAGTGGTTAAATAAATGCTTCCATTTTCCTTACCTACCTTGACCTCTGTACTTCTCTATGCAGTGAAGGCAAAACATATCTGGTGAGAGGGGGGAGGCCGGTAGGGTGCTGTACATAGAGCACCTAGATGTTTTATTACTGTACATGTACTTCTATAATTTACGCAGCACTTTTACATATACATTGTACATTCACATCAGTCCCTACCCTCAAGGAGCTTACAATCTAAGGTCCCTAACTCACATTCATATACTAGGAACAATAAAAAAAATTGCTGTGCTAAACATACAATCCAATCAGCTTCCTCTATTATATTGCAGGTGGTGGTTCTGTCATGGCTGATGGTAAAGTTTACTCCATAGTAGGGCCCATGAAGGCAAGATAAAACAGCCACATAGTGTAAAACTGCTTGACAGTTTATTAAAAGAAATCAGTGCTAAACACTTACAGAAATCCGGTATAAAATGAGCATTAATAGATCCAAGACATCTTAGAAGTCAATCGACCAGTATACAGGATTGGCGTGCGTGGTATCTCATGGACATGGACTTCACTGACGCGTTTCATTAGAATTAATGTCCTCTGGGGCATGGGAAACATACTAGGGCCAATTTAGACATAAGCCAATTAACCTTCCAGCATTTCTTTGGAGTGTGGGAGGAAACTGGAGTACCCGGAGGAAACCCACACAGGCACAGGGATGAAACTGGACTGTCCTTTTAAATAAGTAGAAAGTATTGGTCTGCATTACAGTGGTTGTAAACCTCTGAAATGAAAAATGAACAAAGCATGCCCTTCAATAGTGTGTACTTTCCTCAACCCAAAGTACCTAGTGTGATTTCTATCTGCTCTCTAATTCTTCTGCTACCTGCATGAGTCACTTCTGACAGTTTATGCAAACATTACAGAATCCTGGGAGATGGCCCCACCCCCTCCAGTCCACAGAAGGTGACAGCCTCAGGTGTGCATGTTTCCCTATGAGACTGTGTAGAGGAGGTGTATCCATTTCCCCCACTCAGAGCTCAGATTATGCTCAGCTCTGTACTCTATTTTGTGCAGTGTATGACATAAGATCCCTGTCCCCTGCCTTCTGGAGCTAAGAAATGCCAAGTAAATTCTGTACTTTGAATAGATGTAAAGAGAAGAATGTAGATAAACAGATACAACTTATGTAGGAAGTGTTGTTTCATCTCTGTGTATTACCTGAGGCCAGTCACTTCACTGGGTATAAGAGAGGGTTTACAGCCACTTTAACTTGCAATAGCCAAAAAGAAGTCAGTATGGCTTTTTTTGGTTTCTTTGAGCTTCAATATTCTTTGTCCTGGAATTAACAGTGTGTTGCTTTTTCAATAATCGAAACATTTCAGATTTACCACAAGGGCGGAGTTTAGGCATCATGCAGCCCTAGACACATGTAAATATTAATATCCTTTTTGTCCAAACTCCGCCCCATAAGCTATATGATTATATTAGTACTGGTGTATTATAGAATGTGCTATTGTTCTATATGCAGAATAACATTTTCACTGGACATACCTCCAAACAAGAGAAGGAGATGATATCCTGTTCCCTGAACTACAATATAGAGAGTCTTTTGACTCCTCTCATTCATCATCCAGCTTTCCTGGCAGTTTTTTAGTTGAATTTAAAACTGAAATTTAATCTGGAAAGAAAGGCTGGAGTTCAGCTTTATAAAAAGTTACAACAATTTGTACACTTCGTAACTCAGTGTTGCCCCCCCCCCCCATCCCCTCCGCTGTCCTCATAGAACCCCTTGCTTACATTTTTTAGGATACTAGAAAAATGTATATTGCAGGGAATGGAAAACAGGAAAACATGAAAGAAAGACATTGCAGGTCCAGAAAATAAAAGGTTTAATCCTCTTTTTAGAATGCTTTGTGATGCTGTAACTGTTAGCCATAAGGTACACTCAATATAACTTTGTGGTGTATGTCTGGTTGTTGCAACATAACACTCATTGGAGGTAACTGATGACTTGAACGAGAGCATACTGGGAATCTTCCGTTTTTTTGCAACACTGAACACACAGACTGTAGAAAAATAAGTAAAAAAAAAAAAAAAAAAAAAATATATATATATATATATATATATATATATATATATATATATATATATATATATATATATACACACTGTATATTTACATTTTTACATTATTGTGCCTTTTTGCATTAATATCTTTAGCCTATAATAAAAAAACAAAAAACAAAAAAAAGGATGTTTATTTTATTATTATTAAAACAGTGTACCAAATAAAATAACTTATATTTTCTTAAAAATATGTATAAAAAATAAGGCAAAGAATTACTGTTAAAGTGGTTCTACAGCATCAAGTTTTTTTTTACCTTAAAGTGGTTGTAAAGCCACTTTTCTTTTTTCTATAATCCCCTGTGTTGTATTAAAGTATGTGCCCTGCCCCAGTGCATATTATTTATTAAAAAAAAAATTCTGCCTCACACCTAATTTCAGAGCGCCCCTCAGCACTCACGTATCCACCCACCGTTGTCTTCCCCGATCCGACAGCTACAGCGAACGGGGCTGAGAATACCCAGCTAACGTCACCCGGGAGGAGGGGAGAAGAACTGCGGGCGGTCACATGAGAGCCGATCGGCACTGTGAAATTAGGTATGAAGCTGCATTTTTTTTATAAATAACATACACTGGGGCACATACTTTAATACTGTATAACACAGGGGATTATAGGAAGAAAACAATATTTTTTGCAGTAGGGAAGGAGCAGGCACTGACACAGCTAACAGGCGGGGGGGGGGGGGGGGAGCTGCGGATGATGGAGGCACGTAAACTGACCACGGTGTCAGGGCTCAGCAGCCATGATAAACAGTGCTCAGTTTACAGGGGGGGAGGCAGAACCAGGCAGGATCAGCCAGGTATTTCAGGTGATAGGAGGGGTCAAATTACACAACACAAGCACTGTGCTGTATAACTTGCTTTAAAGGAATAGGATCCATTTTTCTTTTTTTTTTTAGGGTAACAAACACTTTAGACCCCTTTCACACTGGGTCGTCTTGCAGGCGCTATTGCGCAAAAAATAGCACCTGCAAACCGACCTGCAAGAGCCGCTGCTGTGTCTACAATGTGAAAGCGTGAGGAATGGTGCGCTGGCAGGACGCCAAAAAAAGTCCTGCTAGCAGCATCTTTGGAGCGGTGGAGGAGCGGTGTATACATTGAAATCAATGGGGCAGCGCGGCTATACCGCCGGCATAACTAGCTTTTTTGGGCGCTAGCGGGGGGTAAAACTGCCCCGTTAGCGGCTGAATAGCACAGCTAAAATGTCGATAAAGCACCGCTAAAAATAGCAGCGTTTTACCGCCGACGCACCCACCGCCCCAGTGTGAAACCGTCCTTAATGCATTCTATGCAACAAGGTAAAAAATCTTCTGTGCTGCAGGATCTCCCCAGCCCCCCCCCCCTCCCTTATTCTTACCTGAGCCTGATCTGATCCAGCGATGTACATGAGAGCAGTGGCTCCCTCCTTACTGGGAAGATTGATAGCAGCCATTGGCTCCCACTGCTGTCAAGCAAATGCTGTGATGAGGGGCCGAGCTACCCGCTCTGTCTCAATAGTTGCAGACAAGGCGGCTCTGGAGCACTAACTAAAGCGGAGGAGCCTGGAGCACCGGCAGGGGACCCCAGAAGAGGAGGGTTTGGGGCTGCTCTGTGCAAAACCATTGCACAGGGCAAGTCAGTATAACGTTTTGTTTTTTTTTTAACATGAAGGTTCAATGTCACTTTAAAGGGATTCTATGGACACAGCATACACTTTCATTTTATAACATTCACTTTTGTAATAGCAATACAAACACAAAGTTATTTTTGGCAATCGAATATAAGCCTACTTGAAAAATCTCCTTTCTTGCTGTGATTGCTGCCTGTCTGCTGGCCGTCTCTTTCCACAACTTCCAGGATTTGTTACATTCTTTGCATCTTTTACTCTGCTCATTTTTAAGTTTAGTTTCAAATTTCTAAGGACTACATATCCCATGGTACCTTGCTGCCTTCAAGCACTGGTTCCAGTACTGACTCCACCTCCTGAGAGTCCTCCTCTCAGCACCTCTGTAGTTCAGAAGGCAGGCTCTGTGAAATGTGTGACACAGCAGTGCCTACTCACAGGGCATAGTGAATATGTGTCATGGAGTTCAAAATATAAATGTGTGGGGAGCTTTACAAAAGTATTTTACAGTATTTTAGTTTACAAACTTCAAGGTCATTCAGCTTAACCACTTCAGGGCTGGCCCATAGCAGTTTTACTGCTACAGGGTGGCACCTGTGCACTGGATCACATATATATATATATATATATATATATATATATATATATATATATATATATATATATACACACAATTCAGCTCTTCTGGGTGGGGGGCAGGCATGCGTGCCAAAGGTGGCTTGCTCCCACTGTGATCACACACAGTGGGAACCCAGCGGCGGGTACTGCAGACTCGATGTCTGCCAGTACCTGCCGATGACTGATCGAGAGGCAGAATGGCAGTCTGCCTATGTAAACAAGGCAGACTGCCGTTCTAACAGGAGGGAAGGCATGGATCCTGTGTCTCTGTATAGCAAGAACTAGGATCCATATCTTCCCCTAGTAAAAGCACCTTCCACAGTACACATAAACACTGACTAGGCACACAGTTAATCCTTTGATCACCCCTGATGTTAACGCCTTCCCAGCCAGTGTCATTAGTACAGTGACAGTGCATTTTTTTTAGCACTGATCACTGTATTGGTGTCACTGGTTCCCAAAAGTGTCAATTATTGTCAGAATGTTCGCTGCAATATCACAGTCCTGCTATAAGTCGCTGATCGCTGCCATTACTAGTAAAATAAATACATTTTTAAAAAAATAGTTCAGAGACGCTATAACTCTTGCGCAAACCAATCAATATCCGCTTATTGGGATTTTTTTACCAAAATTATGTTTTAGAATACATATTGGCCTAAATTGATGAAGAAATTTTATATTTTCACTTTCTTTATTGGATGTATTTTATGGCAGAAAATAAAAAACATTGTTTTTTTTTTTTTTCAAAATTGTCGGTCAGAAATGTTATTTGGGTACAACGTTGCATGACAGAGCAATTGTCAGTTAAAGTAACGCAGTGCTGTATTGCAAAAATGGTCATGAAGGGGGTAGACGGTTTGGAGGTCAAGTGGTTGGTAGAAGTTGTTCAGTATGTGTTAGAACGAGAAGACTATTTGCATGCCATGCGCATGTTTATAATTCTGGGCAAAGGCTCAATACAAGACGTATACGCAAACATATTAGCGTGCACAATAAGGCCAGCCATAGACTGAGAAAATTTCTTTCCTGCAACCCTATTTGCGTGATTCCCTCATCAACAGAGACCGTGTGGACAGGGGAAACCCAACTCTGCCTCTTGTTCCTGTACCTCGCTGTCTGACTGGTGATGATGTTTGGTTTGTGTCCTTGCTTTGCTCTTGCCTTCTCAGCAAATTTCCGGCCTCTGATCCTTGTCTGGTGGTCCACAGTCATCTGTGTCTTACAACCAACAGTTGGCCCTGCCTGCTACATCGGCCCTCATGCTCCTAGTGTGTGCTCACATCTCCTGTTACCACAACCAGCCATTGTCAGAGTTCTCGCTCCTCTCCCCTGCAGCTGGCGCTGACTGACACAGGGGACATCACGAGACTGGGCCAGAGCAGGCTGAGAATAGGTAAGTATATGCTTCTTTCATACACAGGGTAGCCAGTATAGAAGCTAGGAGGGGGGAGGGAGCATTTCTAAGCTTAGTTAGGCTTATCCTGGAATTCTACTTTAGCCCCTTTCCGCCACCGCTGCCTTTCCAGCCCTTTAAGAACTTCTAAATGATGGGAGGCAGAGGCGGACATTCGAGTCATGTGACCGCTGTCACTGGCTGTCACATGATCGGAAAGCTCCTGATCACAAGTATGCATCAGGAGTTTACTGGTCCCTGCCAGTGAGTGTGTTGGAAGCGCTCAGGGTGCACGCTCTCAGCACAGATTTGTCTTTACAAAGGGTCGCATATGTAGCGGTGCCCCCATGGGGTCGCTGCGTGTTCTAGCTCCACACATCGCCCTGCTGGTCAGACATCCATCTTGGACACACTTTTCCAGTCAATGAACAGTCTTTTACTTGTTTTTGTTGTTTTTATTAGGGGATTAAACTTGGATGGGAAAGGGGACATGAGATGCCCAAATGATCTTCATGAATGAACCTTTCTTAGTTGAAATAAAGGTAGTTGAATCTAAACTGACAGTCTCTCAGCTCAACATCTCCTCCAGCACACTACTTGAGATCACTTGCTTCTCTCTGCTGTCCAATTCTAGATCCCTGTCACCGTTAGCACATGGCTAGGTCTCACTCTGAATCACTCTCACACTGAAGTCCTAACATTTTCCTAGTAGCCATTTTACAGGCAGGGGTCTGCAGTCCCCTTAGTTGTAGCAACCATTTTAGAAGAAAAGTATAGTTGTGCTAACTGATACTTGGTGGACTACTGCTCCCAGAAAGTCTGATGCAAATCCTGCCAACCCTCATGGCTGCAGCGACTTGACTCCAAAAAAACACCACAGTCTCTCTCTCTGGCTCCACATCTAATCCTGGCATGTCTCTCCCAGAGCTTCTCACTGTGCTCCTTACTCACCGACACCGGCATGGATCCCTCCTGAATGACTTTCTTGGCAGTGCTCCCCGCTGTCTTCATTCTGCTCCTGTTCCAGGACACCTCTCGATGACCGTGTAAAGAGAGTCTCCCTCCCGGCTCCTGAGCTCAAGGCCCGAGGGCATCACCCCCAGAAAGGAGGTCTCTCAAGAGCCACCACAGCCTAACACTCCATCATTCAGTTCTTCCACCTGACAACTCCTCCCCAGCAGGCTGACCACGAGTATATATAGGAGGCCTGCCCCCTGCCAATCCTAGCTGGGGATTGGTCAGGGCTCCCAGATACACTCCATGTCACTCTCACTCTCTGCCCTGCTTCTTATCCAGAATCCTCTGGAAACAAAGGAAGCGCCAGAGAGATAAAGTACATGTCAATCACCTGCTGCTACACTAAACCACTCCCCAGCCCCCAGATCAAAAACAAACAGGCCTAGCTCACAGCCAGGCCTGCCTAAATTTACCTGCACTGGCTGCAAAAACACAAACACTACTCTAGCACCTACCTACCTAAGGTAGAGGGTGCTACACATATATGCAGCCGGTACAACTTGCTTACTAGGCACTTAAACCCCCTTCCTGCTCAGGCCAATTTTCAGCTTTTAGCGCTGTCACTTTTGAATGACAATTGCGCTGTCATGCTGCACTGTACCCATATGAAATTTTTATCATTTTTTTCATACAAATAGAGATTTCTTTTGGTGGTATCTAATCACCACTGAGTTTTTATTTTTTGCTAAACAAACATAAAAAGACTGAAAATTAAAAAAAAAATATGTGCGCTGATGAGGTTGCACTGATGGGCACTGATAGGCAACACTAATATGCACTGATTAGGCGGCACTGATGGGCACTGGTGGGCACTGATGAGGCTGCACTGATGAGGCTGCACTGAAAGGTGGCACTTATGGGCACTGGTAGGCGAGACTGATGGACACTGCTAGGTGGCACTTGTGGGTATTGATAGATGGCACTGCTTAGCAGTGGGTCTGGAGTGTGCGGGACCGATGTCCCGTTTACTCCAGACGGTAATCAGCTTTTTTTTTTCTCCTCACACTGTGTGAGGAAAATAAAAGCAGATTACCGGCTCTGTTTACATCACGTGATCCACTGTCATTGGCTGACAGCTGATCACGTGGCAAGGGGCCGGGATCTGCCCCTACTCTGGTCTGTGATCAGCCCGAGTCTCGTGGACTCACTGATCACAGATCGAGCAAAGCAGGTATCACTTGCACGGGAAGATGTACGTGGATGCCCTCACGGCAATTTAGGCCCGCGCTGTAGCCATCTTTCGGCTATATCGTGGGCGGCAAGAGGTTAAAGCCCATCTGCTAAGAGGCCGCATATATGCATGGGGCTGGCGGTAAGGAGTTAAGGTAATCACTGCTTGGTAATGGTACTCACTACTTGATGCTGATAAATTTGGCCTGGACATCTCTGCGTCTAGAAAGGTTAGTCTTCATTAACAGGGTGATTTTATTTTGTTTTTGTTTTTTTAGTGACAATGTTGGTTTAACCCCTTGTCTGACAAACTTTATAAGTTTTACAGAAGTTTATAAACTTCTGTTCCTGGTCCACCTGGCCAACTGGATATTGCACACATACTGTACAAGTACACAGTTAAACTGGCCTTCTCAAACAGTGAGGGTAAAAAGATCACCCCAATGGGGACCAGACGCTAATATAAATGTGACAGAGGTTCTAATTCTTCCCTAATCTATCAAAAGTAAAAGAAATCCTGTTAAAGCTGAACTGCAGGAAGGAACAAAATAATACCAATTATTACCATAACATAATCATTTAAAGTGGTTGTAAACGCACCAAAAAAAAAAAAAAACCTGCAAGACAAAGGCATAATGAGCTAGTATGCATAGCATACCAGCTCATTTTGAAATACTCACCTTAGATCGAAGCCCCCGCAGCTGTCCCCGTACACTTCTCCGGCCGCTGACATTGTTTCCGGAGTTATCGCGGGATCCGGCGCTTTGATTGACTGGAGCCGCAATGACGTCACTCCCCCGCATGCAAATTAAGGGAATTTCTTGGGGACCCCCAGGTCATCAGAACTACTGTCCCCATTGGAAGACATCATCTATGTTACTTTTCTTGGGATAGCCCAAAATGTGTGATTTTTCTTTTACTTTCACTTTCAATGATAACGGTAAAAAGGACAAATAGAGAGGATGAATCTTCTTTACCACTTCAGCCCTGGAAGGATTTACCCCCTTCCTGACCAGAGCACTTTTTACAATTTGGCACTGCGTCGCTTTAACTGCTAATTGCGCGGTCATGCAATGCTGTACCCAAACGAAATTTGCGTCCTTTTCTTCCCACAAATAGAGCTTTCTTTTGATGGTATTTGATCAACTCTGGGGTTTTTATTTTTTGCGCTATAAATGGAAAAAGACCGAAAATTTTGAAAAAAAATGATATTTTCTACTTTTTGTTATAAAAAAAATCCAAAAAACTCAATTTTAGTCATACATTTAGGCCAAAATGTATTCGGCCACATGTCTTTGGTAAAAAAAATGTCAATAAGCGTATATTTATTGGTTTGCGCAAAAGTTATAGCGTCTACAAACTAGGGTACATTTTCTGGAATTTACACAGCTTTTAGTTTAGGACTGCCTATGTCATTTCTTGAGGTGCTAAAATGGCAGGGCAGTACAACCCCCCCCCCCCCCCAAATGACCCCATTTTGGAAAGTAGACACCCCAAGGAAATTGCTGAGAGGCATGTTGAGCCAATTGAATATTAATTTTTTTTGTCCCAAGTGATTGAATAATGACAAAAAAAAAAATTACAAAAAGTTGTCACTAAATGATATATTGCTCACACAGGCCATGGGCTATGTGAAATTGCACCCCAAAATACATTCAGCTGCTTCTCCTGAGTATGGGGATACCACATGTGTGGGACTTTTTGGGAGCCTAGCTGCGTACGGGGGCCCCGAAAACCAATCTCCGCCTTCAGGATATCTAAGGGTGTAAATTTTTGATTTCACTCTTCACTGCCTATCACAGTTTCGGAGGCCATGGAATGCCCAGGTGGCACAAACCCCCCCCCCAAATGACCCCATTTTGGAAAGTTGACACCCCAAGCTATTTGCTACGGGGCATGGTAAGTATTTTGCAGCTCTCATTTGTTTTTGAAAATGAAAAACAAGAAAAAAAATTTTTTTTTTCTTTTTTCAATTTTCAAAACTTTGTGACAAAAAGGAGGTCTGCAAAATACTCACTATACCTCTCAGCAAATAGCTTGGCATACCATGGCCTCCGAAACTGTGATAGGCAGTGAAGAGTGAAATCAAAAATTTACGCCCTTAGAAAGCCTGAAGGCGGTGCTTGGTTTTCGGGGTCCCGTACGCGGCTAGGCTCCCAAAAAGTCTCACACATGTGGTATCCCCATACTCAGGAGAAGAAACAGAATGTATTTTGGGGTGTAATTTCACATATTCCCATGGCATGTTTGAGCAATATATCATTTAGTGACAACTTTGTGCAAAAAAAAAATAAATTTGTCTTTTTCCCGCAACTTGTGTCACAATATAAAATATTCCATAGACTCGACATGCCTCTCAGCAAATAGCTTGGGGTGTCTACTTTCCAAAATGGGGTCATTTGGGGGGGTTTGAATGCACAACATTTAGAAGCTTATGTCACACATCACCCACTCATCTAACCACTTGAAGACAAAGCCCTTTTTGACACTTTTTGTTTACATGAAAAAAATTTTTTTTTTTGCAAGAAAATTACTTTGAACCCCCAATAATTATATATTTTTTTAAAGCAAATGCCCTACAGATTAAAATGGTGGGTGTTTCATTTTTTTTTCACAGCGATTTTTCAAACGCATTTTTTTTCTTTATTATTTTTTTGCTTTTTTATCTTATTTTTAAACTATTCCTTTCATTTTTTTTTAAATCATTTTTATTGTTATCTCAGGGAATGTAAATATCCCCTATGATAACAATAGGTAGTGACAAGTAACCCTTTTTTAAAAAATTGGGGTCTATTAGACCCTATATCTCTCCTCTGCCCTCAAAGCATCTGACCACACCAAGATCGGTGTGATAAAATGCTTTCCCAATTTCCCAATGGCGCTGTTTACATCCGGTGAAATCTAAGTCATGAAATGCTCGTAGCTTCCGGTTTCTTAGGCCATAGAGATGTTTGGAGCCACTCTGGTCTCTGATCAGCTCTATAGTCAGCTGGCTGAATCACCGGCTGCATTCTCAGGTTCCCTGTTGAAACAGGAGAGCCAGAGAAAAACACAGAAGACGGTGGGGGGGGGGGGCATTCCCTCCCACTGCTTGTAAAAGCAGTCTAGAGGCAAATTAGCCACTAGGATTGCTTTTACATGAAAGCCGACCGCTGGCTGAAAAGAATGATACCAAGATGATACCTAAACTGGCAGGCATCATTCTGGTATAACCATTTAAAGTCGTGAATGGCATACCTGAAGACAAAAAAATGGTTAACAATAAAACACAGTAAACGGTAAAGTATAAAAAATTGCATACCTGAAAAGTAAACATGATAAAACATAATAACAATAAAACATTGCAGAATAGAATACAGTAAAAAAGAGCAGAACAATAGAGAGAGAATAGAGAGAGAGAGAACAATAAAACGACAACTATTTTTTTTTAATTTTATATATATATATTTTTTTTTACACTTTTTTTTGTAACTGTAACTTTTATAACTGTAACCGGTTCCAGGTTCGGGTCTCTCAAAATGCGATGGCATCTTGGGAGACCCTGTGAAAGTGTGTCTAGTCTGTGCAGTGCTGTACCCTACGCTAATACTCAACTAGTGTATGGTAGCGTTCAAAACATTCACCAATGCAAAGACCAGGATTGTCAGGACAGGAGGGACAATAATAGCGGGTGTCACGCCTATATCCATGCTTGCTGCAGACACAACATCTTTTTTGGGGGGGTTCGTTGGGTAGGGGTACTCGGGAGGACATAAAGAAAATGCCTCTCATGCAGCCGACTGCATTTGGTTGGGGATGTGAATGGGGGAAGTACGGGTGCTGCAGAAGTGGTGGGTTCCCAATTAGGATTGGCGAATGCAGCAGGAAGGGCACTATGGGCACAACGGGGCTGTTTGTCTTCTTCTTGGTGGCAGCGGGACACTACTTGTGCTTGCCACCTCATCAGCTTGAACTGCACTTATGGGATTCGCCACGTCACCAAGTGTTACTGCAGTGCTGGTTTGACTACAACCGGGGTGTACTAGGCCGCTGGTGCTTGCCAGTTCACCAAAACGCTACCAAAAAAACTGTTAGCAATCGCAGGGATCAGGCCTGATTCTGCGAACGCTGCAGTTATGTGTTTAGTGTTTTGTAAGTGTCAGTGATCGATCGATACTGCATTGGGTGGGCTGGGCAGGGCTGGGCCGAGGGGCAAAACGCAGGAGCTAGCAGGTATCTGGGCTGATCCCGCTAACACTGCGTTTTTGGGAACCCTAAACTGCTGGGGACGCCAGTATAGATCTAATCGGATCAGATATTGATCCGTTCAGATACTATAGCACTAAGGGAGGTGTATGCTGCGTGCGTGGGTGTTAGCGCTACTGGCGCTAATCTGACGCTGCCTGGGGCGACGCAGACCCTATCTGACCCTAAAACCTAAGTTATATCACCGCCGGGTGATCAGGGGGCTAAACCTTTATTCGGTAATAAACGGCGGGTGCCCTGACACTATAAAAAATAAACTAACTAACCAGCGTCACCCGTAACAGTTATACGGTGATCACCGGTGAAAGGGCTAACTAGGGGGCATACAAGGGGTTAAAACCTTTATTAGGTAGCATATGGGAGTCCCTGTCGCTATAGAACGCTGCCGGCGAACATATATATTTACCTCCCTAACTAGCGTCACCAGTGACACTAATACAGCGATCAGAAAAACGATCGCTTAGTGACACTGGCGACGGGGGGTGATCAAGGGGTTGAAACCTTTATTAGGTAGTATATGGGGGTCCCTGACGCTATAAAACGCTGACGGCGAACCTATATATTTACCTCCCTAACTAGCGTCACCAGTGACACTAATACAGCGATCAGAAAAATGATCGCTTAGTGACACTGGCGACGGGGGGTGATCAAGGGGTTAAAACTTTATTAGGGGGGTATCCTAGACCTAAAGGGGGACCTAAAACTAACTGCCCTACCACACTAACTGTCACAAACTGACTCCAACGCAGTAATCAAAAAAAAAAAAAAAACAGCTTGTTGTCAGTGTGACGGGGGGGGGGGGGGGGGGGGTGATCTGGGGGTGATCAGGGGTGTAATGTGTGCCTGGCGTGTTCTACTGTGTGTGTAGTGTTTGTGCACTCACATCTGTGTCTTCTCTCCTCGGCGCCGGAACGGAAAATACAGAGCCGAGGAGAGATGACATAATTTCCTCTGCCTCTGTTTACTATACAGAGGCAGAGGAAGATTCTCATTGGCCTACAAGGTTTGGCCATCTACAAGGTTTGTCCATCTACAAGGTTTGCTCAAGGTCTAAATACTCCACTGCTGGTCAACACTCCCAACTATATACAGAATCAACATCCCAGCATGCCTGTTAAATCCCAGCAAGGATAAACAAATATGTACATAAGCCAATGAACCCTGGACTCCCAACTTGAAGTAGAACTATAGACAAAAATTTTTTTGCCAGCTGTGTCCCATTGGGGGAATTAACCTTCACTTCCTGTCCCATAGCCAAAACAGGAAGTGAAAGGAAATCTCTGCAAATTAAGGGAATCTGTTTGGCACCCCAGGTGACCAGAACTAGTGGCCCCATTGGAAGATTTCCCTTCTATTACTGTTTTGAGGACAACCCAAAATTTAAAGTTTTCTTTTACTTTCATTTTTAATGATAATAAAAAATAAGCAGGACGAATAGGGGTAGAGTAAGCAATAAAAAACAAACAGGTGTTCTAATCCATCGCCCACTCTTTCCGAAACTAAAAAAAGTGATGATCCGCCCCGTGAACATTCGCTTGCTCAGCAGGGATCGCTCCGTTGTATGTCTGTATTTCATCTGAAAACGTACAGGTTTAGGAGATATTAATTTAACCTACAGGTAAGCCTTATTATAGGTCTACCTGTAGGCAAAAATTACAAATGAGGGTATACAAACACTTTAACCGCTTGCTGACCACAGAATAGCACAGGCAGGCAAATGGGCGTACAGGTACGTGTCTTTAAATTTGCCGCCTATCGGGCGCACGCCTGCCGCATGCCGCGGGAGCGTGCCCATGGGTCCTGAAAACTCGATATTTGCCGGCGGCCCGCGATTGCGGTGTGGAGAGGTAGAACGGGGAGCTGCCTATGTAAACAAGGCATTTCCCCGTTCTGCCTAGTGACAAGACAGAGATCTACTGCTCCCTGTCATCGGGAGCAGTGATCGCTGTTGTGTCCTAGGTAGCCCATCCCCCCAGTTAGGATCACTCCCTAGGACACACTTAACCCCTTGATTGCCTCCTAGTGTTTAACCCCTTCCCTGCCAGTGTCATTTACACAGTAATCAGTGCATTTTTATAGCACTGATCGCTGTATAAATGACAATGGTCCCAAAATAGTGTCAAAATTGTCCGATGTGTCCGCCATAATGTCGCAGTCACAATAAAAGTTGCAGATCGCCGCCATTAGTAATAAAAAAAAAATTAATTATAAAAATGCCATAAAACTATCCCCTATTTTGTAGACACTATAACTTTTGCGCAAACCAATCAATATACGCTTATTGCAATTTTTTTTTACCAAAAATATGTATAAGAATACATATCAGCCTAAACTGAGGTAAAAATTAGTATTTTATATATTTTTGGGAGATATTTATTATAGCAAAAAGTTAAAAATATTGCTTTTTTTTTCAAAATTGTTGCTCTTTTTTTGTTTATAGCGCAAAAGATAAAAACCGCAGAGGTGATCAAATACCACCAAAAGAAAGCTCTATTTGTCGGAAAAAAAGGACCTAAATTTTGTTTGGGTACATCGTCGCACGACTGCGCAATTGTCAGCTAAAGCGACGCAGTGCCGAATTGCAAAAAAATGCTCTGGTCAGGAAGGGGGTAAAATCTTCCGGGGCTGAAGTGGTTAAGCTAAATGTACACCTCAGTGAATGAGTCAGAGCACTGACCTCTCTCTCCCTCCCTCTCCTCCAGTATATCGCTTACGCCTTCCCTTTTAAGGCTCGATTCACACCTATGCATGTTGCTTTTGAGCGTTTTTGGAGGTTTTTTTTTCATGCTTGCCACGTTTTTGAGCAGCGTTTTTGCGGCGTTTTTGCCGCGATTTGCGTTTTTTTTTTTTTTTTTTTACAGTTTTTTTTCACAGTCTAAAAAAAAATTAAAAAAAAAAAAAAAACGGCAAAAACGCATCAAAAACGCATCAAAAACGCTGCAAAAAACGGTGCACTTGCGTTTTTGATGCTTGTCCATTGAAATCCATTACATGCAAAACGCTGCTTTTTGCATGAAAAAAAGTCCCCGACCCTTTCCAAAAATGCAGAGAAACAAAAAGGCATTGATGTGAACATGTTCCATAGGAACCCATGTTAAAAAATTCCCGTGCATTTCTGCAAAATGCAAAATGCATCAAAAACGCGCTAGTGTGAATGGAGCCTTGGACAGTCCTACTCTAGGTGATAAGGTATATAGGCAGGCCTCTTCCTCTTGTACCTCGTTATTGCTGCATATGCTTGGATATACATGGGAGGGGGGTATTCACAGAACAGGAGCAAACAGAATCTGTAGAAGTTATGCATAGTAATAGTAACCAATCAGCTTCTAGCTTCAGTTTGTTCAGCTTGGCTTTAAAAAATTAAAACTAGAAGCTGATTGGTTGCTATGCACCTCTGCTCCAGATTCTGTCTGCTCCAGCATTAGAAATGTTTTATATATAGCACATTATTTATTGCTCAGCTATGTTTGTATTGCTCATATTGCACAGCTCCAGGGGAACATGATGGTGATATACCAATCATTGCTATTATTAATAATAATAAGTTGGGTCAGGAGCAGATCTTGCACGCTCTGAAACAGCTGTACTGCTCTGGAAATCAATCTTGGCTGAAGTCCCAGCAAGAGGGGGAAACGGCGCCTGTTTTTTGGACAAGAACCATCAAAAGTGACTTGACCTTGTGGGTGAGAGGAGAAGCTTGTCCGGATACAGATTACTGGAAGGTGAAACTGAACCTAAAAGTGAAGAAGCTATAGAGAAAAGATTTCATTTTTTAATTCTGCACTATGGTGTTCAGTGCTCTTTCCTATAGATTCAGCTTGTGTACCTAATGGCATGTTTGCCAGAATTCCGAGATGAACTAAAAGTGGACCCACCATCAGATATATTTATCCTGTTCAGTAGAGCTCACTAAGTAATGTGGAAGTGTTAAACTTATAGAGATTGCAGTATTCCTCCTGGCAATACCTTCGTCTGCCTTCTTCTCCATGATGGAGCCATCTTTGTTCAGGCCAGGGATCATCCAGCATCACCACCTACTTCCTGGACTTTGGACTCTTACCTTGGGGGTTGCTATAAAGTAAAAATGTTGCAGTCTGATCACTGGTGGAGAGGAGACTGGGGAAATGCATCCTCCTGCCTGCAGCAGACTGAAGGAATCATCTTAGTCTAGGCAAAGTTAGTGGAGCAAAAGTCAAGGATGGCTTTTTATTGATAACATTTGAGCTTTTCTAAAAAATTTTTCAAAGGGGTTGTAAAGGTAAAAGTTTTTTCACCTTAATGCATTCTAATGCATTCTGTGAAAAAACATCCGACAATACAGCCCCCCCGTTTTACTTGCCTGACCTCTTGAAAGTCCCGCGCTCGCCCCCGACAACATCCTCTTCACCGCTCAGCCTGGCCGTTGATTGGCTAGAGTGGATGGATTGACAGCAGAACAGCCATTGGCTCGCTTTGCTGTAAATCACATCCAATGACGCGGCGCACCGGGGGCAGGGCCGAGTGATACAGTGAGCGGCTATGGGAGCGTGCCCGCAAGCACTCAACACCATGCGAGGGAGCTCGCATGAAGGTGTTGATTCCTTGTGGGGGGGAGCCGAGACAGCTGCCAAAGGAACCCAGAAGACCAGGTTCGGGGCCACTCTGTGCAAAACGAGCTGCACAGTGGAGGTAATTATAACACGTTTGTTATTTAAAAAAAAAAAAAATATATATATATATATATATATATATCATTAGTAGTTCACATTTTTTTTCTCTTTAACAAACTGTATATAGCTGGTTGTTAAAGAGTGGGCCGGGAAGCCAGCTGCTGCTTCTTTAACAACTGATGAGCCATCAACTGTCAACAGGCTTCCCTGCTGATAGCTGAAAGTAAAAAGAAGAATGGCCATTCGGGTTTGGTATGGATTTTGAGGAGAACCCCATACCAAAATAAAAAAATGCAGTGGAGTGCCCCCCAACAACCATCCCAGACCCCTATTCGAGCATGCAGCCTGGCAGGTCAGGAAAAGGAGGGGACAAACCAGTGTCCCCCCTCCTGACCCATATCAGGCTACATGCCCTCAACATAGGGGGGTGCTTTGGGCAGGGGGAGCTCTGCCCCCCAAAGCACCTTGTCCCCATGTTGATGGGGACAAGGGCCTCTTCCCCACAGCTATAGCCAGCAGCGGTGGCTGGTGAAGTTTTAGGATGGGGGGCGCCAGACCCCGCCCTTCCTTTTTGACCCCTCCCACTTGGTGAAAATGGGCGTGGTTTCAGCAAAATAGTGGGCGTGGCTCTAAGGTGGTGTGGTTAGCGTCTGAGATGAACGAGGGATGGAGGGAGAGGGATGGAGGGACAGCAGACCCAGATTCTACACAACAATAGAAATGTGTATTCTAGAAAGTTTAACAATCAGCAGATAAAGATACTCCAAACACCTGGTGTTAGCACTTCAATCATCCCGGCACCATGGTTGTTATGGTGTCAGGATGATTGAAGGGCATTATTTCTATTATTACATTGTAATATAAAATTAAATCATTCAACTTGCCGTAATGCAGAATCAGTGGGAGCCCTGAGCGTGTCACTAGCCACGTCGCCTGCCACCAGATGCCATCAGGTGTCCCCAGTGGAGTCCGTCCTTACACCAGATGCCTCCAGCGGAGTCCCTCCTTAGATACAGCCTGTGTCCCATCAAATGCAGCCTGTGTCACATCAAATGCAGCCTGTGTCCCACCAAATGCAGCCTGTGTCACATAAAATACAGCCTTTGTCACATAAAATGCAGCCTGTGCCCCACCAAATGCAGCCTGTGTCCAAATGCAGAGTGTGTCCCATTAAATGCATCCTGTGTCCAAATGCAGCCTGTGTCCCATTAAATGCATCCTGTGTCCAAATGCAGCCCATGTCCCATTAAATGCATCCTGTGTCCAAATAAAGAGTGTGTCCCATTAAATGCATCCTGTGTCCAAATGCATCCTGTGTCCAAATGCAGAGTGTGTCCCATTAAATGCAGCATGTGTCCAAATGCAGCGTGTGTCCAAATGCAGAGTGTATCCCATTAAATGCATCCTGTGTCCAAATGCAGAGTGTGTCCCATTAAATGCAGCATGTGTCCAAATGCAGCGTGTGTCCAAATGCAGCGTGTGTCCAAATGCAGAGTGTATCCCATTAAATTCAGCCTGTGTCCAAATGCAGTGTATGTCCCATTAAATGCAGCGTGTGTCCAAATGCAGTGTATGTCCCATTAAATGCAGCGTGTGTCCAAATGCAGTGTATGTCCCATTAAATGCAGCGTGTGTCCAAATGCAGTGTGTGTGTCCCATTAAACCCCCCTTCTCGTACTTACCCTGCTGTGTTGTCCTCTCCTTCGGTGTCTCCTTCACATGGGCACTGGCAGCGGCGATGGAGGAGTCCACTCTCATACTTCTGGTTTTCTCTCTTCAAGCAATGGGAGAGAGAAAACAGAAAGTGACATCTAACTCAGATGTCAATCAAACCGCCCGGCCGTAGTAATAGATACTACGAGCGCCGGGCGGAAGCTACTCGGCTCTTCAGAAAGCACCACGAGGCGGGATAAAAGCCCGCAAATGAAGCGCCACGTCTGCAATCTCGTGATTGCATAGACGTGGCACTTCCCATAGTGCGCTGTGTCCAGCGTCCGAACACAGTGCACTTAAGGACCTTTTTTGTATTTTTTTTTTAAAGGGCCAGTTTAAAAAATTTTTTTTTTTTTTTTTTTTACTTTTATTTTGTGACTGCCTGGAGGAGGGGCGGCGCCCGTGTGCCACAGATAGCCGGGGGTCTGCAGGCTGGGGGGCTTTAACAGGGGGGCCCCCAGATCCCTGCCCCTCCATGTATATAAGTAATGGGGTACATAGTGCCTTACCCATTCACCAAAAAAGTGTAAAAAGTGAGTAAAGACACTGCATGAGTTTTGAACAAGTCCTTTATTAAAAAAATAAAAAAAAACAATGTCCCCAGATGTAGATCCATGGTCAATCACAAAGCCAGCCGCACCGCTGGACCAGAAAAAAGCTCCACTTGCGCCGAAGACTCCCCTGCCTGCTTCACCGTCTGACAGTTCTGACATATATAAGGGGCGGGGCCACTGACATAAGTTACCTGGTGGTACCACCCCGTGACGTTAGTGGCCCAGCAAGTGTTGCGTTTTTGATGTGGGTCCATTAAGGTCTATTACATGCAAAATTCAATCTGCTGCAGGAAAAAAGTCCCTGACCCTTTCCAAAAACACACCGGCTGAAATTGAATAGATTTGAATGTGTACCATAGGAAACCATGTTAAATGGACTATAGTGCGTTTCTGCAAACTGCACTAAAAAAACGCATAAGTGTGAACCTTGTATATTGTGACATGTCAGGAATTTATTCATGAGAGCAAATCACAAAACCTATTTTTACAAAAATCTGTTTTTATAAAAAAAAAACTATTTTAAAATGAAGCAATGTGCAATTACTAGCCGTCTTCTTGTATGTCACTTTCTTAGCATCCTCGGCAAATTAGCACAAACTTCAAATCAGGCTGTAAGTAAAAGTGTCTACCCAGAATTAAAAAAATAAGGAGGGATAAACTGGCACAAAATCATGTCTTCAAACGTTCCTGTCTCCCTGTAAAACAGCATCATATTTAAAGTGGAAGGAGCAAAAAAAAAAACACCATTATTACACAAGTATTTTATATATATATATATATATATATATATATATATATATATATATATATATACTACTGATGAATGTAATAAAAAAACATCAGCAAAACATTTAAAAACTCATTTTCAAGATATTTTTGTTTTTACAGAAGGTAGTTCTCAGGCTTCCTGCTGCAAAAAATGTATGTATTTTCCCCAATATCCCTGATCTCTAATCTATTTCTAATTCTTAACCATACACTTAACCCTACCATCACACAAACCTTTTAATGCAAGTAGTCTAAGTACCTGAATGTGTCTTGATATCAGTCTCTTGCAGTCTACTGTAAAGCAGAGTTCAGACTGGGAGAGAGGGAAGCAACACAAGGAGCCATTCACGTGCACTGCAGTGCAAGGAGCATGCTGATAGGAAAAGAAAGTAGAGTGAGAGACGGAAATAAGCTTGTCGGTGTGCTGTTTCTCCATTTACTGTCAAGTTGATTGAGGTGGGGAGAAGAGCTGTAAATGAAAGTTAAACTGCTGCAGAGAAAAATCAGGTCCCCTCCCCTACTAGGTGGGGCTTTACTGTGTGGCAGAGCTGTGTAAATCTCAGAACTGGATGGACAGAAATACAAATTCGTTGACATGAAAAACTGCTCTAATATATTTATTTCATCTGTGCATTTAGCCGTTTGCCTGGAGTTCAGGTTTAAGAACGTCAATCACCTCCAGCCCCTTAATAACTGCGAGAAGATATCAGCCACACAGGGAGTGCAGTCGGCCATACATGAATCCAAATTCAGCTGGTTCAGCCTATGTATGGACTATCGATCAGCTTGTTTACTACCAACCTGTTCAGGGTTTTTCCTGAACAATCAGTGCCACTGGCTATGGCCAGCAACACTGATCTTTATTTTCTGTCAGCCTTCCTGCTTTCAGAATACAATAGCTCAGCAGGAGCCACTGGTTGAATCAAAAAAAATGAATTGTGTTTAGGTTGCCTAAAGCCGCATACACACGAGCGGAATGTCCGACAGAAAAAGTCCAACGGAAGCTTTTCATCGTCTATTCCGATCGTGTGTGTGCCTCATCTGACTTTTCTTTTCGAAAATTCTGACGGACCTAGAAATAGAACATGTTCTAAATATTTCCGACAGAACCAATTCCTATCAGGAAAACCGCTCGTCTGTATGCTGTTCCGACGGACCAAAAACGACGCAGGCTCTGAAGCAAGTACGAGACGGAAGCTATTGGCTACTGGCTATTGAACTTCCTTTTTCTAGTCCTGTCGTATGTGCTGTACGTCACCGCGTTCTGGACTGTCGGACTTTGGATTCACCGTGTGTAGGCAAGACCGCTTGAATGGAATTCCGTCGGAGTTCCATTGGAGAAACCTTCGGAGTTTATTCCGATGGCAAAACCGGGCGTGTGTGTGTAAGTCAGCCTACTCATAGTCTAGCATTTTCAGAGGGAGCAGCAAAACAAACATTTTAAGTACTGCAGAGCGGGAAGAAGAACAGTATTTAATGAACCAATATGGTTGCCAAATTTCTGTTTACACCGGTTCACTTTCAAATAACAGAAAAAGCAATAAACACCATGTCATAACTACCATGCCATAATATAGACAGCAGAATCCAGGACTGTATTTAGATATTTGCCTCCCTGTTATTTATTTATTTATTTTTTTTTACACCAAGCTGATCTCTTTTAACCACTTGCCTACTGGGCACTTATACCCCCTTTCTTCCCAGACCAATTTTCAGCTTTCAGCGCTGTCACACTTTGAATGACAATTGCACGGTCATGCTACGCTGTACCCAAATTAATTTTTCACACAAAGTTTTCTTTTGGTGGTATTTAATCACCACTGAGTTTTTTCTTTTTTTTTCTAAACAAACAAAAAAAGACTAATAATTTTGAAAAAAAAAAACTTTCATAGTTTGTTGTAACATTTTGCAAACAGGTACTTTTTCTCCTTTATTGATGTGCACTGATGAGGCTGCATTGATGGGCACTGATAGGCTGCACTGATAGGGTGGCACTGATGAGGCGGCACTGATGAAGCAGCACTGGTGAGCACTGATCGGGAGGCACTGATGAGGCTGCACTGAAGGGCACTGATAGGTGGCACTGATGGGCAATGATAGGCGGCACTGATGATGAGGCACTGATAGGTGGAACTGGTGAGCACTAATAGCTGGCACTGGTGAGCACTGGCATTAGGGTTGCCACATCATCCCTTTAATCCAGGACACATATTTATCAAACAGGGTCTGGTAAAACTAGCATTCGTAATGGAGATAGCACATTCGTCACGCTGTAAATTTTTGGATCTTTTAATGCAGCGCTTTCTTTTGTTCTTTATAATGCTAGAAGAATGAATTTGTTTTGCTGCTGATATTCACACAGAGTTCTGACAAACTTATTTCTTTATTATTTCTCGTGATCTCATGAATAATCTTTTTTGTTTTTAAAGCCAGATCTCTATAATAATGTTTAGAATTATTTTTTATAGTCATCTTCTTTTTTTTTTTTTAATCAAGATCTCCTGTTTTTTTGATTATTTTTAAATTATTTTCTAGTGATCTCCATAATTTTTTTTTTTGTGTGTGTCAAGTTTCCACAAAAACATTATTATCTTGTATTTTTAAACTCAAGGAGGTTGGTTGTTGTCCTTTGTTAATTTGACATGGTATTTTTGAAATGTACCTGCCTACACACAAACTGTCCTTTTTGAAGAAAAACACATAGGCAAGTATTTTCATAAAAAAATCTCCATTTATTCTGGCTCATAATAAAATACAGAGGAAGGCAATGCTGGAGAAACTGCTTGAATTTGCAAAACCTTTGTACCCCAGGGCACACATCAACTCTTTGTAACTAAAAATTGGTAGCCTGAGAAGTCCATATAATAGGGAGCACAATCTAGTCCAGGAATCCCAGAGATCAGGAACAGCAGCAGATGACACATATGTCCCCAGGCTGTGATACTACAACAGCCTGCGTCTTCTGTCAGACCAGACTGAACCCAGGCCATCACTTTCATGTCTTCCTTGCAGCCTTCCCTCCACGCTTTCATGCAGCCTTCCCTGCAGCCTTCCTTGGAGGCTGTGGCTCTGGAGGTGGCAGGAGGAGGAGGAGAATTGGCGAGCGCACATAAGTGCATGTCCTCACTAATTTGGCCCCTCAACCCCTTCTGAAGGGCCTGAAAAATAATATTCTCACACATGAGGCATTGGCCTCCTTCATTTGTTGCAATTTTGCAGCTACATAGCAGCCATAGGCCTCTTCAGCATCGGGGGGTGTTTTCAGGGCTGCATTAGCGTCCTTAATGAGGCCCAGTGCTGCCTCCTCCACGTCACTCTCATTCCTGGCCCTTTTTGTTGTAAGGCGGAGGGGAGGCACCTGGGATTGGATGAGGCTACTGGGCCTGGCCACATACTGGTTGGCACTTACCCCCGCCTCCTCCTGGCTGACACTTAACCACACCTCCTCCTGTCTGCCAAATTTCAGAGCCTCGTCCTGGCTGAGGCCTTCCTGCGTATGAAAAAGGCACATAGTTTTAGTTTTTGGTTCATCAATCACACACAGTTTTCAGCTCATGACTGTTGCAAATTGAATGTTAATAAATAGAAAAGTCTATCATTCTGAGCCCAGCATTTTTCATTCTTGTCCCAGTCATTTTTGGCCCCTACTGTCTATTGATATGTCAAACACCTTTTGTTCAATCATTCATTTGTTATCAATAATAACATCTAGTTAACAACAATAATTTTCGGACAATAAATATGTTCAAAAATACTATACCTGGCTCCAGCTGGGCTCCTCAACTTCTTCCAGGATGGAAGGCCCAGGTTGGTCCTCGGAAGCCTCAGCTGGGGTTGAGGGAAGGGTTGAGGGAAGGGTGGATGGAAGTGTAGAAAGTGATTCCCTGGTTTCAATCTGGTCTTCCAGAAACCGCATCCTGTTGTAGTACCACAGACTGGGTACATACACATCCTTTGCTACTGCTCCTGATTTCATGGAAGCCTGGACCTTATTAAGCTCCTTCCTATACGTGCTTCTCAAGCTACCAATTTTCTTCTCCACAAACTCGATGTCTGCGTCAGGGACCTGCGTCTTCACAAATTGCAGCAGTTTCTCCAGCGATGCCTTCCTAGCTGGTTTATTTCGATATAAGGGGTTTTTAACCTCTCACAAATTTCCTATATCCCTGTATCTGTCTATGAACTGGCCCATGAATTCCGGGTCTTTGAATTGTTTCATATTTGCCGCAAGACAAAACCCACGACGAAAACACTAATATCAGGCTAAACTCTCCTAATCTTATCCCAATATAGGCCTCAATCTCGAATCAGTATAGGCCAGTGATGTTACCTTCATTCTCACGATCGGCACTTCCTCCACTCACAGATCGTACGTATGACACACGCGTGTTAGCTTTATATACACTGCGCATGTGTGAAACTCCACCCACGTCGCCCGCCCCTGATGTTCTTTCTAGTATATTCCCTGTCCCTTCTCTTTCGTCGCAGTCAGAGAGGAACATGATGGAGACACAGCAGGTGCGTAATAGCAGTAATGAGGAGGAAAGCCTGGAGCCAGAAACGTCACGTTTAAGGCCTCAAATAGAGGTGTAGAGATGTTGGAGATGGTGGACATCTTGATGGTGGAGATTATGGACATCTTGAAGAGGGCCAATTATGATGGGAAGTATGGACCTTACCTAAACCCAAATGTGAGAAAGGCCAAGATCATGTCTAAAGTTGTGAAGAGTCTGCACAGGAATTTTGGGATACAACGATCCAAGGAGCAATTGAGGAACTGCTGGTCAGACCTGAAACTGAGGGAGCAGGATCAGTACAGAAGGATCAAGAAAGTGCTTCTAAAAAGTAAGTACTTGTTGTGTGTTCCTATTATTATTACTTGCATGCTGCTCCATGTGCTTTTCTTTACTGTTGTAAAGTTTAAAATGGCTACTTTCATGTTCATGGGCACAGTAATCGGTCGTAGGAAACATTGTTCGTTTGCCAACTAAATATGATGTTTTGGGCAGATACAGGGTTAACTACATTTGGTCATGCTAATTTGTATTGAAAGAAGTTTAGGACATTGTTGTCTAGATGTGTTTGAAACTAGAAAGAATTGCAAACTTTATTCAGTGTAATGTAAGGAGAGGACACTCAGCAGCTGTTTACACATCTGGACTCAGGAGCACTAGTGTGGGACACAAGAACAAACTTTTTAGGGTGTCCCACACAGGTACTCCAGTGGATACTTGGGGTGTCTCCATGTGTGAAACTTGTCCAAAAAAGGTAAGTATTCCAGCTTTGGTAAGGGAAAAAATCATGTCTTCAGCTTGGAACTCTGCCAAAAAACACAATTGTACCCCACTTTCAAGCAATGTTTCATATTCCTATTTCTGGCCTCAAATATCGGTGTGCTAAGTATACCTTTTGTTTCATTCTCATAGGGGAGAAATGACTCCGGACGTCTGAGGACACCAGGACCCCCCATCACCTGAAGAAGGGGAACAGAGGATACCACAATCAGAGGATGTGGAGGAAGGAGAGGTGGTTGAAATTGTCACCACAACAGGTGAGTGTCTGATACCACAGATTCAGGTAATAGATGTATGCCTGCATATTTATAATACATGTTGTGTATTTTTTCTTTTAGGCGATGTGCATGTTGTGGAAGAACAATCTCCTCTTTTCACGAGTGACAGTGCACAAAGGCTAATCCAAGACATAATGTTTGTAGTCAGGATTTAGACATCATAAAGCAAAAAACAAATGACATAGAACAAAAACTGAAGAACATGATTGATGTACTAGGATGAATCTAAATAACAACAAAATGACACCATTTTCTATTTTTGGGGACCATTTTTTTCTAATTTTTTACGCATTTTAAAAGCCAAATTTTGAAGATGCACACAGTGTGTCAACATGTGCCATCTGCCATCAGGGGATATCGATGTGGGTGCAAAGAGGGAAGACACATTAGGAGTCAATGCTGCTCACCCCAATATGGACAAAAAAATGGAAAAAGGTCCCCCGAGCGGGGTTTTTAGGCAGCTAACCATAGATATGAACAAGGCATTAAATAAAATATTAAAGTGCTTTATTGAAGGGTAATGAATGAATGTAACAACATATAAATATAAATTGGGAGCTCCAGTGGGGAAATACCCATACCAAATACATATAATAGCAAACATAGGTTATACACAGCATATGATAAGGCTATTGCATAACAAATCTGACGCGTTTGGACCCATGAATTTTGGGGTCTCTTCAGAGGATGAGTTTGCTACAAAAAAAAGGAAAAATTTATAACAGTATGTCCAGCTTATTTAAAAGAATTACAGCATAGGCAAGTTTGTTTAGCAACACTTTGCACATAATTACCACTGAGTTTGGATGTACCCCTCGATCAGAGCCTCCCCACACAGCAGCCAGACCATCCAGTGTGCCCGCACGTAGCAGCACCCCAGGAAGAAGGGGGAACAGGAATCCACTTGATATGGCTTGCAAGGAGTCACACGTATAATTGCCCCCCCACCAACACACCACTGGGGGGGTGGGGCCGGAACCTACGAAAATTGTCAGAGCGTTAGCTCCTGAATATACCCATATAGGTTAGTAGTTAGATTTAACTATTGGGCGGTCAGAAAGTGTTGTAATAATCTATTGCAACTTGAATTGATCATGTGAAGGATAATAGAATGAGTAAAGTGACTATATTGGTATAACCAATATAGAATATGTCAGGGATGACCTTGTCCTTAAATGCTGACAATGGCAGTGATAGGAAGAGAAGTGAAGGATGTGCACAGTGAATGTGATGTGTGAATTTGAGGAAAAAGTGCATGATATTGCCAAGTATCTAAGTCTACGGCATCCAGAGCTAGTGTGCACATAAATCAAAATTAAATATAAGTAAAATATTATTCTATGGGGTCTGACAAAGCATTGATAATCAGAGGTATCATAAGTTCTTACTCACTCCTACTGTTGAGGAAAAGAGTCTGGCCGTCCAAGGAGGAAGTGGAGGGATCACACCCAAATCCACCCTCATTAAATAGTGTCCTTAATTAGTACTGAAATTAACAACAGGTATCGTTTCTTCCGCCCCTTAACCCCGGAGTGTAGAGGGAGACTATGGCCGCCAATGGCAGGCCTCGTGTGGCTCCCTCGGCATCCATCAAGGCGAAGCCCCGACATCTGTCGTCACCTTCGCCGTAAAATACGTGACATCATGAGGCCGCACACACATGCGAACCGCACATGCGCGCACACCGCACGCAATGTCCGAAGGTGATGAGGGATGCCGCCGGCAGGGTAATCACACCCGTGGGCGGCCGACCCGGGAATCCGGCCATCCAAGGGGAGAGACAAAGGGAGCGCAGGTGACTGAGCTCCCCACCCTGCCGGGAAGACACATCAGGGAACATGACCCCCGACCCAGGGAGCATGCGACAGTGCAGGCATCACAGGGGCCCCGATGGCGCAAGCTGCAAGCGGGGAGGCGCCGATCGAGAGGCACACAAACGAGCTCACATATGCGATTTGAGAAAAACAACAAATGACAAAAGTTTTCTACATGATTACTTAATAATACAAGGTAAACATTAGAAACTGCGCACTGACAATTCTAACAATATTCCCAAAAGTATGTAAGAACCACAGCCACCCAGAAATGGCAACATAATTTCAACGTTTAAATAGATTTGTTTGAAAGGACATAACTCTCAAATACACAAAAATATCACCCAGATACACAAAATAGTAAGTGTATAACAACCCAGATAAGGAAATTTGCATCGGATCCAGTGGATCCCTCATTGCTCACGGTTGCGATGCGATTTTACTCTATTCGCAACCACGAACAAGGCTATGGATTATAGACTCGATTAAGTATAATAATAATACAGACTCACAATACAAGAGCGTAACTGATTTAGTGAGCTCAAGGGAAGAAATATAATTCCAATTTAGTCCTCTTATTGAGAGTCTACTTAGAATCCTAATGTGCGATTTAACATGCAATTTAACACATTTTTGGAAAATATATGTGGGTGCAACCCCTTCGTCGTAACTCAAGTAGGTGAGGGAAAGTGGTTGCACCCCCAAAACACATCCATTGATCCCCCATGATGGGAGATAGCACATGTTGACATTAGGCATGGGATCAGGAGGGAAATCCCCAGTTTGACTCCCAATTTGTGTGCATCTTCAAAATTTGGTTTTTACAGGGGTGACATCACCTCATCTGATGAAGGCAATATCAACACATTTTTGACACTATAATGTCTGATATTGCCTTCAGTTTTTCAATGTTGAACTTTGTAAGTTCCTGAGTTGTGTATGTTATGTTTTGAAACATGCCTGTTTATGTACTAAAAAAATATTTTTAAGGTAAAACTTTATAAAAACAAGATTAAAAAAAAATAAGTTTTACAACGCACATGTGAATGTGCATGGAGTTAAAGGTTTTATACTCAACAATGTGTGGCTTCTTCTTTCAATGCTCAATACCAGTTTTTGTATTAAAAACCATTTGGTACTACAAGTGCACTAGGAGAACCTAGGAGACAGCTAAAAGAAACACAAGCAGTAAATCAAAATTAAGATTTTATCAGATAACATTTTTTTTTAATATCGAAAATATTTACAAATTTGCTGGCATAGCAATGACCCCCCTACCCGTAAAATAATCTACATATTTTTGACGTACTTCACGGGCACTTTGGGGGGGCAAGCCAGGACGGCCAGCTTCCAGGGCTGTCATTGTATTTTCTGGAAGTCCGGCCTCGGGCCCAACTGAGGCAACATAATTCGGAGCATTTCTCTTAAAAAAGTTGTGAAGTATGCAGCATGCTAGAACTATGTGGTTCAGTTTGTACTACGCCATATTTATTGCCGTAAGAAATAGGCGGAGCCGGCTGGCCATTATCCCAAAGGCATTCTCCATGACTCTTCTGGCTCTGGCCGGCCGGTAATTAAAAAACCCTCTTCTCCAGGGTGAGGGTCCTCTGGGGGAATGGCCTCATCAGGTGATCACCCAGACCAAATGCTTCATCAGCGATAAAAACAAATGGGAGTCCTTCAACGTTCTCTTCCGCAGGTGGCAATCCCAAGCCACCACTCTGGAGACGTCGGTAGAACTCGGTCTGGGCAAAGACTCCACCATCCGACATCCGGCCATTCTTCCCCACGTCCACATAGAGAAACTCGTATGTCACCGACACCACTGCCATCAACATAATACTATTGAAACCCTTGTAATTAAAATAGTATGATCCCATGTGGGGTGGTGGGACGACGTTTCCCATTGATTGCCCCTCCGCAGTTAGGAAAGTCCCAACGCAGAGCAAATTGGGAAGCCACAGTCTGCCATTCCTGTGCCGTTGAAGGAAACTGTGGAGTCAAAAAATAAAAATAAATATTAGTACTTTTGCACATAACAGTGCAAGCAGATTAGACACAAACATTCTTGGCCAACATCAGTATAACATTTATTTTAAGGAGTATTTAAAGACAAAAATATAGGGTATTCCTCACCCCTATGATGGCCCATTGGAAACATTTTAGGGGGGGGGTTATAAATGAGTTTTGGACCCCAAGAAAAAGCCTGGCACTCTGCCTGAATTTAAGGACAACAATAACATTTGGACACATTTTAGGGGGTGTTTAGGGTAAAGCACTACAATGGAGCTGACAAAATACATTGTAAAGTGACTAGTCTAGGTGTATATGGGCCCAGGATAGCATGCTGGGGAGGTTAGTGAAGGCAAATATGCATGAAGGACAAAAAAGGAGCATTAAAAGCTTACAGCATGCATGGGCACATAGGGGACATTCACAGCATATTACAATCATGGTAATTAGGGAATGATGAAAGAAATACAAAACATTGGCATAAATTAAATACATAGAATGTGATGTTAAAGGAGAAAACTTACCCTAATATAGTCCTTCTGCAGGACCTGTATGATGGCAGAACAGGTGTCTGGAATAATGATCCCCAGAGCCTGGGGGGAGATGCCTGTAGAGAACTTGAGGACTTCTCCCCATCGCCAAGTACCGCAACGTGGCGACTAGCCTGTGCTCTGGAGTGATGGCTTACCGCATGCAGGTGTCCTGCTTCGTAATATAAGGGGACAGCAAAGCCAACAGATGGTGAAAAAGGGGGTGCGTCATCCGGAAAAAATTCCTGAAATCATCAGGGTTATTCTCCTGGATCTCACACAGCAAAGGCATATGAGAGAATTGGTCACGCTGGAGCAACCAATTCTTGGTCCATGAACTCCTCCCCATCCTGTTCAGTGAGTGGGCTTGGGTCAAAGCAAGAACCCCAACACCAAGCCCCCGCATAGCACGAACTCTACGATGAGTACGTACCTGCAACATGGTTTCAAAATGGTAGGCTGGTCAGAACGAACTAACAGAACGCACTGAAGAACAGAAAGGCCTGTGAAGAGTGAGCTGAAAATCAGAAACGAAGAACAAGACAAGAACACACAGACAAGAACACACTGAAAAACACATACGAACTGACTACATGCACTGAAAACCAGATACAAACCCACAAGCACAAATTGAAGAGCAGTAACGGACTGAAAAGCACGAGTCTGAAAAGCGCGAATCGTCTCTCACCAAACTTCTACTAACACGAGATAAACACGAGATTAGCAGAAGGAGCCCAAAGGGTGGCGCACTGGCTATTGAACTTCCGTTTTCTAGTCCCGTCGTACGTGTTGTACGTCATCGCGTTCTTGACAGTCGGAATTTGGTGTGACCTTGTGTATGCAAGACACGCTTGAGCCGAATTCCGTCCAAAAAACCATCCAAGATTTTTCAGACGGAAATTCCGCTCGTGTGTACGCGGCATTAGAGCTTAGTGTATATTTAGCTGCCTGAGCTAGCTGTCTTGGTAGGCATTTAACACTTCCATAATCCAAAAAAAAAAGGTTTGCAATCTAAAAGCAGAAGAGAAACGGTTTAACCTTAAACTGCGTAGAGGGTTCTTTACTGTAGGAGCAGCAAGGATGTGGAATTCTCTTCCACAAGCATTGGTTTCAGCAGGGAGCATAGATAATTTAAAAAACTATTAGATAGGCACCTAAACGACCATAACATACAGAGGATATACAATGTAATATTAACATAAAAGCACACACACACACAGGTTGGACTTGATGGACTTGTCCCTTTTTTCAACCTCACCAACTATGTAACTAATTTTAACTTTCTACTCTTTAACTCCAACCTGATTCTCGGAAAGACGATAGAATGCTGAAGGAAAACACTCCTGTATCTCACAGCACCAAGATTTCAACACCAAAAACCACTAATCCAAGATTTCCGCCAGTCATTGATTCTGTGATGTTACAGCCTTAACGGTTTATTTGGTTAAGTCACGGCTGCTTCCTTCTTTTCTCTCCAGGAGTTTGTCACTAATGTGCAAACAGTGTTAGATAATCTGTGTATTTACGATTTTAACTAGCTGACACTAACAGCCAGTTATTGAAATGTTATTTGTAAATGGATATTTGTAGATGGGAAATTTTATTTTTGATATTATAAAGTATTTCAGTTTAGTTGGAGGACCATCGTTCAATTGCTCATTCAAATGTTTTGCTCCTGATGTAAATTTCCTGTGCATCCAGGCCATCATAGACCCAACCTTATGGGCTTGTTGCCATGCTGGCCTGGGCTCACAGTACTCCTGGACAAAAGTAAGGACCACACAGGAGAAGAGGAGGGACCAGTGATGTCAACTGATTGCAGAATTTAAAGTGGTTGTAAAAGCACAAGTTTCTTTTACCTTCATGCATTCTATGCATAAAGGTAAAAAACCTTCTGTGTGTAGCATCCCCTTAAATACTTACCTGAGCCCCCTTTCGATCCAGCGATGTCCACAAGAGCCTTGGCTCTCCGAGGACTCAAATACCTGATTGGCTTTTGGCAGCAGGGGGCAGGGCTGAGCCACAGCTCCATGTGTTAATGCAACGCACTCTTCCCAATGCACACATTCCCGAAAAAGTGGCTCTATGTCTAAGAGGGTGCTGAGGTGACCACCGTCTGGAATCGTGAGCAATCAGAATGATGAATGCCACCAGTACACCATGGGTCTCCAAAAAAAGGGGTCCAAAGCTTTATTCAGCGATCACATCATTACAGCAACATTTTGGAGCCTCGCAGGACCCCTTCATCGGGCATATGGGTCACATGCCTGATAAAGGGGTCTTGCGAGGCTCTGAAACATTGCTGTTTGCTGTATGTGATTGTTCAATAAAGCTTTGTACCCATATTTTGGAGACCCATGGTGTACTGGTGACATTCCTCTTTCCATGTATGAATAGACACACAGAGCTATGGCTCGGAAGTGCGTCTACTTGGGTGCCCCCACAGCAAGCCGCTTGCTGTGGGAGCACCTGGCAGGAGGGAGGGGCCAGGAGCGCCAGGGTGGGACCCGAGAAGAGGATCGGGGCCTCTCTGCGCAAAACCACTCCACACAGCAGACAAGTATAACATGTTTGTTATTTTAAGAAAAAAAAACAAAAAACAAGACTTTAACTGCTTAACCACTTCAATACAGGGCACCTATACACCTTCCTGCCCAGACTCATTTTCAGCTTTCAGTGCTGTCGCAGTTTGAATGACAATTGCGCAGTCATCCATCACTGTACCCAAACTAAATTTTTAGCATTTTGTTCCCACAAATAGAGCTTTCTTTTGGTGGTATTTGATCACCTCTGTGGTTTTTATTTTTTGCTAAACAAATGAAAAAAGACCAAAAATTTTGAAAAAAATAAAAGTTTTGCTTTTGTTTCTGTTATAAAATTTTGTAAATAAGTAAGTTTTCTCTTTCACTGATGGGCACTGATAATGCGGCACCGATGAGGTGGCACCAATGAGCGGGCACTGACGATGGGCACTGATGTGCGGCACTGGTAGGCGGCACTGATGGGTGGCACTGATATGCAGCACTGATGGGCATTGATAGGCGGCACTGATGGGCACTGATAGGAGACACTGATGGGAACTGAAAGGCTGCAAAGATGGGTTCTTATGGGTGGCACTGATAGGCGACACTGCTGGGCACTGATGGGCACTGATAGGCGGCACTGCTGGGCATTGATGTGCACTGATAGGCGGCCCTTGCGGGGCGCTGATAGGTGGCACTGATGGGCATTAATACGTGGCACTGATAAGAGGCACTGATAGGCATTGGTAGGCATTGTGAGTGGGCACTGATTGGCAGCTGCCTGGGCATTGATTGGCAGCTACCTGGGCACAGATTAGTATTTCCCTGGGGCCTAGGGGGGGCGTACCTGGTGGTCCAGTGTGGATGGCCATCCTGGTGATCCTGGGCGGCATGATGGTGGTCCTGGGAGGGATCCGAGGGGGGACTGTGCTCAGGGCAGGACTTAGGGTGGTGGGGGCCCCTGGGCTTGAGTCACTTTCGGGCCCTACCCTTCTATACATATGCACAGCTCTATAAAACAGAAATAGAAAAGGACAAGGTACGCCAGACTCAGTGCAGTATTAAAAAACTTCTGTTTAATTGGACAAGACAAAACAGCCAAATGGCTACTCACAAAAGTAGATAATATATAAGCGTATAAGTGGGGGATACTGTACTAGTATTCGTCCTGGGTCCACAATTAATAAAAGCAATAAAAATGGATAAAATGATCATTACCGTATTTATCGGTGTATAACACGCGCCCCAAGTTTAGGAGGGAATTTTAAGGAAAAAACTTTTAGGAGGGAAGTTTAAGGAAAAAAACATTTAAATGCCCATCAATGCAGCCTTATCAGTGTCCCTCTGCAGCCTTGTCAGTGTCAGTGTAGCCTTGCTCCAGTGTCATTGCTGCATTGTCATTGCAGCCTTTCAGTTTAAAAATGGCGCCGCCGAGATACAGAGCCGGATGTCCTGTGTATCTCGGCGGCTTTCGGCGGCTTTCGGCGGCTCTCGGCGGCTTTACAAACAGGCTGGGCCCGCGGAGCCCCCTATTGGCTGGGGCCCATGGGCTTGAGCCCAGTCAAGCCCAATGGTAAGTCCAGCCCTGGCTGTGCTGATAAACAATCAGCACAGACCCTGTCAGGAGAGCAGCCGATCGGCTCTCCTCTACTCGCGTCTGTCAGAAGCGAGTGAGGAAAAGACGATCACCGGCTCTTCTTATTTACATCGTGATCAGCCGTGATTGGACACGGCTGATCACGTGGTAAAGAGTCTCCGTCAGAGACTCTTTACCTAGATTGGAGCTGCGGTGTGTCAGATTGACACACCGGAACAACGATCGCCACAATGCGCGCACCCAGGGGCGCGCAGCGGCTTAGTATCCTGAGGACGTCATATGACGCCCAGTCAGGATTTTAAAACCACTTTGCCGCCGTCATTCTGCTATATGGCGGGCGGCAAGTGGTTAAGGACCGCCCCACGTACATATATTGCAGCAGGGCGGCCTTTACGCGCAAAATCACGTACCTGTACGGGATTTTTTTCTTCATCTCTGGGGCCTGCACGTGTGCCACTGGAGCCCTGCTCCCACTATTATTGGACCCATTGGGAGACAATCCGCCGGGACCCGCCGATCATTCTGAGGAGAGGCAGAACAGCTGTTTGTAAACAAGGCAGATCTCCCAGAGGGGAAAATGGAGATCTTGTGTTTCTGCTTAGTAGAAACACGGATCTCTGTTTTCCTTCAAGTGAAAGCACATTCTCCCCCACAGTTAGAAAGCGCCCCCTAGGGACATACTTAACCCTTTGAGCACCCCTGATGTTAACCCCTTTGATGCCAGTGTCATTAGTACAGTAACAGTGCATATTTTTTAGTACTGATCACTATAATAAGACAATGGTCCCCAAAATGTGTCAAAAGTGTCAGGTGTCTGATTTGTCCGCCGCAATGTCGCAGTCCCACTAAAAATTGCTGATTGTCGCCATTACTAGTAATAAAAAAAAATTGCATAAAAATATCCTATAGTCTGTAGGTGCGATAACTTTTGTGCCAACCAATCAATATATGCTTATTGGGATTTTTTTTCCCAAAAATATGTAGCAGAATACATATTGGCCTAAATTAAGGAAGAAATGCGATTGTTTCCATTTTTTTATTGGATATGTTTTATAGCAGAAAGTAAAAAAAATTTTTTTTTTTTTCAAAATTGTCGGTCTTTTTTGTTTATAGCATAAAAAATAAAAACGGCAGAGGTGATCAAATACCACCAAAAGAAAGCTCTTTTTGTGGGAAAAAAAAGGACATACATTTTACATAGGTACATTGTCGCACAACTGCGCAATTGTCAGTTAACCTCCCTGGCGGTATGATTATTTCAGATTTTAGGTGCTGAAAGCGGTACCATTATTTTGCACAGAAATTTGGCTTTTTATATTGTAGGCCTGTAATTCTTAGGAATAATTCACTTAAATCTGTCCAAACAAGAGTCTAGTATGATAAAGTTTGAAAAATGAAATAAAAAATTATAATATAATAAATAACTATAAATAATTATAACAAACAATAATATAATAATAATAAAAAGTATTCAACAATGTAATCAAATCAAAAACACTGAAATTTGCTCAGTTGCAGAATTGTCGCTTTCGTTACTTTTAGTGTTTGGTGACAGATTTCCCCACAAATCATTATCGTTCAATTCTGCAAGTGATTCTAATTTATTATCGCTGTTTTCTAGCTGGTCTAAAGCCACTTTTAATGTAAAGGGACGGTTTTGGTTGCTATGGACAATCTCCAGTTTCCAGGCAGAAAGAACAGTATTTATAATATAAAACTGCATGCAGGACACTGGGCAGACCACTAGGGACAAAGGGCATGTGAAATTATTTGATACAGTAATGTAATCTGTAAGATTACAGTATACTGTATCTATACTGTGCGTTTTACTTTTTGAATTTGCCGTCGAACTCCGTCCCCGTGCGTCGCAACGCTCGCAGGGAATGGAGCTTGGCACTGTGAATCGAGCGAGACATGGCGGCTCGCCGATCACAGTGGGGAGACATCGCAGGATCCAGGGGACAAGGTAAGTATCCTCTACAAGGATCCTGCAATGCGATCCCGAGTCTGGATCGGGGATACCGCTTTTGGTATTGAAAATCCACCTCGAGCCAGACTCGGGAATACCGCCAGGGGGGTTAAATCAACGCAGTGCCGTATCGCAAAAAATGGCTTGGTCAGGAAGGGGGTAAAACCTTCTGGAGCTGAAGTGGTTAATATTGCTTTAAGGTATGTGTAAATTAATTTTTAGCAGAAAACAAGAGAGGAGAGGGGTTGAGGAAGCTTGGGGGGGAAGATAGAAGATGGAGTTGGCCTTCAATATGTAGTTTTGCTTTGTTTCAGAATATTTTGGGGTCACCAGGAGTTGACAAGACAGAAAGGGGTAATGAAGTTAGAAAATAGTATCAGAGCGGCTGTCCATTGTCCTCTGAATCCATGAAAAGCTTTCTCGATCTTTCATTATTAATGGCTTTGTGTGAAATGGAGATCTTATTTCAATGTCAAGACAAATAGTTGGCAGACAGCGTCAGGTTAGCTGGTGCACAGCAAGACCTGTTTTCCATTTTTTAAATGACAAACTTTTTTATACTTGTCTAAATCTGTTCACACGCATCAAAACGAATTGTACAATATATGTACAATCTGCTTTAAATTTACCAACAACTACTGTATATGATGCAAGGGTCCAGTTTAACAACCCATTTAATTTATTTCTGTTTCCATTGCAAGATACAAAAACTGTAATATCATTGTAAAGACCCATCACATCCTGGAAATATAGCTGAAAGAACTACACAAAAGCACCCCAAAGTTACTACACGTAGGCATCAGCAAGTGTATGCCTGGCATCAAATAATAGGACAAGCGTATCTAACTGTTTCCCATGACTTTAAACTTATTGACATAGACATGTCGTTATGTGTAATATGTAATAGGCATGAAACATGCTGGTGGGAGCAACTGACTGTGGAACCAGGCCCCTGGTAGGGCAACCACTCGCAAAAAATACCAATAATCGATATGCCTAACGTGGAGGTATTCATCCATCAGACAGAAGTATCAAAAAAATTACACAATATGCAGCGTTGTTGGTAAGAGAGTCAGAAGAAAAAGGAAAAAAAGAGAAGAGGGGAGGGAGGGGAAAAGAGAAAGGCAGAGGAAAAAAGAGGAGTAAAAGAGAAAAGGAAAGAATCTTGTGCATCCAGAAGCCCCCCAACCGACCACGTGTCCAACCACCATTAAATATCTGGTACCTGTAAATAACAAAGCCAGGGCTTCTAAATCTTGTCAAAAAGTGCTTGTTTATCCCTTTAGAGCCTCACAATCTTTTCATTAAAGCAGTAGTAAACCGCCAAAATAAGTTTGAAAAAAAACACTCCCTGCAAAATATTAACATAATGTGCATCGCATATGCCCACCTCCTCTCTTCACTTAAAGCATTTGTTAACCCAAAAAAAAAAAAAAAAAAAAAGAATCCTGCTCTTTTGAAGCATTTTATATAGCACAGTGCTTGTACTGTGTGATTTGGACCCCTGCAACACCAGAAATACCTGGCTGATCCTGCCAGTTTCTGCCCTAACCTTTGTAAACTGACTTCGGTGTATCATGGCTGCTGAGCCCTGACACCGTAGTCAGTTTACATGCCCCTGTCATCCGCAGCTCTCCCGTCCTCCTATGTGCTCCTGTGTCCTCCTGTCTCTGTTTTCTAAAAACTGCCTGCCTGCCCCTGTGTCAGTGCCAGCCCCCTCTGCTCCTGCTGCACTCATAACTTTTTAAAATGCATAAAATTCTGCTGGTTCCCTAATGCCAGTTGCTCCTGTCTCTGTGTTTAATTAATAAAATTCCTCATTTACTGTAATTCAGAGCGACTCCTCGCGGTCACGTGACCGGTCGGCTCTCTCTGTCCTGTCCTCCTCGCGTCCAGGCTGACATCAGCGGGGGAATCTCGGCCCCGCCCACTGCATCTGTCAGCCGGGCAGAGAGGAGACACGGCCGGTGACGTGATCGTGGAGAACCGCTGTGAAATTAGGTAATGGAGGCATTTTTTTTTAGAAAACAGAGACAGGAGCACCTGCCATTAGGGAAACGGCAGCATTATGTACATTTGTAGGGGTGGGTTAACAAACACTTTAACATCAATAGAAATGTACCAAAGTCTTCTCTGTTATGGATTTTTCAGATATATGTATAGGGAACACAAGCAGATTGCCACATAATGTAAAACCAAACTTCAAGTGTTTATTTAAAATGATTGGATACTTTTACATTGTTGTGTGTCATGCCCGACACAAGGGGGAAAACAGCATAGGTAAAACAAAGTGAGCACCACTGACTTCAGCTGCATCCAAAGGTTGTGAGCCTCCACGGCTGATATGAGATGACGTCACTCAGAAGATCCGCCTAACATGTTTCGATGTATTGTCGTCATCTAGAGTAAACCTTAAATTTAAAAGTTGAGTAACTCATCTTTTGTTGAGAAAAAAAACATTCCCCCTGGGTGATCTATGTAATTGCAGGGATTTTAACAAACTTTGTTGCAGATTCCTACCTTTTGTTATTTTGAAGAAATCCCTGTGTGTTTGTCTGTGCCCATGTGGGAAATGAATCTAATGGGAGTTGTTTCATAATTATCAATCAGCTGCAGCAGCTACAGGGCACTAATGAGGAAAGCTGCTGGGTCTACATCCCTTTAGATGTGATTTCCTATTGGGAGTATCTCACCAAAAATGACATTTGGAAAAATCTGTGAACCAATCACAGAAGCAGGAAATTATGTTTCAGGGGGGCGTTCTGTACACATTCTGTGTACAGAACACCTCCTGGTAGTCATATTGCATCGCATTTTCAGAAAATTACAGAGGCTGCAGATTGAAAAGGAAAGGTCAATTTTAATAACAATTCAATTAAAATATGACTTGTGTTGCAATTGTATACGCTATATTATTTTTTCTTTATTTGCTATCTTTTTTCCCCACGAAAGTGGAGTTACCCTTTAAGGCCCGCAACAGGAATAGTGGGGATATCTTTCAATGGGGACACCAGTTCCCTCACTTTAGAGGGATTTCCTCTTACTTCCAAAAGCCTACAGGACAGGAAGTGAGGGGAAATCTCCGCAATGGGATTCAGATGGCAAAAATAAACCTTACAGGGGTTATAACCCTTCCTTACTTTATCCAAAATGAAAAAAAAAAAGTTTTGCCTTTAGTTTTGTTGAAAATGTAACTAAAGGCTAAGCTTTTAGTTTTGGATAGAGTGGAGAGAGATTAGAACACCTACCAGTTTTTGGGTTTTTTTTGCTGTCTTTGTCCTTGTTAGAGAAATTAACCCTCTCTATTTGTCCTGTTTACTGTTTTTAATAAGAGTGAAAGAAAATACAGGAGATGGTCAGAGACTGCAGTTCCTATGGACGTTAGTAAATAATGACCGATCGGCCCTCTCACCTGACCCAGCGATACAGCAACAACGGTTCCTCTGATCAGGAGTCAGCTCATTCTGAATTGCCCGTGGCAACTCCGCTGGGTAGCGCCCAGATCTGTATTCTGGCAATGACTCCGTTCCTTTCTCCACCAGGGATGGGGGACTTTCCCTCTGGTGGCACAGGGGAGCAGGGTTCTCTCTCTGATGGTGTTCCCTCAGCACTGTGCTCTCCCTCTGGAGAACTGGGTGGACTTCCCTGAAAGCTTTCCCAGGCTCCTGGCTCTCTCTCTCTCTCCCATTCAGCTGTGCATGCTGTGTGGGCTGCAGTTTCCGTGTTACAGTGGGGCCGCCAGTCCTTAGGACTACATGTCCCACAATCCTCGTCTCTGCTCCTTTTTTATTCTATTTCTTCCCTGACCGATATGAAGGCGGGTGAAGAAACATAGTTGGTGGCTGTCCTGGCAAACGCCGCTCACTAGTACAGCAGCGCAGTGGCGTCACTATGGTTGGTGTCACCCGGTGCTGAAGAAATTGGTGTCACCCACCCTCCACTAACTAGCCCCCCTCAATGCAGACCCCCCCTCCATCAGTAAAGACCCTTCTTCCATTAGGCCCCTTTCACACTGGGGAGGTGGGGGCGTCGGCGGTACAACAGCGCTATTTTTAGCGCTGCTGCACCGTCGTTCTTGCAGCTGTATTCGGCCACTAGCGGTGCGGTTTTAACCCCCGCTGGCGGCCAAAAGAGGGTTAAAATCACTCGTACAGCGCGGCTATAGCCGCGGTATTGCCGCGGTATAGCCGCGCTGTCCCATTGATTTCAATGGGCAGGAGCGGTTTAGGAGCAGTGAATACACCGTTCCTTCACCGCTCCAAAGAAGCGGTTTGCAGGACTTTTTTCACCGTCCTGCCAGCGCACCGCTTCAGTGTGAAAGCCCTCGGGCTTTCACACTGAACAAACAGCGGAGGCTGTTTAGAGGCGGTTTGCAGGCGGTATTTTTAGCACAATACCGCCTGCAAACCGCCCCAGTGTGAAAGGGGCCTTAGTGCAGACCCCCCTCCATCAGTGCAGACCTCCCCTCCATTAGTGCAGATCCCCCCTCCATCAGTGCAGACCACCCCATCCATCAGTGCAGATGCCCCTCAGTGCAGACCCAGCTCCATCAGTACAGATCCCCCCTCCATCAGTGCAGATCCCCCCTCCATCAGTGCAGATCCCCCCTCCATCAGTGCCTAGACACCCTCAGTGCAGACCCCCCTCCATCAGTGCAGACCCCCCCATCAGTGCAGACCCCCCTCCATCAGTGCAGATCCCCCCTCAGTGCAGACCCCCCTCCATCAGTGCAGACCCACCTCAGTGCAGACCCCCCTCCATCAGTGCAGACCCCCCCTCTCTTCTACCATAGCGCCCCTCCAGCACATGTCCATTTGTATTGCATCAAACTACAGACCTCAGAATAGCATGGGATAGGCACAGCGGTGTCCCTCGGACTCCCTCTCAAACAGCAGAGCAGACTAAAGCCGCCTCCCTGTCCTGTGTAGATGTAAACAGAGAGGAGGGAGAGGCAGCTTTGTTCTGCTCTGGTGTGTGAGACAGCAGACAGTGAGGATAGTGCGGCATTAGCGGTGCTGCTGCCCACAGGTGTCACCCCCCCTGGCGGGTGTCACCCGGTGCGGCCCGCACCCCCCCGCCCCCCCAGTGACATCACTGCAGCAGCGTGCAAGGAGAAGAGGGAGAGGGGGAAAGCAGAGCCCGGGGCTGGTCTCTCTCCATACAGAGACAGCGGCTCCGATCTCCGGCTGCTTCACTCTACTCCTGTCCTTCCTTCTCTGAGCTGGCCACTCAGTTGTCGGCTAATTGACAGCTCTCATCTCTCTCCACAGTTAACCATCTGTTGTGGATCTGCTCATCAGTCCCGCCTACTTAAAGATCTCCAGCTCACTTCATTCCTGCCTTCGCCTTGGTCACATCACAAGAAACCATCTCCTGCCTTCCTGTTTAAAGACTGGCTTTGCTGACATCCCTTCTGGCTCCTTATCCTGCTTGCTGTTCCTCTACTTGGATCCCTGACTTCTGGCCTGGCTGATTACAAGATCCGGTTACTGAACTCTGGCTTGGCTGACTACCGGATCCGGTTACTGGACTCTGGCTATGCTTTGACTACGCTTACTCTATGTACCTTTTTATTTTTATTAATAAACAAGTGTGATTTTACTGTACTTCTGTCTCGGTCTGGTTCATGGTTTCTGACAGTAGGCGAAGGCCATGAATTCAGAAGATACAGTCAATCCACTTGTTGGTAATATTTTTTCAGGTTGGATGAGCAAGATCACCGCATGGATCAGTTTGCCATGGCGTTACAAACGCTCCTGAGTCACACAGCTCACCTGGAATACCCCACTGTGGCTGCTCCGGTACAACCTGAGTTGCAGGCCATCCCTGCTGCTGTGCCTCTGTGCAGGCACCTGCCTTGAGTATTACCTCTATAAGAGGTATGTCTGGTAGACATGTGCACACTTAAATATTTTGTTTCGGAATTTCGTTTTCGTCCGAAAAATAAATTTACTTAGTTAATCCCGAAATTAGTTTTTATTAATTTTGTTTTTCGTTAAAAATTGCATTAGTCCAAAAATCCAAATTAATTAAGGTTGAATCTGTCATTGAAGGCTTATGGTGTCTGTCGAATGTTCAAAGAAGATTCGACGGAGCAGCTAAACTGTACGTGTACATTTCCAGTCTAATTTTCCGCCTACAAGCTAGCTGTAGTAGAATTCTAATGTTGTATGACTAGTAATAATTATATTTATTAATTATTTTACTAGTCAACCAACATTAGAATTTTTCTATAGCCTATGGGCGGATGCATTTGACCGGAAATGTACGATTGCAGCGTCGTACAGTTTAGCTGCTCCGTAAAATCTTCTTAGAACTTTCGACAGACACCATAAGCCAAAGATTTGACGTTTGTATGTTTTTCGTTGCTTTGTCGAATTTTCTTCGTTCATGTTGAATGGTCTACTCTACTCCAACAGTCAGCCAACTTTCACATTCGTTTCTCAATCTCCAAGTGCAATGGCGGGTGCGGCATCCGACGTTGTGTCAGATATTGATATGGCATTATAATATAGAATCTATAATAAATCTATAATAAATCCCCCCCACAACACGGGCAGCCTCTGAGGCTAGCAACACTAGTATCACTATCAAGTTCACAACGCTAACACAATAGCAGCAGATTATTATGAAAAAGTTAAGTTGAACTGTAGCTTGCTTCACTATTGTTCTGCTGCTGTGCTTATGCTTGATTGCTAAATAATTCAGGTTCTCTGACAAACGGACCAGCTAAGATTGACTGTCTTCTGAAATGATTCAGTGTGTGTGTCTCTCTCTGCTAGCAAATCGTAAATGAAAGTAAGTTGGCTGTACGTGTGTACTTAGTTCTAGCTATTTTACTGCTCCTCCTCTTTGGTTACAATCAACCAATAACATTCATCATCATCATTTTTATTTTACTTCCCCCACCCAATTCCAGCAATTTAAATCTTTTCTCTCTATGTTGAATCTTTTCTTTCTATGTCGAATCTTTTCTCTCTATGTAGAATAATCTTGGACTAATAGAGTAAAGGTTAGGCACATTCGACCACAGGTTCGATAGACACAGATTGTTATTGTCAGCGTCCTGTCAAATCTCCTATCTATATCGAACTGTTGTCGCAACGAAAATAAAGCATTTGTTTATGTCGGATCTTTCGGTTTTTGTATTCTGCACTTTCGTTATCGTTTGTTAAAACGATAACGAAAATACCTGAAATTCGGACGAAAATGCATTGGGACGAAAACGAATGCACATGTCTAATAAGCAGATGGAGTTAGAGTTTGCTTTAGTGTTAGCATACTAATGGGCTTGGATCATACTGTTCACCCAGCTGGAAGAATATACTGTGTGTTTATATACTGTGTGTGTGTATATATATATATATATATATATATATATATATATATATATATATATATATATATATATATATATATATATATATATTACACACTACTTGTATGTTTTGATGTTTTGTATTACAGAAATGTGTTTTGTGTCTGTCCTTGCTGCTACTTCAGAGCTCACCACAACCTGGTGTGGTGTGATTATCTTCTACTACCGCAGAACATTCATTTCATGAATGTTCTGTGGACCCATCATTGGTGTCACTGTGGGTTGCTGGCGCCCTGGCCCTGGTGTGGGTGGGTCACCATGGGTGGCTGGCTGGCACCCTGGCCCTGCTGTGGGTGGGTCACAGTAATGGGTGGCTGGCTGACTGGGAACCTGGCCCTGCTGTGGCTGGCTGGTGTTTCCTCTCCTCTTGCGCTGTTCTGGGCACTGTTTGCTGAGGCGAGGGAGGGACTTGGAGGGAGGTGGCGGCCTTTGCCCTATCCGGGACAGTAGAACTAGAAGGTTTGCAGCAGGCCCAGTGCGTGGAGTGCCCATCAATGCAGTCTCACCAGTGCCCATCAGCACAGCCTGATCATTGCTCTTTAATGCAACCTCACCAGTGCCCATTAGTGCAACCTGATCAATGCCTATCAATGCAGCCTCACCAGTGCCCATCAATGCAGCCTGAACAGTGCCCATCAATGCAGCCTCACCAGTGCCCATGAATGTAGCCTCACCAGTGCCCATCAGTGCAGCCTGATCAATGCAGCCTCACCAGTGCCCATCAGCGCAGCCTGGCCTTTGCCCATCAGCGCAGCCTCACCTTTGCCCATCAGCGCAGCCTCACCTGTGCCCATCAGCGCATCCTCACCAGTGCCCATCAGCGCAGCCTCACCTGTGCTCAACAGCGCAGCCTGACCAGTGCCCATCAGCGCAGCCTGACCAGTGCCCATCAGCACAATCACACCAATTCCCATCAGCACAGCCTGACCTGTGCCCATCAGAGCAGCCTGACCAGTGTGCCCATTAGCGCAGCCTGAACAGTGTGCCCATCAGCGCAGCCTGACCAGTGTGCCCATCAGCGCAGCCTGACCAGTGTGCCATTCAGTGCAGCCTCACCAGTGTGCCCATCAGTGCAGCCTAACCTGTGAGCCCATCAGTGCAGCCTGACCTGTGCGGCATGATCAGAGAGAGGAGAGGAAGAGAAGCCTTCCGGATCATCACACCGATAGGACAGCCTTGTTTTTAAATGCCCGGTATTTTCAAGGCTCGCAGTCACACAAAGTCCAGCAAACTGGTCTATTGGACCAGTTTGCTGTCTATCGAAGGGGCCGATCTAGGAGGCAGGACTTTGTGTGACTGTCTGCGGGCGCCCGGCAATTCTATCAAAGTTGTCACAGCAGGTGGCCCTGCTTCTTCTACCCGGGCTGGGCCCCCCTCCCTTTGATCATCACTAGTGCACACTGGGGCACGGCCAGGCTTGAAAAAAATCGCTGCAGGCCCGCAGCCACAAGTATTTTGTCCAGGAGAAAAAAAAGTCCAAGCAGGCAGCGCCGGCAGGCCCCCTTCTCAGCCAGGCCCTCAGACCACGGGCGAATGGACCGACCGGTCAGTCCGCCCCTGACCACAGCAGGACTTCAGAGATCTAGTAAAGTCCATGCCTCAACGGGTTATGATCAGTGGTCATAATGTTAAGGCTGATGGTGTGTGTGTGTGTATATATATATATATATATATATATATATATATATATATATATATACAGTGCCTTGAAAAAGTATTCATACCCCTTGATGTTCCACATTTTGTCATGTTACAACCAAAGACGTAAATGTGTTTTATTGGGATTTTATGTGATAGACCAGGACAAAGTGGCACATAATTGTGAAGTGGATGGAAAATGATAAATGGTTTTTAATTTTTTTTAAAAGTAAATATCTGAAAAGTGTGGCGTGCAGCCCCCTTTACTCTGATACCCCTAACTAGAATCTAGTGGAACCAATTGACCTCAGAAATCACCTAATTAGTAAATAGAGTCCACCTGTGTGTAATTTAATCTCAGTATGAATACAGCTATTCTGTGAAGCCCTCCAAGGTTTGTTATAGGACCTTAGTGAACAAAGAGCATCATGAAGGCCAAAGAACACACCAACAAAGTTGTGGAGAAGTTAAAGCAGGGTTAGGTTATAAGAAATATCCCAAGCTTTGAACATCTCATGGAGCATTGTTCAATTCATCATCCGAAAATGGAAAGCGTATGGCAAAACTGCAAATATACCAAGACATGGCTGTCCACCTAAACTGACAGGCTGGGTAAGGAGAGCATTAATCAGAGAAGCAGCCAAGAGGCCCATTGTAACTCTGGAGGAGCTGCAGAGATCCACAGCTCAGGTGGGAGAATCTGTGAACAGGACAACGATTAGTCATGCACTCCACAAAACTGGCCTTTATGGAAGAGTGGCAAGAAGAATGTCATTGTTGAAAGAAAGCGATAAGAAGTCCCATTTGCAGTTTGCGAGAAGCCTTGTGAGGGACACAGCAATCATGTGGAAAATGGTGCTCTGGTCAGATGAGACCAAAATTGAACTTTTTGGCCTAAAAGTAAAATGCTATGTGTGGCAGAAAACTAACACTGCACATCACCCTGAACACACCATCCCCACCGGGAAACATGCTGGTGGCAGCATCCTGTTGTGCGGATGCTTTTCTTCAGCAGCATATTCATGTGTTAGAATGGCCCATTCAAAGTCCAGACCTAAATCCAATTGAAAATCTGTGGCAAGACTTGAAAATTGCTGTTCACAGACGTTCTCCATCCAATCTGACAGAGCTTGAGCTATTTTGCAAAGAAGAATGGGCAAAAATGTCACTCTCTAGATGTGCAAAGCTGGTAGAGACATCCCCAAAAAGACTTGCAGCTGTAATTGCAGCAAGAGGTGGTTCTACAAAGTATTGACTCGGGGGGGGAATACAAATGCACCTCATACTTTTCACATATTTATTTGTACAAAAAATTTGAAAACCATTCATCATTCACTTCACAATTATATGCCACTTTGTGTTGGTCTATCACATAAAATCCCAATAAAACAGGCTGACACACAGACCAGACTAGACTACCGCTTGGCGCCTGTGGAAACCATCTGGTGGTGAAGGCCCGTCACATTGGGACATCTCTTCCGTCTCCAGTTATCAGGATACTTCTCTAACAGGATCTCGGATCCAACAAGCCTTGTATGACCCCCCTGAAAAAGGGCGGTCACTGGCTTTCTGGTAAGCCTCCTGTCTCTCTGTGGTGGTGGTCTCACGTGGTCAACATACGTGGTATACATATACACACACATACATACATACATACATACATACACACACTACTGTGCAAAAGTTTTGGACAGGTGTGAAAAAAATGCTGTAAATTAAGGATGCTCTCAGAAATAGAAGTGTTAATAGTATATTTTTTATTAATTTACAAAATAAACAGAAGATAAATCCCAATCAAATAGGTATTTGGTATGATCTCTGTTTGCATTAAAAACAGCATCAATTCTTCCAGGTACATTTGCAAAACAGTTTTTGAAGGAACTTGGCAGATAGGTTATGCCGAACATCTTGGAGAACTAACCACAGATCTTCCGTGGATGTAGGCTGCCTCAAATCCTTCTGTCTTTTAATGCAATCCCAGAGAGGCAGATGATGTTGAGTTCGGAGCTCTGTGGGGACCAAACTATCACTTCCAGGACTCCTTGTTCTTCTTTACACTGAATATAGTTTTAATAATCTTGGCTGTATATTTAGGGTCATTGTCCTGCTGCAGAATAAATTTGGGACCAATCACACGCCTCCCTTATGGTATGGCAAGTTGGATAAGTGTCTGCCTATATTTCCTAGCATTGAGGACACCATTGATCTTAACCAAATCTTCAACTCCACTTGCAGAACTGCAGCCTCAAAATTTGCAAGAAACCTCCACCATATTTCACTTTTGTCTGCAGACACTCATTATACTGCTTTCCAGCCCTTTGCTGAACAAACTGCCCCCAGCTACAACCAAATATATCATTTTTTTATTCAGCACCTGCTGCCATTTTCTGCACCCCAGTTCCTATGTTTTCGTTCATAGATGAATCACTTAGCAGGGGCGTTGCTAGGTCTACAAAAGATCGGGGCTAGAGCCCATAGCAGCAAAGTAAAGAAAGTCATACGCTTGGGTGAGCATACACATGTAATATATATATATATATATATATATATATATATATATATATATATATATATATATACACACACACACACACACACACACACACACACACACCAGGGTCTCCAGAGAGCCCACACTTACATCAGGGTCCCCAGAGAGCCCCCACTTACACCAGGGTCCCCAGAGAGCCTCCCCTTACATTAGGGTCCCCAGAGAGCCTCCCCCTACATCAGGGTCCCCAGAGAGCCTCCTTACTTACATCAGGGTCCCCAGAGAGCCTCCCCTTATATCAGGGTCCCCAGAGAGCCTCCCTTTACATCAAGGTCACCAAAGAGCCTCCCCTACATCAGGGTCCCCAGAGAGCCTCCCTACTTACATCAGGATGCCCAGAGAGCCTCCCTACTTTCATCAGGGTCCCCAGAGAGCCTCCCTACTTACATCAGGGTCCCCAGAGAGCCTCCCTACTTACCTCAGGGTCCCCAGAGAGCCTCCCCCTTACATCAAGGTCCCCAGAGATCCTCCCTCTTACATCAGGGTCCCCAGAGAGCCTCCCCCTTACATCAGGGTCTCCAGAGAGCCTTCTCTTACATCAGAGTCCCCAGAGAGCCTCCCCCTTACATCAGAGTCCCCAGAGAGCCTCCCCTTACATCAGGGTTCCCAGAGAGCCTCCCTCCTTACATCAGGGTCCCCAGAGAGCCTCCCCCTACATCAGGGTCCCCAGAGAGCCTCCCTACTTACATCAGGGTCCCCAGAGAGCCTCCCCTTACATCAGGGTCCCCAGGGAGACCCTCCCCTTACATCAGGGTCCCCAGGGAGAGCCTCCCCTTACATCAAGGTCCCCAGAGAGCCTCCCCCTTACATCAGGGTCCCCAGAGAGCCTCCCCCTTACATCAGGGTCCCCAGAGAGCCACCCCTTACATCAGGGTCCCCAGAGAGCCTCCCCCTTACATCAGGGTCCCCAGAGAGCCTCCCTCTTACATCAGGGTCCCCAGAGAGCCTCCCCCTTACATCAGGGTCTCCAGAGAGCCCCCCCTTACATCAGGGTCCCCAGAGAGCCTCCCCCTTACATCAGGGTCCCCAGAGAGCCTCCCTCTTACATCAGGGTCCCCAGAGAGCCTCCCCCTTACATCAGGGACTCCAGAGAGCCTCCCCTTACATCAGGGTCCCCAGAGAGCCTCCCCCTTACATCAGAGTCCCCAGAGAGCCTCCCCTTACATCAGGGTTCCCAGAGAGCCTCCCTCCTTACATCAGGGTCTCCAGAGAGCCTCCCCCTACATCAGGGTCCCCGGAGAGCCTCCCTACTTACATCAGGGTCCCCAGGGAGAGCCTCCCCTTACATCAGGGTCCCCAGAGAGCCTCCCCTTACATCAAGGTCCCCAAAGAGCCTCCCCTACATCAGGGTCCCCAGAGAGCCTCTCTACTTACATCAGGGTGCCCAGAGAGCCTCTCTACTTACATCAGGGTCCCCAGAGAGCCTCCCCTTAGATTAGGGTCCTCAGAGAGCCCCATCTTACATCAGGGTCCCCAGAGAGTCTCCCCTTACATTAGAGTCCTCAGAGAGCCCCACCTTACATTAGGTTTCCAAGAGACCCCCCTTAAATCAGGAGTATGCAGACTCTGGAAAAAAAAGGAGAGAGAGAGACAGCAGCACCTTACTTCCTCCGCCCCAGCCATGGCCGTTCTCCTCCTCAGGTAACAGTTCACTGAAAAGGCATCACATCGGAAAAATGCATCCTCCGCCACTGCTGACTGGCACGGAGAGCAGGCGACCTACAGATTCAGGGCTATGGGCCCCAGATTCACCCCCTAGTGACGCCACTGTCACTTAGTCTTGTTTCCACATTAGGGGTATGGCTTATTGGCCTCAATTCTTCCATGAAGACCACTTCTGGCCTGAAGACTTCTCCAAACAGTAGATGGGTGTACCAATGGTTTCCATCAGTTCTGTGCTGATTAGACTGCTGGACATCTTCCAATAGGAAGCAAGCATGATGTGTCTTTCATCTGTTGCCTTAACCAATTTCCGCCCAGCCTATTGTCAAATGACAGCTCGGAGGGACCTTTGTCGCTCCAGGTGGACGTCATATGACATCCTCTCGGGAAACGCACCTTGCGCGCGCCCAACGGGCAATACTGCGGCACGATCTGTCACTGGCTGTGTCCACCGGACAATCACAGCAGATCACATGACAATTGTAAACAATGAATGGCTTTGATTCAGGGCATATCACAGTCCATTTGTACCATGTGGTTAACTGTAGCCAATCACCGCTAATCACAACAATACACACTGAATGACTCAATTTCATTCAATAAAAATGGTTGCTTATACCAGGGAAATTCACTGCACCAGTGACATCACCAGCCGTAGCAACAGTGAATATCTCGTAAACGGTGCACGTAGTAAACTTTATTACAGACTTACCTATAGGTACAACTAAGAAAGTGGAGTTTACTATTACTTTAACGCATTCATTAATCTAAGAGAAAATTCCATTTGCAAAGTGAATATCCTATTTACCTAGTAAATCTACCCCAATGCATTAAAATGTAATACAAGGTCCTGTTTTTTTCTCCCTCCTTAGCTGAAGCTGCCATGTACAGAAAGAGAGGTGCAGTGACACAGACACAGGTGATATTATGGATAGGATACTGAACAACAGTCATCTCGATCGGAGGTTTATTAGAATTGTTTATTTAAACGGAAATGTCACTTACTGTAAACACATTTCGGGAAAAATTAGTGCCCCTTTCCTCAGGGCTAGAAAACAATAATAATATAATAATGTAGTACCATGTAAGATACTGTATGTAACAGTCATATAAAATGATCACGTAAAACATATAAAAACAATACAAATATAATCAAATCTATTAGAAATATAATTTAAAGATTATAATATTATTTAAAAACAACTGGGATTTATAACAATCTATGAGACCAATCAAGTTTTTACTAATGATAGTTAAATGATGACATAACTAATTTTTCAGGACAAATTTATTCAAGTACATAATTTGTAGTCTATCTTACTCTATACTCAATAGTGTTCATTTTATCATCTAGAGATTGGATTATAGAGAATGTATAAAAAGAATAAATCAATCTATACTGTAAGTGAAATTAGTCCTTTTGGGCCAAGTACAGTACATTAAAATATATATTCAATGGAAGGTCCAAAAAATGGACAGTAAAACTGTCTTTGAACAATAACGTGTAATGGTATTGGGCATAAACGATCCTTGTAGTCTTGACAAGGCCTGGGTTAGGGTTAGAAAAGTTAAAAATAAAGTGTTAAAACAAAAGATTAACTCATTGAGTAGGATGAGGAAAGGGGACTAGAGAAAGCTTGTAAAGCTGAATGAGTGAAAAGTCCTGTCATCCAAATACAAGTGAAAAAATCCATAATATGCAATCTAGTATAGGCAGTAGGGTTGCACCGATACTGATACTAGTACCAGTATTGGTGCTGATACTGAGCATTCGCGCGATTACTTGTACTCTGATACCTCCAGCCCTCCTCTAGGAACAAAGAGACGTTGTGTGAGGAAGCTGGAGGTGTCACTTGCTCATTCCCAGAAGTCAGTGGGCAGAGAGAAGACAGAGGGAGTCAGCGTCAACAGATTGTGTAACGGAAGTGACGTTCTGACAAAAAAAACCTACTACGCATGCGCTATGCTTTCCAACATGCATTCCACGGCGCTATGCATTCCACACACTTCATGATCTGATGGGTAACGGTAATCTGATAGAACAGAGGCAGCAGACATCTTATTACACCCAGCTACATCTTGAATTTTGGAGTAATTTTAGCAATAAAGTGAGCATATATAAATAAATATAGTATATTGACATCCATGATGCTGTTTTGACGTTACATTTTATAACAAGCTGAATGCCAGCAGTAGGAAGGTGGCGGAGGCCATGTTGGTAAACCTTGCAACTGCTCAGCGCTAAACCTTTAGGCTTTCAAAATTTAACATCCAAACAGCATCAGAGTTGTCCATATACTATATTTATTTATATATGCTCATTTTATTGCTAAAATTACTCTGAAATTCAAGACGTATCTGGGTGTAGTAAGATGTCCCTGCATTTTATAGTTGGCCCGCCTACTTTGGTCTCTGTCCCCCAATGTGCACCCCCCCCAAATATGAAAGCTGGAGATGCCACTAAAGTCTGCTGCAAGTTCTGGTTTAGTTATGCTGTGCAACAGTCATCCCACCACAGGGGTCACTGTGGCTAAATTTTCATGCTGTAGACTTGCAGAGCTCTTGCTGTGGACTCACCACTGCAACTTTGCTCTAGATAGAGACTTGCCACGCAAATTTGCTACAAATTGGAAAAGTGTCAACTAGAACTTGTGCTTCAAGTGCTCTTCAAGTGTACAATTTGCCAATGAAAATGTGCAGCAAGTTAACAGACTTACAATTCAACGCTGCCACAAATTTGTGGCAAGTTATCCTTGCTATCTGGGAAGGATAGCCTGTCCTTTCTTCCTCCTTTTGCCTCTTTGCTCAGTTCATACAAGTGTCTGGGTTTTCAATTAGAGTGCTCTCTTTAGAAAACTGATGTGAAGAAAGTGCTCTGTGATGTCAGTGTCATGGGAATATAAAGATATAGGGCATCATCTAAAAACTTCCAAACTTCCAATGATTATTGATGTCATAAGATCTCAGTGACATTTTTGACCGTATGTATGGTCAAGTTCATATATGGTCAATGATGTCATCCGTGAGACCCTACCCCTTTGTTATGTGTCAGTGGGCAGTGTTTTTCAGCGGGTCAGTGAGCATCATGATGGATGTGGATCTACTTCGCTGGATGATGTGATTAAAAAGGGATGTACATCTTGGGACTTTTTTAACAGCTTCCGGATCGCCCACCGCACATATATTGCGGCAGGGCGACCCGGCTGCGATTGGACACGGCGGGAGCAAATCAGCGGGTCCGGCGGCCGTGATGGCTGCCACGACCTGTTGATCGTTCTGTGGAGAGATGGAGCAGTGGTGAACAAGGCAAACCACTGCTCTGTCAGGGAGCAAAAGAGAGATCTTGTGTTTCAGCTAAGCTGAGTCATGATCGCTCTTTTCCTCCAGTGTATCAGTCCCCCACAGAGTTAGAAAACACCTCCCAGGGAACACATTTGACCCTTTGATCGCCCCTGGTGTTAATCCCTTCCTTGCCAGTGTTATACTGTGATCAGTACATTTTTTTTTTTAGCACTGATCACTGTATTGGTCTCACTGGTCCCCATAAAGTGTCACTTAGTGTCCAATTTGTCTGCCGCAATGTCGCAGTCTCGCTAAAAAATGATGATCACCATCATTACTAGTAAAAACAATCAAAAAAATAAAACGTCCCTAAAAATATCCCATAGTTTGTAGTCGCTATAACTTTTGCACAAACCAATCAATATATGATTATTGGGATTTTTCTTACCAAAAATATGTAGCAGAATACATATTGGCCTAAATTGATGAAGATATTAGATATTTTTGTTTTTTTGTTTTTTTTTTTATTCAAAATTGTTGATCTTTTTTTGTTTATAGCACAAAAAATAAAAACTGCAGAGGTAATCAAATACCACCAAAAGAAAGCTCTATTTGTGGGAAAAAAAGGAAATCTATTTTATTTGGGTATAGATTTTGCTCGACCGCGCAATTGTCAGTTAAAGCAACGCAGTGCCGTATCCTAAAAAAACGGCCTGGTCAGGAAGTGGGTAAACTCTTCCAGGGTTGAATTGGTTAAATTTTTAAATTACTTATCAAATACTATGTGTGTTTTAATTAACACTATACATTTCTTTGTGAATGAGGAAGGGTACTGGGGGGGTTTGTATCTGGGGGAACCTTTTTGTTATAGAGGAGTTCCGGATCTTGACTCTCCCCCCAAACTGCAGACCCCCACAACCACTGGGCCAGGGTTATGGGGAAGAGGCCCTTTTCCTCATCAACATGGGGACAATGTGCTTTGCCAAGGTAGCCTCAATGCTGAGGGCATGCAGCCTGGTATGGTTCAAGAGGAGCACGTTCATCTTTCCCCCCTCTCAGTGAACACCCTGCACTCAATGATGATACGCCACTGCACTGTACATTGATTATTGATATACAGTAATAATGTTATTAATAGGGGGGTGTATTAGCATTACAGAGCCACACTTTATAATCATTTTTAATATTTTGTGGAGTTTACTAAGTGCAGGCAGGACACATTGTGAGGAAGGGTTTATTACAGAGCAGGAGTAACAAAAAGAAGACAGGCCCTGGTTGCTAGGACAACCGTTGCCATCATGTGCTCACCCCAGCTTTCAGAAAAGGACAGAACTTCCCTCATTCAGACTTGCTCTGCCCCCAGTTATTGCCTTGTTGTGTAAGGTGGGGGCACATTAGTGTCAGTGGAAGGAATAGTGCCCCAAGACTTTACTTTCCATGGATATTAGTGGCCAAAACAGCAGGCACCTCTCTGGACAGACTGCCAGCAGCAGAAGGACCCCTGATCTCCCTTACATGTGTGTGTGTGTCATGGCAGCGGGTGCAACCAATTATGAATATCTGAGAGGAGCCCAGAAATGGAGGTCTCAGCAGAGGGAGAGCCACCTCACCCAAAATGGGACAGTAAGAGAAAGACATTCATCCATCACTGATCACCACTAACCTCTGTGCACCCCACTGCCCCCCAATCCACCCCACTGCCCCCCCAATTTATCCCACTTCCCCCCAATCTACCCCACTGCCCCCCAATCCACCCCACTGTCCCCTCAATTTATCCCACTTCCCCCCCAATCTACCCCACTGCCCCCCAATCCACCCCACTGCCCCCCAATCCACCCACTGTCCCCCCAATTTATCCCACTCCCCCCAATCCACCCACTACTCCTCCTGTGCACCCCCCCCCAATCTACCCCACTCCCCCCCATCCACCCCACTGCCCCCCAATCTAGCCCACTGCCCCCCATCCACCCCACTCCCCCCAATCTACCCCACTCCCCCCCATCCACCCCACTGCCCCAATCTACCCCACTCCCCCCATCCACCCCACTGCCCCCCAATCTACCCCACTGCCCCCCCATCCACTACACTGCCCCTCAATCTACCCCACTGCCCCCCATCCACCCCACTGCCCCCCAATCCACCCCACTGCCCCCCATCCAACCCACTGTCCTCCCAATCTACCCCACTCCCCCCAATCCACCCACTACTCCCCCTGTGCACCCCACTCCCCCCCATCCACCCCACTGCCCCCAATCTACCCCACTCCCCCCATCCACCCCACTGCCCCCCCATCCACTACACTGCCCCTCAATTTATCCCACTTCCCCCCAATCTACCCCACTGCCCCCATATCCACCCCACTGTCCCCTCAATTTATCCCACTTCCCCCCCAATCTACCCCACTGCCCCCCAATCCACCCCACTGCCCCCCAATCCACCCACTGTCCCCCCAATTTATCCCACTCCCCCCAATCCACCCACTACTCCTCCTGTGCACCCCCCCAATCTACCCCACTCCCCCCCATCCACCCCACTGCCCCCCAATCTAGCCCACTGCCCCCCATCCACCCCACTCCCCCCAATCTACCCCACTCCCCCCCATCCACCCCACTGCCCCAATCTACCCCACTCCCCCCATCCACCCCACTGCCCCCCAATCTACCCCACTGCCCCCCCATCCACTACACTGCCCCTCAATCTACCCCACTGCCCCCCATCCACCCCACTGCCCCCCAATCCACCCCACTGCCCCCCATCCAACCCACTGTCCTCCCAATCTACCCCACTCCCCCCAATCCACCCACTACTCCCCCTGTGCACCCCACTCCCCCCCATCCACCCCACTGCCCCTCAATCTACCCCACTGCCCCCCATCCACCCCACTGCCCCCCAATCCACCCCACTGCCCCCCATCCACCCCACTGTCCCCCCAATTTATCCCACTCCCCCCAATCCACCCACTACTCCCCCTGTGCACCCCACTCCCCCCAATCTACCCTACTCCCCCCATCCACCCCACTCCCCCAATCTATCCCACTCCCCCCCATCCACCCCACTGCCCCGCAATCTACCCCACTGCTCTCCAATCTACCCCACTGCCCCCCATCCACCCCACTGCCCCCCATCCACCCCACTGTCCTCCCAATCTACCCCACTCCCCCCAATCCACCCACTACTCCTCCTGTGCACACCACTCCCCCCCAATCTACCCCACTCCCCCCCATCCACCCCACTGCCCCGCAATCTACCCCACTGCTCCCAAATCTACCCCACTGCCCCCCATCCACCCCACTGCCCCCCAATCTACCCCACTGCCCACTGGGTTTAATACCGCTTTACAGTGGGCAAGATGACTGGGGCATTTCCAATAGTCCTGTACAGTTTCTCTTGTTCTAATACAGTTAAGTAAAATAATAATGTCATACAAGGACAGGAAGTGTGTTACTGGCAGAAAGTACATGAAATCCCCACATTGAAGGACTGATTAGCTGCAATATACACTCACCGGCCACTTTTTTAGGTACACCTTGCTAGTGCCGGGTTGGACCCCCTTTTGCCTTCAGAACTGCCTTCATTCTTCATGGCATAGATTCAACAAGGTGTTGGAAACATTCCTCCGAGATTTTGGCTCATACTAACATGATAGCATCACGTAGTTACTGCATGTTTGTCGGCTGCACATCCATGATGGGAATCTCCCTTTCCACCAAATCCTAAAGGTGCTCTATTGGGTGGAGATCTGGTGACTGGGATGGACATGGTCAGCAACTACACTCAGGTAGGCCGTGCCGTGGTACTAAGAGGCCCAAAGCTTGCCAAGAAACTATCCCCCACACATTACACCACCAGCCTGAACCACTGATACAATGCAGGATGGATCCATGATTTCATGTTGTTTACACCAAATTCTGACCCGACCATCTGAATATCGCAGCTGAAATCGAGACTCATCAGACCAGGCAATGTTTTTCCAATCATCTATTGTCTGATTTTGGTGAGCCTGTGCAAACTTATAGCCTCAGTTTCCTGTTCTTAGCTAACAGGAGTGGCACCCGATGTGGTCTTCTGCTGCTGTAGCCCATCTGCTTCAAGGTTTAATCTGTTGTACGTTCAGAGATGGTATTCTGTATACCTTGGTTGTAACGAGTGGTGATTTGAGTTACTGTTGCCTTTCTATCATCTCAAACCAGTCTGCCCATTCTCCTCTGATATCAACAAGGCATTTCTGTCCACACAACTGCCGCTCACTGGATATTTTCTCTTTTTCGGACCATTCTCTCCAGAGATGGTTGTGTATTAAAATCCCAGTAGATCAGCAGTTTTTGAATACTCAGAACAGCCCCTCTGGCACTACCATGCCACCTTCAAAAATGTGTTTGTATTTCATTTCTATTTTAAACTGAATGGGTTGTTTTACAACGTGATCATTTACAATCACTTTTAATCCCCTTTCTTCCCCATTCGGATGCTTGAACTTCAGCAAGTCGTCTTCACAATGTCTAGATGCCTAAATGCATTGAATTGCTGCCATTTGATTGGCTGATTAGCAATTTGTGTTACCAAGCAATTATACAGGTGTACCTAATAAAGTGGCCGGTGAGTATGTAACATTTTTGTTTTTGTGTTTAGATATGCTTTAACGATTACATTATAGATAATTAAAGTGATTGTAAAGGTTCCTTTTTTTTAACAAACATTGCTTACCTGCTTTGTGCAGTGGTTTTACACAGAGCAGCCCTGATCCTCTTCTTCTTGGGTCCCCTGCTGGTGCTCCTGGCTCCTCCCCCTTTACCCCATAGCATGTGGCTTGGTCAAGGGGGCACTGGTGCATGCTCATTGCTGAGCCCTGCTTTATGAGTCCATAAGACACACAGAGCCACAGCTTAGCCCGACCCTGTTGGCTCATTGGCTGATACACAGCAGTGGGAGCCAATGTATCAGCCAATGAGGAGAGAAAGACCCGGGACAGCTGAGGCTCCCGTGCACATCGTTGGATCGAGAGGGGGCTCAGGTGAGTATAAGGGAGGGGCTGTGGGGAGAGCAGCACAGCCCACAAATAGAATGCATGAAGGTAATAAAACCTTCAGGCTTTAGAACCACTTTAACCCATGTATTGGCCTGTCTCCTCCTGTTATATCTTTTTTTTTTTTTTTTGAAAAATGTTTATTGGGTTTTTTACATAAGTACATGGTAAATGAGTTTTGACTCATATACAGTCTCGAAAAATCAGTAACACAGTAATTACCTGTATGACAATATTATAGCATCAGGATGATGTGACAGTACAAACCTTAGTGCCTTTAGGAGCGGAAGCAATGTTTAGAGTATATAAACAATAAAAAATAAAAATAGTAACCTCGGATATTAAACTGGCTGTATAAGTGATGGTGGGTGAAGTTTACAGGTGAGGGTATGCAAAATTGACAGGTGTCAAGGAGCTTCAAAGATTTGTTTTCAAGGTTCAGGGTGGCAAAAACGTAGAGGGGTCAGATAGATTGGATAATTTAAGGTTGCCTAGGGAGTTTGTAAGGTCTCGTTTGAGATACCAATCAGTGTAGCGGAAAGGTTGCATGAGATTCTGTAGATCCTTTTGGGTGAACGTGCGTTCCATGATTTTCCGCCATCTCGTGAAGAATCGTGAGGTGGAGCGAAAGTTCAGTATGATGGTGTCTAATCGTTCCAGATAGAAAATCGTTAAGAGGGCTTTTTTCACCGCCGACAAATTTGGCGGTATTGATTTGATCCAATGGGACATGTTGGTCCTGCGGGCCACCAGGAGGCAAATATGCGTCCAGTGGGAGATGCGAAGCGGACTCTTTATTGGTGGCGTGGACAAGGGTGGTTCACATCTGAATAGACATATAAGGTAATGCCTTGGGATTCTTATTCTAGTGATCTTGTAGATAAAGTTCAATACGGAGTCCCAGTATGTAGTGATGTGTTGGCATTCCCAGAGGCGATGAAGTAGTGTTGGGCGTGGTGTGGAACACCAGGGGCACCGCTCTTGGGCTGGTTCCGCCTTTTTAAAACGAAAAGGGTAGTATGCCCTGTGGATAATTTTGAATTGCGTCTCACGCCATTTTTCGGATATGGTAAGTTTGTGCACTTGTCTGTATCGTTCAAGGATTTTCTCTGAAAGGTCTTCGTCCTCAAATATTTGGGACCATTTTTGGAATGGTTTAAGATGAAATTTGGCAGTCTGATGGGCAATAAGGTGAGAGTATAGGCTGGAAATAGAGTACTCGTCTCTGTGTAGTACAGTGTCAATAAAGGACTTTTGGAGGGGATCCGTCCCAGGTCCGTAGCATGAGCGTAAATAACTGACTAACAGGTGGTGGAAGAAGGCGTGTGTCTCTGGTAGAGAGAATTCCCTTGATAGGGTTTGGAAGGTTTTAAACTTTTCAGGGGTATTAAGGTACATTGAGGTAATGTTGGTAAGACCCTTAGCGCTCCATTGTTCAAAGGCTTTGTGTAGAGTGGATGGGAGAAACACTGGGTTGCCTTGGATTGGCAGGTAGCAAGAAATACTGGAGGGTAACCCCATCAGTCTCCGCACCTCTCTCCAGGCTATAATTGTGTCCTTGATGAGTACACTTGATTTGAGGTATGTTGGTAGTTTGTTAGGATTTGAGTGAAGAATGGCTGGCAGAGCATGTGGAAAGCTTGAGGCCCCTTCAAGTACAGTATTGGAGCATCTAGATCTGCCAGATAACCAGTCAAGGCCTTGTCTGAGTAGGCAGGCAAGATTGTAAAAACGTATATTGGGCAGGCCCACCCCCCCTTCAGACTTCGGGAGATACAGTTTTTGTAAGGCAATGCATGATTTTTTGCGAGACCATAGAAAGGCATACAATGCCCTATGAATTTTTTTTACATCCGAGTGCTTCAATAGAAGAGGTATGGTCTGCATGGGGTAGAGTAGGCATGCAAACGACACCATTTTAAAAAGGTGACATCTCCCAAAGAGCGAGAGGGCCTTTACAATTTTTGAAACTAACGGTGGGAAGTTAAGCGTATATAAAGTGGACGGCTCTCGGACGATGTGAATGCCCAGATAAGTAATGTGTTGCGTTGCTATGGCAAACGGAGACTGCTGTCGCCATTTGGCAGACATCCTGGGATGGAGTGATAGAACTTCGCTTTTATCGAAGTTAATTCGAAAGCCTGAGCACAGTCGGAAAGTATGAAAGAGTTTTCGGAGTCTATCAAAGTCCGCGAGGGGCTGCGTGGAGAATAACAATATGTCATCTGCAAATAGTGCAGAACGGAGAGTTTAGATATAACTAGAAGTGATTTTTCCTGATTGGACTGCTGTCTGGAGGCTTATGGTGACCGTCTGCTGACACACATCTACCATCCCAGATAAAGATCCAGTCGCTGTGGAGACAACACCCCAAGCTGATGTTACTATGCCTCTGATCAGAGGCTGTCTGGTAAGCCTTTAATCTATACCAGGTGACGGGCGCTGATCACGGTGACAGTCACGGATTTATTCATATAACAAAGTCACTTCAAATCAATCTTTTGGTGGATGTGGTGGTATTGACCACGCACATATCCCTATAGTGAAGCACTCACTTGTTTTATGTTTTATTTTTCACATTTTATTTTTCACAATTTATGGATCACATATAATAGTTATTTTATTCATTAATTATCACTAATTTTGGCTTTTGTATATATCCAGCGTTGCACTTCTATATCTATTTAGTAGTGCCCTTTATCAAAGGTTATAGTGTTCAGCTGCAGGATATTCCTTCACAGGTTGTTATTCACTTAGTAATTGTTTGTACACCTAGCGCGAATTTTCTTTTTAGAATAAAAAAAGAACGGAGAGTTTGGTTACCTATTGTGATGTCACTGACCCCTTCAGGCGAGTTAAGTAGTCTGGATAAAGGTTCGATAGCGATGTTAAAAAGTAGAGGGGAGAGGAAGCATCCCTGTCTAGTCCCTTTTGTTGGGGGGATCAGATCAGATATAAAGTCGGGAGTGACCAGGTGTGCAGTTGGGGATTTGTACATCCGCTGTAAAAAACTTATAATTGGGCCAGAAAAACCGAAGTCCGCCATCACTCTGAATAGCCAGGACCAACTGATATTGTCGAAAGCCTTTTCGGCATCTAGTGACATTATGGCGATGTCTTGTTCAGGGTTCAATCTTGCATATTCTAACGCCATCAGCACCTTGCGTATGTTTAGGGTGGCCGATCGTCCTTGAACAAATCCCGATTGAGCCGGGTGTAATAAAGAGGGGAGTAGGTGGGCTAAGCACGACGCAATTACCTTGGATAATATTTTGACGTCTACATTAATTAATGAGATTGGGCAATACGATGCTGGAAGTGAGGGGTCTTTACCTTTTTTAGATATTAGTCTAATATGTGCCTGCGTCCCTGTAGGGAGACAGGGGCCCCCATCCCACATAGCTGCGTATACATGTGTCAGGGTATCAGGAATAAAGTCTTTAGCTAGCTTGTAGAATTCAGCTGTGTACCCGTCCGGGCCTGGGGCTTTAGCAGACGCCAAAGATTTGATCGTCAGTTAAATATCCTCAATGGTGATGGGCGCATTAAGAGCAGCTAATTGGTCTTCCTGAAGCTTAGGCAAGCGAATCTGAGCTAGGAGGGCTTCAACAGTAGGTTGGTCATTCAGGTCCGCCGAGTATAGAGTAGTGTAATAGTCTGCTAGTAGTTTACTAATTTTAGTAGGAGAGGTAACCAGTGTGCCTGCTGCATTTTTCAGGGCAGAAACATGGGTGGGTCCTCTTGGTCCCGTGCAGAGCTTCGCCAGCAGTTTGCCCGCTTTGTTACCATACCTATGAAAGTGTAAAGTAGAATAGGAGGTCTTAGCCATTTCTTGTTGCTCAGCCCATAGGTCGAATTCTCGTTTGGCTTTTCTCCAGGCGTGTATGTTGTCGGGTGTACGGTTAAGTGTAAGTAGTTCATGTGCTAAGCGTAGAGCTTCACTAGCTCGTATGTAGTTTTGTTTAGCACTCCTCTTAAATTGGGTGGTGTAAGAAATAATTTTCTCTCTCATGAAAGCTTACCCAGCCTCCCAGAAAAGATTTGGGTCAGTAAGGTGTGTCGCGTTGGTAGAGGCATATTCAGTTCACGCTTCATAGAGCATGTGGCGGAAGTCCTCACTATCCGCTAGGTAAGAAGGGATGCGCCATATGTGGGTGGGAGAAGAGAATTGGGTATTGATCAATCGAATTGCAATGGGGCTGTGGTCTGAGATTGGTAGATTGGTAGAAGTGCTGGAGATGCAAAAAAATAGTCGATTCGAGAGAAGGAATTGTGAGGGGGAGAGTAGAAGGTATAGTCCCGGTCCATTGGGTGTGTTAATCGCCATACATCTATTAAGTGCATTGAATCTATGGCTTGTGTTAGGAGCGTTGGGGTCGGAGTTGGTGTGGTATTTCTGATCGTCTTACTCGTCTTGTGACCCACTCGGTCAGCTGTTGTGGACATAACTGAATTAAAGTCCCCGCCTATTAGATGTAGGGTCTCTGGGGTAGTCAGTATCCAAGCCACCATCTCTTGAAAGAATGAGGTATCTGGTGAATTGGGAGCGTATATATTAGTGATAGCCATTTCTTTGTTAGCTAAGGTCATGTGTAACGTTATTTTGCGGCCTGTCAGGTCAGCCCTCACGTCTTTGATAGTATGTTTCAGGTTTTTGTGTAGTAGGATGGCTACTCCAGCTTTGCGCCCTACGGCTGGTGAGCCATATACAGTTCTCACCCATAGTTTGCGTAAACGGGTCAAATCGTCTGCGGACAGATGTGTCTCCTGAAGCAGGGCCATATCTGCTTGGAGACGCCTCAAGTGTCTAAGAATAGACATGCGCTTACTTGGAGAGCGAAGCCCCTTAACATTCCACAATACAATCTTTAGGTGATTCCCATCGGTTGAGGAGGCCATGTCTGGTCTGGAGGTATGTACTGAACTTGAAGTGTGGGATGAAGTCTCCCTTCAGGCATCACGTCATCAATCTGAGGGTCACCCAAGTATTGTAAGTTTCCTGAGGTTATAGGCACATGACAGGTAATTAGAAATATTCCAAACATTAAACTAAAACAATAAAAAAAAAAACAACAAAATATAGGTCCGGTGCAAAAAGCACCTATCAAACAGCAAGGACTTCACTTTTTTCCACATGGGGTTAAATCGCATGGCAGAGCCCCCGCCATACGCCTGCTCCTCTCCTAAGGATGAAGTGCGAGCTTCAGAGGGGGAAAGGCGAGGGGGGGGTAGAGGGGAGAAAGGAAGGAGGGTAAAAAGGGGAGGATAAAAAGGGTGATTGCTAGTTGAGTGGGGATTAGTTAGGTAGCAATGCAGAGATGAGTGGGGGGTTTAGTTTCTGGGAGGTCGCAGCACATTTCAAGTGTCATCTCAAGGAGGGAGCAGGATACTTGGTTAACAATAGGTAACATGAGGGTGTCCGCTCATATAAGCAGAGAGTATTCTAGGTAGTTAAAGAGGGAGAAATAAAAACAAAGGGGACGAAAACCTAGCGCCCACCTTTAGGTGGTGTAGGGCTTTAGTCCAGTATGTGGAACATATAGTTCAGTCAGTGTAATAGTAATAACAGTGGTGCGGGAGATGTAAAGCAAGAAAAAAGGGGTGATGATACTACCCGTCTCTCATGTGTCTCCGCCGATAGGTAGTCTCTGAGATTCATTTTCAAAGATTGTCGGAACGTTCCGTCTGATGGGTGAAGCGACTTCGTTTGTATGGCGGCTTGGTCAGACTGCGTTGTTGTTTGCAGGGTGCAGCGGGAGAGGTAGCCGGAGATGAGGAGGAGCCTTCCGCAGAGTTGGTGTGTTCCATTTCTGTGCCAGCTGCTGCAAGGGACCGATCAGCTTCATCGGGCGAAGTAAAAGTGAGGTGTTCCCCTTACTGCATTTGGATACGTAGGGTGGCCGGATATGCCGGGGAGAATCTCACTTGGTTGTGGTATAAAGTTGAACAGATTGAGGAGAATGCTTTACGTTGCTTCATCACCTCGATCGAGTAGTCTGCAAAGAGTAAGAGTTTCTTCCCATCTAGCGATAGGGAGCGCGTTCAGCGGAATGCCTGCATAATGGCATTTTTGTCGGCGTAGTTCAGATACTTAACGATGACGTGTCTTGGTTTGGCACGACTTTCCACGTACTGACCGTTGCGATGGGCGCGTTCAATAGTGCAGGGTATTCGGAGTCCCAGTTGTTCAGGAATAATTTTAGCGCAAATGTTTGTGAGCTGGTTGTTGGTTATTGATTCTGGCAGTCCAATTATGCGCAAATTGTTTCTTCTAGAACGATTTTCGAGATCGTCCAATTTGTCCCATATTTTTTTTTTTACCCCCCTCATAATCAGGGAATTTTTGCTATTCAGCACTGCGCTACTTTAACTGGCAATTGCATGCAACACTGTATGCAAATAAAATGAATGTCATTCTTTTCACACAAATAGAGCTCTCTTTTGGTGGCATTTGATCACCACTGGGTTTTATTATTTTATATTATATAGAGAAGAAAATACCAATCGTTTTGAAATGTGTTTTTATATATTTCTGTTATAAAACATATCCAATTAAAAAAAATCGAATTTCTTCATAAATTTTGGCCAAATTGTATTCTGCTACATGTTTTGTTAAAAAAAAAAAAAAATCCCAATAAGTGTATATTAATTGGTTTGTGAGAAATTTATAATATTTACAAACTATGGTGTATATATACTGGAATTTACGCAGCTATGATGCTATACTGGTAATGACAGTGATCAGCAACTTATGGTGGATCTGTAATGGGGTGGCTGGCAATCTGGCGCTAACTGACACTAAGGCTATGTTTCCACTAGTGCGTCCCCAAAGTCGCGCGATTTTGCCGCGATTTTTTACCGCGATTTTACCGCGACTTTTTACCGCGATTTGAAGCAATGCCTGTATCTATGGACCTCAAGTCGCATCAAAGTGGGACCAAAGTAGTGCAGGGACTACTTTGAAGTCGCTGCGACTTGAAGTCGCACAGATATGAACGGTACTCATTGGAAATCATGGGAAACAATTTGTCATGCGACTTTTCAGTCCCAAGTCGCATGAAAAGTCGCACTAGTGGAAACAGAGCCTAATACAGTGACCATTGATAATACTGTACACTGACACTGTTCTTATGACACTGGCTTAGAAGGGGTTAACATCTAGGGGCAATCAATGGGTTAACTGTGTGACTAGCAATGTGTAATGTGTGCTGCTTTTACCAGATCGCTGTTCCTATGCACACAGAGTTCTCACAGAACTCTACGTGAGATTGGACACAGTCGATCAGCTGCTTTCAGCCTATGATCCCGATGTGGCCCCCAGATGTCTAACCTGGCTCTAGCATATGCTGCTTATCGAGTCCTGAGCTAAAACTAGCTGTAGAATCCCAGACCAGAAGGGACAGGGTTAACTATAATAACAGATGCTGCATATAAACTATATTCCAATAAGAGTATGGGTTTAAAAAAAACAAAGCATTTATACCCCCAGCTGTATGCAGCATCAATCAGATGCTGCATTTGGACCCTACCGCTTCTAAGACTGAGAACTGAGAGATCTCAGTCTTCAGTGAGCACAGAGCCTGTGACTGTTAGTCACCGACTCTCTGCTCTGCCCCCCCCAGCGCCTGGCTGTGTAGGGGGGCAGTAATGGCTGGCTCAGCCTCTCAGCTGCTGGATTATAATATCAGGATCGATCCAGAGCCTGGACCTACTAAGTGACGTCAGCTGACAGGGGACTTTAGCCCGCTGTCAGCTGAAAATGGGTCACAGGAGTGCAGAATGAACTGATCCCTAGGTGAAGTATAGCCAAAAGAGATTTGGTTATACTTCTCCCTGATAAACAGCTTCACCTACCAATATACTGGAAGGACTAGTGTATGTGTAACAAGGACAGAGCTGAGATATTCTGTCACATGGATTTAGATATATACTCAGCAGCTGTAGATTAAACTATGAGATCATAAGAATACTTGTATAATAGTCCCTTCTGGCATGGGATTTAGCAGCATGGACAGTACATGTGGCTGAGACTTTCTCTCTCCACTTTCTCCTTCTAGGGTTTCAAAGTCAACAACCCAGGGGCAGGAAGTGCATACATAATATATTTATAGGTATTTGCAAAACTCTGACAGTAGTGGGCAACAGATTGTGTAATAATGTACAAAAGTGTGATTTGGCACTGAAAGCGGAACTTCACCCAAAAAGGCAAGTTCTGCTTTTCTCCCAAATATCCTTTTTAACCTTTTTTGTTGCCAGAGCCGTTTTTTTTTTATGCACACGTTTAAAAAATAATTTTAGCCCTGAAGATTATGTAAAACCCCCAAACATTATATATTTTCGGAAAGCAAACACCCTAGAAAATAAAATAGTGCAAGTTCCAATTTTTTAGTCAATACCATATTACTACAGTCTAGCAAATGCAAAATTTCAGTAAAAAGCACAGTGAATTTTGGGGCAAACAAACCCAATAAACAACCCACATTTTTGGTAAAATATAAAAGATGAGGTTGCATCGAATAGATACCCAACATGTCAAAACTTAAATTTGTGTCCGCTCGTGAAAACTTCAGTACCCTATATTTCCATAGGCGACACTTTAAAAGCCCCCTATAAGTAATCAATTTGGAGGTCTGGTACTAGAATTTTTGTTCTAATTCCTGCGTGCACGGCGATCTGTAATGCCCCGTATACACGGTCGGATTTTCCGACGGAAAATGTTCGATGGGAGCTTGTTTTTGGAAATTCCGACCGTGTGTAGACTCCATCGGACATTTTTTTGGATCTCAAATCTTCCGACAACAAAATCCGTTCTCGTAAATTCTGATCGTGTGTGCACAATTCCGACGCACAAAGTTCCACGCATGCTCGGAAATAAAGCAGAAGAGCCGCACTGGCTATTGAACTTTTATTAAGAACTTTTCTCGGCTCGTCGTACGTGTTGTACGTCACTGCGTTCTTGACGTTTGGAATTTCAAGATTTGTGTGACCGTGTGTATGCAAGACAAGTTTGAGCCAACATCCGTCGGAAAAAAAACATGGATTATTTTGTTGTTGGCAAATCTGATCGTGTGTACAGGGCATTACATGTGTATCACAATCAATATTTTTATGCATAGGCAACCGCGATGGATCCGCTTACATTTGTACGTGTATATGTTATACCTTTGTGTATGTGGAGGTTGGGGGGCCTCAAAACATTTTTTTTTTGGGGGGGGGGAGGATTATAAGTGCTTGGGTGTAACTTCAATTTTTTGCAAAAAACATAATTTTTTTACTTAACTTTTTTTATTTTTCATCACATGTGTGATTTGTAGGTGCAAGTTCTCTTAACCACTTGAGCCCCGGACCATTATGCTGCCTAAGGACCAGAGGTCTTTTTCCAATTTGGCACTGCGTCGCTTTAACTGCTAATTGCGCGGTCATGCAATGCTGTACCCAAACGAAATTTGCGTCCTTTTCTTCCCACAAATAGAGCTTTCTTTTGATGGTATTTGATCACCTCTGCAGTTTTTATTTTTTGCGCTATAAACGGAAAAAGACCGAAAATTTTGAAAAAAAATGATATTTTCTACTTTTTGTTATAAAAAAAATCCAATAAACTAAATTTTAGTCATACATTTAGGCCAAAATGTATTCGGCCACATGTCTTTGGTAAAAAAAATGTCAATAAGCATATATTTATTGGTTTGCGCAAAAGTTATAGCGTCTACAAACTAGGGTACATTTTCTGTAATTTACACAGCTTTTAGTTTATGACTGCCTATGTCATTTCTTGAGGTGCTAAAATGGCAGGGCAGTACAACCCCCCCCCCCCCCCAAATGACCCCATTTTGGAAAGTAGACACCCCAAGGAAATTGCTGAGAGGCATGTTGAACCCATTGAATATTTATTTTTTTTGTCCCAAGTGATTGAATAATGACAAAAAAAAAAAAAAATATTTACAAAAAGTTGTCACTAAATGATATATTGCTCACACAGGCCATGGGCCTATGTGGAATTGCACCCCAAAATACATTCAGCTGCTTCTCCTGAGTATGGGGATACCACATGTGTGGGACTTTTTGGGAGCTTAGCTGCGTACGGGGCCCCGAAAACCAAGCACCGCCTTCAGGATTTCTAAGGGTGTAAGTTTTTGATTTCACTCTTCACTGCCTATCACAGTTTCGGAGGCCATGGAATGCCCAGGTGGCACAAAACCCCCCCAAATGACCCCATTTTGGAAAGTAGACACCCCAAGCTATTTGCTGAGAGGCATATTGAGTCCATGGAATATTTTATATTTTGACACAAGTTGCGGGAAAGTGACACTTTTTTTTTTTTTTTTTTTGCACAAAGTTGTCACTAAATGATATATTGCTCACACAGGGCATGGGCATATGTGGAATTGCACCCCACAATACATTTAGCTGCTTCTCCTGAGTATGGGGATACCACATGTGTGGGACTTTTTGGGAGCCTAGCCGCGTACGGGGCCCCGAAAACCAAGCACCGCCTTCAGGATTTCCAAGGGTGAAAATTTTTGATTTCACTCTTCACTGCCTATCACAGTTTCGGAGGCCATGGAATGCCCAGGTGGCACAAAACCCCCCCAAATGACCCCATTTTGGAAAGTAGACACCCCAAGCTATTTGCTGAGAGGCATGGTGAGTATTTTGCAGCTCTCATTTGTTTTTGAAAATGAAGAAAGACAAGAAAAAACTTTTTTTTTTTCTTTTTTCAATTTTCAAAACTTTGTGACAAAAAGTGAGGTCTGCAAAATACTCACTATACCTCTCAGCAAATAGCTTTGGGTGTCTACTTTCCAAAATGGGGTCATTTGGGGGGGTTTTGTGCCACCTGGGCTTTCCATGGCCTCCGAAACTGTGATAGGCAGTGAAGAGTGAAATCAAAAATTCACGCCCTTAGAAAGCCTGAAGGCGGTGCTTGGTTTTCGGGGTCCCGTACGCGGCTAGGCTCCCAAAAAGTCTCACACATGTGGTATCCCCGTACTCAGGAGAAGCAGCAGAATGTATTTTGGGGTGTAATTTCACATATTCCCATGGCATGTTTGAGCAATATATCATTTAGTGACAACTTTGTGCAAAAGAAAAAAAAAAAAAAAAAAAATTTGTCTCTTTCCCGCAACTTGTGTCGCAATATAAAATATTCCATGGACTCGACATGCCTCTCAGCAAATAGCTTGGGGTGTCTACTTTCAAAAATGGGGTCATTTGGGGGGGTTTTGAACTGTCCTGGCATTTTATGCACAACATTTAGAAGCTTATGTCACACATCACCAACTCTTCTAACCACTTGAAGACAAAGCCCTTTCTGACACTCATTGTTTACATGAAAAAGTTATTTTTTTTTGCAAAAAAATTACTTTGAACCCCCAAACATTATATATTTTTTTAAAGCAAATGCCCTACAGATTAAAATGGTGGGTGCTTCATTTTTTTTTTCACACAGTATTTGCGCAGCGATTTTTCAAACGCATTTTTTGGGGAAAAAACACACTTTTTTAAATTTTAATGCACTAAAACACACTATATTGCCCAAATGTTTGATGAAATAAAAAAGATGATCTTAGGCCAAGTACATGGATACCAAACATGACATGCTTTAAAATTGCGCACAAACGTGCAGTGGCAACAAAATAAATGCATTTTTAAAAGCCTTTAAAAGCCTTTACAGGTTACCACTTTAGATTTACAGAGGAGGTCTACAGCAAAAATTACTGCCCTCGATCTGACCTTCGCGGCGATACCTCACATGCATGGTGCAATTGCTGTTTACGTTTGACGTCAGACCGCCGTTTGCGTTCGCCTTAGCGTGAGAGCAGGGGGCGACAGGGGTGCTTTTTTTTTTTTTTTTTTTTTCTTTATTATTTTTTTGCTTTTTTATCTTATTTTTAAACTGTTCCTTTCATTTTTTTTTTTTTTTTAATCATTTTTATTGTTATCTCGGGGAATGTAAATATCCCCTATGATAGCAATAGGTAGTGACAGGTACTCTTTTTTGAAAAAATTGGGGTCTATTAGACCCTAGATCTCTCCTCTGCCCTCAAAGCATCTGATGACACCAAGATCGGTGTGATAAAATGCTTCCCCAATTTCCCAATGGCGCTATTTACATCCGGCGAAATCTAAGTCATAAAATGCTCGTAGCTTCCGGTTTCTTAGGCCATAGAGATGTTTGGAGCCACTCTGGTCTCTGATCAGCTCTATGGTCAGCTGGCTGAATCACCGGCTGCATTCTCAGGTTCCCTGTTGAGACAGGAGAGCCAGAGAAAAACACGGAAGACGGTGGGGGGGGGGGGCATTCCCTCCCACGGCTTGTAAAAGCAGTCTAGAGGCTAATTAGCCACTAGGATTGCTTTTACATGAAAGCCGACCGCTGGCTGAAAAGAATGATACCAAGATGATACCTAAACCTGCAGGCATCATTCTGGTATAACCATTCAAAGTCGTGAATGGTGTACCTGAAGACAAAAAAATGGTTAACAATAAAGCACAGTAAACGGTAAAGTATAAAAAATTGCATACCTGAAAAGCAAACATGATAAAACATAATAACAATAAAACATTGCAGAATAGAATACAGTAAAAAAGAGCAGAACAAGAGAGAGAGAATAGAGAGAGAGAGAATAAAACGACAACTATTTTTTTTATTTTATATATATATTTTTTTTTTACACTTTTTTTGTAACTAACTTTTATAACTGTAAACGGTTCCAGGTTCGGGTCTCTCAAAGTGCGATGGCATCTTGGGAGACCCTGTGAAAGTGTGCCTAGTCTGTGCAATGCTGTACCCTACGCTAATACTCAACTAGTGTATGGTAGCGTTCAAAACATTCACCAATGCAAAGACCAGGATTGTCAGGACAGGAGGGACAATAATAGCGGGTGTCACGCCTATATTTGCGCTTGCTGCAGACACGACATCTTTTTTGGGGGTTCGTTGGGTAGGGGTACTCGGGAGGACATAAAGAAAATGCCTCTCATGCAGCCGACTGCATTTGGTTGGGGATGTGAATGGGGGAAGTACGGGCGCTGCAGAAGCGGTGGGTTCCCAATTAGGATTGGCGAATGCAGCAGGAAGGGCACTATGGGCACGACGGGCCTGTGTTTGTCTTCTTGGTGGCAGCGGGACACTACTTGTGCTTGCCACCTCACCAGCTTGAACTGCACTTATGGGACTCGCCACGTCACCAAGTGTTACTGCAGTGCTGGTTTGACTACGACCGGGGTGTACTAGGCCTGACTCTGCGAACGCTGCAGTTATGCGTTAAGTGTTTTGTAAGTGACAGTGATCGATCGATACTGCACTTGGGTGGGCTGGGCTGGGCCGGGCGGAGGGGCAAAATGCAGGTGCTAGCAGGTATCTGGGCTGATCCCGCTAACACTGCGTTTTTGGGAACCCTAAACTGCTGGGGACGCCAGTATAGATCTGATCGGATCAGATATTGATTCGTTCAGATACTATACCACTAAGGGAGGTGTACAGTGCGTGCGTGGGTGTTAGCGGTACTGGCGCTAATCTGACGCTGCTTGGGGCTGGTGCTTGCCAGTTCACCAAAATACTACCAAAAAAACTGTTAGCGATCGCAGGGATCAGGCCTGACTCTGCGAACGCTGCAGTTATGCGTTTAGTGTTTTGTAAGTGTCAGTGATCGATCGATACTGCACTTGGGTGGGCTGGGCTGGGCCGGGCGGAGGGGCAAAACACAGGTGCTAGCAGGTATCTGGGCTGATCCCGCTAACACTGCGTTTTTGGGAACCCTAAACTGCTGGGGACGCTAGTATAGATCTGATCGGATCAGATATTGATCCGATCAGATACTATACCACTAAGGGAGCTGTACGGTGCGTGCGTGGGTGTTAGCACTACTGGCGCTAACCTGACGCTGCCTGGGGCTGGTGCTTGCCAGTTCACCAAAATGCTACCAAAAAAACTGTTAGCGATCGCAGGGATCAGGCCTGACTCTGCGAACGCTGCAGTTATGCATTTAGTGTTTTGTAAGTGACAGTGATCGATCGATACTGCACTTGGGTGGGCCGGGCGGAGGGGCAAAACGCAGGTGCTAGCAGGTATCTGGGCTGATCCCGCTAACACTGTGTTTTTGGGAACCCTAAACTGCTGGGGACGCTAGTATAGATCTGATCGGATCAGATATTGATCCGATCAGATACTATACCACAAAGGGAGGCGTATGCTGCGTGCGTGGGTGTTAGCGGTACTGGCGCTAATCTGACGCTGCCTGGGGCGACGCATATCACCGCCGGGCGATCAGGGGGCTAAACCTTTATTCGGTAATAAACGGCGGGTGCCCTGACACTATAAAAAATAAACAAACTAACCAGCGTCACCCGTAACAGTTATACGGTGATCAGTGGTGAAAGGGTTAACTAGGGGGCAATCAAGGGGTTAAAACATTTATTAGATAGTATATGGGGGTCCCTGACGCTATAAAACGCTGACGGCGAACCTAAATATTTACCTCCCTAACTAGCATCACCAGCGACACTAATACAGCAATCAGAAAAATGATCGCTTAGTGACACTGGTGACAGGGGGTGATCAAGGGGTTAAAACTTTATTAGGGGGGGTTAGGGGGGTAATACTAACTGTCCCAACACTGTAACTGTCACAAACTGACACCATGCAGTAATCAGAAAAAAAAAAAAAAAAACTGCTGGTGTCAGTTTGTGACGGGGGGGGGGGGGTGATTGGGGGGGGATCGGGGGGCGATCGGGGGGGGGATCGGGGTGTTTTGTTTGCCTGGCATGTTCTACTGTGTGTGTGTGTGTTGTGCACTCACATACCTGTCTTCTCTCCTCGGGCCGGAACGGAAATTACCGAGCCGAGGAGAGATGACATCATTTCCTTTGCTGCTGTTTAGCATACAGCAGCAAAGGAATGTTCTCATTGGCCGGCGGCGATCGCGAGGGGGGGGGCCACGAACGGATGGCCTCCCCCTCATCTCTGATCGCCGGGGGACAAAAGACGACCGCCTCGGGCACCGGGGGGGGTCCGATAGGACCCCCCACCCACGGAAGGCAAATCACGTATATGTACGTGATTTTGCCTGTCCGTGCCACCTTGCCGACGTAAATCGGCGTGAGGCGGTCGTCAAGTGGTTAAAAGACCCTGCATGTCTCCTCTGGGCTCCACTGAATGTTTTGCAATGCAGATCGAATTGCAAAACATTGCTTTCCGGCTATGCTAACTGCAGACACTGAGAGGCTGACCCGGAAGTGACGTTAGTGATGTCACTTTCCAGGTCAAAATTCCCCAGTACACTTGCCAGTTAGCCAGCAAAATAAAAAGTCTAAACTGTTTTAACAATTTTTGTTAGGTTTACATTATATAGAAACAGTTTTTGCAAATATATGTGAAGCCGCACTGCCACGTCAAGGCCCCTCTGCAAAGTGCGGTCCCTAACTCTACTCTAATGTAATTTTCAAATTGAGACATATATAGCAATAATTAAACTGAGCGTCTAAACTAGTTCAAGAATGTTGTTAAGACAGAGGTTTTTGTTGCATATATTTGCACTCATATGTGAAGACCCAAAAAACTTCCAGAATGGGACATGCTGCTATCATACAATGGTGAAAGCAGAGCCTTATGGCTTACGCTTGGCCACAGTAACACCTTGCTATACTACACATACTGATCTCAAACCTTCCCTAAGGCTCCATTCACATTTGTACAACTCCAAAGTAGCTCAGCTTTGGAGTGCAACTTTGATGCAACTTTGACGCAACTTTGGTTGCGTATGACTTGGATGTGACTTTGGCTTTGACCAAAGATTATGGACAACTGTTGCACAACTGTTGCATGTAAAACATTCAGGTATGACTTTCATGAAACTTTTATGGCGTTAACATTTAAGTCTATAGCCCTAAGTCTATAGCCCTCAAGTTGCATGAAAGTTGGACAAAAGTAGTGCATGAACTACTTTCAAGTCACGGCAACTTTAGGTTGCACATATATGAATGGTTATCATTGGAAAACATGGGGTATGACTTGTCATCCGACATTGATGTCCAAAGTCGGATGACAGGTGTGAATGTACACTTATAGCCTGTCCAATATACGCCTGAAAAAAAGTAGCAGCCTCCAATTTTAGCTAATCCAACACACAAGTAAGAATAAAATACTGACCTCCAACCTTTGCTTATAGCCAGCCCAACACACTCCTAAGTAAAAGTACCAGCCAGGTCCAACCTCCCCCTATAGCTGATCCAACACACACCTAAAGAAAAAGTACCATCCTCCAACCCCCCCCCCCCCATAGCTTATCAAGCACACGCCTGAAAAAAGTACCAGCTTCCAATTTTAGATAATCCAACACACCTAAAAAATTACTGGTCTCAAACCTCCCCCTATAGCCAGCCCAACACACGCCTAAATAAAAGTACCAGTCTCCAACCTTCCCCTATAGCTGATCCAAGACACACGTAAAAAATACTGGCCTCCAACCTCCCTTGTGAACTTGCCAGTTCACCAGAAGGATGAGCGGCACTAGTACTGGCTCTCTGCTCTATACGAAAGCCCTGCGGTTCTTGCACCTCAACAACAGAAGAAGAATGGGGTCGGGTACGCCTGACCTTAGCAGGGATCACTACTCTGTCATCAGAGCTATCTGTCAGGGTGCCACTGCTGTCTACTGGTTCGTATTCTGAGCCTGCATCTGACAGATGGGTGACTTCCTCTTCACTCTCATCTGTCATGCTCAGAAAAGTGTAGGCCTCTTCACTAGTGTACCTCTGATTGGACATTTTGGCCTCTAAATTTACTAGTACAACTAGTGCGACTCACAGGCAAAAAGAGCAACTGATTGTCAGAGCCTGCTTCAATCGCTACCAAAATACTGTTAGCGTTCTCAGGAATCAGGCCTGACTCTGCGAACACTGCAGTTATGTGTGTTGAGTTTTGTAAGTGACAGTAATCGATTGATACTGCCCTTGGGTGGGCTGGGCTGGGTGGAGGGGCTAAACGCAGGTACTAGCAGGTATCTGGGCTGATCCTGCTGACGCCGCAGGGAACCCTAAACTACTGGGGATGCTAATATAGTTCTGATCAGATATTAATCCGTTCAGACACTATACCTCTAAGGGAGGTGTATGGTGCTTGCGTGGGTGTTAGCAATACCGACACCAATCTGACGCTGCCTGGGGCTGATGCTGACCCTTACTGACACTAAAACGTAATTGATGTCATCCGCCAGGTGATTAGGGGGTTAAACCTTTATTGGGTAATATACGGCGGGTACCCTGACGTTATAAAAAACTAACTAACCAGCGTCACCCGTGACACTAATACGTTGATCACTGGTGACAGGGGTGAAGGGGTTAACTGGGGGCGATCAAGGGGTTAAACGTTTGTTAGGTGGGTACCCTAAAGCTACCTGGGCCTACTACTAACTGCCACTAACTGCCCTAACACTGATTGGAATCACAAGTGACACCAATGCAGTGATCAGTGAAAAATCTGAAAACTGCACTTGGTGACACTGACAGGGAGTGAAGGGGTTAACTGGGGAACGATTGGGGTGTGAAAAGTATGCCTACGTTTACTGGTGTTAGTGTAGTGTTGGTGCAACTCACAATCAGATGTCCTCTCTCCTCTCTCTGGAACTGAAAAGAATTCCAGGAGAGGAGATTAAATCACTTCCTCTGCCTGTGTTTACACTTACAGGCAGGGGAAGCATTTCATTCGCCAGAACTGATCAGCAGGTCAAGGCCAGAAATCATTGGCCTGGACCTGAAGATTGATCGGTTCTGGAACAAAAAAAAAAAAAAAAATACTGACCTCCAACCTCCCCTTATAGCTAGTCCAACACACACCTAAATAAAAGTACCAGCTTCCAACCTCCCCCTATAGCTGATCCAACACACACCTAAAAAAATACGGGCCTCCAACTTCCCCCTATAGCCAGTCCAATACATGCCTAATAAAAAATACCAGCCTTCGAACTCCCCCTATAGCTGGCCCAACACATGACTGAAAATAGGTACAAGCCTCCAAACTCCCTTTATAGTCAGTCTAACACACACCTGAAAAAAGTATCAGCACTCCCCTCCCCCTCCCCTCTGCTACCTTATTCACGGAAGACAGGAAACATGACAGGTCCAGACAAAGGGTGGGACTTTTCATGTTAAAGGCAGATGATTGATTGCTGGGACCACCCCGCTGTCTAGTAACCAATCACCTGCTTCTTAACATGAAAAGTCCAGCCCTTTGTTCGAACCTGTCATGTTTCCTGTCTTGCGTGAATAAGGTGGCAGAGGGGAGTGCAAGTGCTGCGATCTTATGGAAGGGGCAGTCCGCGGGCCAGGTAAATCACCCTGGCGGGCCATATTCGGCCCGCAGGCCATAGTTTGAGGACCCCTGCTATAGCCAGTCCAATATATGCTTAAAAAAATATCATCCTCCAACCTCCTCTTTTAACTGGTCCAATACACATCTGAATAAAAAATACTGACCTCTAACCTCCCCCTATAGCCAGTCCATCACACGCCTGAAAAAAATTCCATCCTCCAACCTTCCCTATAGACCTCTGCCGGGTTAGCCCCCCCATATCAAAATTTTTGAAAAAATCTTATGCAGTTTGTTAGATCTTTGTTAGATCAGGTTAGATCAACCATTGTTTGCGTTAGATCTCACACAGAAGAAGCGATATTAACAGTTATTTGCTGGGGGGCTAACCCGTCATCAGCCCCCCCTTATCAAAAAATTGACCAAAAAGTTAGCTATTTTGGAAGCAATTTGTTAGATCCGGTAAGATCAAGTGGTTAGATCTCACATGATTAGAGACTTATTAAGTGATTAATGAGGGGGGGCTGGCCCCCCTTATCAAATTTTCGGCCCAAAAATCATTCAGGCTAATAGATATTCGTTAGATCCGGTAAGATCAAGTGGTTTTAACGTTAGATCTCACATCATTTCAGAGATGTTCCACATCAAAATAGAGATATTAGGTGGTACATATGGACGGGTTAGCCCCCCCTTATCAAATTTTTGGGCCAAAAATCATTCAGGCTAATAGATATTCGTTAGATCCGGTAAGATCAAGTGTTTTTAACGTTAGATCTCACATCATTTCAGAGACATTCCACATCAAAATAGAGATATTAGGTGGTACATATGGACGGATTAGCCCCCCTTATCAAATTTTCGGCCCAAAAATCATTCAGGCTAATAGATATTCGTTAGATCCGGTAAGATCAAGTGTTTTTAACCTTAGATCTCACATCATTTCAGAGATATTCCACATCAAAATAGAGATATTAGGTGGTACATATGGACGGGTTAGCCCCCCTTATCAAATTTTTGGGCCAAAAATCATTCAGGCTAATAGATATTCGTTAGATCTGGTAAGATCAAGTGTTTTTAACGTTAGATCTCACATCATTTCAGAGATATTTCACATCAAAATAGAGATATTAGGTGGTACATATGGACGGGTTAGCCCCCCCTTATCAAATTTTCTGGCCAAAAATCATTCAGGCTAATAGATATTCGTTAGATCCGGTAAGATCAAGTGGTTTTAACGTTAGGTCTCACATAATTAGAGACTTATTAAGTGATTAATGAGGGGGGGCTGGCCCCCCCTTATCAAATTTTCGGCCCAAAAATCATTCAGGCTAATAGATATTCGTTAGATCCGGTAAGATCAAGTGGTTTTAACATTAGATCTCACATCATTTCAGAGATATTCCACATCAAAATAGAGATATTAGGTGGTACATATGGACGGGCTGGCCCCCCCTTATCAAATTTTCGGGCCAAAAATCATTCAGGCTAATAGATATTCGTTAGATCCGGTAAGATCAAGTGTTTTTAACGTTAGATCTCACATCATTTCAGAGATATTCCACATCAAAATAGAGATATTAGGTGGTACATATGGACGGGTTAGCCCCCCCTTATCAAATTTTCGGGCCAAAAATCATTCAGGCTTATAGATATTCGTTAGATCCGGTAAGATCAAGTGGTTTTAATGTTAGATCTAACATCATTTCAGAGATATTCCCCATCAAAATAGAGATATTAGGTGGTACATATGGACGGGCTGCCCCCCTACATGCAATTTTCTGGCCAAAAATCATCTAGGCTAATAGATATTCGTTAGATCCGGAAAGATCAAGTGGTTTTAACTTTAGAGATATTATGGGGTAGTACGTAAGGATGAGATTAGATCTCACATAATTAGAGACTTATTAAGTGATTAATGAGGGGGGCTGACCCCCTCTTATCAAATTTTCTGGCCAAAAAATCACCCGGCTAATTGATATTCATTAGATCCGGTAAGATCGAGTGATTTTAATGTTTGATTATCCATAATTACAGGGATATTATGGATATTTGGTAACGATGCACGTATATCCATACTAGTGTCTATATCAGAGGCGGTGATGAGCATTTTCACATGTACCAGTGAGGAGTGCCATTGAGCATACCGAGGTATGCTGAAATTATGTGGGACATTAATGGACAGGTGTGTCCAAGCCCAGTGAAGCCTGAAGCACAGTCACAGAAGCCAGAGGGAAACTTCGGAGGGCTCTGGTGAAGGAGTCAACCATGTGCCCATCTACGGTAGCTGGCTCAAAACCAATGACACGAAGAGACAGCAGCGAAAGTCCAAACCCTTGCAGAGGGCCCCCCATTGTTGCCTCCAAACAACCCAGTGTCCTGTTTCTTTTGACAAATGGTGCCTGGTGTCAGAGAGTCAATGCACACCAGACTCCCAGAACTTAGCGCAGATTTAAGCCTAATCAGAACCTCGCAGAGAGGAGCGCGGATACAAACCACCGAACAGGCCAGGGCCACCACTTCCTCCATGCTCCCTGACAAGCTGGTGGGACCTTCTCCTGTTGTTCCCATCCAAGTAAATGGAGTCTACACCAAGGCTCTTCTGGATACTGGAGCTTAAGTGACTCTTCTCTACAGAGACTTCTGACAGGCACCTCAAGCACCTGCCTTTGCAGAAGTTGGAAGAGCTGCAGATATGGGGCATTGTGACTCAGAACTTCCCCTATGATGGCTATCTACCGGTCAAGCTGACCTTCGATCCCTCCATGGCTGGGAAAGCCAAGACTTTTGAAACTCAGGCAGTGGTCTGTCCTCGCCCACCAGGGGCCAGTAAGAGTTCTCTCATCATAGAGACCAATACTGATCTTGTCAGAAGGCTGTTGACACCTCTTGTTCTGGAGCCGGGCACTTCAACTACAAGTTTGCACCCCATGCTGAGACAAGCCTACCAGCACCTGGTACGAAAGCAGAAGGGAAAGATCTGGCGCTTGGACCAGTGTGAGAAGGTGTTACAGCCTGGTAAAGTGGCCTATTTACGAGCATCTGTCAAGCTAAATTGGAAGCAAGCAGGCCCTTTCATTGTCCTTGAATCAGACGGACAGAGAGAAGACACAGGAGTGGAGATAATTCCCGAGGTGGTTTCAACCAAAGGGTTGCAAAGAAGTCACGGAAAAATCTTGGTTAGTGTCCACAACATAACAGCCTCGCCAGTGAAGATGCTGGCTCAGATGTTGCTGGGACAAGACTCAGCTCCTGAGATGGCAGGCTGCATTCTCCAAGAGTGAATTTGATGTGGGGTGTACAAAAAGTGCCCAATACCAGATCCATCTCTTCGAGTGCATAAGCCGTTCAGGGAAAGAGTTTGATGGATTCCTTTAGGGGACTTGGAGGATCTGCATGAACAACTGGCAGAGTTGAAGAGGGCAGGTATCATCCGAGTCCCAGAGTCTATATGCTTCCCCAATAGTTGTGGTACAGAAGAAGAATGGGTCACTGAGGCTGGGTATTGACTACCGGACGCTGAACTTAAGGACCATTCCCGACCAATATACCACCTCAAGGATAGAAGATGTCTTGCAGAGCCTGTCAGGAGCGAAGTGGTTCAGCATGCTGGATTTGAAGAGTGGGTATTACCAAATCCCCATGCACCCTGAGGATCGGGAGAAGACCATTTTCATTACCCCGCAGGGGATCTTTGGATTTGACCGTATGCATCAAGGCCTGTCTGGTGCCCCAGCAACCTTCCAAAGGCTAATGGAGAAGACCGTGGGTGACATGAAACTGATCGAGGTGTTGGTGTACTTAAACGACATCATCGTTTTCAGCAAGACCCTGGAAGAGCATGAAGAGTTTCTGCAGAAGGTCCTTAAGAGACTCCATGGTGAGGGGGTTGAAGCTGTCTCTGGAAAAGTGCCAGTTTTATCAACCCTCGGTCAACTACCTTGGTCACATTGTGTCTGCTGATGAAGTGGCCACTGACCTCCTGGCCGAGGCCTACCAACGTGACTGAGCTTAGGTCATTTCTGGGATACTGCTCTTATTACAGAAGATTTGTCAAGGGATTCGCTAAGACGCTGACCCTGATCTGGCGAAGCCTGTCAGACCAGCTGGAGGGCCCAGAAAACCCAGAGAGTCCATTAAGGAACAATTGACTCTGAAGTGTGAAGAGGTTTTAGGCAGCTGAAGTGAAGCCTAACAACCGCTCCAGTCGTGGCCTATGAAGATCCAACCAGGCCATACGAGCTACACTTTGATGCCAGTCGAGATGGGTTAGGTGGGGTGCTATATTAAGAACATGACTGCCATCTACGGCCTGTTGCCTACGTGAGTCGGAACTTGGCCCCCGCCGAGAAGAACTATCCCATGCACAAACTTGAGTTTCTGGCCTTGAAGTGGGTGGATAAGCTGAGGGATTACCTGTATGGAGTGGAGTTCGTGATCAAGACCGACAACAATGCTCTCGCCTACATCCTCACTACCACCAAGTTGGACGCCACGGGTCACAAATGGTTGGCTGCTCTATCAGGGTTTATTTTCAGCCTGAAGTATCGACTGGGGTCAGGAAACAAGACGCTGATGCTTTGTCAAGAAAGCCCCATTGTTCCAGAGACCCTCCAGAAGAATAGGCCCAACTGACACCTGAAGGGTACGAGCCTTATGTCAAGGAGCAGAACATCAACCTGGAGTAGGATCCAGGACCGAAGAGGTTGGAGTGTCAGCCGTTGGTGTCCCCAGATGTTATTGCAATGTCGCCCAAGTCGGGGATGAAGGTCTGCCCAAGCTGTCAAAAACCTGTGGAGGGACCAGTTAGAGGACCCTCCCTGTAGCTTGGCATTCAAGGCCTTGGAGTGCCAATGCCCTGACTTGTTCCTCACTGACTCCCCGAAGGAAACCCATCTGCTGCACCGAGAGTGGGATCGGTTTCAGGTGCACAGAGGGTTGGTCTACCGAAGGGGCCCCTCTGACAATTCTGAAGAAAAATGGCAGCTATTCCTACCTGAAAAACATACGGAGACAGTATTAACTGCCCTACTATCAGAAACCATGAATCAGACCGAGACAGAAGTATAGTTATATCACACTTCTTTAATAATAATAATAAGGTAAACAGAGTAAGCGTAGTCAAAACAAGCCAGAGTTCAGTAACCGGATCGGGTAGTCAGCCAAGCAAATGTCAGAGAGCCAGAGATAAACGTAGTAGTACAGCAAGCAAGATCAGGAGCCAGAAGGAACATCAGCCTAGCAAGTCTTCAACAGGAACGCAGGAGAAAGACTCTGTGATGTTGACAAAGGTGAAGGCAGAGATCAAGTGAGCTGGACAACTTGCTGGGTAACTGGAGAGAAATGGGAGCTGGCAATTAGCCGACAGCTGAGTGGCCAGCTGAGAGAAGGAAGGGCTGAGCCCAGCCCTGACACCTACATGACAACCTTGGCCACCTAGGGGCCAAGAGGACTTTTCTCCTGGTGAGGGACCGGTTCTATTGGCCCCGCATGCAGGCTGAAGTTGAGGACTATTGCCACTCCTGCATCAGATGTATCCAAAGGAAGACTTTGCCTCACCGAGCTGCCCCAATGAACCATCTTCAGAGCCAAGGACCCACGGAGCTGGTGTGCATTGACATTCTGTGCTTGGAGCCTGATTTGAGCGGGCAGGGAAATATCCTGGTAGTGACTGACCATTTCACTCGGTATGCCCAGGCGTTTTCCACGAGGGACCAACAACCATCCATGGTGGCCAAGATCTTCGCTGAGAAATTCTTTGTGCACTATGGTCTGTCCCAACGCATCCACTCTGATCAAGCGAGAGATGTCAAGAGTAGTCTCATCAAGAGACTTTCAGACCTGTTGGGCACCAGGAAGTCTAAAACCACCCCATATCATCCTAAAGGAGATCCTAAACCAGAGAGATTCAACTGAACCCTCCTGGATATACTTGGAACTCTAAGTTCAGAACAAAAGCAGCACTGGAGCAAGCATATAGCGGCTATTGTGCATGCTTATAACAGCACCACCAATGATGCCACAGGTTATTCTCCCTATAGTTTGATGTTCAGACCGTAGGCCCGGCTGCCAGTAGACTTGGCCTTCGGCACATCCCTCCACCATACCTTAGCAACTTTCCACAGAGGGTATGTGGATCGCCTGCAGAGACGTCTGAAAACCACCTATGATAAGGCTCAAGCTGCCTCATATGCCCGAGGACAGAGAAACAAAATAAACTTTGACCTTAGGGTACGAGTGCAGGACCTACAGCCGGATGACAAGGTACTGCTGAGAAACCTGGGTGTCCCAGGAAAGCACAAGTTGGCTAACTGCTGAAAGTCGCAGCCCTATGTTGTTTGCAAGCATCTGCCCAGACACCCAGTATATCAAATCCGGCCAGAGGGAAGCACAGGCCTGCTGAAGACTTAGCATCACAATCATCTGTTGCCTCTGTCAGAAGCAGTTCATGTGCCACCACAGCCAGATTTACAGTCCACACCCACGGCCTCTCAAAGATCCCGGCCAGTGACTAGATCTCACTCTGTACCCCTTGCTGAAGATGAAAACAGCGAGGATGAAAAGAAAGATTGTCTGTGGCCATCTCGAATGCCAGGGCCTGCCACCCCCCCCCCCCCCCTTTCTTCTCCTCCCAAGGTGACTGAGGTGAATTTCAGGCCAGAGGCTCTTGAGTTTGTACCTCAAAGTCCACCTTTTGAAGAGTTGGAAGACCCTCAATCTTCCCTGCTGACAACAGACCCCTAAGACTTTCCATCCTTCATTGAGGAAGCTGAAGCTGATATGCAGGAAGAAGAAGAGACCAGTGTGCCTGTAACCCCAAAACCTAAAGAACAGCGAGAGCGAAGGGTTATTCACCCACCCAAAAGACTAATATATGATACTTTGAGTGAAAGCTCTGAGGAGGTCGTTCTCATTGCAAAAAAGGACTCTTGAAGAAACTGACCCTTCCAGTGCAGATTTGATGGTGGACAATACCAACTCACTGTCAGGGCTGGGCTCAGCCCTTCCTTCTCTGAGCTGGCCACTCAGCTGTCGGATAATTGCCAGCTCCTATCTCTCCACAGTTACTCAGCTGTTGATGATATCCTGCTCGTCAGTCCTGCCTACATAAGCCGTCCAGTCCAGAGGATCTCTGCCTTCGCCTTGGTCAACATCACAGAAACAATCTCCTGCGATCCTGTTTAAGACTTGCTTTGCTGACATCCCTTCTGGCTCCAGATCCTGCTTGCTGTTCCACTACATGGATCCCTGACTTCTGGCTTGGCTAACTATCCGTTTCGGTTACTGAACTTTGGCTATGTTTTGACTACGTTTGTTCTTTTTACTTTTATTATTAAACAAGTGTGATTTAACTGTACTTCTGTCTTGGCCTGATTTCTTGGTTTCTGACACTCAGCCCCTGGCACATCTAGCTGGGCCATTCCAGTTAACCTCCCCCCTATGCTAATTGTTGGGATGTTCCTCTGCCAGGGTTTTATGCAGATGTAAATTGTATGGTTTCCTGTGCACACTAACCTGTTTTTTTTTTTCCGTGTGTATATCAAAAGCTTGTAACAGGTCATACACTCTTTACCTTCTTTGGTGGACCAAAGGTTCTTTGGTGGGGGGAGTGTGTAGCGGGGGCTACTCTATTACCCATGGTCCCACACCTCCCGCCATTTCTGCCAGCGACTGCCAGACTGAATAGACACTAAAACAGGCACTCACTGAGGGAGAGCACACCTGTGAGTCCCTGTGGGGGATTTCTCCCCCTCCCTCTCCTCTTCCTGTGTCCCTATTGGCAGGGAGAGGAAGCCAATCAAGCAGCAGCAGAGGGAGGCTAGCTAAAGACTTAAGCTTGTTGGTCTGAGGAGAGATCACCATGAGGCAGGGAGGTGAACGGAGGTGTGAGGAGAGACTACACGCACCCACTGAAGAACCATGCAAAGAAGGTTCCAGAGACCATCCAGAGACGGTTGAAGATGGATGTACCTTCTGTACCACCTAAAATCTCTATTTTTTATGGCATATCTCTGAAATGATGTGAGATCTAACGTTAAAACCACTTGATCTTACCAGATCTAACAAATATTTAATAGCCTGAATGATTTTTGACCAGAAAATTTGATAAGGGGGGGCCAGCCCGTCCATATATACCACCTAATATCTCTATTTTGATGTGGAATATCTCTGAAATGATGTGTGATCTAACGTTAAAAACACTTGATCTTACCGGGTCTAACGAATATCTATTAGCCTGAATGATTTTTGGCCAGAAAACTTGATAAGGGGGGCCAGCCCCCCTCATTAATCACTTAATAAGTCTCTAATTATGTGAGATCTAACGTTAAAACCACTTGATCTTACCGGATCTAACGAATATCTATAAGCCTGAATAATTTTTGGCCAGAAAATTTGATAAGGGGGGGCCAGCCCGTCCATATGTACCACCTAATATCTCTATTTTGATGTGGAATATCTCTGAAATGATGTGAGATCTAACGTTAAAACCACTTGATCTTACCGGATCTAACGAATATCTATTAGCCTGAATGATTTTTGGCCAGAAAGTTTGTTATGGACGGGCTGGCCCCCCCTTATGTACCACCTAATATCTCTATTTTGATGTGGAATATCTCTGAAATGATGTGAGATCTAATGTTAAAAACACTTGATCTTACCGGATCTAACGAATATCTATTAGCCTGAATGATTTTTGGCCAGAAAGTTTGATAAGGGGGGGCTAACCCGTCCATATGTACCACCTAATATCTCTATTTTGATGTGGAATATCTCTGAAATGATGTGAGATCTAACGTTAAAAACACTTGCTCTTACCGGATCTAACGAATATCTATTAGCCTGAATGATTTTTGGCCAGAAAGTTTGATAAGGGGGGGCTAACCCGTCCATATGTACCACCTAATATCTCTATTATGATGTGGAATATCTCTGAAATGATGTGAGATCTAACGTTAAAACCACTTGATCTTACCGGAGCTAACGAATATCTATTAACCTGAACGATTTTTGGCCCAAAAATTTGATAAGGGGGGGCCAGCCCGTCCATATGTACCACCTAATATCTCTATTTTGATGTGGAATATCTCTAAAATGATGTGAGATCTAATGTTAAAAACACTTGATCTTACCGGATCTAACGAATATCTATTAGCCTGAATGATTTTTGGCCCAAAAATTTGATAAGGGGGGGCTAACCAGTCCATATCTACTACCTAATATCTCTATTTTGATGTGGAATATCTCTGAAATGATGTGAGATCTAACGTTAAAACCACTTGATCTTACCGGATCTAACGAATATCTATTAGCCTGAATGATTTTTGGCCCGAAAATTTGATAAGGGGGGGCCAGCCCGTCCATATGTACCACCTAATAACTGTATTTTGATGTGGAATATCTCTGAAATGATGTGAGATCTAACGTTAAAACCACTTGATCTTACCGGATCTAACGAATATCTATTAGCCTGAATGATTTTTGGCCCAAAAATTTGATAAGGGGGGGCTAACCCGTCCATATGTACCACCTAATATCTCTATTTTGATGTGGAATATCTCTGAAATGATGTGAGATCTAACGTTAAAAACACTTGCTCTTACCGGATCTAACGAATATCTATTAGCCTGAATGATTTTTGGCCAGAAAGTTTGATAGGGGGGGGCTAACCTGTAAATATGTACCACCTAATATCTCTATTTTGATGTGGAATATCTCTGAAATGATGTGAGATCTAACGTTAAAACCACTTGATCTTACTGGATCTAACGAATATCTATTAGCCTGAATGATTTTTGGCCCGAAAATTTGATAAGGGGGGGCCAGCCCCCACTCATTAATCACTTAATAAGTCTCTAATTATGTGAGATCTAACGTTAAAAACACTTGATCTTACCGGATCTAACGAATATCTATTAGCCTGAATGATTTTTGGCCCAAAATTTGATAAGGGGGGGCCAGCCCGTCCATATGTACCACCTAATATCTCTATTTTGATGTGGAATATCTCTAAAATGATGTGAGATCTAACGTTAAAAACACTTGATCTTACCGGATCTAACGAATATCTATTAGCCTGTATGATTTTTGGCCCAAAAATTTGATAAGGGGGGGCTAACCAGTCCATATGTACTACCTAATATCTCTATTTTGATGTGGAATATCTCTTAAATGATGTGAGATCTAACGTTAAAACCACTTGATCTTACCGGATCTAACGAATATCTATTAGCCTGAATGATTTTTGGCCCGAAAATTTGATAAGGGGGGGTCAGCCCGTCCATATGTACCACCTAATATCTCTATTTTGATGTGGAATATCTCTGAAATGATGTGAGATCTAACGTTAAAAACACTTGATCTTACTGGATCTAACGAATATCTATTGGCCTGAATGATTTTTGGCCCGAAAATTTGATAAGAGGGGGCCAGCCCCCACTCATTAATCACTTAATAAGTCTTTAATTATGTGAGATCTAACGTTAAAACCACTTGATCTTACCGGATCTAATGAATATCTATTAGCCTGAATGATTTTTGGCCCGAAAATTTGATAAGGGGGGGCCAGCCCCCACTCATTAATCACTTAATAAGTCTCTAATTATGTGAGATCTAACGTTAAAAACACTTGATCTTACTGGATCTAACGAATATCTATTAGCCTGAATGATTTTTGGCCCAAAAATTTGATAAGGGGGGGCTAACCCGTCCATATGTACCACCTAATATCTCTATTTTGATGTGGAATATCTCTGAAATGACATGAGATCTAACGTTAAAACCACTTGATCTTACCGGATCTAACGAGTATCTATTATCCTGAATGATTTTTGGCCAGAAAATTTGATAAGGGGGGGCTAACCCGTCCATATGTACCACCTAATATCTCTATTTTGATGTGGAATATCTCTGAAATGATGTGAGATCTAACGTTAAAAACACTTGATCTTACTGGATCTAACGAATATCTATTAGCCTGAATGATTTTTGGCCAGAAAGTTTGATAAGGGGGGGCTAACCCGTCCATATGTACCACCTAATATCTCTATTTTGATGTGGAATATCTCTGAAATTATGTGAGATCTAACGTTAAAACCACTTGATCTTACTGGATCTAACGAATATCTATTAGCCTGAATGTTTTTGGCCCGAAAATTTGATAAGGGGGGGCCAGCCCCCACTCATTAATCACTTAATAAGTCTCTAATTATGTGAGATCTAACGTTAAAAACACTTGATCTTACCGGATCTAACGAATATCTATTAGCCTGAATGATTTTTGGCCCAAAATTTGATAAGGGGGGGCCAGCCCGTCCATATGTACCACCTAATATCTCTATTTTGATGTGGAATATCTCTAAAATGATGTGAGATCTAACGTTAAAACCACTTGATCTTACCGGATCTAACGAATAACTATTAGCCTGAATGATTTTTGGCCCAAAAATTTGATAAGGGGGGGCCAGCCCCCACTCATTAATCACTTAATAAGTCTCTAATTATGTGAGATCTAACGTTAAAAACACTTGATCTTACTGGATCTAACGAATATCTATTAGCCTGAATGATTTTTGGCCCAAAAATTTGATAAGGGGGGGCTAACCAGTCCATATGTACTACCTAATATCTCTATTTTGATGTGGAATATCTCTGAAATGATGTGAGATCTAACGTTAAAACCACTTGATCTTACCGGATCTAACGAATATCTATTAGCCTGAATGATTTTTGGCCCGAAAATTTGATAAGGGGGGGCCAGCCCGTCCATATGTACCACCTAATATCTGTATTTTGATGTGGAATATCTCTGAAATGATGTGAGATCTAACGTTAAAACCACTTGATCTTACCGGATCTAACGAATATCTATTAGCCTGAATGATTTTTGGCCCAAAAATTTGATAAGGGGGGGCTAACCCGTCCATATGTACCACCTAATATCTCTATTTTGATGTGGAATATCTCTGAAATGATGTGAGATCTAACGTTAAAAACACTTGCTCTTACCGGATCTAACGAATATCTATTAGCCTGAATGATTTTTGGCCAGAAAGTTTGATAGGGGGGGGCTAACCCGTCCATATGTACCACCTAATATCTCTATTTTGATGTGGAATATCTCTGAAATGATGTGAGATCTAACGTTAAAACCACTTGATCTTACTGGATCTAACGAATATCTATTAGCCTGAATGATTTTTGGCCCAAAAATTTGATAAGGGGGGGCCAGCCCCCACTCATTAATCACTTAATAAGTCTCTAATTATGTGAGATCTAACGTTAAAAACACTTGATCTTACCGGATCTAACGAATATCTATTAGCCTGAATGATTTTTGGCCCAAAATTTGATAAGGGGGGGCCAGCCCGTCCATATGTACCACCTAATATCTCTATTTTGATGTGGAATATCTCTAAAATGATGTGAGATCTAACGTTAAAAATACTTGATCTTACCGGATCTAACGAATATCTATTAGCCTGTATGATTTTTGGCCCAAAAATTTGATAAGGGGGGGCTAACCAGTCCATATGTACTACCTAATATCTCTATTTTGATGTGGAATATCTCTTAAATGATGTGAGATCTAACGTTAAAACCACTTGATCTTACCGGATCTAACGAATAACTATTAGCCTGAATGATTTTTGGCCCAAAAATTTGATAAGGGGGGCTAACCCGTCCATATGTACCACCTAATATCTCTATTTTGATGTGGAATATCTCTGAAATGATGTGAGATCTAACGTTAAAAACACTTGATCTTACTGGATCTAATGAATATCTATTAGCCTGAATGATTTTTGGCCCGAAAATTTGATAAGAGGGGGCCAGCCCCCACTCATTAATCACTTAATAAGTCTCTAATTATGTGAGATCTAACGTTAAAACCACTTGATCTTACCGGATCTAATGAATATCTATTAGCCTGAATGATTTTTGGCCCGAAAATTTGATAAGGGGGGCCAGCCCCCACTCATTAATCACTTAATAAGTCTCTAATTATGTGAGATCTAACGTTAAAAACACTTGATCTTACTGAATCTAACGAATATCTATTAGCCTGAATGATTTTTGGCCCAAAAATTTGATAAGGGGGGCTAACCCGTCCATATGTACCACCTAATATCTCTATTTTGATGTGGAATATCTCTGAAATGACGTGAGATCTAACGTTAAAACCACTTGATCTTACCGGATCTAACGAGTATCTATTATCCTGAATGATTTTTGGCCAGAAAATTTGATAAGGGGGGGCCAGCCCGTCCATATGTACCACCTAATATCTCTATTTTGATGTGGAATATCTCTGAAATGATGTGAGATCTAACGTTAAAAACACTTGATCTTACCGGATCTAACGAATATCTATTAGCCTGAATGATTTTTGGCCAGAAAGTTTGATAGGGGGGGGCTAACCCGTCCATATGTACCACCTAATATCTCTATTTTGATGTGGAATATCTCTGAAATGATGTGAGATCTAAGGTTAAAAACACTTGATCTTACCGGATCTAACGAATATCTATTAGCCTGAATGATTTTTGGCCAGAAAATTTGATAAGGGGGGGGCTAACCCGTCCATATGTACCACCTAATATCTCTATTTTGATGTGGAATATCTCTGAAATGATGTGAGATCTAACGTTAAAAACACTTGCTCTTACCGGATCTAACGAATATCTATTAGCCTGAATGATTTTTGGCCAGAAAGTTTGATAAGGGGGGGCTAACCCGTCCATATGTACCACCTAATATCTCTATTTTGATGTGGAACATCTCTGAAATGATGTGAGATCTAACGTTAAAACCACTTGATCTTACTGGATCTAACGAATATCTATTAGCCTGAATGATTTTTGGCCCGAAAATTTGATAAGGGGGGCCAGCCCCCACTCATTAATCACTTAATAAGTCTCTAATTATGTGAGATCTAACGTTAAAAACACTTGATCTTACCGGATCTAACGAATATCTATTAGCCTGTATGATTTTTGGCCCAAAAATTTGATAAGGGGGGGCTAACCAGTCCATATGTACTACCTAATATCTCTATTTTGATGTGGAATATCTCTTAAATGATGTGAGATCTAACGTTAAAACCACTTGATCTTACCGGATCTAACGAATATCTATTAGCCTGAATGATTTTTGGCCCGAAAATTTGATAAGGGGGGGTCAGCCCGTCCATATGTACCACCTAATATCTCTATTTTGATGTGGAATATCTCTGAAATGATGTGAGATCTAACGTTAAAACCACTTGATCTTACCGGATCTAACGAATAACTATTAGCCTGAATGATTTTTGGCCCAAAAATTTGATAAGGGGGGGCTAACCCGTCCATATGTACCACCTAATATCTCTATTTTGATGTGGAATATCTCTGAAATGATGTGAGATCTAACGTTAAAAACACTTGATCTTACTGGATCTAACGAATATCTATTAGCCTGAATGATTTTTGGCCCGAAAATTTGATAAGAGGGGGCCAGCCCCCACTCATTAATCACTTAATAAGTCTCTAATTATGTGAGATCTAACGTTAAAAACACTTGATCTTACTGGATCTAACGAATATCTATTAGCCTGAATGATTTTTGGCCCGAAAATTTGATAAGGGGGGGCCAGCCCCCACTCATTAATCACTTAATAAGTCTCTAATTATGTGAGATCTAACGTTAAAAACACTTGATCTTACTGGATCTAACGAATATCTATTAGCCTGAATGATTTTTGGCCCAAAAATTTGATAAGGGGGGGCTAACCAGTCCATATGTACTACCTAATATCTCTATTTTGATGTGGAATATCTCTGAAATGATGTGAGATCTAACGTTAAAACCACTTGATCTTACCGGATCTAACGAATATCTATTAGCCTGAATGATTTTTGGCCCGAAAATTTGATAAGGGGGGGCCAGCCCGTCCATATGTACCACCTAATATCTGTATTTTGATGTGGAATATCTCTGAAATGATGTGAGATCTAACGTTAAAACCACTTGATCTTACCGGATCTAACGAATATCTATTAGCCTGAATGATTTTTGGCCCAAAAATTTGATAAGGGGGGGCTAACCCGTCCATATGTACCACCTAATATCTCTATTTTGATGTGGAATATCTCTGAAATGATGTGAGATCTAACGTTAAAAACACTTGCTCTTACCGGATCTAACGAATATCTATTAGCCTGAATGATTTTTGGCCAGAAAGTTTGATAGGGGGGGGCTAACCCGTCCATATGTACCACCTAATATCTCTATTTTGATGTGGAATATCTCTGAAATGATGTGAGATCTAACGTTAAAACCACTTGATCTTACTGGATCTAACGAATATCTATTAGCCTGAATGATTTTTGGCCCGAAAATTTGATAAGGGGGGGCCAGCCCCCACTCATTAATCACTTAATAAGTCTCTAATTATGTGAGATCTAACGTTAAAAACACTTGATCTTACCGGATCTAACGAATATCTATTAGCCTGAATGATTTTTGGCCCAAAATTTGATAAGGGGGGGCCAGCCCGTCCATATGTACCACCTAATATCTCTATTTTGATGTGGAATATCTCTGAAATGATGTGAGATCTAACGTTAAAAACACTTGATCTTACCGGATCTAACGAATATCTATTAGCCTGAATGATTTTTGGCCAGAAAGTTTGATAGGGGGGGGCTAACCCGTCCATATGTACCACCTAATATCTCTATTTTGATGTGGAATATCTCTGAAATGATGTGAGATCTAAGGTTAAAAACACTTGATCTTACCGGATCTAACGAATATCTATTAGCCTGAATGATTTTTGGCCAGAAAATTTGATAAGGGGGGGCTAACCCGTCCATATGTACCACCTAATATCTCTATTTTGATGTGGAATATCTCTGAAATGATGTGAGATCTAACGTTAAAAACACTTGCTCTTACCGGATCTAACGAATATCTATTAGCCTGAATGATTTTTGGCCAGAAAGTTTGATAAGGGGGGGCTAACCCGTCCATATGTACCACCTAATATCTCTATTTTGATGTGGAACATCTCTGAAATGATGTGAGATCTAACGTTAAAACCACTTGATCTTACTGGATCTAACCAATATCTATTAGCCTGAATGATTTTTGGCCCGAAAATTTGATAAGGGGGGGCCAGCCCCCACTCATTAATCACTTAATAAGTCTCTAATTATGTGAGATCTAACGTTAAAAACACTTGATCTTACCGGATCTAACGAATATCTATTAGCCTGTATGATTTTTGGCCCAAAAATTTGATAAGGGGGGGCTAACCAGTCCATATGTACTACCTAATATCTCTATTTTGATGTGGAATATCTCTTAAATGATGTGAGATCTAACGTTAAAACCACTTGATCTTACCGGATCTAATGAATATCTGTTAGCCTGAATGATTTTTGGCCCAAAAATTTGATAAGGGGGGCTAACCCGTCCATATGTACCACCTAATATCTCTATTTTGATGTGGAATATCTCTGAAACGATGTGAGATCTAATGTTAAAAACACTTGATCTTACCGGATCTAACGAATATCTATTAGCCTGAATGATTTTTGGCCCGAAAATTTGATAAGGGGGGACCAGCCCCCCTCATTAATCACTTAATAAGTCTGTAATTATGTGAGATCTAACGTTAAAACCACTTGATCTTACCGGATCTAACGAATATCTATTAGCCTGAATGATTTTTGGGCCGAAAATTTGATAAGGGGGGGCTAACCCGTCCATATGTACCACCTAATATCTCTATTTTGATGTGGAATATCTCTGAAATGATGTGAGATCTAACGTTAAAACCACTTGATCTTACCGGATCTAACGAATATCTATTAGCCAGAATGATTTTTGGCCCGAAAATTTGATAAGGGGGGCCAGCCCCCACTCATTAATCACTTGATAAGTCTCTAATTATGTGAGATCTAACGTTAAAACCACTTGATCTTACCGGATCTAATGAATATCTATTAGCCTGAATGATTTTTGGCCCGAAAATTTGATAAGGGGGGCCAGCCCCCACTCATTAATCACTTAATAAGTCTCTAATTATGTGAGATCTAACGTTAAAAACACTTGATCTTACTGGATCTAACGAATATCTATTAGCCTGAATGATTTTTGGCCCAAGAATTTGATAAGGGGGTTCTAACCCGTCCATATGTACCACCTAATATCTCTATTTTGATGTGGAATATCTCTGAAATGATGTGAGATCTAACGTTAAAACCACTTGATCTTACCAGATCTAACGAGTATCTATTATCCTGAATGATTTTTGGCCAGAAAATTTGATAAGGGGGGGCCAGCCCGTCCATATGTACCACCTAATATCTCTATTTTGATGTGGAATATCTCTGAAATGATGTGAGATCTAATGTTAAAAACACTTGATCTTACCGGATCTAACGAATATCTATTAGCCTGAATGATTTTTGGCCCAAAAATTTGATAAGGGGGGGGCTAACCCGTCCATATGTACCACCTAATATCTCTATTTTGATGTGGAATATCTCTGAAATTATGTGAGATCTAACATTAAAACCACTTGATCTTACCGGATCTAACGAATATCTATTAGCCTGAATGATTTTTGGCCCAAAAATTTGATAAGGGGGGCTAACCTGTCCATATGTACCACCTAATATTTCTATTTTGATGTGGAATATCTCTGAAATGATGTGAGATCTAACGTTAAAACCACTTGATCTTACCGGATCTAACGAATATCTATTAGCCTGAATGATTTTTGGCCCGAAAATTTGATAAGGGGGGGCCAGCCCCCCCTCATTAATCACTTAATAAGTCTGTAATTATGTGAGATCTAACGTTAAAACCACTTGATCTTACCGGATCTAACGAATATCTATTAGCCTGAATGATTTTTGGGCCGAAAATTTGATAAGGGGGGGCTAACCCGTCCATATGTACCACCTAATATCTCTATTTTGATGTGGAATATCTCTGAAATGATGTGAGATCTAACGTTAAAACCACTTGATCTTACCGGATCTAACGAATATCTATTAGCCAGAATGATTTTTGGCCCGAAAATTTGATAAGGGGGGACCAGCCCCCCTCATTAATCACTTAATAAGTCTCTAATTATGTGAGATCTAACGTTAAAACCACTTGATCCTACCGGATCTAACGAATATCTATTAGCCTGAATGATTTTTGGGCCGAAAATTTGATAAGGGGGGCTAACCTGTCCATATGTACCACCTAATATTTCTATTTTGATGTGGAATATCTCTGAAATGATGTGAGATCTAACGTTAAAACCACTTGATCTTACCGGATCTAACGAATATCTATTAGCCTGAATGATTTTTGGGCCGAAAATTTGATAAGGGGGGGCCAGCCCCCCCTCATTAATCACTTAATAAGTCTCTAATTATGTGAGATCTAACGTTAAAACCACTTGATCTTACCGGATCTAACGAATATCTATTAGCCTGAATGATTTTTGGGCCGAAAATTTGATAAGGGGGGGCCAGCCCCCCCTCATTAATCACTTAATAAGTCTCTAAATATGTGAGATCTAACGTTAAAACCACTTGATCTTACCGGATCTAACAAATTGCTTCCAAAATAGCTAACTTTTTGGTCAATTTTTTGATAAGGGGGGGGCTGATGACGGGTTAGCCCCCCCAGCAAATAGCTGTTAATATCGCTTCTTCTGTGTGAGATCTAACGCAAACAACGGTTGATCTAACCTGAATTAACAAAGATCTAACAAACTGCATAAGATTTTTTCAAAAATGTTGATATGGGGGGGCTAACCCGGCAGAGGTCCCTATAGCTGATCCAACACATGCCTAAAAACAAATTACTGGTTTCCAACCTCCCCCTATAGCCAGTCCAACACACGCCTGAAAAAAAATACCATCCTATGGCTAATCTAACACATGCCTAAAAACAAAATACTGGCCTCCCTTATAGCCAGTCCAGCACATGCCTAGATAAAAGTGCCAGCCTCCAGCATAGCTTATTCAACACACACCTAAAAGAAATACTGGCCCCTGACCTCCCCCTATACCCAGTCCAATACATGCCTAAAAAATATTCCAGCCCTTGACCTCCCCCTATAGTTGGCCCAACACATGACTGTTTATAAGTACAAGCCTCCAACCTCCCTCTATAGTCGGTCTAACACACACCTGGAAAAAAGTATCAGCACGCCCCTCCACTCTGCTACCTTATTCACGCAAGACAGGAAACTTGACAGGTCCAGACAAAGGGCAGGACTTTTCATGTTAAAGGCAGGTGATTGATTGCTGAGACCTCCCCGCTGTCTAGTAACCAATCACCAGCTTCTAAACATGAAAAGTCCAGCCCTTTGTCCGGACCTGTCATGTTTCCTGTTTTTTTGCATTTTTGCATGTTTATTGGGTGAATATGGTGGCAGGGGGAGGGGAGTGCAAGTGCTGCGATCTTATGGAAGGGGCAGTCTGCGGGCCGGGTAAATCACCTTAACGGGCCGTATTTTGAGGAGCCCTGCTATAGCCAGTCCAATATATGCTTAAAAAAATACCATCCTTCAACTTCCCCTTTTAGCTGGTCCAATACACATCTGATTAAAAATACTAGCCTCTAACCTCCCCCTATAGCCAGTCCAACACGCGCCTGAAAAAAAAATACTATCCTCCAACGTACCCTATGGCTTATCCAACACATGCCTAAAAACAAAATACTGGCCTCCAACCTACCCTTATAGCCAGTCCAACACATGCCTAGATAAAAGTGCCAGCCTCCAATCATAGCTGATCCAACACACACCTAAAAGAAATACTGGCCCCTGACCTCCCACTATAGCCAGTCCAATATATGCCTAAAAAATATACCAGCCTTCGATCTCCCCCTATAGCTGGACCAACACATGACTGAAAATAAGTACAAGCCTCCAAACTCCCTTTATAGTCAGTCTAACACACACCTGAAAAAAAGTATCAGCACTCCCCTCCCCCTCCTCTCTGCTACCTTATTCACGGAAGACAGGAAACATGACAGGTCTGGACAAAGGGTGGGACTTTTCATGTTAAAGGCAGATGATTGATTGCTGGGACCTCCCCGCTGTCTAGTAACCAATCACCTGCTTCTTAACATGAAAAGTCCAGCCCTTTGTTCGAACCTGTCATGTTTCCTGTCTTGCGTGAATAAGGGGGCAGAGGGGAGTGCAAGTGCTGCGATCTTATGTATCAGCCTGCAAACTCCCCTTTTAGCTGATACAACCCATGTCCAAAAAAAATATTACTGGCCTCCAATCTCCCATTATGCCGCGTACACACAGTCGGACTTTTCAGCTACAAAAGTCCGACAGCTCGTCCGACAGACTTTTGACGGACTTTTGGCGGACTTTTGGCGGACTTGCGGCAGACTTTCTAACGAACGGACTTGCCTACATACGATCACACAAAAGTCCGACGGATTCGTACGTGATGATGTACACCGGACTAAAATAAGGAAGTTGATAGCCAGTAGCCAATAGCTGCCCTAGCGTGGGTTTTTGTCCGTCGGACTAGCATACAGACGAGCGGATTTCTGGGTCCAGCGTAGTTACGACGTAAAGATTTGAAGCATGTTTCAAATCTAAAGTCCGTCAGATTAGCAGCTGGAAAAGTCAGCTAAAGTCCAGGGGAGCCCACACACGATCGGATTGTCAGCCGGCTTTGGTCCGTCGGCGTCCGTTGGACTTTTGTAGACGAAAAGTCCGACCGTGTGTACGCGGCATTATAGCTAGTCCAACACACGCTTACATAAAAGTACCAGCCTCCAACTTTCCAATATAGCTGGACCAGCACACACCTGAATAAAAATATTGGTCTCCAATCTATAGCCAGTTCAACAATTGCCTAAATAAAAGTACCAGCCTGAAACCTCCCCATGTAGCTGTTCCATCACACCACTGGTGTAGATAAGTGGGGAGTGGGGTGGGGGGGAACAAACCCTAATCCTGCAACATTTGCAGGAGGAGCTGATGACACCTGTTGCTTTTTCGTTTCTCCCCATGTGCTGCTGGTGAAAGAGAACCCACAAAAAAGCTTCTGGTCCTTTGCTTTAAATTTAGGTTTCTGTTTTAGTACGGCAGGATCTATGATGTCCTTCATTTGCATCACTGTCGTCAGGTCTGGGGGGCACTGTGAAGAGAAGAAACAGTATTAGTGAAGACTATGTACGATGATGGCCTTTCTTTTAGAAATTGTTATGCACACTCAGGTGCATAATATATGTGTGATTCATATACTTACTGTGCTCATGGTAAATGGCGGGCTTACTTCTCCAGCCTCCAGTTTCACCCAGTCTACGCTCTTAAAAAATGGGTGGCTTCTCAGATCTTTAACAAGAATCTCTCTCATTTTTGGACATTTACGTAGGAGCTGTAAAAACATACAAAAAAATTTGTCATCCATGGTACAGAGGCAAGAACTATGCAATTCTACTTTTAGAACTCTTAAAAAAATAGCCATTCTTTTTTGCTGGCTACAGATGGTGTTTACTTACTATGTTCCCTATGAGGTCCTTGAGATCCATATTGAAATCCTCTGGGAAAGTTGGACAATGGTAGCAGATGAAGTATGCATACACCTCATCTGAGTCAGCATCTGAATCATTGTCTGGATCGTTGTCTGAATTATTGCCAGAATCGTCATCTAAATCATTGCCTGGATCATTGTCTGAATGACTGCCTGGATCGTTGTCTGGATCGTCGTCTGGATCGTTGTCTGAATCATTTCCTGGATCGTCGTCTGAATCATTGCCTCTATCGTCATCTGAATCATTGCCTGGATCGTCGTCTGAATCATTGCTTCTATCGTCATCTGAATCATTGCCTGGATCGTCATCTGAATAATTGCCTGGATCGGAATCTGAGTCATTGCCAGGATCGGCATCTGAATCAGTACCTGAGTCCATGTCGGAGCCGTTGAATGGATAAGTTCCAATCGCCATCTCATAGACAATAACTCCCAGGGAGAAATAGTCAACAGCAAATCCATATGGCTGATTAAAATAGATCTGTGGAAATATCAAAAAGAGTAGAATGGTCAGTACTGATTGTTTTACTTCCAAGAAGACAGGAATACCAAAATGATCCAATACTCACTTCTGGTGCGATGAATTGTGGAGTTCCAAAGAAGGACTTCAGGGTTCGGGACCCATGCACCTCTGTTGCTGACAAGCCAAAGTCAGTGATTCTCACATGTCCGACACTATCCAGCAGAATGTTTTCTGGTTTGAGATCCCGGTGTACAATCCCCCGGTTATGAAGGAACTGCAGGCCACAAAGGATCTCAGCAGTGAGAAATCTGATGGAGAGATAGAAAAGATTATATATAAGATTATTATATTAAATAAAAATTTTGTATGGTAATCTAAGCCACAATATAATTAATCATTTATCACAACACTTCAATTATCAGGCATTGTCATGTATGGTTGTAATAACTAAATCAGGTTGAAATAAAATATTACCAGTAACAGTAGAGCATAGCACAATATATACATAGAAGTGTTTTATATGGATATTTTAAATTGTTGATTGATCTGTAGTAAATACGCTTTACGAATTCTTACAAATTGTTTTTTGTGATAGTAAAGGTGTCCAGATATGACTGAATGTGATTTTACAGTCTCTCCTAAAGTGTATGTGAGGCCAAAACAGAAAGCAACAAAAAAGCTTCCCCTCTCCTTCCAATACTACAAAAAAAGTTTTACATTTATAGACAAACGTTAGCAAAAATGACAAGGACCCATTAGATATAAATCAAATTGATTAATTGGCAGACCCTCGTATGATATAATTACTTAATAATTTGAAAGGAGATAGGTTAGAGATTGCCCAATCAGATGAAGGGTTGGAAGCTTCCATTGGATGATGAACTGGCCAATAATGGTTGGATTATAACAGCATGTATATGGAAATACTGGGATTTATTAAAACTGGTATACATAGAATCTGGTGCAGCTGTGCACAGTAACCAATCAGCGTCTAGGTTTTATTGCCAAAGCTTGCTGAAGCTACTATGCACATACGCACTAGATTCTGTGTGCACCAGTTTTAATATATCTCCCCCACTGCGACATCTGTAGACTCATCGTGATAGATTATTCTCGTGGTAAAATAGATTGTTTGGAATCAGTCTCAGTAGAAGTTTGTTAAGATATGTCCAGTGCCTGAGATGTCTGTCCAGTGTGAGATTGTAGATGTATAGGTAGAGCCTTGGTAGGACAGATGTACTGAAAGTCAGACCTTCCTGTTGGAATCACGTATCTAGGACAAGCCTACATTTTGATATGATCTATGTACAGTACTATGTTCTACCTCCATCCCAATTATCATGGTACCCTATTGTATCACCTATCTTATATCTAGGAAAAGCCTATGCGTTGATGTGATCTATGTACAGTACTATATTCTACCCCATCCCTATTATCATGGTACCCCATTGCCTTACCTTGTCGTCACGATATCTACTGGTGTTCTTTGGTATAAGAAGTCCCGCAGGTCTCCACCACTCAGGTATTCCATGACGAAGAATAAGAGTTTCTGTGCAGAGGAAAGAAAGATAAAGGTTATTGAAATGATTCGCTATGTGAATCCCTATGCAGCTTTGGGTACATTGTGAGAAAAGTAGGTGTCACAGCGGTATTCTGAGAGGATAACCAATTAACACCGACCTCTCCCACAAAAGTAGAAGGTAGAGTCACTTACCTTTGTCTGGAAGGTACCATATGCATGAGTGCAGAATGGACTGGTACGAACTTCCTTCAGTATGTGGCTCTCGATGAGGGCATCTTTGTAGTCTCTCTTGTTCTTGATCATAATTTTGAGAGCCAGCGGTTCATCAGTGGAGGGGTGTGAGGCCAAAACCACCTGGAGGGAACAGAGGGAGAGGAAATGATAAATGACAATCAGAGAAGTTCATTCACATTTAATACTTTATTTATGGATTCGTGGTCTTCCTACAGAGGTTTGACACTTCCCATTCTGAATCAGAGTCCAGAGCTCTCCAATCAGCATGGAACATGAGCTTTGCTGATTTGAGAGCTGTAGCTCTGACTCATCAGGGGTCATCTCAAACCACTGGAGAGAGACCACTGCTTCCCAACAGAGAGCAAGCACCCTTCTCTATACCATGTTGGCAAGGGACAGGCTTTCCTACTTTGGTATTAGCTACTAAAGAAAACATTAAAGCGGGGGTCCACCTATCTATGTTTTTTTTTTTTTTTGAGTTCATTCACAAACTTTTCTTCTCAGCATTACATACTCACATATTGTGTGTAATATGTCCGCCTGTGTCAGATTTCGTCGGAAAGAATAACTTATATTATTCACTGCAGGCGGTTTCCATCTTCATTGTGGGCATTTGAAGCCCACAAACATTTATTTCCTGGATGTGGTGAATGCTGTGCTCCCAGCATTCACCGCTCATTCCCGCACATGCTCAGTGGCATCCTGGGAAGCCTGAGACTAGCTCCCAGGAGTCTGGGAGAGGCTAGAAACATGCCTACTCCCATGGGAGGAGAACCAGGAAGTGCAAAGCAGAATAGAAAAATTAAAGGTAATTACGGCGATTTAAATTTTTTTAAACGGCATGTCAGCATCTAGGCAAGGAAGAGAATACATACAGATATTGGTCAAAATTTGGGTGGAACCCCGCTTTAATTATGATCACCATTTGTGTTAATGCAACCTAAAGGGATTTATCTGAATGAAATGGAAAGATTTGGGCTTTAGGCCGTGTTCACATATGTGCGGCTGTGGTTTCCAGTATGGGGTCTTGAAACCTCGCCGCAGCCGCCACGGGCATGTGTAAACCGGCTAAATTGAGAGCCAGTCACATTCACATGTCATGCGAATTGGATGTGGTTTAAAACGCATCCAATTCGCACATATGTGAACCCGGCCTCAAAGTGTATGTCCAGCTCTGCAACAGCCACTCAGAGAAAGAAAAATACTTTTCTTTAGAAGAGTAGGGTGAGGGCATTGCTGTCCATGTCCTTGTTGCAGATTTTCCATCACTTCCTGTCTGGTGAAACCGTTGTCAGCAGGACAGGAAGTGAGGGGAAATCTCTCTAATGTAGCCCTGGATAGTGATAAAGCCACACAAAGGTTCAAATCCCACTTGAACATATTAAATCAGAGAAAAGATCTGACCACTTACCTTTCCAAAACTCCCCTCTCCTAGAAATTGATGTAATCTGAAGCCATCCAATGTCATTGGAATGATCTCCTTAGTGCTGGGGGACCGACGGTCACATGTTGGTGGAGTCTCAATGTGGATTTCACGCTCGGTCTCGCTCACTGGGGCAGGCCTGCCGTGTGAGCTGTGTCTACGGTAAATACCGTATACATCTGCAATAAAAAAAAAAGAAACAGATTTAGCACCTTTATCTACATTTGATACATTTTTCATTGTTGAACATCAAATTATAGAGTGAAAATTTCAAAACTCCAGTGCCAGGGACAATAAATAAACTCACTATAGCAGGGACACAGGGACGGCCATTGTTGGCCTATATATAAAAATGCTGGTTGCCTGACACTTATCCCGACCCACCGGCTGTAATGCTTTCTACAAGTCAGTGAGTCGGCTACAAGTATTTTCAGTGATGTGATGATGGACTTTATAGTAAAATGGGTGGGCGGGTCACAAAGGAAACTGCAACAGGAAGTAGCTGTGTCACCTGCCTGGCTGTGCATTGTGGCAGGGGTTGGTAAATCATCAGACCAGCTGGGAAAATGGCAAATATAGGAAATTTTAGGAGAAAAGGAAAGGTTTTGTGAAGTGGCAGTAATGCTCAGAAAGTGTGTGATATGTCATCTCTGAGATCAGACAGGAGATGGATCACCCGCTATGGGGGGCCTTACACCAGCCTGACATTCGGCTGATAGGTTTGTTTTGGCTGAAAGAGAATCAAGAGACTAATGTAGTAGGAATATTTATGTATGTGTTTTCCTATCATTGGTTTATAGATATTCATAATCTCCCTTTTATTAATATATATGAAAGAACTATTTAAGCCAAAAGCAAACATTCAATATATTGCAGCTTACTAATTCTTAGATGTGATAGCTGCATTCGTTTTCTTTCTTTAGGCTTTCCTTTATTTTCACCTGGTGAACCTGCCAGTATGTCTGTTGTTTATCGACAGAAAAAGTTGTCCTGCAAATGTATCAGTTAAAGCAGGGTTTCTCAAAAGGGGTTCCGTGAGAAATTATTGATTTGCGGGGGAACCCTTGTTAAGAAACCCTGATGTAATGCTATTTCTACACTTATTGTTGGTATATCTACAGCTCACTGATCAGACCCAATGTTCCCTGAGCTGTAGATATGAAAATTGTTTTCAGGAGTTCCACAAAATCTCAAACTTTTTGCAAATAGTTCCTCCAAAGAACTAAAGGCAAAGGGGATATCTTCCATTGGGGACACTAGTTCTGGTGGCCTGAGATTCCCCAAGGAATTCCCTTAATTTGTAGGGATTTCCTCTCACTTCCTGTTTGGCTATGGGACAGGAAGTGAAGGTAAATCTCCGCAATGGGACACAGATAGCGAAAAAAAAAATCTGACGGGTAAAAACCCTCCCTTGTTCTATCCAAAATGAAAAAAAATGCCTATAGTTCTACTTTAAGTTATGTAAAACCTTTATCTTAAAAGGAACAAAACTTTTGTTGTAACTGTTTGTGTACCTGCAATGTTAGCTGGAGTTTGGCTTTAATTTGTTAGTGTATCTAAATCTGCTAGTCATTCTATCACTCCCTTTCTCCCATACTGACTGTCTGCTGTGCTCCTTCATAGAGTGTAGGCACTCTAATAGAGGAGGTGTGGTACTGGCTAGATCTCCAGGTGAAAACACAGAAGGAAAAGCCTAAAAAAAGAAAATGAATGCAGCCACCACATCTAACGATTGGCAAGCTGCATTATATTCCATTTTTAGTTTAATATCACTTTAAATATTTTTAAACATTGCATTGTATATGGGGTATGTATGTCCATGTTGTATGTTTCTGGGGGCTGGTTGGCACTGCCATATTGTTGGTTGGCACTGAGTTCTTCAGCCCAGCCTGTAGTAAGGGGCATGCAAAGCTTGGTAAAAAATAAAGTCGGTTGGCAGAGAGGTGAGGTGAGTGGAGGGATGAGAATTGGCTCACTGTATACAGCTCTGATCGATGATACCCGGGACTCTAATAAATAACCAACATCAGGAATTGAGCGTAATTCTCAGCGCCATATCACACACAGACTGTCATCAGTGAGGATATAGAAATCTTGAAGGACACAAATTTCCACCAATGAGATTCCAGTTACTGAGCCTCCTAACTGACACTCCCCCTCCCCCACTGACAGTGACAGTTGATGATCTGTAGAAGAGGATTTCATTGTTAGAAATGAACAGAGATATCATCCTACAGTCCAAGGAGACTGGAGAGCTGCTAATAGTTCTAAACCTGTCCAAATGAAAAGGGATTTGTAGGGATTAGACTGCAGGGTTGTGTTTTGAAAGATTTACTATTTGCTTCACTTAATTAAAAAAAAAAAAACCTGCAGATTGATGTTTACAAGACACAACCCATCCACTATGTGATTTACTTCCCACACTGCTTGTTCCAATGCATGTCTGTCTATCCAGGAGCATGTGTGCCAGTCACTGTGCCCTGTCCATGGCCATCCCTATACATATGTACATATGGGAATGTCACCCATCATCAATGGGGAAAAGTAGAAAATGAATCTATCAATATTCACAGTACTCACCATTTAAATCCTCTGTCTTCTGGGGTGGGCCATAGACTTTACAGCCAACACCAAAGCATCTTGCGGCCGCTCTAAAGCAGCCGCGCAGAAAAGCTCTAGCCCTCTTTATTTTTGTGGGCTTGGTTGGGGTATCTGCAGGCTGTTCAATGATACCTCCTTTCATAGGTGGTCTTCCAGTGGACTGTGTATCTTTGGTGTTAATGTGATAAACAGCCTTTTTACACTGAAAAAATCTCATTCTGAAGAATAATCTAAGCACGCTTTAAGCGCAGGAGAATGAAATTACAATAGAATTGAATCAAATGAAATCACTAGAGTGAAATCGCAATCAAAATATCGCCAGAGAAAAACAACACGTCTGTACTGTTCAGTAAACGCTCTGGGACTGGCAGAATCCTTCTGAGAGCTTTCTTATATGGGGCAGCTGATGACATCACAGTGCATGGTCATGTGACAGGTTACTGGCACTCAGCCAAGAATAACTGACGTTCTATTTTTAGATCTCTGGCACTCAGCCAACAATAACTGACAAGGAACCTTTCACCTGGTGTGTTAGCTTTTTGAATTCAGCCTCTAGGCTCAGTATACAGATCTCACATCACATGCCGTTTTTTTTCTTATTAAAGTGACAGTTATTTTGATTGATATTTAAAATGTAAAATGCTATGGCTTAAATAAAGATCTTTATTCCTATGTTAGCACTGTGAATTTAGTCTTATCACTTCATATAAAGCTTTCCTACATGTCAGATATTTTCATTTCTATCCTGTCCAATTAATTTTCTTAATTTAAATCCAACCTCTTCAAATCCAACCTCTTATAAACTACAAGGTTCCATTTCATAATGTGAGAGCAGAACCGGGAGTGAAATCATGGTCGGGCACACTCAGTTTTGGGTGGAGGTGTATACAGGATTAAAGATAAACATATCGGAACAATGGATTTTTTTAAATTTTTTTTTTATTGAGTGTGGAGGCTATTTTTTTATATTTGTGATTTTTCGATTTTGGGTGGAGCAGCACAAAGGATAGAAGATAATCAAGGCTTGAATGTGGAGTGTGGACACTATCAATGGTTATTTATATCTATATACACTGTACCAGCCAAGATAGCAATCAATGGTGCTGCAAGTTTGAAAAATGACTTGCTAAACTATTGCTAGACTTGCCAAGCTTCACAAGTTTGTTGCACAATTGCAGCAAGTCCACATTGCATGACTTCAGATTAACTTTCTTTGCAAACATTCTGCAAGTTCTGGATCAGTAATGTTGTGTCTTGTCTGTGAGTGCAACCAAAAGCCTACATCGCTTCCCTGCAGCATTCATCAAATGCACTCTGCTACTGGGAATGTTTAACTGTTTGGCTGCCTCTTGGCCTTACTTGGAGGCATAGCAGTCTTCTCTCCCAGCCAGGTTTAAATACTGCATCAGTGGAGACAGACCAGTGAAAGAGGTGGGCTGTTACAGTGTGGCATGGCTGTGTAGGAATGCGGGAGGCAGGGTAACTGTATCAGCAGGAGAGGCAGGGTAGCTGTATCAGCAGGAGAGGCGCCCATACTGAGAAGGAGGTGTATTCTCTGTATGCTCCCTCCTCTCTTCCGCCCACAGTAGGCTGCTATTGGAGGGAGGAGTGAGGAGAATCCTCCCTCCAGCAGCTATCAAGGCCCCTGCTCTGCCTGACGGCCACCAGCTGCCAGTGAGCTCTCCACGCTACTTAATATAGCGCTCAGGGCACATGCCCCTTCTGCCCTCACCTTGTCCCAGCCCTGGTGGGAAGCAATCCAACCAGTCCTGAAGTCCCTTGATTCTTCTATACACTTCAGACCTTCACATTTTAAGAGATGAGAAATAGGGACACCTATTATATCCAAACACAAAGGCAAAACACATGTCACACCCCTAGTTACACAAACCATGAAGAGTTTTAATATTCGAAAAACAAATTGGTTAAACCCAATGTTCTTATTTTCACCACTTTGTTTCTATTATTGTGGCTTTTTAAAATAACAAATGAAATAATTTAGAAGTTGGATGAAAGTTTTAGTGCTGTATAACAGTTTTGATAGCTAGGTAGTATCTTTTAGATGTCTATACACCAGACCAAAAAAGAGGGACAGTTTAGAGAGAAAGAGGGACATGGGAGTTTGGTTCCAAAAAGGAACAGCCCCTCCAAATCAGGGACAGTTGGGAGCTAGGATAGTTGTTGTTATCTCTAAAAGGAGCTTGTATAATTAAACTGTTAAAACTTTCATATTTTCCTTTTTGCTCCCAAAATTACCAGTAATCTTCAGGTGTGGATTTATAACTACAAAATGTGCGCTGAGATTATTCTTTATCAGAGTAGTCTGTATAGAATAGTATGGTAGATTGTGGAGCTTGTACAGCTATTCTCAGTGCCAAAAACATCAACCCTCTGTTCACCAGGATGGTAAAGATAAATACCCAAAACTTCCAAGGAAGCATGTGAATCTCCTATTATAACCAAATGATAGCACTGAGTGATTCCTTATAATTATTATATTGAAATGGTCTTATTGCATTGATTTAGAATTTTCCCCTTACAGACTAACAGAATCATTGGTGTTAGTGGTTACTTACTTGAGAAACAAGAGAAAAGGCTCCACTGGTCCACTACAAACTAGGAACATCCCACAGAAGCTTCAGTTTTGAAATTGTTCTGACCCACTCATCTAGCTATTACAATTTGGCTCTTGTCAAAACTGTAATAAGCAGTAGACATGTCCACACTGAAATATTTCGTTTCGGAGTTTTGTTTTCGTCCGAAAAATAAATTTACTTAGTTACTCCCGAAATTCGTTTTTATACTTTGTTTTTCGTTAAAAATTGCATTCATCCGAAAATCCAAATTAATTAAGGTCGAATCTGTCATTGAAGGCTTATGGTGTCTGTCAAATGTTCAAAGAAGATTCGACGGAGCAGCTAAATTGTACGTGTACATTTCCGGTCCAATTTTCCGCCTACAAGCTAGCTGTAGTAGAATTCTAATGTTGTATGACTAGTAATAATTATATTTATTAATTATTTTACTAGTCAACCAACATTAGAATTTTTCTATAGCCCATGGGTGGATGCATTTGACCGGAAATGTATGATTGCAGCATCGTACAGTTTAGCTGCTCCGTCGAATCTTCTTAGAACTTTCGACAGACACCATAAGTCAAAGATTCGACGTTTGTATGTTTTTCGTTGCTTTGTCGAATCTTCGTCGTTCATGTTGAAAGGTCTACTCTACCCCAACAGTCAGCCAACTTTCACATTCGTTTCTCAATCTCCAAGTGCAATGGCGGGTGAGGCATCCGACGTTGTGTCAGATATTGATATGGCATTATAATATAGAATCTTTAATAATAAACCCCCCCACCACACGGGCAGCCTCTGAGGCTATCACAATACTAGCAACACTAGTATCACTATCAAGTTCACAACACTAACACAATAGCAGCAGATTATTATGAAGCTGAACTGTAGTTTGCTTCACTATTGTTCTGCTGCTGTGCTTATGCTTAATTGCTAAATAATTCAGGTTCTCTGACAAACGAACTAGCTAAGATTGACTGTCTTCTGAAATGATTCAGTGTGTGTGTCTCTCTCTGCTAGCAAATCGTAAGTGAAAGTAAGTTGGCTGTACGTGTGTACTTAGTTCTAGCTATTTTACTGCCCCTCCTCTTTGGTTACAATCTGCCAATAACATTCATCATCATCATTATTTTTATTTTACTTCCCCCACCCAATTCCAGCAATTCAAATCTTTTCTCTCTATGTCGAATCTTTTCTTTCTATGTCAAATCTTTTCTCTCTATGTAGAATAATCTTTGACTAATAGAGTTAAGGTTAGGCACATTCGACCACAGGTTTGATAGACACAGATTGTTATTGTCAGCGTCATGTCGAATCTCCTATCTATATCGAACTGTTGTCGCAACAAAAACGAAAATAAAGCATTTGTTTATGTCGGATCTTTCGGTTTTTGTATTCTGCACTTTCATTATCGTTTGTTAAAACGATAACGAAAATACCTGAAATTCGGACGAAAATGCATTCGGACGAAAACGAATGCACATGTCTAATGTCTGGTTCCGCCCCACTTCCCCAGCAATTTGGGGGCGATCCAGTTCAATGCAGAGGGTTTCTCAACCAAGTTGAGATATACTTTGAGATGCTGCCCCAGGCGTTTCCCACGGACAGAAGCAAAGTAGGGTTCGTGATATCTTTGCTTTCTGAGAGAGCCTTGGCCTGGGCTAACCCTCTATGGGAGACGCAAAAACCTGTTGTCTTGAGTTCCCACACACTCTGCTTCTGCTGCCAAGTGCCTCATGTCCATCAAACAGAGTACGTGAACTGTTGCCAACTACGCCATTGAGTTCTGTACTCTGGCAGCAGAGGTTGCTTGGAACAATGAGGCCCTCGTGGCTGCTTTTTCTCATGGTCTCTCGGATTCCATCAAGGATGAGATAGCAGCCCGAGATATACCCACTGAGCTGGAGAGCTTGATCTTGTTTGCCATCCTCATTGACTCCAGACTCAGAGAAAGACTTTCTTTTGATGGTATTTGATCACCTCTGCAGTTTTTATTTTTTGGGCTATAAACGGAAAAAGACTGAAAATTTTGAAAAAAAATGATATTTTCTACTTTTTGTTATAAAAAAAATCCAATAAACTAAATTTTAGTCATACATTTAGGCCAAAATGTATTCGGCCACATGTCTTTGGTAAAAAAAATGTCAATAAGCATATATTTATTGGTTTGCGCAAAAGTTATAGCGTCTACAAACTAGGGTACATTTTCTGTAATTTACACAGCTTTTAGTTTATGACTGCCTATGTCATTTCTTGAGGTGCTAAAATGGCAGGGCAGTACAAAACCCCCCCAAATGACCCCATTTTGGAAAGTAGACACCCCAAGGAAATTGCTGAGAGGCATGTTGAACCCATTGAATATTTATTTTTTTTGTCCCAAGTGATTGAATAATGACAAAAAAAAAAAAAATATTTACAAAAAGTTGTCACTAAATGATATATTGCTCACACAGGCCATGGGCCTATGTGGAATTGCACCCCAAAATACATTAAGCTGCTTCTCCTGAGTATGGGGATACCACATGTGTGGGACTTTTTGGGAGCTTAGCCGCGTACGGGGCCCCGAAAACCAAGCACCGCCTTCAGGATTTCTAAGGGTGTAAATTTTTGATTTCACTCTTCACTGCCTATCACAGTTTCGGAGGCCATGGAATGCCCAGGTGGCACAAAACCCCCCAAATGACCCCATTTTGGAAAGTAGACACCCCAAGCTATTTGCAGAGAGGCATATTGAGTCCATGGAATATTTTATATTTTGACACAAGTTGCGGGAAAGTGACACTTTTTTTTTTTTTTTTTTTGCACAAAGTTGTCACTAAATGATATATTGCTCACACAGGCCATGGGCATATGTGGAATTGCACCCCAAAATACATTTAGCTGCTTCTCCTGAGTATGGGGATACCACATGTGTGGGACTTTTTGGGAGCCTAGCCGCGTACGGGGCCCCGAAAACCAAGCACCGCCTTCAGGATTTCTAAGGGTGAAAATTTTTGATTTTACTCCTCACTACCTATCACAGTTTCGGAGACCATGGAATGCCCAGGTGGCACAAAACCCCCCCAAATGACCCCATTTTGGAAAGTAGACACCCCAAGCTATTTGCTGAGAGGCATGGTGAGTATTTTGCAGCTCTCATTTGTTTTTGAAAATGAAGAAAGACAAGAAAAAACTTTTTTTTTTTTCTTTTTTCAATTTTCAAAACTTTGTGACAAAAAGTGAGGTCTGCAAAATACTCACTATACCTCTCAGCAAATAGCTTTGGGTGTCTACTTTCCAAAATGGGGTCATTTGGGGGGGTTTTGTGCCACCTGGGCTTTCCATGGCCTCCGAAACTGTGATAGGCAGTGAAGAGTGAAATCAAAAATTCACGCCCTTAGAAAGCCTGAAGGCAGTGCTTGGTTTTCGGGGTCCCGTACGCGGCTAGGCTCCCAAAAAGTCTCACACATGTGGTATCCCCGTACTCAAGAGAAGCAGCAGAATGTATTTTGGGGTGTAATTTCACATATTCCTGTGGCATGTTTGAGCAATATATCATTTAGTGACAACTTTGTGCAAAAAAAAAAAAAAAAATTTGTCTCTTTCCCGCAACTTGTGTCGCAATATAAAATATTCCATGGACTCGACATGCCTCTCAGCAAATAGCTTGGGGTGTCTACTTTCCAAAATGGGGTCATTTGGGGGGGTTTTGAACTGTCCTGGCATTTTATGCACAACATTTAGAAGCTTATGTCACACATCACCAACTCTTCTAACCACTTGAAGACAAAGCCCTTTCTGACACTCATTGTTTACATGAAAAAGTAATTTTTTTTTGCAAAAAAATTACTTTGAACCCCCAAACATTATATATTTTTTTAAAGCAAATGCCCTACAGATTAAAATGGTGGGTGTTTCATTTTTTTTTTTCACACAGTATTTGCGCAGCGATTTTTCAAACGCATTTTTGGGGGAAAAAACACACTTTTTAAAATTTTAATGCACTAAAACACACTATATTGCCCAAATGTTTGATGAAATAAAAAAGATGATCTTAGGCCGAGTACATGGATACCAAACATGACATGCTTTAAAATTGCGCACAAACGTGCAGTGGCAACAAAATAAATACATTTTTAAAAGCCTTTAAAAGCCTTTACAGGTTACCACTTTAGATTTACAGAGGAGGTCTACTGCAAAAATTACTGCCCTCGATCTGACCTTCGCGGCGATACCTCACATGCATGGTGCAATTGCTGTTTACGTTTGACGACAGACCGCCGCTTGCGTTCGCCTTAGGTGCTTTTTTTTTTTTTTTTTTTTTTTCTTTATTATTTTTTTTGCTTTTTTATCTTATTTTTAAACTGTTCCTTTCATTTTTTTTTTTTTTTTTTTAATCATTTTTATTGTTATCTCGGGGAATGTAAATATCCCCTATGATAGCAATAGGTAGTGACAGGTACTCTTTTTTGAAAAAATTGGGGTCTATTAGACCCTAGATCTCTCCTCTGCCCTCAAAGCATCTGATGACACCAAGATCGGTGTGATAAAATGCTTCCCCAATTTCCCAATGGCGCTATTTACATCCGGCGAAAGTCATAAAATGCTCGTAGCTTCCGGTTTCTTAGGCCATAGAGATGTTTGGAGCCACTCTGGTCTCTGATCAGCTCTATGGTCAGCAGGCTGAATCACCGGCTGCATTCTCAGGTTCCCTGTTGAGACAGGAGAGCCAGAGAAAAACACGGAAGATGGTGGGGGGGGGCTTTCCCTCCCACGGCTTGTAAAAGCAGTCTAGAGGCTAATTAGCCACTAGGATTGCTTTTACATGAAAGCCGACCGCTGGCTGAAAAGAATGATACCAAGATGATACCTAAACCTGCAGGCATCATTCTGGTATAACCATTCAAAGTCGTGAATGGCGTACCTGAAGACAAAAAAATGGTTAACAATAAAGCACAGTAAACGGTAAAGTATAAAAAATTGCATACCTGAAAAGCAAACATGATAAAACATAATAACAATAAAACATTGCAGAATAGAATACAGTAAAAAAGAGCAGAACAAGAGAGAGAGAATAGAGAGAGAGAGAACAATAAAACGACAACTATTTTTTTTTATTTTATATATTTTTTTTTTTTTTTACACTTTTTTTGTAACTAACTTTTATAACTGTAACCGGTTCAAGGTTCGGGTCTCTCAAAATGCGATGGCATCTTGGGAGACCCTGTGAGGTGTGCCTAGTCTGTGCAATGCTGTACCCTACGCTAATACTCAACTAGTGTATGGTAGCGTTCAAAACATTCACCAATGCAAAGACCAGGATTGTCAGGACAGGAGGGACAATAATAGAGGGTGTCATGCCTATATTCGCGCTTGCTGCAGACACGACATCTTTTTTGGGGGTTCGTTGGGTAGGGGTACTCGGGAGGACATAAAGAAAATGCCTCTCATGCAGCCGACTGCATTTGGTTGGGGATGTGAATGGGGGAAGTACGGGCGCTGCAGAAGTGGTGGGTTCCCAATTAGGATTAGCGAATGCAGCAGGAAGGGCACTATGGGCACGACGGGCCTGTGTTTGTCTTCTTGGTGGCAGCGGGACACTACTTGTGCTTGCCACCTCACCAGCTTGAACTGCACTTATGTGACTCGCCACGTCACCAAGTGTTACTGCAGTGCTGGTTTGACTACGACCGGGGTGTACTAGGCCGCTGGCGCTTGCCAGTTCAATAAAAAGCTACCAAAAAAACTGTTAGCGATCGCAGGGATCAGGCCTGACTCTGCGAACGCTGCAGTTATGCGTTAAGTGTTTTGTAAGTGACAGTGATCGATCGATACTGCACTTGGGTGGGCTGGGCCAGGCGGAGGGGCAAAATGCAGGTGCTAGCAGGTATCTGGGCTGATCCCGCTAACACTGCGTTTTTGGGAACCCTAAACTGCTGGGGACACCAGTATAGATCTGATCGGATCAGATATTGATCCGTTCAGATACTATACCACTAAGGGAGGTGTACGGTGCGTGCGTGGGTGTTAGCGGTACTGGCGCTAATCTGACGCTGCTTGGGGCTGGTGCTTGCCAGTTCACCAAAATACTACCAAAAAAACTGTTAGCGATCGCAGGGATCAGGCCTGACTCTGCGAACGCTGCAGTTATGCATTTAGTGTTTTGTAAGTGTCAGTGATCGATCGATACTGCACTTGGGTGGGCTGGGCTGGGTTGGGCCGGGCGGAGGGGCAAAATGCAGGTGCTAGCAGATATCTGGGCTGATCCCGCTAACACTGCGTTTTTGGGAACCCTAAACTGCTGGGGACGCCAGTATAGATCTGATCGGATCAGATATTGATCCGATCAGATACTATACCACTAAGGGAGCTGTACGGTGCATGCGTGGGTGTTAGCGCTACTGGCGCTAACCTGACGCTGCCTGGGGCTGGTGCTTGCCAGTTCACCAAAATGCTACCAAAAAAACTGTTAGCGATCGCAGGGATCAGGCCTGACTCTGCGAACGCTGCAGTTATGCGTTTAGTGTTTTGTAAGTGACAGTGATCGATCGATACTGCACTTGGGTGGGCTGGGCGGAGGGGCAAAACGCAGGTGCTAGCAGGTATCTGGGCTGATCCCGCTAACACTGCATTTTTGGGAACTCTAAACTGCTGGGGACGCTAGTATAGATCTGATCGGATCAGATATTGATCCGTACAGATACTATACCACTAAGGGAGGTGTATGCTGCGTGCGTGGGTGTTAGCGGTACTGGCGCTAATCTGACGCTGCCTGGGGCGACGCATATCCTTGCCGGGCGATCAGGGGGCTAAACCTTTATTCGGTAATAAACGGCGGGTGCCCTGACACTATAAAAAATAAGCAAACTAACCAGTGTCACCCGTAACAGTTATACGGTGATCAGTGGTGAAAGGGTTAACTAGGGGGCAATCAAGGGGTTAAAACATTTATTCGGTAGTATATGGGGGTCCCTGTCGCTATAAAACGCTGACGGCGAACCTAAATATTTAGGTCCCTAACTAGCGTCACCAGCGACACTAATACAGCGATCAGAAAAATGATCGCTTAGCGACACTGGTGACAGGGGGTGATCAAGGGGTTAAAACTTTATTAGGGGGGGTTAGGGGGGTATCCTAGACCTAAAGGGGGGTAATACTAACTGTCCCAACACTGTAACTGTCACAAACTGACACCAATGCAGTAATCAGAAAAAAAAAACAAAAAAACTGCTGGTGTCAGTTTGTGACGGGGGGGGGGTGATTGGGGGGGGATCGGGGGGCGATCGGGGGGGGGGGATCGGGGTGTTTAGTGTGCCTGGCATGTTCTACTGTATGTGTGTGTGTTTCTGCACTCACATACCCGTCTTCTCTCCTCGGGCCGGAACGGAAATTACCGAGCCGAGGAGAGATGACATCATTTCCTTTGCTGCTATTTAGCATACAGCAGCAAAGGAATGATGTGATTGGCCGGCGGCGATCGCGAGGGGGGGGCCACGAACGGATGGCCTCCCCCTCACCTCTGATCGCCGCTGGACAAAAGACGACCGCCTCGGGCACCGGGGGGGGTCCGATCGGACCCCCCACGCGCGGAAGGCAAATCACGTATATGTACGTGATTTTGCCTGTCCGTGCCACCTTGCCGACGTAAATCGGCGTGAGGCGGTCGTCAAGTGGTTAAGGAGCGCTTGCGGAAGCCTCCTGTAGGTTTGCCTCTGAGCTTTGCAGTCCCACCCGTGCCTCCCTCACCTCCCATGCCTCCTGGTACTGAGTCGGTCAGTGAAGATGAACCCATGCACGTGGGCTTCACGCGTCTCTCTGCGGATGAGAGAGCCTTTAGGAGGAGGGAGAGATTGGGCCTTTATTGTGGCCAGGTAGGTCACTTTTTGAAGTCTTGTCCTAGTCATCCTGGGAACACCCAAACCTTGAGGTTCTGTCATGGATAGACCTTAGGTGGTGTTGTGTCGTCCCCAGTTATCCAGAAGGATAAGCCCCTGGTTTCGGTCACCCTTTCTTGGGCTGAGTCGTCTATCGAGATACAGGCTCTAATCAACTCTGGGGTTGCAGGCCTGTTCATTGATGCTGCCTTTGTATCAAAGCACTCGATTCCACTGCAGCTGCGTGACACTCCACTTGCCATTGAGGCTCTTGATAGGAGACCTCTACAGCCTGCCCATGTGACTCATGAGATAGTTCCATTGTCCATCGCTGTAGGGGCTCTTCACCATGAGATAATCCAATTCCAAGTGATTTCCTCTCCTAAGTTTCTGCTGGTTATTGGTTATCCTTGGTTACAGAGGCACAACCCCTCTTTTGATTGGTTCCGTGCTGAGGTTCTCTCCTGGTCACCACAATGCAGTAAAACATGCTTCCAGAAGGTAGCCAAGGTCCTGTGTACCTCTTCACTCTCCTCCTCGCCAGAGGAGTATCGTGATTTTAGCGATGTCTTTGACAAAGGTCAAGCCGGTAGTTTGCCTCCACACCAGCCGTATGATTGCGCAATTGACCTTCAACCTGGTGACACTCCCCCTCGTGGCCGGGTTTACACTTTGTTGGTCTGGTTGGGAGGATAAAGCCATGGAGGAGTATGTTGCAGATGCACTTCCTCTGTGTTTCATCCGCAAATCCTCGTCTCCTGCCGGTGCTGGTTTCTTCTTTGTGAAGGATAGGAGCGGAGAACTGAGACCTTGTATTGATTACAGGGGTCTCAATCATTTCACGATTAAGAATGCCTACCCGATCCTGTTGATTACAGAGTTATTTGACCGCCTCAAGGGAGCAATGGTTGAGAGGGGCTTACAACCTTGTGAGGATTAAGGAGGGTGACGAGTGGAAAACTGCGTTTAACACCAGAACAGGCCATTATGAGTATCTCGTAATGCCTTTTGGCCTTTGTAGTGCCCAGGCAGTTTTCCAGGAATTTATTAACGATGTCCTCCGAGATTTGTTGCAGTTATGTGTGGTGGTTTATCTCGATGATGTCCTCATATTTTCCAAGTCCCTGGAGAGCCACCACACAGATGTCTGTCGTGTGCTTCAGAAATGAAGAGAGAACAATCTCTATTGTAAACTGGAGAAGTGTGAGTTCCATTGGGAACAGGTTAAATTCCTGGGCTATGTCATTTCCACTGCTGGTTTTTCGATGGACCCAGAGAAACTTTCGGCAGTCCTACAGTGGCCTCAACCCATGGGGTTACATCCTCTGCAGCGTTTCCTGGGTTTTGCCAACTTTTATCAGAAGTTTATTCGTAACTTCTCGTCTCTGGTCAAGCCCCTAACCGATATGACCAGAAAGAACAGTAATCCACAGAGTTGGTGTCCGGAGTCGATTAAAGAGGAAGTAAACCCAGTAACTTTTTGCTGTTTTTTCTAATATATAAATGCTGTTAAACCTTGCCAAGCAATAGATATATTAAGTTGTCCAAAACAAGCTTTCTAGATACCTTTTTTATCAGTTTTATTCTTTTGGCTCTTCCGGGTATCGCCTGCGCCATTCTTCCTCCTGTATGCTGAAGCCTTTGTGGATGTCATTTCTGCCCTTAGTTAGTTTCCCTGCCAAAATCTCGCGCATGCGCCATAACGTCTTATACAGTCACAAAGGGGATCATGCTGCAGCCTCGCGAGCCTTCGCTCTGTGCCGTTCTGAGTATCAGATAATGACACGGCAAGCAGAGAAAACTGAAACGGCAAACATTGTGTGCCGTTAAAGAAGATACACAGTGCGCAAGCGCGGGCGACATCTAAGCATGTAGAAGGACGATTTATGTCGAAAAAACAACTGTGAGTGCACTTTCACTAGATTAAAATGAGCTAAAGTAGTAGAGGAGGGTTTACAACCACTTTAAGGCCTTTGTTTCTGCTCCTGTGCTGGCACATCCTGATCCTACGTTACCTTTTATCCTTGAGGTTGATGCTTCTGAGACTGGTGTTGGCGCCTTTCTGTCTCAACGTCCTACCTCTGAGAGTGCTATGCATCCTTGTGGCTACTTTTCCAAGAAATTGTCACTTGCTGAGTGCAATTACAAGATTGGTGACAGAGAGCTGTTGGCAATCATTTTAGCCCTGAAAGAATGGAGACATCTCCTCGAAGGTACAACTGTGCCAGTTCTCATTCTTACTGACCATAAGAATCTCACATTCTTGTCTGAGGCTAAGCGCCTCTCTCCCAGAAGGGCGCGATGGGCTCTTTTCTTGTCAAATTTCAATTACATTGTCTCATTCTTACCCGGTCCTAAGAATGTAAGGGCTGATGCCTTGTCACAACAATTTTCCTCCACTTCCAAGTTGGAGTCCGTTCCCGTTCCTATGATTCCTCCTGATCGTATTCTGGCTACGGTTTGCACCAATCTTACTTGTCCTTTGGGTGACAAAATTCTTGCTGCTCAGGTCGATGCTCCTCCTGAGAAACCTTGTGACCGCTACTTTGTCCCAGAGTGTCTCCGTACTGCCGTGCTCCAGACTTGCCATTCTCCCAAGGCAGCTGGCCACCCTGGTAAGAATCAACTCGTTTGGGCCATTTCCCAACAATTCTAGTGGCCTAGTCTACGTGCTGATGTAACTGCCTTCGTAGCTGCCTGTTCCGTGTGTGCTCAGAGTAAGACTCCACGACACCTTCCAGTGGGCCTCCTACAATCCATACCCAATGGAGAGAGGCCCTGGACCCACCTGTCTATGGATTTCATTGTAGAGTTGCCCAACTCCCAAGGCAACACAGTTATCCTTATGGTGGTTGACCGGTTCTCAAAGATGTGTCATTGTATATCACTTAAGACGTTGCCCACTTCTAAGGAACCGGCTTCCATTTTTGCTCGGGAGATCTTCGCTTACATGGGCTACCCCAGGTGATTGTCTCGGACAGGGGTTGTCAGTTTGTGTCCCGGTTCTGGCGAGCCTTTTGTGCACAGCTGGGAGTTCAGCTTGCTATCTTCTCTGCGTATCACCCGCAGTCTAATGGGGCTGCAGACCGAGCCAATCAGTCCTTGGAGAAATTCCTACGTTGCTTTATTTATGACCATCACAACAACTGGTCAGACCTATTACCATGGGCACAGTTTGCTCACAACAGTGCCTTGAATTCTGCTTCCCGATTGTCTCCGTTCATGGCGAATTATGGTTTCCAACCTTCCATGTTGCCTGACTCGTTTGTTCCGCAGAGTATTCCTGCGCTAGAGGAGCATCTCCGTGGTCTTCGTTCTACTTGGGCATAAGTCCAGGAGGCTTTGCATCATGCTAATGATAGGTACAGACTCCATGCTGACCACAGACGCCTGCCTGCGCCTTCCTACCAGGTTGGGGAAAGGGTCTAGCTGTCATCTTGCAACCTCCGACTTCGTGTTCCGTCACTGAAGTTCGCACCTCGGTTTGTTGGGCCTTTCCGTATCCTTCGCAGGATTAAGCCAGTGGCTTATGCGTTGGACCTTCCTCCTAGTATGCGCATCTCAAATGTGTTTCATGTCTCCTTATTGAAACCATTGGTCTGCAACCGCTTTACCACCTCGGTGCCACATCCTCACCCTATACAGGTTGAGAACCATGAGGAGTATGAGGTACAATCCATTGCTGCCTCCCATAGTTCCGTGGGCGCATACAGTACCTGGTGCATTGGAAGTGGTGCAGGCCGGAGGAACGCTCCTGGGTCTCATCCTCAGACGTACATGCTCCTGCCCTCCTCCGTGATTTCCATAGACGTTTTCCCCTCAAGCCCGGTGGTCCTCTGAGGGGGAGGGGTCGTTGAGGAGGGGGGTACTGTCAGGGCTGGCTCAGCCCTTCCTTCTCTGAGCTGGCCACTCAGTTGTCGGCTAATTGCCAGCTCTCATCTCTCTCCACAGTTAACCAGCTGTTGTGGATCTGCTCGTCAGTCCCGCCTACTTAAAGATCTCCAGCTCACTTCATTCCTGCCTTCACCTTGATCACATCACAAGAAACCATCTCTTGCGTTCCTGTTTATAGACTGGCTTTGCTGACATCCCTTCTGGATCCTTATCCTGCTTGGATCCCTGACTTCTGGTCTGGCTGATTCCCCGATCTGGTTACTGAACTCTGGCTTGGCTGACTACCCGATCTGGTTACTGGACTCTGGCTATGCTTTTACTACGCTTACTCTATTTACCTTTTTATTTTTATTAATAAACAAGTGTGATTTTACTGTACTTCTGTGTCGGTCTGGTTCATGGTTTCTGACACCTCCTCTGATCCGCTCCTGTCAGTTGCCGGCGGAGAGAGCCGCCTCTGGACACAGACAAGGAGAGGAGGATGGAGGGGAGCACTCTGGCGCTTCAGGGCCCCCACCTCTGCAGTGCCCGGGTGCGCTGCACCCCTTGCACCCGCCCAGGATCGGCCCTGCATCCATCACATAGCTTGGGTGCCTCCGTCAAGCTATAGCTTCCTCCAGTCTGAACCCAGGAACCAGGAATTATAGTTGAATATTGCACCCAAGACTAAGCGACACTAGCTTAGATGCAAACTGGAATTCCTTATTGTAAACTCACAGAAAATTTATATACCACAGAAAAAAAGCTTGATCACGTTATGCAAACAGTAAGATAATTAACATAGCTAGGGAACAGCCAACATAAACATCAATCTCATTAACATGAACTAATTAAACAACTAGGCACTTAAACACCCTGGATACAAAGTACATTACACATATCATAAGCATAAGCATCCCATAATGGTTTGATAACAAGACACAGTAGTCACCATATTAATAACCTCTTCGAGAGATGATCAGACAGACAGAAACAATAGGTTACTCAATTAACAATGGGGATGCACACCTAGGAGGCACACAATGGGAGAGACATACTTAACAGAAAGACACTTAACACCTTAACCACTTCAATATTGGGCACTTATACCCCCTTCCTGCCCAGGCCAATTTTCAGCTTTTAACACTGTCGCATTTTGAATGACAAATTTTTATCATTTTTTTCCCCACAAATAGAGCTTTCTTTTGGTGGTATTTGATCACCCCTGGGTTTTTTATTTTTTGCTAAACAAATAAGAAAAGACTAAAAAGTTTGAAAAAAAAAAAAAAAGTTTTTTTTTCATTTATGTTATAAAGTAGTATGTTTTCTCCTTCACTGACAGGCACTGATGAGGCTGCACTAGCGGGCACTGATAATGCAGCACTGATGATGAGGCACTAATATGCAGCACTGATAGGCGGCACTAATATGCAGCACTGATGGGCGCTGATAGGTGTCACTGATATGCAGCACTGATAGGCTCTTATAGGTGGCACTGATAGGTCACACTGATGGGCACTGATAGGCAGCACTGATAGATGGCACTGATAGGCAGCACTGATGAGGAGGCACTGACAGACATTACTGATGGGCACTGATTGGCATCCTTGATGGGCACTTATTTACATCCCTGGTGGGCATGGATGGGCATCCCTGGTGGGCCATGGTTGGGCATCCCAGGTGGGCTCTAGTGGGCATCCCTGGTGGGTCTGCACTGATAATTAATGTGCTGATTATCAGCACAGACCCCCCTGTCAGGAGAGACGCTGATCGGCTCTTCTCTACCCGTGCCTTTTCAAGCAAAAAGAGGAAAAGCCGATAAACGGCACTTCCTGGTTACGATGTGACCAGCCGTGATTGGACACAGCTGATCACATGGTAAAGAGACTACATCATAGGCTCTTTACCAAGATTGTAGATGCGGTGTGTCAGAGCGACACACCGCACCACCGATCGCTGTGCTGTGCACCCTCGTGGGTGCGCGATCGACTTATCCTGCTGGATGTCATATGACTCCCAGTTAGGATAACTTAACCATTTTTCGACCAACATTCTGCTATATGGTGGGCGGGAAGTGGGTAATAAATAGACTATAGCAGGAGACCCCCAGTATCAGGTTGCTTTGAGCTGATCATATTAACATCCCACAGTCTAAAGCAGTCATTGCTGGTTTAGGCATAGGGTCCCAAATATGTATCTGGGTCTCCAGTTCCCAGAGTCTGTGTGTTTTGGGGAGACATGGGCTTGAATCCAAAGAAAGACCACTCCAAGGGTCCCCCAGGCACACACCTCACAAAGAGTAGTGATCTCTTAAATGCTAGGGCCCATAGTCAATAGGCAAGACACCACCCTGCAGTCCCCTCCAAAAGCCCCTGTCCTGGTTGTGTCTGTCACAGCCACATTTTAGGCATTTAAACTTTTTTTTTACTGATCTAAATGCAGCCTATAGTTTTTAAGGGGCCTGTACACACAGAAATGTAAACTTGCACTGCATATACTGTATATTGGTAAACAAAAAAACAAATCTGCATTGTTAGACAATATTTTATGCTTGTATGACACATCACAAGAAAAGCTAAAATAGTTTTTATGCGCGTGTGTGCATATGAGCGAAAACTGTACTCAGCCCATCCACGCATTTTAATGCAGGAATTTTCTGCCAGGAATCTAATGTTCTTACATCAGTATTGTGTGCATTAAATATTCCCTGTTTTAGTTTTGCTTATGTTCTGTCTAGAGTAGACTATATAATGTCAGGGCACATATGTCCAATCTTGTGTATGATCAGCTGGATCAAGTCCGGAGATTAGTGGTCACACACATCTAAATAGTAGCACTTGTGTAATCTTTTACGATATATAAATTGAGTCCCATTCAAATGGTCCCTTGCTGTGAATTGACTCTGTATCAGTGTTGCCAACCTACCAGTTTGAAATTTACTGACACGACAACCAGAATGTCCTGGCACAGCCAAGTTTTTTTAAGTGCAAATTTTAGTATTTAGGCTACAAACAAGTACAATATGCAATTAGCAATGTGATTTAACCACTTAACGACCGGCCACTGTATATATACGTCATTACTTTAAAGATGGATATCTCGGTAACGGCAGCAGCTGCTGCCACAACCGAGGTATCCATCTTTAGGGCCGGCGTTTCTGTACACGATAATGGTGGTCTCTGTGGCAGGTTTGCCGTGAGATCACCATTATCGGCGGCGGGAGTGGTGCCACCCCCCCTCCCGCCGCTCTCCCGCGCCCTCCGCCGCTTACCGGAGCCGTCGGTAGTGGCGGAGGCGATCGGGTCCTTTCTGTGCCTGGGTATAGAGACAAGTGAGGCCAAGATGGTGCTCACCCGTCTCTATACCATAGGACGGCCGGAGCGACGTCATTACGTCGGCTCCGCCCACTTCTCTTAAAGGCACAATTTTTTTTTTGCCATTTTTTTAAACGACTTTTTTTTTTTTTTTTTTTTTTTTTAGTCTAAATATGAGATCTGAGGACTTTTTGACCCCAGATCTCATATTTAAGAGGACCTGTCATGCTTTTTTCTATTACAAGGGATGTTTACATTCCTTGTAATAGGAATAAAAGTGATCCAAATTTTTTTTTTTTTAAAACAGTAAAAAAAAAATAACGCGCAGAAGCGAACGCATACGTGAGTAGCGCCCGCATATGAAAACGGTGTTCAAACCACACATGTGAGGTATCGCCGCGACCAGTAGAGCGAGAGCAATAATTCTAGCCCTAGACCTCCTCTGTAACACAAAACATGCAACCTGTAGAATTTTTTAAACGTCGCCTATGGAGATTTTTAAGGGTAAAAGTTTGACGCTATTCCACGAGCGGGCGCAATTTTGAAGCGTGACATGTTGGGTATCAATTTACTTGGCGTAACATTAAATTTCACAACATAAAAAAAAATTGGGCTAACTTTACTGTTGTCTTATTTTTTTATTCAAAGAAGTGAATTTTTTCCAAAAAAAGTGCGCTTATAAGACCGCTGCGCAAATACGGAGCAAAAAAAAGTATTGCAATGACCGCCATTTTATTCTCTAGGGTGTTAGAAAAAAAACAATATATAATGTTTGGGGGTTCTAAGTAATTTTCTAGCAAAAAAAAACTGTTTTAAACACCTAAAATCCAAAAACGAGGCTGGTCCTTACAGTTTTCAGTGCAAATTTTAGTATTTAGGCTACAAACAAGTACAATATGCAATTAGCAATGCGATTTAAGGTAGATATTAGGGCAAAAAGCATATTTCTTATTTTATTTTTGATATAGTAAGTAAGTAGCTCAGGAAAAGGACTCAGTAGGGCAAGAAATGATAATAGGAAGGCACACACACATGATGTTGACTCTTGTTCCCTTCATTCCACTCCTAAACAGCGCTGACAGTCCTGCTCCCGACCTGCCCTGCTCCTGTCTTGCAGACCCACACACGAGGCTCTGGCCGCTCTGCTGTTCTCCCTTGCACCATGACATCACACAACACGCTCGGGCACCGCCTCCACCAGAGCTGCCCAAACACACTGTAGCAGGGACTCGGATGGTCTCAGCCTGCTCTGGACCGAGCCGAGCATCACAGCCATATTTTTTACTGGCAACTTTTTCCTTTTACTGGCATTTACTGGCAGGAGAAAATCGCCTGTTTTTTTACTGGCTGCCAGTAAAAACACTGACGGTTGGCAACACTGCTCAGTGTTCTCGCTTTTCTGGTTTCAGCTATTCTGTTTTCATGTATATAGACTATCATCCTATCACCCAACTTTGTGAGATGGGACACAGGGAGACACTATAGCACAAAGTATGCAGGTAAAGGACACAATCCTGCCACCTTTCCAGTAACCATGAAGATTAATGAGAAAGAAAATGATAGGTTTAACTAAAAATCAGTGGCAGCTGGTGCTGGGGAATTTTTTTTTTTGGGGGGGGGGTACAGGCAGCCCCCTCCAGGTCTGCATTCACCCTATGGCGGAGTTCCCCTGGATTGTCTGTAAAGCAAGCTGCTCCTCCAGTCTCTCCTCCCTCGTTCTTTGGGCTGTTGTCATCTTTAATCCGTCTTCCGGGTACACAGTACTGCCATTAGTCTACCTGTCCCCGGTGCTAAGTCACATTTTGCACACTCTGCTCATGCCCACATGAGGGGTTAAGTCAGGTGTCCGGCTGGAGGTACTCCTCTCCCCCCGACACTCCATCACCGCTCCCCACCGGCTCGGCTGACCTGTCTATCTTCAATATCACTGACTCTGCTTTCCACTGCAGTTGTTTGCTCCCGGATCCTTTGGAGGTCTTGTCATAGCAGCGACACCTCTTCCTGCAGGCCCCTGAATTGGTCTTTGAAGGTGTTAACCGAGGCTTTACACATATGTATTGCTCGTAATATTTTAGCCAAAGTGGGTTGTTCAGGCTCATCCAGCACAGGGTCCGAGGGCAGCGGGATTAATGGGTCTGTGACACCCTCACTATCAGCAATGCAGAGCATGGCCTCCTTACATCAGGTGCCACCAGCGGAGTCCCTCCTTACATCAGGTGTCCCCAGCGGAGTCCCTCCTTACATCAGGTGTCCCCAGCGGAGTCTCTCCTTACATCAGGTGCCCCCATCGGAGTCCCTCCTTACATCAGGTGCCACCAGCGTAGTCCCTCTTTACATCAGTTGTCCCCAGCGGAGTCGCTCCTTACATCAGGTGTCCCCAGCGGAGTCCCACCTTACACTAGGTTCACCCAGCGGAGTCCCACCTTACACTAGGTGCACCCAGCGGAGTCCCACCTTACATCAGTGTCCCCAACGGAGTCCCTTTTTACATCAGGTTTCCCCGGCCAGCAACCAGGGGAGTCCCTCCTTACATCAGGTGTCCCCGGCCAGCGGAGTCCCTCCTTTCATCAGGTGTCCCCGGCCAGCAGAGTCCCTCCTTACATCAGGTTCCCCGGCCAGCAGAGTCCCTCCTTACATCAGGTTCCCCAGCCAGCGGAGTCCCTCCTTACATCAGGTGTCCCCTCTTCACTCCGGTGCAGGCCGCTGGTGATTTGGCCTCCGCGCCATTACAGAAGACCAGCTTGTGGAGGCCGAAGGGAGGAACCAAGAGGCGGAGCGTGTGTTCCGCCACTTCTTTCTTCCTCGCGATAGCTGGTCTTCAGTAAAATGGCGGAGATATTTTACCAGTGTCAGCCACGGACCTCTAGTGGTGGCGAAAAAAATGGGAAAACAGCGATTTGCTGGGACATTTCCCGGGAAATGATAAGAACGGTACAAAGGTCTAAATCCCGGGAATGTCCCAGGAAATTCGGGACAGTTGGCAACTATGCCCCTGTACATGCTGGAATAGAGATTCTGCAGCCTCCTCCCTCTCTGTGTCCACACTCCTGGACAGTTTTTGAGCATAGTATAACATATCTCTTGGCTGTCCCTTGCCCTGATGTTTAAGTTTTTTTCTTTGCTGCTCCCATCTCTGCTCTTCTCCTGGGTTTATGGTGTGCAGTGTGCACGGGCTGATCTTGGCCACGCCCCCCTCAGCTGACCTGTCAGTTATGAAGAGGGTGCCGTCTCACTGAATGGCCTATGCCAATTTGCTGGCATTGCAGTGTGGGAGGGCTCGGGGTGCAGAGCACCTGCACCCAGAGGACAGTGTAAAACTGGCCAATTGGGGCCTCGGCATGTGGTCACACACTTTTTTTTCTTTTATACATGTTTTGTATTTTTTTTTGTTGACTTTATTGTCTGAGTATAGATTTATGTTTGTCTCAAGCGTGTTTGAAGTCATTTGCTGTTGACTGGCTCATTACCTCTGCTGGAAGTTTATTACTTTCTAAGATTAGTTTGAACTTTCCTCCAGTTAGTTTGATATCATGGGGTCAACTCACTAAGAGTTAAATAACGGCTAATAAAATGCGGTAAAATACCGCATGTGGTAACGATTGTGCATGTGTTCAATTAATTGAGAATTTTGCGTTAAATACCGAATGTGGTATTTGTTCGATTTAGCAGTAATTACCGCATTATTTAATGCGGTAATTACCGTATTCAGCAGGTTGCTAAGGAGTGGGCAGGGAAACCGGCCGCCAGGTCCTTAGCAACAAATGACTCATCAGCTGTTAGCGGGTTCCCCGCTGACAGTTGAATGTGAAAAAAAAAAGCTGACAATTAAAAATGATGAAAAAATAAAAACAGCCCCCCCCCAATGCATTCTAGGCCCCCTGGGTCTGGTATGGATTTTAGGAGGAACCCCACACCAAAATTAAATTAAAAAATGGTGCTTATCCGAGTATGCAGCCCAGCAGGTCAGGAAAGGGGGGATGAGCGAGTGCCACTCTCCTGAACTATACCAGGCCACATGCCCTCAACATAGGGGGGAGGGGTGGATGCTTTGGGGCAGGGGGGCTCTGGAAAGGATGGGTGTCCGCTTACTCATAATGAAGATGGTCAGACACTATTGCTAGCTTTTGTGTTCTTCATCTTTAGCAGCCCTTTTTCCCCATAAGGAAAATGGGCCTACCGGTACTCGGTTGCCCCCCAGGACTTATACACAAAGCTATTGCCTGGCTAGCATGCTAGGGCAGGCACGAACTGAGCACAGCAAACAGGTACTTGCGGTTTGCAGACAGGTAAAGTGGTTGAATGACAGTCCAGGTTCAAGGCAGGCAAGGTTCACAATAGTTAGGAACACATCGGTAGTGAAAAGGCAGGAAAAGAGTTGGCGACGTTCCACTCACACTGGCGTCGATTTACGCCCCTAATGAACATCAGGATACTTTTATCACAAACATTTTAGACAAACTTGGGGAGTTTGCGGCAGGCCAACTGATTCTAGGTGGGGACTTCAATGTCCCCCTGATCCCATCTTCAGATACATCCTCCGGGCACTCCTCAGTGCCACCGGCCCACAGAAAGCGCATAGCTAACTCCCTACACAAAGCTCAATTAATTGACGTATGGCATCTTCAGCATTCGGGAGAGTGTGACTACACTTTCTATTCACAAACACATAAACTTTACACCAGAATAGGATACTTTTTGATACCTCATAACCAATTACATTCAGCAGTAGACTCTTCCATAGGTCACATCACATGGTCAGACCATGCTCCTTTCACCCTCACATACACACTCACTGGGAGATCCGCGACCAGGTCGAAGTTCTGGCGACTAAACGAGAGCCTCCTCCAAGTCCCCAAAATCTTAACAGAGGTGACAAAAACATTGACCTTATATTTTCAGGAAAATGACAATCAAGATTGTGACCCTGGCTTCTTGTGGGAGGCCCATAAGGCAGTCCTTAGGGGGCTTCTAATCAGACATGGAGCACGAATAAAAAGAAAACAAACTGAACAGCTGACCAAGCTCCTTACCACCCTGACCACTGTAGAAGCACGTCATAAACATGCCCCTTCCCAGGCCCTGGAGACAGAGCTAGGGACGATACGCAAACAGATTACTGACTTACTGCACTATAAGGCCAAGGTAGCAATGCAACGTTGCCGGCAAACCACCTACAAGTCCGGTGACAAATGTGGGAAAACTCTAGCTAGAGCAGTCCGGGAACAAAAACAAGCAGCCTACACTCCCCACATTATGGGTCCTGATGGCCAGAAGGTCACTCTTCCGGAACAAATCTCAAACGTGTTCAGCGACTTTTACTCTAACACTGAACATTGACTTAAAACTGTTTTCTAAAATTCTGGCAAGCCAACTGGCACAACATCTCCAATCCCTAATACACCTGGACCAGATGGGCTTTATACCCACCAGGAAGGCTCGAGATAACACTATCAAAGTATTGAACCTCCTTCACCTTGCGAACACTAAAGGCTCCCCATGTGTATTCTTAAGTACCGACGCTGAAAAAGCGTTCGACAGAGTGAACTGGAACTTCATGTTCGCAGTACTCCACCACATCGATTTGGGAGACAGGATGCTTAGTTGGATAAACAAGATCTATTTCAATCCCACAGCACAGGTGAAGGCGAATGGTCTACTCTCGTCCCCTTTCCCCATTACAAATGGAACGAGACACGGGTGCCCTTTGTCACCCCTTCTCTCCTTAGAGCCATTTTTATGCAAAATAAGACTGAACCCAGACATTCAGGGCCTACCCGTAGGCAATACCCAATGTAAGATCTCAGCCTATGCGGATGGCTTACTTTTCTCCTTAACCAACCCCACGATTTCCCTACCAAATCTTCTCAAAGAATTCTAAACATATGGCACTCTGTCGAATTTAAAAATAAACTTTTCAAAGTCGGCCGCTATGGGAATTGCCATCACCCCCCATGTCATGCAGTCTATGCAAGCTAACTTCCGCTTTAAATGGACGAACGTGGCTTTAAAATACTTAGGTACACACATCCCAATTGACATCAGACACACATATGAGTTGAACTTCCCTCCCATCCTGACTAAGGCCCGCTCCCTACTAGAGAACTGGAACAGAGGGCTGCATTCCTGGTTCGACAGGTGTAACCTCATAAAAATGTGTATTTTACCTAAATTTCTATACCTGTTCCATGCTCTCCCTATCCACATACCGCACTCATTCTTTAACCACTTGCTTACTGGGCACTTAAACCCCCCTCCTGCCCAGACCAATTTTCAGCTTTCAGCGCTGACGCACTTTGAATGACAATTGCGCGGTCATACAACACTGTACCCAAATTAAATTTTTATCAAATAGAGCTTTCTTTTGGTGGTATTTATTCACAGCTGGGATTTTTATTTTTTGCTAAACAAACTAAAAAAGGATGAAAAATTAAAAAAAAAAAATCATGTATCATAGTTTGTTCTAAAATTTTGCAAACAGGTAATTTTTCTCCTTAATTGATATGCGCTGATGAGGCGGCACTGGTGAGCACTGATAGGCTGCACGGATGGGCATGGATAGGCACAGTTAAGGTGGCACTGATAGGCACAGTTAAGGCGGCACTGGTAGGCACAGATAAGGCGGCACTGATGGGGACAGATAAGGCAGCACTGATGGGCACAGATAAGGCGGCACTGATGGCCCCTGATGGGTGGCACAGATGGGTGGCACGGATGGGTGGCACTGATAGGTACCACTGATAGGTGGCACTGATGGGCGGCACTGATGGGCACTGATGGGCGGCACTGATGGGCACTGGTAGGTGACACTGATGGGCAATGATAGGTGGCACTGATGTGCAGCACTGTTGTTGAGGCACTGATAGGTGGCACTGTGGGCACTGATGGGTGGCACTGTGGGCACTGATGGGTGGCGCTGGTGGGCACTGGTAGGTGGCACTGCTGCCTATTGCTAGGTGGCACTGGCAGAGGGCACAGGTGGGCACTAAGGATCTGGTGGCGCTTGTCGTGATCGGGAATGATGTCCCTCTCACGGCCGGTGGTAATCATCTTTTTTTTCCTCCTCACGCTGTCAGCGCGAGGAGAAAAAATAGCCGATTACCGGCTCTGTTGATGTCACATGGTCAGCTGTCATTGGCTGACAGCTGATCATGTGGTAAGGGGTCGGGATCGACCCCTTACTCCGATCTGTGATTAGGCGAGTCTCATAGACTCGCTGATCACAGAGCGTGCCGCACGCACCCTGCAGGGGGCGCGCAGGCCGCTCGTGCACGGGACGACGTCAATGGACGTAGTCCCGGCAAAGCAGGTCCGCGCTGTAGCCGTCATTCAGCTATAGCGTGGATCTCTAGTGGCTAAACAAGTACACAATGTAAACTCTATTAATTCGCAAGTGTCAGAAAATTAATATAAACGGCGCTAGTAGTGGTGATAGGTGGCCCTGTGTTTGACCAGTGAATATTGAGTGATATCAAAAGCACAAATAATATATATCAAACACAACAATAATTAATATATATAATCACCCTGTATCACAGAAATATAAGTACAAAAACAGAAAATAGAAATTAGTGAATAAAGTCCATCAATAGAAGAGACACCGTGACTGATGTGCAGGTTTCTAAAAGATGTCCACCAAAATCAAACATGCCAGTGATTCCTCTCCTTTTAGATTCAAAACTCACCGGATAAATATGCCTCACACTCTCGTGTTTTGGCAAACAAGCGTGATAAACCTCACAATCAGGTTTAAACGAAAGATCCAAATTCCATCCGTATGTATACCATTTCACTTTTTCCCCGCTCAAGATCTTCCCCTAGACCAATGGTTCTCAACCTTTCTTGTGTCGTGACCCCTTGATAAAATTCCCCAAGATGTGGGGACCCCTAACAGTAAAATTATTTTCATAGCGTGGGTTGTTGGCACCCAAGGCAAGACAAGTGATTTGCGCCCATAACCCACGGACATTTAGCGCTCCCTGAGTCCTTTCCACTCGTACAGTATTAAAACCCCTTATGGTACATTTTAGGATGTACCACTCTTTCTCTTTGTTCTCCTTTCTTTCCCCTTTATCTCTTTCTATCCCAATTTCTTGATTTTTTTTTTCCCCTTTCCCTCTCTTTAGCCGTCGTTCTTGTTCTCGTATTCTTTCTCTCCCTTTTCTTTGTTCCTCCTCCTCTTTTCCTCTCCATTCCATGTATTCTCTATTTTATTTTCTCTTACTCCATGGTGGGGGGGGAATGGGATGAGTGGCAGTGCTGGCGGGAGTTGAACGAGTGGCAGTGTTGGTGGGGGGTGGGATCAGTGGCAGTGCTGGGGGAAGTTATGATCAGACAACTTGCTCTTGATCAAGGTCATCTGCTGATCTGAGAACTGTAGTGGGGACTTTTAATGGCAACTATAATCACAGGTAGTGTTACTCACTGTGTCTCCGACTTTGTGGTTACTCGCAGCAGTGACACCTATGCCGAAATCAGGAGATAGGGTCTCCTCCAGCCTCTCCCACTTCACATTCCTCCCCAGTCAGCTGACCTTTAGTCTCTACCCCCCAGCCATGCTGTGAACTGAATGGGCGGCTGCGAAGAGGCTGAGTGGGTGGTCACCGGCTCCAGGAACTGCCCAACTGTACGGCCACAAAAAGGCTGGGAGAGCGGTGCGGGATTCAGGAACAGCCCAGGATTCGGTGACCCCTGGCAAATCGTCATTTGACCCCCGGGGGGGTCCCGACCCCCAGGTTGAGAACCACTGCCCTAGACCTTTCTTCACTGATGATGCCATCAATATCACTTGATCTCACTTCTTCCCCCAGGGAGGTGTACGCTCCCGGCTTCCCCCAGGGGAGGAGGACAATGTAGAACCCTCTCTTTGTTTTCCCTCCTCCGGCGCCTGTTGCACATTGAATCCCCCTGGGTGACTGTTATGTGTGCAGACTCTGCTCCCCTCTATACTTATATTTTGGTGGACATCTTTTAGAAACCTGCACATCAGTCACGGTGTCTCTTCTATTGATGGACTTTATTCACTAATTTCTATTTTCTGTTTTTGTACTTATATTTCTGTGATACAGGGTGATTATATATATTAATTATTGTTGTGTTTGATATATATTATTTGTGCTTTTGATATCACTCAATATTCACTGGTCAAACACAGGGCCACCTATCACCACTACTAGCGCTGCTTATATTAATTTTCTGACACTTGCGAATTAATAGAGTTTACATCATTTACACATTTAAAGTGGCAGCTTTGGAAGCTTTCACACTTCTGCACATATTTTGATACAACTTTTTTTCACACACAGTTTTTGAGGCACTTATTTTCCTAAGCGCAGTGGTGGGTACTCAGGGTGGGCGCCACAGATTACTTGATTACCATCAGTCACATAAACAAGTACACGCCCTATTCACCCGATTTATATGGGCCAATAAAAAACACAGCATACGAAAGACCCAAGTTTTACTTCCTAAACAGCATGGAGGTTTGGCGCTACCAGACATCAGACAATACTTTCAGGACACCCATCTAGGTCGCACACTGGACTGGAGACGCAACATGACAACTAAACTTTGGGTGCAGATAGAGCAAGCTCAAACGATATACTATTAAAGAGCGCGCTCTGGTGTTATGACTCTCTCCCTTTGGGACTGAAATTGCATCCCCTATTGGGTACCACATTACGCCACAGTAGTCAGGTAACCATCCAATCATCCCTTACCTCGAGCAATTCTCCACTATACCCGATTCTGGGACACCCAAACTTCACACCGGGCCTCCAACCCACTGAATTTGACACCCTGAGGAGCTCGGGCTCCGATCATGCCGCCTAGTTTGTGACAGCGGGATGCTGGCCTATCTTACCAGAACTGACTGATGCGACAGGCAAATATCAACTCCCCTTTTGGAAAGCGGTGCAATTGCACCATTTCCTACACTTGATCCCTGACCCTCAAGACTTCTCCCGTCAACTGACGACCTTTGAAGAGTATTGCTCAGGAACTGAACCACTAGCGAAAACTCTCTTCAAAATGTACACACTACTCAACACACCTTCCACACAACCCCACCTGCCCTGTTTAGATAGGTGTGAGAGCGATCTAAACCGCAAATTCTCAGAGACACAATAACAAAAAATCATCAGCTGTGCCATTAAATTGTCCTTGTGTACCAAAATACAGGAGACAAATTATAAAATTCAGTCAAGATGGTACCTTACCCCATCCAGATTACACAAGTGCTTCCCTGCCACCTCAGATTGCTGTTGGCGATGTGGGGAGGAGGAAGGTTCATTGCTCCACATTTTCTGATCCTGCCCCAACCTGCAGAATTTCTGGAGGGAAGTTCGAGGCATCACTCAGAAATTCACGGAATATGTGATCCCAGATGATGCAGCGTTCTTCCTCCTACATCTGTCAACAATCCCGATTAAAAAATACAAAAAATCAATAATGCGTCATTTACTAAATGCCGCCAAGGCATGTATACCGCTTCACTGGAAGCAACAGTGCCCACCGACCATTGCAGGTTGGCTGCGGAAGGTGGAAGAAAGGAATAGGATGGAGGACTTTGTCCTCACCGCGCAGCACAACCGTGAGAAATACTCAGAAACCTGGACTATTTGGAACATTTTTATTTACTCAGAAGAAGGAACATCTCTCCTGAGGTCATAGCTTGCCAACAGACATCTACATAACTCTGGAGCACAGATCGTTCCCCTACGCCAACCCTCGCTCTGGCTGACCCCCCCCCCCCCGTCCCCGTCCCCCTCCCTTTTCCACTTCTACCTCTTTCTATCACTATTCTTTTCCTCCCTGCCTTCCATTAACTGTACATTTTGAGGAAAAAGTGAAAAAGTAGGGAAGAGGTCCTGTTGCCCTTGGACACACGTGAAAAACTGTAATACATCAATCCATATGTTGTATGCTAACCACACCTTTGTACTGCAATGTTCGGATGTATAATGTTTACTGTACTCTGATACACTGAACAAAGTGTCTGTAACATATACTGCATTTTCAGATTGTCGGTTATGTTGGGATCTCTCCCTTCATTGGTGCTTAATAAAACTTATATTTGAAAAAAAAAAAAGGCAGGAAGAGTTCAGAGAGAAGTCGATATCTCATCCAAGTTTGTCAACGTGGAATCCAATCTAGCAGGGAAGAGAAGACAGTGAGCTTGGAACACGTGTAATAAAAGTAGTATCACAAGCTTTAGACTGCACGCTTGGATTGCTGAATTCAGGTTTTGCCTACATCTAGAGACTGACCATAACAATCAACTTGCAGGTGGACAGACAGACAGGGATGCTGTACCAAAACTAGGATGCTGGAATGAAACCAGCAGCTGTCAAAGAACAGGAGTGTTTACACGCTCCTGACGGGGGAATTGGAAGACTGCCCTAAAAAGGGCAGCTTGCGAGGGGGCGAGGAGATGGATGACTGCCATAAAAAGGGGAGCATTGGTCGGGTAGGCACGGGAGAAAGAAGATGGCCCTGAAAAGATTAGCTTGGATGGGGTAGGGATGGGAGATGGAAGACTGCCCTGAAATGGACAGCCTGGGAGAAGGTGACAGATAGATGACTGCCCTGAAAAGGGCAGAATGTCTGGGATAGGGGAGGAAGATGAAAGACTGCCCTGAAAAGGGCAGCCTGGGAGGGGGTGGGCAGATAGAGGACTGCCCTGAAAAGGGCAACCTGGGTGGAATAGGGGTGGGAGATGGAAGAGGCAGGCAAGGTTCACAATAGTTAGGGACACATCCCTAGTCAAAAGGCAGGACGAGTTCAGAGAGAAGTTGATATCTCATCCAAGTTCGTCAACGTAGAATCCAACCTAGCAGAGAAGAGAAGATAGTGAGCTTGGAACACATGTAACAAAAGCAATATCACAAGCATTAGACTGGAAAGGCATTTGGGGGGTGGGGGGGTAGATGCGAGACCTGGAAAGGGAAGTCTGGAAAGGGCAGTCTGGGTTGGGGGGTGATGCATTCAAATCCATCCATGTTCCAACCTTAATAAAGTGAATCTATCATTCTTATATTGTGCAGCAATTTTTTTATACTCAGCACAAAAAAAAAAAAAATGAAATCATCACACATATTAGAACTGTAGAGTGATCACACATATCTCCAATTCCACACCTCAATGAATAGGTATAAACAGCCTAATGTGGGTCTATCATTTTATTTTATTTAAAGCTGTTTTATACTAATTCACTACACTATGGAGTGTGTTATACTCTTTTTCCATGTGGGCTGCTTGACTTTCCTGGAGGACCAAAAGAATTGGGAGTATTAAACTGCAGTGGAGAAGGGTGACATCTGGTGGCCTTTTTTATTATTACACCCTGCCTTTTATGATCAGCTTAAAGCGGAGTTCCACCCAAAAATGGAATGGAAAAATGGAACTTCCGCTTTTCGGAATCCTCCCCCCCCTCCGGTGTCACATTTGGCACCCTTCATGGGGAGGGGGGGGGCAGATACCTGTCTAATCCAGTTATTTGCTCTCACCTCAGGGCATAGATTAGCTGCAGTATCCGCGGATATCTACGCCATGTCCGGTGCCTCCTCCGTCCCCCCCGCTGTCTTCTGGGAGACGTTTTAGCACTAAAAATAGCGACTGTAAAGTGCTTCAAAAAATACCTCATGTGCAGTCCCAGTGTGAAAGCCAGAGTGCTTTCAGACTGGGGTGCTGCACTGGCAGGATGTTAAAAAAAAAAGTCCTGCAAGCAGCATCTTTGGGGCGCTTTAGGAGCGGTGTATATACTGCTCCTAAAGCGCCCCTGCCCATTGAAATCAATGGACAGGGCCGCCGAAGCGACTGCAAAGCGCCTCGGCAGCGGTGCTTTGCGGGCGCCTTTAACCCCTTATTCGGGTCCGATCGCCTGCAGAAAAGGTATGTATTCCTATTTTTTTCTTCACAGGGCTAGAAAGGTTAGTGTTAGATTGTGGATGTCTGTAGATGAAGGGATTTTAGTTTTAGGGTGGACTTCTACTTTAATTATTCTTATGTTATTTATTATTGCACATATCAATTTTTGGGGGACTTTGCACAGTATTTATGAATTTTGTTTGCATAAATATTTTCTTATGGTAACACATTGTACTGATCGGAGGATTTATCGTATCCATTTAGTATTGGATTTTTTCTGACGTGTTTGTTTATTCACACATATTAAAGTTTGCTGCTTTCTCAATACTTTATTAAAAAATATCTTTTTCAATATTTGGAAATTTTGCACTTAGGCAAGGTTCCCACTTGTGCGTGTGGCTGCGGGAATCATAGGGATTCCTGCACCCACAGTGAAAATGCACTGCTCTGCGCAAACGTGCAGGCTGCCATTCACTCTGAATGGTACCCCCACACTTGTAAAATCTCAGGGCGGGTGCGGGAACCGCAGGGTAATAGCACAGTCAAAAAGACCATGCCATTTTCCTGAGGCTGCGTTTTTGAAAAGGGGCATGCACCTCTTTTTTGTGGAAACTCAGCCCATTCACTTAAATGGGCTGCTCTGCCCCCGCAAAAGCGTATAGGTAAACCTAGCGTAAGTGAAGAAGTTTACACACACAGAAGTGTATGTGCGTTTTATTACAGGTACATATAAAATGTCAATTTACATATATTATACATTCACATTAGTCCCTGCCCTCAAAGAGCTTATAAGCAAAGGTCCCTAAATCACATTCATATAACATACTATGGATAATTTAGACAGGAGCCAATTGACCTACCAGCATGTCTTTGGATTGTAGGAGGAAACTGGAGTACCCCGGAGGAAACCCACGCAGGCACAGGGAGAGCATGCAAACTTTAAGCAGTTAGTGCCGTGGTTGGGATTTGAGCCCAACCTGAACAACCCTAGTGCTGCTAGGTGAACATGGTAGTCACTTAGCCACTGTGTGTGTTTTCATATCTATTTGTGTGTGTTTTTGTATGTGTGTGTGTGTGTGTATGCAGTGGTGGAACTACCAGGGCCACAAAGGTCGCACTTGAGACTTGGCTCTAGACTACCGTCACTGTGGGGAGTCCCATGAAAGCAAGAACATGTGAAAAGGTTCTGCTGTGGATCAGTGGGAAGGGCCCAAGCTCAAAGGAAAGGGCCCTGGGACTGGTGGAGGGGGGGGACCTTCATGTTTTTTTGCACTGGGGCCCTGAAAGTTCTAGGTACGCCTCTAGTTTGTAGACTCTATAACTTTAACACAGACTAAATGATATACACTGATTTGGGTTATTATTTTACCTAAGGAATGTAGCAGAATACATTTTGGCCTGAAACACCAAAAAATAAAAAATCCAGTGGTGATTAACCAGTTCCCGCCTGCGCTATAGCCGAAATACGGCTACCGCGTGGGCTTACTTTGTCGGTAGGGCGTCTATGGACATCCTCCCTTGATCGGGCTGCCCGTGTGCCCGCTGTGCTGCATGGGCGGCTTGCTCTGTGATCGCTGCATCCTTAGGACACAGCAGATCAGGATAAAGGGCCAATCACAGCGGCCCTTTACCACATGATGAGCTGTGTCCAAAGACAGCTGATCACAATGTAAATACAAGCCGGTTATCAGCATTCCTTTCCTTATGCTGACAGCGGGAGGAGAGGAGAGCCGATAACCGGCCTGTGTTAAAGAGACGTCTACACTGATAATCAGGGCATCGATTAACAGTGCAGTCCCCACAGCGCCTACCAGTCCTGCCTATCAGTGCCTATTAGTGCCTCCTCATCAGTGTCACCTATCAGTGTCACCTATTAGTGCCACCTGTCAATGCCCTCAGTGCCATATATCAGTGCCCATTAGTGCTGCGTATCAGTGCTGCCTCATCAGTGCCCGTCATTAAAGGAGAAAAATTACCTGTTTGCAAAATTTTATAACAAACTATGATAAACATTTTTTTTTTCCTCAAAATTTTCTGTCTTTTTTCCTTTGTTTAGCAACCCAAAAAAAAAAAAAACAGTGGTGATTAAGTAACACCAAAAGAAAGTTTTATATGTGTGAAAAAATTTTTTTTTAATTTCATATGGATACAGTGTTGCATGCAATTGTCATTCAAAGTGTGACAGCACTGAAAGCTGAATATTGGCATGGGCAGGAAGGGGGGTAAAAGTGTCCAGTTGGCAAGTAGTAAAGGAGAAGTAACGCCAAGGCACCTTTGGTTGTACTTCTTCTGTGAATCACAGGAGTGCAGTTTCTTCTGCACATCTGTGATCCGTTAAGCCTGCTGTCTGCGGACGTCATAGATTGGGTCCTGGCTGGGGAAAGATCCTGATCAGGTCAGGATCCACCCAGGAGCCTGGATTGCCACCTGGCTCAGCCTTTCAGCTGCGCCACAGGGAAACTGAGCCAGTTCAGCTGCGCCACTCCCTCCCCACCCTAGCCTGGCGCTCCACTGAGTGTTGGAGGGGCAGAGCAGACAGCGGTGACTGACAGTCATGGCTCTCTGCTCAGAGCGGCAGGTAGAACTGAGTGAGCAGAGGTGTTTGATCACTCAACCTTAATGCAGATGGGTGAATCAAATTGATGCTACATCCACTTAGGTAAGTATGATTTTAAAAACAAAAAAAGACCCCCAAATTTTCTTTTAAATACAGAGAAAGCTCTATGTGTCTCAAAAAATGATAAAAAATGTGCGTACGTGTTGCATGACTCAGTAATTTTCATTCAAAGTGTGCCCGTGCTGGAAAACTGAAAATTAACCTGGGCAAAAAGGGGGTAAAGGTGTCCAGTATTAAAGTGGTTACTTATGGCTGCATATTACCCCAAAATCTACCTTTTGTCTTGAATTCCATATTAAAAAAAATATAGCACTGAACATTCTAGTATGTGAAGGTGCCCAGGCACTTCTGTTCTGCACCCACAGATCTGTACACCTGCAGCGTAAGATTATCTAAGGCACTGCTGGCTAGTCCCATGCGATTTTTGTCTAATGTGCTGCTTGCTCTTACTCTTCACTGCATGCTTCTCAATTCATTCTGTTGATTTGTTCTTCTTCCACCTCTCCTGCAGCTTCTTCGGTATTCCCTCACCAGTCATCAGATCACCAATCATCAAGGGGTGGGCTCTGACGCGAGGAAGCAAAGCCCTGCCTTTAACGCGATGGTCACCTCCACAATGAGAAACAGTGCAGACCAAGTCAGTAAAAGGAAAAGATCAGCTTCAGGAGGACCACTGGTGAGACTGATGTCTAGCTTTGTTTCCATCTGCAAGCCAGACAAAGCTTTTACAGTTGTTTTACTTCTATTTTCTTGTTATCGAACTAGTTATACAAGTAAACATTCATATTGGGCAATGGTTTGCCAAAGCACTATGGTTAGCTAAAGAGACAGCATGGCAAAGCAGCTTTCTTCGCAGTTCCCATTGTCTAATTGAAACCTCTTACTAAGCCATCTCATATGGTAGGAGTCACTTTTGTGATGCGATCATGATGTTAAAAGGACACCAGAGCTCTACCTCTCTGTCTATTTTTGACATTCTAATCTCAATTCAGTGAGATCTGTACCTGTTTTAGTATTGCTGACCTCTTCTGAAAATGCTATTTTCCTAGCTGTCTCTTGCTTAAGATTTTCTGGGTGATTGACGTGCATATAGAAGGTGAAGTCAGAACTCTTGGTCTGCATACTTTTTCTGGGTTAGTAAGACAGAAAACATTAAAGCCATTGGATCCACATGACAACCAGGCAATTAGTATAAAAGAAATATGGGGGGTTACCATGAACTCATTCTAGAAATACTATTTGCCTGGCCATCATGGTGTAGCTTCAGTATCTTGAATTGCTGAACCCAAGCAAATATGAAGAACTTTTGACTCAGAATGACAGCCGAGACTTGCTGTGTAAATACAGCAGCTGGCTGTAGCCACCACTGTTAAAAATGGACCTTCTAATCAGTGTTTGTAAACATTGTTCAGTGACTTGATGCAAAAGTACAAAATAACATTATCATTGCCCTCCGCATCCACTGCCCCTCTTTTGCCAAAGAGATGGAGGTTCACCTCTCTTTTATCCACCATTTGGTCACTCAGTAGTTCATCTAGGTGTCCATGGGACATAATCTGGGGACTGATGAGGAAGATGACCTTACAAATGTCTGGAATACCTATTGAGATGCCTGTTGTAATTCCCAAGCCAAATAAAGATCAGTTGAGGTGCTCTAACTACAGACCACTTTCCTTGCTGAATTTAGATGTGAAGCTGCTGGCAAAAATATTGGCCACTTGAGTAAGACCTTTGCTCCATGGGTTATTTGGCCCTAAACAAGCAGACTTTGTGTCTGGCAGGGAAGCAAAGGACAAAATCACTTAGGCTCTTAATCTAATCTATGTAGCTCACACACGAAAGATCGAGGGTCTTCTCATGTCTATAGATGCAAAGAAGACCTTTGACCGAGTAGCTTGAAACTACATGCTGGAGACCTATAAATTTGTAGGCTTGGTCAGGTCCGCCTGTCATTTTTTTAGGCGGACCTGAACAGACCCTCCATAGACCTCTATGGAGCGTCGGATGTCAGCGGTGACATGTCCGCTGAAATCCGACCCGCTCCAATCCGAAAAAGTGTAACGGAGGAAAAACCTACTTTTCCATCCGTTTTCGGATGGGATCGGGTGACAAAGGACTCTACGGTCCGTCGTCATCCGATCCCCCATGGGGAGAGCGGCACGGTGACAGTCATACCTGAGCAAGCGGATGTTCACGGGGCGGATCATCACGGATCTGTCCCGTATGAAAGGACCCTAAATCGGAAGCAATGAACATTGACTGTACTGACCACGACCATTGCGACAGTACGTGATAACTGCCCCTTTAAGTGGGAAGCCTCAGCACTTAAAGAGGAGTTCCAGGCTGTAAAAAAAATTAAGTCAGCAGCTACAAATACTGTAGCTGCTGACTTTTAACATAAGGACACTCGCAATGTCGGCACCCCGAGCCAATTCGTCAGTCGGCTTCAGGTGCAGGCACCGGCATCTGTAGTAAGGGAAACAGGAAGTGAAGCCTTGCGAGTTGCGCTGCACTTTCTGAATGTGTGCCCCAGAAGACAGCAGGGGGAAGGAGGTGAGGCCGGAAATGTCTTAGATCGCCATGCGGCGATCTTACCCGGAAGTGGGAGTGGGTACCTGTCAAGACCAGGTACCCACTCCTCCCCAAAAAGTGCCAAATGTGGCAGTGGAGGGGGGGTGGGTTGTGCGAACAAGCAGAGCTTCCCTTTTTGGAGCTCCGCTTTAAGTATCTTGGAATATGCCTGACACCCCGCCTAATGATGATCCTTGAGCGCAATTTTTCACCGCTCATTAAAGCTATTGAGCGTAATCTTCAGTTATGGCTTCTTGAATATTTTTCATGGTTCAGACGCGCTGCTATTATCAAAAGGACAATGTTATCAAAATTATTATACCTGCTGCGCACGTTACCTATCAAAGCACCTCATAGTTTTTTTTTAGGAATCTCCAATCCATCCAACTCAAATTTATCTCTCATACAATCTCGCGGATGTATGCCCTGTTGGCTGTTCCTCAGGAGGATTTCCAGCTGTCGTTTTCTCAAAAGTGGGAGTTAGACTTGGATATAACTTTTTCTAAGGAACAGCATAACAATATAATACATTTTTTTTTTTAATCCTCGCTCTGTATGAAAATACAGGAAACAAACTTCAAGATTCTCAATGGTATCGAACCCCAGCTCTCCTTCCCAGGTACCTCTGATAGATGTTGGCGATGTCAGGAGAAGTGTGGGATGCTAGTACATATTTTTTGGTCATGCCATAGAATTATGGGTTACTGGAGGGAGGTCCAAAGAATCATTCAAAATTTTGTGATTATGAGGTCTCCAAGGACCCAGCCTTTTTTCTGTTGCATGACATACAAACATTATATTCTGTGCCGCCTTCTGAATGCAGCGAGATCCTGTATTCCTCTTAGATGGAAAAAGACACAACCACTTTCAGTGGGCATGTGGCTCAGGAAGGTGGAGGAGCTGAATCGATTGGAAAACTTGGTTTGGACAGAAAGGCAGAAACAAGAGAAATATAAGGAAACATGGTCTCGCTGGAACTCCTTTATCAATTCAGAGGAGGGAAATACTCTCATTGATGGGAATCCAAATGGTTGAAGGAATGAGGAAATTATGTCCTTCAACCAGTCGGATTTCGGGATGAAGTATGGCTTGGGTTTTTGAGTTGTAACCCCTCGAGGTGGGGGATGGACGGGAGGGGAGAGAGAGGAGAGGAGGAAAACTATTATTATGTGGTGTGGGGGTGGGTTTTTTTCTTCCCAGTGGGAGGGGGGTGAGGGTTATGCCGAGTACACACGGTCGGACTTGCTAACGGGATAACCTCCGTGTCATGAACAGGTGTGACCAGAACCGTGTGATCTGCGACAGAGGACACCAAAACGTATATATAAGTGAAAATATAATAATTTATTAAAGTGAGTGAGTAATATAGTACAACCAACCCAATATGACACAGTGCAATAACCAACCACAGACAGAGACCCACAAAAAACAACAGACAGATAAGTACAATAAATGGGAAATACCAGGATCATAAACAATAGCCAGGCCAGGGTCATACACAGCAGATCAGCAGATGGACAGGGGATGTTCCAGAGACATAAACGTAAGCCAGGCCAAGGTCATACACAGGGAGATCAGCAGATGGGGTATGGAACACAGGACAGGGAGAGGATGGATGGGTCAGACTGCAGGCAGGGATGCAAGGTAACAAGTGGGACAGGATAGGGATCTGGACGGGGAGACAGGATCAGGGTCAGGGCACAGGATCAGGTTCAGGGCACAGGATCAGGTTCAGGGCACAGGATCAGATCGCTAGCAGGTCAGGAGGCAATGAAGAAACCAAGGCAAACATGTGAGTGCTTGCCGGGTATTTATAGGCCTGTGATTGACAAGTATATATATAGTGTAGCGCTATGTGTATGAGTAGATAAGAATGAAATGTTAAAATCAAGCCATCCTGCAATGGCCAGAAAACAAACAAAAAATTTGTTTAGAAAAAGTGACTTAATGAAAAAAATTGGTTGCACTAATACAAAATCACATATAAAGCATAATAGAAAAACACCAGTGAAAAAGTGAAAACAGGATCAAAATGTAAATCAACCATAAATAAAGTCCATATGAATAAGATGTGTCCTTGATGGAAATCAAAAACCACCACCAACAGTCTCTGAGGATTAGCTGATGAGGACAACAACAGGGTGTCACTGGTGGGTGAGATGGAGAAACACCAAATCCAATGTGACGTCTATGTGTGTGTCAAAACCACCACCATAACATCTGAGGAGGCTTACCAGACGCAAAGGACTTGAAAAGACATACGTCTTACAAGTCACAAAAAGCTTGTTTAACCACCGAGGCTAGCAGGATGAAAACATCGGGTATCCAAAAACTTCAATTAGAGGGGAGGGAGGGTCTGTCGACAGATGGTATACGATCGTAAACAGCTTAAATGGTATCAAACGCGGTGATCATAGGAGGTCCACCCAACATGTTTCGGCTGATCAGCCTTCATCTGGGGTGAAGGCTGATCAGCCGAAACATGTTGGGTGGACCTCCTATGATCACCGCGTTTGATACCATTTAAGCTGTTTACGATCGTATACCATCTGTCGACAGACCCTCCCTCCCCTCTAATTGAAGTTTTTGGATACCCGATGTTTTCATCCTGCTAGCCTCGGTGGTTAAACAAGCTTTTTGTGACTTGTAAGACGTATGTCTTTTCAAGTCCTTTGCGTCTGGTAAGCCTCCTCAGATGTTATGGTGGTGGTTTTGACACACACATAGACGTCACATTGGATTTGGTGTTTCTCCATCTCACCCACCAGTGACACCCTGTTGTTGTCCTCATCAGCTAATCCTCAGAGACTGTTGGTGGTGGTTTTTGATTTCCATCAAGGACACATCTTATTCATATGGACTTTATTTATGGTTGATTTACATTTTGATCCTGTTTTCACTTTTTCACTGGTGTTTTTCTATTATGCTTTATATGTGATTTTGTATTAGTGCAACCAATTTTTTTCATTAAGTCACTTTTTCTAAACAAATTTTTTGTTTGTTTTCTGGCCATTGCAGGATGGCTCGATTTTAACATTTCATTCTTATCTACTCATACACATAGCGCTACACTATATATATACTTGTTGATTTTTTACTTCTTTGTCTTAGAGGTGTGTTAGCTGCTTATTGTGTAAACATTATTTTTCAACATCTTTGTAGCAGCGCTGTACTCATCCCCTATCTATAGGCCTGTGATTGGCCTCAAGTGACACCTGATTGTAGGAGGTACTGTCTGCTCCACACTGCCAGGATCCATCCGCTGGTGGATGCCGATACTGCGGCCCAAAGATGACATAACATTAACAGGGAAAAGCTCTCCTGACAGTTCCAAACTGCCAGGAGACACCTGCTGGTGGACCTCAGTACTGCATGCCAAATAATAGATATTACCAGCTGATGGAACATTTCCTGACAGTACCACCCCTCAAAGGAGCGGCCTCCGGACGTCAGGGGTACGTCAGGCTGGGCAACAGGCACTTCAGGCTGGGCATCAGGCACCTCAGAGCAGACAGCGGGCACATCAGGGCAGACAGCGGGCTCTGGGTCCTCGAGCTGGACAGCAGGCTCTGGGTCCTCAAGCTGGGCAGCAGGCTCATCGGACTGGACAGCGGGTACCGAGACATCAGACCAGGCAGCAGGTACTGGACCTTCAGACTGGGCAGCAGACACAGGCGCTGGCACATCAGGCAGAACAACAGGTGGTGGCACAACAGGCTGAACAACGGGTGCATCAGACTGGGCAGTAGTCACTGGAGCGTCAGACTGGAACATGGACACTGGGATGTCAGGCTGAGCAGCAGGCACTGGGACCTCAAACTGGATAGAGGGCACAGGCATTGGTACAACAGGCTGGGCAGCGGACAGGAGCACCTCAGGCTGGGCAGCGGACAGGAGCACCTCAGGCTGGGCAGCGGACAGGAGCACCTCAGGCTGGGCAGCAGACGGTGGCACCTCAGGCTGGGCAGCAGACGGTGGCACATCAGGCTGGGCAGCAGACGGTGGCACATCAGGCTGGGCAGCAGACAGTGGCACATCAGGCTGGGCAGCAGACGGTGGCACATCAGGCTGGGCAGAAGGTGGCACATCAGGCTGGGCAGAAGGTGGCACATCAGGCTGGGCAGAAGGTGGCACATCAGGCTGGGCGGATGGTGGCACATCAGGCTTGGCAGCAGACGGTGGCACATCAGGCTTGGCAGCAGACGGTGGCACATCGGGCTTGGCAGCAGACGGTGGCACATCGGGCTTGGCAGCAGACGGTGGCACATCAGGCTGGGCAGCAGGCATGGGCACTCTAGGCTGGGCAGCAGGCATGGGCACTTCAAGCTGGGCAGCAGGCATGGGCACTTCAAGCTGGGCAGCAGGCATGAGCACTTCAAGCTGGGCAGCAGGCTCATCAGGCTGGGCAGTGGGCTCATCAGGCTGGGCAGTGGGCTCATCAGGCTGGAGAGCGGGCACATCAGGCTGGAGAGCGGGCTCATCAAGCTGGAGAGCAGGCACTGGTACTTCCGGCTGGAACACTGGCACCTCAGGCTGGAACACTGGCACCTCAGGCTGGAACACTGGCATCGAGACATCAGGCTGGAAGGCAGGCACCGAGACATCAGGATGGAGGGCAGGCACCGAGACATCAGGCTGGAGGGCAGGCACCGAGACGTCAGGCTGGAGGGCAGGCACCGAGACGTCAGGCTGGAAGGCAGGCACCGAGACGTCAGGCTGGAAGGCAGGCACCGAGACGTCAGGCTGGAAGGCAGGCACCGAGACGTCAGGCTGGAATTCAGGCACCGAGACGTCAGGCTGGAAGGCAGGCACCGAGACATCAGGCTGGAAGGCAGGCACCGATACATCAGGCTGGAAGGCGGACACATCTGACTGGAAGGTAGGCACGTCAGGCTGGAAGGCAGGTACATCAGGCTGGAAGGCAGGCACCGAGACATCAGACTGGAAAGTGGAGACATCAAGCTGGAAGGCAGGCACCGAGACATCAGGCTGGAAGGCAGGCACAGAGACATCAGGCTGGAAGGCAGGCACAGAGACATCAGGCAGCAGACTGGAAAGGAGGATTGGGATATGGCAGAGAAGAGGTAACAGTAGCTGGAGGAAGTTCCTGTGGGTTTGTGGGCAGCTAAGAAGAGGCAGGTGGGTTAAATGCAGGATAGGTGCAGCGGGTGGAGACAGGGTATTGATATTTGGTGGGAAGCATGGTATATTGGGCTGAAACGGAGGTTGCCATGGGTGAAGGGGAAAAAGACTCCTGGGCAGGCAGGTGTCTAATAGCAGGTCTGGGTTGTGAAGAGCTGACCGAGGCTGGAAATAATAAGTCTGACCATGCCTGTAGTACAGGTTGAACAAACGTGGGTTCACATACTGCCTGTCTAACCAGGGACTGCACCGAATCTATGCAATCCACTAGCACCTGTTTAGGACAAGCTGAATAATGCTCCAGAAAGTATACAGCATCATCCTCCAACAGCCACACCAGAGACTCCACCTGATCACTACTGAAGGGGGGAGAAAAATCATCACTTCCTTTAGGACTGCTAGACAAGGCTAGCTCAGCACACACCTGTATCAGGGGCTGAACGTTTTCAAACAGTAATCTACCCTGATCAACCAGAGAATGGGCCAGACGGATACACTTCAGGAGCTGATCCCTGGCCCACTCTTTCAATACCAGACGACAGTAATTGTTATCCTCCAATACCAGTGAGGCAAGGAGAACAACTGTTTCTGATTGCATTTTAGTAGCAGTAGCAGCACTACAATGTTTCCTCTGTGCAGTCACTTCTGGTCAGAGATGGCCTTGGTTTACTGTCATGAACAGGTGTGACCAGAACCGTGTGATCTGCGACAGAGGACACCAAAACGTATATAAGTGAAAATATAATAATTTATTAAAGTGAGTGAGTAATATAGTACAACCAACCCAATATGACACAGTGCAATAACCAACCACAGACAGAGACCCACAAATAACAACAGACAGATAAGTACAATAAATGGGAAATACCAGGATCATAAACAATAGCCAGGCCAGGGTCATACACAGCAGATGGACAGGGGATGTTCCAGAGACATAAACGTAAGCCAGGCCAAGGTCATACACAGGGAGATCAGCAGATTGTGTATGGAACACAGGACAGGGAGAGGATGGATGGGTCAGACTGCAGGCAGGGATGCAAGGTAACAAGTGGGACAGGATAGGGATCTGGACGGGGAGACAGGATCAGGTTCAGGGCACAGGATCAGGTTCAGGGCACAGGATCAGGTTCAGGGCACAGGATCAGGTTCAGGGCACAGGATCAGGTTCAGGGCACAGGATCAGGTCGCTAGCGGGTCAGGAGGCAATGAAGAAACCAAGGCAAACATGTGAGTGCTTGCCGGGTATTTATAGGCCTGTGATTGGCCGGAAGTGACACCTGATTGTAGGAGGTACTGTCTGCTCCACACTGCCAGGATCCATCCACTGGTGGACGCCAGTACTGCGGCCCAAAGATGATATACTATTAACAGGGAAAAGCTCTCCTGACAGTTCCAAACTGCCAGGAGACACCTGCTGGTGGACCTCAGTACTGCATGCCAAATAACAGATATTACCAGCGGATGGAACATTTCCTGACACTCCGTCGGCATTTCAGACGGAAAAATTTAGAACATGTTCTATATCTAAGTCCGTCGGAAATTCCGACAGAAAAAGTCCAATGGGGCATACACACGGTTGGAATATCCGACCAAAAGCTCCCATCGGACTTTTCCTGTCAGAAATTCCGACCATGTGTAAGCAGCATTAATATTTATTCCATGGGAATTTCCATACATACCTATGCACCTGAGGGAATTTGGGGTAGGGTTTTCTAAGTACATGACCGGGGTGAGGAAATTACTTTGACAAACAAGATGATATGTTGTGAGCAAATTGGTTATAACTCTTTGCTCAGAAGATAATAATGTTTTTTGTTATTTTTACTATATATGACTGTGCTATCATGGAAAATGGTTTTCTTTTCTCTTTGTTTTTTCTTTTGTTTGAAAAGAAAGTTTAAAATTCAAAATCTTCTTGCCAGAATCTTCATAAACAATTTAGCGTCCACATTCAATAACGAAATAGGACAATAAGAGGCACATGGTCTTTTCCCGTTTTGGGGATTGCCACTATTACAGCTTCAGACATTGTTAGAGGGAGGGTATCGTCTCTCAATGAACTGAGAAGCTTTGTGTGAAAACGGGGTGCTAATTCATTGACGTATGTCTTGTAAAATTCCACGGGAAATCCATCCGGTCCCGGGGTCTTTCCTGGTTGCAAAGATGAGAAGGCTATCTAGACTCCCTTAAGGGTAATTGGCGAGTCTAAGCTGGCTCTATACTCATCTGTCAGCACTGGAAAGTCAATTGCTGTAAGATATGCCGTCAAATCGGATGGGGAGTAAGTAACGTCTGATTTATACAAACTCGTGTAATACTCAGCAAAGCATTCGATAATAGGGTTCGAATCCACTAGGATGTTCCCCGAAGGGGTCACAATATGGGGGACACTCATGGTCAGGGACTGTTCACGCGCCAACCAGGCCAAAAGCTTACCTGTGCGTTCACCCTGCTCAAAAATTCTCTGTGACTCTTGTAGTAGCTTTCTTCTAGTCAGGGATGTGCGTAGTAACAGAACCCAACCAGCCGCCCCTTGCATTGTACTGTAGTCCTGGGGGTCTTTGGTGGAAACATACTGTCATTCTAATCTGGTAGCCTCGTTTTCTGCTTGACTCATTTCAAACCTCATTCTACGACGTACTTAGCCAATGACAGCCTGACATTTTTCTCTACTGAAAGCCTTAAAGGCATCCCACACAGTCGCTTCCGCAGCCGAATCAGCGTTAGTGCTCCAGTACACAAGCATCTGCGTTTGGAAAGCATTGTCTACTTCTGGATCAACAATCCAGAATCTAGCGGCCTCCACAGCCTGTCCCCCTTATCCTGAGAGAGAAAGAGAAATCTGGACCAGTATTGGGGCATGGTTAGAGATTCCCAGAGGCATTATTAACATTCCGAACCCTGGCAGGGAGAGGACTCCCCACATAGGTCAGGTCTATGCGCGAGAATGTCTTGTATGTGGCAGAATGACATGTATATTCTCTGGATGTTGGATTCTTCCAACTCCAAACATCAACAAGTCTTCGCCCAAGATGCTAGGCCCGAATGGGAGCTCTTATCTGAGGACAGCCTTTCCAACCCAGGGTTGGATGCATATTAAAGTCTTCCATTATAAGTATGTTATCTGTGGTGAATGTAGACACCATAGATATTATCTTGTGGAGTAGTTTAGATAAGGCTGGAGGAAAATACAGACCATCCAGCACTATCTCAAGACCGTCTATTACAGCATGTACTATAACGTACTGTCCGTCTGGGTCCAGCTCTAAGTGTAACAGCTGAAGCGGCAGTGACTTCCGTACTAATATGCTCACCCCTCTGGCAAAATAAGAGTAACTAGAGTGGTAGTGGAAACCCACCCAGGGCTTTTTAAGGCCGAGTGTCTTACTGCCCACCAAGTGAGTCTTCTTAAAGGATACACAACTGAGGATTGTGATCCTTCAGGAAGCGAAAAACCAGAGACCTCTTGACAGGGGAGTTCAGCCCTCTCGTGTTCCAAGAGACTACAGTAAGATTAGACATGGAGAAAAGGGAAAACAACAGTAGTACCGGGGGAATGACAAATTCAAGAACCCAGGTGGATCGGCAGCATACATTCAGATGGCATATCATTATCTTGTGTGTCATGGATAGAAGTACAGTACATCATGCAGCTTCGGTATAGGCAAAACATTTAACAAGTCAGCAAACCAAAATTAACTCCCAAACTGAGGGTGGCCTGGATCCCCAAACAGATTATGGTGAAACTTCACCCCTCGGTGGGCAGTTTGAAGGAGAATGTAGTATGCAACAAATGATAACAGAGCCTCCTTACCATGGAGGGCCATAATGCTCATTCAGACGTGTAGGAGAATGTTTTATAATTCATTACCCAAGGATGAATGAGAGTTCATCGGTAACAGTGCCAGTGACAATAAGGCACAAGGTCTCGATCAATCAGAGGCACCCAGGAGGTATCATGAGGGTGTCATGCTCTTTGGACTGTATCCAGCCAGGATGCCGCTTTCTCCGGGGAGGTGAAGAACTTTACCCGATCTCCATTTTGCACTCTCAATCTCGCCGGGAACAGCATGCAGTACTTGATAATCTGTTCTCTCATGCGGGCTCAGATATGATCAAAGGTTTTCCTCAGGTGCTGCGTTTCAACTGAATAATCTGGAAACACCATGAGCTTGGCATTCTCTTATTTCATGTCTCCCACAGCACGGGCCTCCCGCAGCACAAGGTCACGATCATGAAAATTCAGCAATTTGAATATAAAACATGCATGGTGTGGCCCCTGAGGGACTCCTGGCAGTCGGGATGCAATGGGCCCTCTCCACTGCAAAGTGTGCTGAAAATTGGGCATTAAGCAGGAGCTGTCGCAGGAGGGTCTCAGTGAACATCATAGGGTTAGTGCCCTCTGCTCCTTCTGGGAGGCCCAGGATGCAGAGGTTATTCCACCGATTGCTGTTCTCCACATCCTCGACTCAGAATTCCAGGTTGATCTTGAGGGTATGAATTTCTGCCATGTGGTCCCTCTGAACATCCTCCAATGCTAAAATGTGTCTTTGCGCCTCCGCCATGCGGCCCTGAAGTCATCCATGTCCCTGCGGATGAGGCCAAGCTCTAGGTAGACGTGGTCCATTTTTTCACTGAGGGTGGATTGGTGCATAGTGATAGCCTGCATAAGGGCCTGAAAGTCCGCTGTGCCTGCTGCAGCAGTCGTCTCCCCCTCCGTTTGTGTGGCCATGCTGGCAGAGGTAATGGCGGTGGTGGCGGCAGCCCCCTTCACTTCCAGTTTCTTCTTGGAGCCGGTGGAGGTGCAAGCAGGACCGACACTACGGTCTCTATGCAGACCCGCTGGGTCCCAGGTGGTGCAGAGATGTGACAGGGCACTAGGAAGCGTTTCCTGCACCAGTGTAAGCCGAGGATTATGAGCTGGTCTGCAAAGCTTCTCTCTCAAGCATCCGCTCTCCACACCATCTTGGACATGCCTCATTGTTTGTTATTTTTAACTAAAAAAAAAAAAAAAAAACCGAGACTAGTATCACTCTAACTAAACTTAGCTTTCATTCCTTCCACACTTTTCTCTTTTTTTTCAACTAAGTATTTTTTTTTTTTTTTGTCTTTATGTGTTTTATTTTTTAATGTTGCATTAAAATGTGATAAATTGTAAATATTTACTAGTTTTGCTATTCTTTGTATAAAAAAAAATAATTTTAAAGTAAAATTTCTAACTTATTATCTATAGTAACACTTTTTTTTTTTTTAACAGTGGTCAAAGTAGAAAAAAGTGATTTTACATTTCTTCAATAGATTGCATAGAAAAAAAAAATAATAATAATTTTTGCATGACAATATTACCAAAAGAAAGCCCTGTTTTTATATACATATATATACTCATTATGGTAATTGAGATAGGACATGTGGACATTGTGGTTTTGTGTGCCATTGGTTATAAGGTGATTATGATATTTAATATGTGTCATACTTTTAACACCATAGGAGATATCCTCTATCAACGGGTAGGAGGTCGATGCCACACTTTGATTTTGCTCTCTCTTTTTACCTCTCTCTATTTGGTTTGGGGTGAGATCCCTACTTTCAGTAAGTGCTTCCCCTTTTATGGTTCTGACTAAGTTCAAACGGGATTATATATGGTAAGATAGTTAACCTCCTAGTCCTTTGTTTTTTGTTGCCAGGATGATTCTGAGATTTTTTATTCATTTTTTTTATGGTATTGCATCAAATATAAAGCTGCACCTACATCAAGCATGGCGCGCCATTACCTTATCTGATCCTGGAGGCATGTAAGTGGTTTTCTTTCCCTCTCTTCATTTTTTGAGGACATAATACATATGCTGTGCTGCTTACCTTGCATGTTTAGGCTTAATTAATTATGTTGTATTTTCTTGGATAGGCCTACTGTTTGTCAAGACATAACAGTCTTGAGGAAGCAGATTGCGAAACGTGTCAACCTCTTGACAGAACAGTACAAGATACTACAGTTTGGCCAACTGCTTATATTTATATATGAGCCCCACTCTTAATGTGTTTTATATATGTTATTTTTAACCTTTGTAATAAAATCTTTTGATATAATTTTGGTTGCTTCCTCTCCTTCTGATACCATTAAACAAAATACATTGTTCTCTTTTTCATATATATATATATATATATATATATAATTATTATTATTATAATATGTATAAGCTTGGGCAGCACAGAGGCTAAGTGGTTAGCACTTCCACCAAGAGCAGCACTAGGGTTTTTGGTTTAAATCCCAAACATGGCACTACCTCCACAGAGTTTGCATGTTCTCCCTGTGTCCGTGTGGATTTCCTCTGGGTAATCCTGTCTAAATTGGCCCTAGTATGTATATATATGAATGTAAACTAGGGATCTTAAATTGTCAGCTCCTTGAGAGCAGGGACTGATGTGAATGTACAATATACTGTATATGTAAAGTGCTGTGTAAATTGATGGCGCTATATACAGTAAGCACCTGTAATAAATAAATATAAATATTACTTTGTTATCCCTGAATAAATAGGCCCTTAGCAGAAATGTAAATATTTCTCAGGTCTATAAGGAGTATTGAGTTATGAGTGCAAAATTGGTTAACAATGAAAGAAGTATAACTGGAAGTGTCTACTAATGTAAATGTTGTCTTTTTAAATAATTAATTTATTTGCTTATAGCACCTGCCCATTTTAGTTATTCCCAGAGCAGGGAAGATGATTTTGCTGTAATTTAATATACAAGGACTTAAAGTAAACAAGTAATATTAAATAACATTGAAAAACCACAAATGTGGTTTCTTTCTCCCCCAAAAAATGCATTTCCTATTTCTTCCACAAGGTGGCACCTTCCTGACATAATGTCAAGCATTGTAAAGCAGATCTCCAGCTACCCCAAAAATCAATAGAGAATTGAACATGTATATTCAAGATCAAGTATATATTCAGCAGCAAAAGAGGTATCTTGTTTAACCACCTTTGACTCTGATACCAGCCTGAAGCCTTTCCTCTCCCTAGTCATGTGGCCTCCCCCTCACTGCCATCTTCATATATAATGCAGGACCATCGGTCCCGGATTACATGTGAAGACTTTGAAGTCCTACCCACCTTCCAAGGTTAAAGTGAGAAGAGAAGAGCACTGGCTTTTTAATCCCCCTAGACTAAACAAATATTCGGTCCTTACTATACTTAAAAAGTTCTTAATAGGAGATTTTTTCAGCTGATTTAACACACATTGCTGCGGGTTTGAAATCTGAACTCGCACGATTTCAACCTGGAAATACAGTCTGACTTTGGGGGGTGATTTGACAGACATCTGTGTGGATTCCTGCATAGATGTCTGTACAAATTGCCTCCCGAAGTTGCCAAAAGTAGTACAGGAACTGTATCGGCCGATGCCATTGCCGGCAAAAGCTGCCGATTTGGCATGCAACTTGACATGTCAAATCGCATGCCAAATCGTACCAATGTGAACCTAGGCTCAAAACTAGACACCAGGCATACAGCTAAGTACACAGATAAAATACATAAGGGAGATTTTTTTACCTTCCAAAAGGAATTGTTCCCGAAATTTTAGGGAACAAAAAAAAATATATATACCCTTGCAGTGGGGCTTTCTCATCTCATCTATGCCTGGGGTACCAAGAAAAAGAATGTTTCTTACCTTAAGGATGACCTTATGACCCTTCTGGTGAGGTTCTGAAAAAATGGAGAATCTCAAAACCGACAAGAAGGCACACTTGCAATCTGCTAGAGTGTCTTTTGTTGAGAATTGGGATGCTACTTACAACACTCAGATCTCCTAGGAGCCTCCCTGAAGGAGCATGACAGCACCCTCTCAAGTGCAGGTGTAAACAAAATTCCAAATAGTTTCAGCACAAAAAAAAAACGGCACTCATGTGCCCTATGCACAGTAACTGTTGGACATGTATTAGTGTGCACACACCTTGAGGTGTGTACACAAACTTGAGTGCATACTCATTACTGGTGTTGGCACCAAATAGCCTATAAAATGGAGCACTAGAGGGAGAGATTGCTGAGTGGTCTTCAGCTAGTTCCTGTTTACCTGTGACCTGAGCTGTTAATTCTACCTTCCCGTGTATGACCTGGCTTGCCTTCAGACATGACTCTATACCTTTGTCTACTTATTGTGACCTTCACCTGCCTATTTGACTCTGCTTACTGCATTGTACCTCTGCTGCCTGGCTGTCATTGATCTTGGCTTGTATCTTCAATGCTATTCCACCTTTCTGATTAAAAGTCATTACCAACTTTGTCCCTGACCTTGTGTTCTGACTGTGATACAGTCTTCTGATTTGGTACCTTTCTGCATGTTTGTTACCAACCTGTCAGGACCTTGATCTCTTGCTGGTGGCACTGTTCTTTTCAGAGTGGGAGATTGATGTTCTGTGTCCACCAGCGGTTGTCTTCTAGCAGCCAGCAGATTCCATTAATAAGCCTTCACCTGATGCTGGCTGCTAGGAAGTACAGTGCCTTGAAAAAGTATTCAAACCTCTTGAAATTTTTCCACATTTTGTCATGTTACAGCCAAAAAAGTAAATGTATTTCATTGGGATTTTATGTGATAGACCAACACAAAGTGGCACATAATTATGGAGTGGAAGGAAAATGATACATGGTTTGCAATTTTTTTTACGAATACACATGTGAAAAGTATGGTGTGCATTTGTATTCAGCCCCCTTTACTTTGATACCCCTAACTAAAATTTAGTGGAAACAATTGCCTTCAGAAGTCACCTAATTAGTAAATAGAGCCCCCCTGTTTGTAATTTAATCTCAGTATAAATACAGCTGTTCTGTGAAGCTCTCAGAGGTTTGTTCAAGAACCTTAGTGAACAAACAGCATCATGAAGGCCAAGGAACACACCAGACAGGTCAGGGATAAACTTGTGGAGAAGTTTAAAGCAGGGTTAGGTTATAAAAAAAATATCCCAAGCTTTGAACATCTCACTAAGCACTGTTCAATCCATCATCCGAAAATGGAAAGAGTATGGCACAACTGCAAACCTACCAAAACATGGTTGTCCACCTAAACTGACAGGCAGGGCAAGGAGAGAATTAATCAGAGAAGCAGCCAAAAGGCCCATAGTAACTCCGGTGCAGCTGCAGAGATCTACAGCTCAGGTGGGGGAATCTGTCCACAGGACAACTATTAGTCGTACACGCCAATCTGACCTTTATGGAAGAGTGGCAAGAAAAAAACCATTGTTGAAAGAAAGCCATAAGAAGTCCCATTTGCAGTTTGTGAGAAGCCATGTGGGGGACACAGCAAACATGTGGAAGAAGGTGCTCTAGTCAGATAAGGAGGCAATTGAACATAGAGCAGGAGATGGGACTTTGTGTGAGCCAGGTGGCAGCCAAATAGGGTAATACACATACAGATGGCTTAGCAATTTGTTTATTTGTCATAAAGAGGGTATAAAATCGCACTCAGTATGAAATATATAGCAAAGCCATTGAATATATACACACAAATGGATAAAGTACAGTTCATGAATACATATAAATAAGGATATTACATATTCCAAACAGGTCATATACATATACACATACTATAAAAGCAAAATAGCAGCACATTCCAGTAACCCATGTATAGAGTAATACTCCAGGGATTGGGACTAGAAAGTAGCAGAGATTATAGAGTACAGGTAGCAATTATTGTTGAACTGAATAAAAAACATGGTGCATCCCCTCAATTCTCAATGCGTTTCGTGTTACTAAGACACTTCATCAGGAGCTGGTGTATCCACTATTCTGTAAAAAATATAAAAAAAAGATAAACTCTAGTTGAAACTCCAACTACAAAGGAAGGAGAAAGAAAGAAGATATTGAGGCTAAATAACTTACATGGAGCTGGGATTGAGAGGTATGTACTGCTGATTTGAAAGGAGCCACTAATATAGGCTGTCTGTCCCGAGAGCTGAGGAAGCTACACTGCACGCGGGGTCAACATCCAAGCAGGAGATCCCCAGGGAATGGATTCTCCGTGGTGTTGAATTGGTAACATAGGGTGAGGCTCCAAAGGAGTCTGAAAAAATTAAATTGCTAAGAATAGCTCTCTTATAGAGATACTAATGTGAACCAGGTGAAAGCAGTGTGCAATAAGGGATAGAGAGGTGAAGGAAACATCACTGAGGTGAGGACCGCAAGACCATGGCCAACAGAAGTGGAGCTATGAGTGCGAGGTAAGTATAACAAGCATGTGTATAGAACCAAGGGTGAGTGATGAAACATTAAGAAGTAGCCAGAATAAGTGCAACCAAGGAAGGATCCATCTGTGCAAATATAATTACCTCGTGTGCATATAAGGCAACAAGTTATGCTGTGATGTGCAGCTTTACCAGTGGTACAGGTATTAAAGAGTAGATAAAGGTGCTTAGTAGAAATCCAGCCCTCCCGCAGGTAACTCCCAACATCATGCTAAGCAAGATAGAGGAGGAGAGGCATGCCCCTCCTGGCGGCAACGCTGTCCATGGAGAGGCGCCAGTTGCCTCACCCTATATATATCAGCCAAAGTATGGAATGGCGCACATGTCATGATGCCCTACGGTATCACACAGGCAGCGCCGTGCATAGCGCCCATGTGCAGCGAGCAGAACTGCCCGCTCTCCCACCCCCCAACTAGTGGAGGGAGGGGGAAGGTGCAAGCCACGCATCGCAGCTCCCAGGCATCAGGCAGTCAGGCGGCCCCCACAAAGGCAGAGCACACACACCTGAATGAAAGGGCTTCTAAATCAAGATGGAAGAAGTTGAGTGAAGCTATATTGTAAAATCTGTATGTCCTGTGTGTGCAGAACAGGTCTGTCAACCACACAGGGCATAGGAATACACTGAGATAATTGGGGAGAACTGTACATAAACTGGCCACGTGCCTCCATCCCTAATGACTAATATAAGGGGGGGAGAAAGAGGTATGCCTCCACCCCTGATTCAGTTGAACATAGAGAGGGAAATGGGACTTTGTGTGAGGCAGATGGCAGCCAAATAGGGTAATACATGTACAGCTTAGAAATTTGTTAATTTGTCATAAAGAGGGCATAAAATCGCACTCCGTTTGGAAATATATAGCAAAACCATTGAATATATACACACAAATGGATAAAGTACAGTTAATGAACGCAAATAAATAAGGATATAATTATATATTCCAAACAGTTCATATACAGTATCTCACAAAAGTGAGTACACCCCTCACACTTTTGTAAAAATGTTATTATATCTTTTCAAGTGACAACACTGAAGAAATGACACTTTGCTACAATGTAAAGTAGTGAGTGTACAGCTTGTATAACAGTGTAAATTTGCTGTCCCCTCAAAATAACTCAACACACAGCCATTAATGTCTAAACCACTGGCAACAAAAGTGAGTACGCCCCTAAGTGAAAATGTCCAAATTGGGCCCACAGTGTCAATATTTTTTGTGGCCACCATTATTTTCCAGCACTGCCTTAACCCTCTTGGGCATGGAGTAGTCCACTTGTCTTCAAACTGTTTGTGGGCTTTCTTGTGCATCATCTTTAGAAGATGCTTCTTTCTGGGACAACAGCCATGCAGACCAATTTGATGCAGTGTGCAGTGTATGGTCTGAGCGCTGACAGGCTGACCCCCCTACCCCTTTAAGCACTGCAGCAATGCTGGCAGCACTCATACGTCTATTTCCCAAAGACAACCTCTGGATATGACCCTGAGCACATGCACTTAACTCCTTTGGTCGACCATGGCGAGGCCTGTTCTGAGTGGAACCTGTCCTGTTAAACCGCTGTATGGTCTTGGCCACCATGCTGCAGCTCAGTTTCAGGGTCTTGGCAATCTTCTTATAGCCTAGGCCATCTTTATGTAGAGCAACAATTCTTTTTTTTCAGATACTCAGAGAATTCTTTGCCATGAGGTGCCATGTTGAACTTCCAGTGACCAGTATGAGAGAGTGAGAGCGATAACACCAAATTTAACACACCTGCTCCCCATTCACACCTGAGACCTTGTAACACTAACGAGTCACATGACATCGGGGAGGGAAAATGGCTAGTTGGGCCCAATTTGGACATTTTCACTTAGGGGTGTACTCACTTTTGTTGCCAACGGTTTAGACATTAATGGCTGTGTGTTGAGTTATTTTGAGGGGACAGCACATTTACACTGTTATATAGTGGGCACGGAAAGTATTCAGACCCCCTTAAATTTTTCACTCTTTGTTATATTACAGTCATTTGCTAAAATCATTGAAGTTCATTTTTTTTCCTCATTAATGTACACACAGCATCCCATATTGACAGAAAACACAGAATTGTTGACATTTTTGAAGATTTATTAAAAAAGAAAAACTGAAATATCACATGGTCTTAAGTACTCAGACCCTTTGCTCGGTATTTAGTAGAAGCACCCTTTTGATCTAATACAGCCATGAGTCTTTTTGGGAAAGATGCAACAAGTCACACCTGGATTTGGGGATCCTCTGCCATTCCTCCTTGCAGATCCTCTCCAGTTCTGTCAGGTTGGATGGTAAACATTGGTGGACAGCCATTTTTAGGTCTCTCCAGAGATGCTCAATTGGGTTTAAGTCAGGGCTCTGGCTGGGCCATTCAAGAACAGTCACTGAGTTGTTGTGAAGCCACTCCTTCATTATTTTAGCTGTGTGCTTAGGGTCATTGTCTTGTTGGAAGTTAACCCTTGGCCCAGTCTGAGGTCCTGAGCACTCATTCAGGTTGTCGTCCAGGATATCCCTGCACTTGGCCGCATTCATCTTTACCTTGATTGCAACCAGTCGTCCTGTCCCTGCAGCTGAAAAACACCCCCACAGCATGATAGTGATGCCACCACCATGCTTCACTGTTGGGACTGTATTGGACAGGTGATGAGCAGTGTCTGGTTTTCTCCACACACACCGCTTAGAATTCAGGCCAAAAAGTTCTATCTTGGTCTCATCAGACCAGAGAATCTTATTTCTCACCATCTTGGAGTCCTTCAGGTGTTTTTTTAGCAAACTCCATGCAGGCTTTCATGTGTCTTGCACTGAGGAGAGTCTTCCATCGGGCCACTCTGCCATAGAGCCCCAACTGGTGGAGGGCTGCAGTGATGGTTGACTCTCTACAACTTTCTCCCATCTCCCGATTGCATCTCTGGAGCTCAGCCACAGTGATCTTTGGGTTCTTCTTTACCTCTCTCACTAAGGCTCTTCTCCCCCGATAGCTCAGTTTGGCCGGACAGCCAGCTCTAGGAAGGGTTCTGGTCATTCCAAATATCTTCCATTTAAGGATATCTTCCATTTAAGGATTATGGAGGCCACTGTGCTCTTAGGAACCAGCAGAATTTTGTAACCTTGGCCAGATCTGTGCCTTGCTACAATTCTGTCTCTGAGCTCTTCAGGCAGTTCCTTTGACCTCATGATTCTCATTTGCTCTGACATGCACTGTGAGCTGTAAGGTCTTATATAGACAGGTGTGTGGTTTTCCTAATCAAGTCCAATCAGTATAATCAAACACAGCTGGACTCAAATGAAGGTGTAGAACCATCTCAAGGATGATCAGAAGAAATGGACAGCACCTGAGTTAATTATATGAGTGTCACAGCAAAGGGTCTGAATACTTAGGACCATGTGATATTTCAGTTTTTCTTTTTTAATAAATATGCAAAAATGTCAACAATTCTGTGTTTTTCTGCTAATATGGGGCGCTGTGTGTACATTAATGAGGAAAAAAAATGAACTTAAACGATTTTAGCAAATGGCTGCAATATAACAAAGAGTGAAAAATTTAAAGGGGTCTGAATACTTTCCGTTCCCACTGTACAAGCGGTACACTCACTACTTTACATTGTAGCAAAGTATCATTTCTTCAGTGTTGTCACATGAAAATATATAATACATTTTTTACAAAAGTGTGAGGGGTGTACTCATTTTTGTGAGATACTGTACATATACACACATTATAAAAGCGAAATAGCAGCACATTCCAGTAACCCATAGACAGGAGGCAATTAACCTACCAGTATGTCTTTGGAGTGTAGGAGGAAACCGGAGTACCCGGAGGAAACCCATGCAGGCACAGAGAGAACATGCAAATGTCATGCAGGTAGTGCTGTGGTTGGGATCCGAACCAATGAACCTAGTTCTGTCAGGTGGAAGTGCTAACCACTTAGCCACTGTGCTGCCCAATAAATAAGAGTGTTCTTTTAATAATGCAATGCAAATCTGAAGAAGCATGTGCAACAGTGGCGGCTGGTGGTGTAACTTTATATTTTTGGGGGGCGGCAAACAATGCACCTGCAACCAGCCCCGTACTTACCCCATCTAGGTCGAGGGCAGCGGGGGGCAGCAGGGGCGGCTTCCCCTGCGTCTCCTCCTCCTTGTCATCACAGTGGCTTCTGCCTTGCGTCTCCTCCCTCCTCCTCCTAGGCGGCCAATAGGATCGCTTCTCCTCTCAGACAATCAGGTGACGGGTCTCAGGACCCACTTCCTGATTGGCCCGGGAGGAGAATCAGGAAGACAATAGTGAATATTAATTCGCTATTGTCACACAACTGGGTGGGCTCGGGCGCAGTGCTCTGCACCCTTTTTGGAGCCAATTAGAACCTCAGGCTCTAATCATGTGCTTCTAAAAAAAAAAAACCCATTGGAACCCATGCGTCCGACGCCCTGCACGTAGATTTGGGGCCGGGCGCATGGATTAGGGGGACCAGCCGCCACTGATGTGCAAATTGCAGTAGCGGCCTCTAACAACCAGATTTCCATTTACTGAAGTCCCCCAAATAAAATTTTTGGGTGGTTGCTGTAGGTAACTGATCTTTGCATGCAGCCAGTTAACTGGCACAAGACAGATTTTCTACTAAGTTAGATCTGCCAGCAGGGCCATACATGGCATATTTTGGACTAAAATAAACTAACAATGACATTAGAGCTGACCTAAACTGTAAGAAGGGGGGGAGGAAGTTGTGATGACATCTCTCTACACAAGTGCCGGTTCGTTGATGACATTTCACTACACAAACATGTTCTTTTTTGTTTGATGTTTGAATTTAGCTTCAGTTTCCTTCTCCTTTTTAAACATATCTCTTCAAAGGGCAAACCCTTTACGTCAGCTTCCCCTACCGCTGTCACTTCTTCTGCTGCTTATAAAATGGTATTTACAGAACATTCTTGTTCTCAAAGATGCCCATCAGAGATCTGAGCTACCTGCAAAAAATCTGAAATGTTTTGAGAAAAATGCCTTCTGCCTGAAAATACACTCAAACAAGAAAACAGCATGAAATCAGGCATGCAGAGGGAGCCTGAAGATAACCTGTACTGGAGACACCTTTTTTTCTTTCTTTTGTTTTGCATTTTTAAAGCTCGATTTTAGTTTGAATTTACCCCACAAATTACTGATTAGGGGGCCCTGCACTCACAGTACAATGATGTCATCATGTCATTGATGCTTTCTGAATCATTGTATCCAAGAGAACGAACATAGCTACCTTCAAGTCAGATCACAGCAGCAAAAAACTAATTTGGAGATTTGGAGGAGGCAGAAAGCAAGGTCCTATTCTAAATTAAAGCGAAGTTCCAGCTAGATTTTTTTATTTTATTTTTTTAACTCCCCAGTGATGTTTGTTTGTAATTTTTTTTCAAATATAAGTTTTTTTATTATTGAAGAGCACAATACAAGCAAGGCACAGATATAATAATAGCAAAGGAAACCCACGACATGATGACTTTTTTTTTTTTTTTTTTTACACACTCCAGAGTATTCCTGGTTCACTGCATTTCAATATATGGAATATGGCTCAGTGGTATAGCAGTTACTGCAATGTAAAGGGGAGGGGTGTCTATTTCAGAATAATATCATCTTCGTGGGATGGTCTTTCAATCAAATAAACAACCAACATAATGCAATATGAGTTGTCTGGTCCCTGCCCTACATGTGCTCCTTCTTCATGAATAAAAGGGAAAGAGGAGAAGGAAAGAGGAGGGGAGGCTCCAAAGAAGCGTAGAAGGATGTAAAGAGTACAAGAAATCAGATATATTAGATATGTGGGGGAAAGGTATGGGTGCAGGGGATGGGGGGGGATGTAGAGATGGAGTGGGGATCCGGTAGTGGTGGATTTACACTCGACGGTGTTGTGTTTGAATCAAGTGGTGGTTGGATCACTCCCTCCTCGGATAAAAGGAATATGTTCCATAGCCTCTTTTGTTTATTTTGGGCTGTGAGGATTAAGTAATCTAATTTCTTAATGTCTTCTACCTTGCTTAACCATGTCCCAATAGAGGGTGGCGTGTCGTTTTTCTAGAACAGGAGAATACAGGATTTAGCAGCATTCAGCAAGTGTCATATAATTGATTTTTGGTATTGTTTTACTGGGATCTCGGTAGCATGTAGCAGAAAAAAGGCCGGGTCATCGGGGATCTTATGGTCCGTGAATTTCTAAGTAATGTGTCGTATAGTTGTCCAGAAATGTTTCAAACAAGGGCAAGACCAAGAAATGTGGAGGAGTGTCCCACCATCCGCACGGCACCTCCAACATCTATCTGTGGTATTCGGGTAGAATTTGTGCAGAAGCTGAGGTGTATAGTACCACCTAGTTAGAATTTTATAGTTAGTCTCCTGGATTTTCGTACAGATTGACAATTTTAAGGAGAATCTAAGGATATTTTGTATCTGGTTTGTCGTGAAGGATCATTGTAGGTCAACTTCCCACTTCTGTAAAAACGAAAGGTGTGGATTGTCAGAGGGGGAGTTAAGCAACGTGTAAGTTTTGGACAGCACTTGTGGCAATGGCCCCTCATCTAAGCAATAGTCCTCGAAAATCGTCAGCGTACAGTTAAAAAGGGCTGGGTTTGAAAGAGAATGCAGAAAATTATGTAAGCGAATAGCGCTCCAGAAAGGCAACTGGAAGCAACCTGCCTCTGTCATTAATGCCTGTAGGGGAGGCCATTTGTCTCCCTCCAGGAAGTGGGATGCACGATCATGTCCCGCTTGGGCGAGAGTCCTATATTCAGATTTTCCAAGTCCTGGAGGGAATGCTGGATTACCCAGAAGGAGTAATAATGGGGAATCTTTATTGGAGAGGGAGGAAGAGATAATTGTTTTGGAGTATGTACTAAGGGTGGTACCTATGATTGGATGAGCTTTCAGTTTCGGAGATATATTATCATAACACCACAGTGCTCCTTTCAGGAGGACCTCAGTCTGAGCCTGTTCCAGTTGTGTCCAAAGTTTATTCTTGTAGTGTCTGCTCCAATCTATGATTCTTCCAAGGTGGACAGCTAGGTAATAGTTACGCAGGTCAGGTAGAGCTAGTCCTCCATAATGTTTGGGTAAGGTGAGGTAGCGCCTGGGTAATCGAGGTTTCGAATTAGCCCATATGAATTTAATGAAGAGTGAGTGGGCTTGTTGAAAGTACTGTGACGGTATTTTTATTGGAAGGGCTTGAATAAATATAGAAGGTTAGTAGGTTACACCTACCAAACCAAGAATGCAGCCCCTTGTTCCATCTATCTAGTATGGTGCGCGTCTTGGTCAGTAAGGGTGGAAAGTTGAGTTCAAAAGTACGTGATAAATCCTTGCGGACATAAGTGCCTAAATATTTAAGGGTGGAATTCGTCCACTTGAACGTAACCTTCGCCTGTAAAGCATCCAGTAGAGAGGGAAGGAGATGGGATGGAAGGAGATAGGATGGGAGGGGAGGAAAGGGGAGGGGAGGAAAGGGGGAGGGGAAGGGAGGGGGAGAAGAAAGTGGAAGAAGGGGGAAAGAGGTGGGAAAAGAAGTGGAGAGAAGAGGAGAAGGGAGGGAAAGGAGGGAGGAGGAGAGAGAGGAAGGAGAGGTGAGGGAGAGAGGGTTAGGCTGAGAAAGAGAAAGAAGAGTAGATGAGCAGATAAGAGAGAAGATTACATAAAAAGAAAAAATCTACCGCGCTAACACAAAAACTAAAAAAATATATAAATTAGCAGCAGTTATAAATTGTGGGATATGCACAATCAAATAGAATAGTGGGTGGGTAGGAACCGCGCTGTAACCAGTTTGTAAATGGATCTCTGAAGGATCACATAAATAATATAAGGAAAAACACAAACATAACTGTGTATGAATAAAAAATAACAAATCAATAGAATAATGAAGTCCAAATGTGAATTTAAAAAAGTCCCATAAAGTGCAATGAAATTGGTAAATCCTTCCAGTAACACCACGTGAGAAAAAATCCGCCACCAGATAAATTGAATGCTTACCAGCAACAAGCTGGGAAACAAATTATAAATAATCCAGGCACACGATCGTAATAGCGTCCTAATAGGTTCAACAATATGGAGGGAGGATGACTAGAATAACCAGGCAGACAGGCAATTCAGGGTAGCTCCATCCAAAAGATCAGTGTATAGGCAGCAGGTAGGACCCAAAAAGAATAAAAACACAGCTCTCCATAGCGCAAATCAGTAAGAATGAACAGTTTATTAAATAAAGTATTGCACTTATGTAGATAGCAGAATGTAAAAACATGGGTTAAAATAACAGCAGCCGGCCGGCCAGCGAACACCCGTCCGAGACGAGACACACAGCGATGACGTCAGCGCGTCAACCTTCCGACGTATGTTTCGTCTTAGAGGGACGTCATCTAGGGAACGGGCGACGCTCTGACTCATCACTATAAATACACATGGAAACCACGCCTCGCTGTGAAGCATGTGTGGCAGCACCGAATATCCAAAACGGAAGTAAAAAGTAATCAGGAAGCGCTAAAACACTAATAAAAAATTGGACGAGAACCAAGTAATTAGGAAGCGACTTATAATGGTCAGTTAGGACATTGCTCCAATAAAAAGAACCAGCCCAAATATAACGACCCTAAAAAATTAATACAAGGGTGGAAACATGAAACCAGACATGCCTAAACAAATTGATTGATCAGTGCCAAAAAATAGAAAAAATATTATGAAAAATGAAAAATGAAACAATGTACCAATGGAAAAAACGCAATAGGAAATTAATCACATTGCGTATAAAAATAAAAATGAAAATAAAATAAAAATAAAAATGAAGAAAATAAAAATAAAAATAAAAATGAAAATAAAAAATAAATAAATTATAAATATAAAATAAAAAATAAAAATAAGGAAAATATATCTAGAAAATATAAAAAGTAAGAGTAGAAAAAATATGTATTAATTTAAAAATAAAATTAGTAATTTATTCCAACTTAAATAGATATATATGAAATGGGAACAATAAATTGAGCATAAATGGTGGTTGCCCAGATACCCCACTTAAAAGGGGTACATAACAATCATAAGATAACTGTCCAGCAAAAAAAATGAACAAGCACAAAACAAACAGTGCTGGTCAAAAAAAATCAAAAATCAAAAATATTCAAATATAAAGAACCTCCCATATAAAGGGAATAAGGTAGGCCACACAGGGTTCACATCAAGTTCACAAATTAAAAAATAATTAAGAATTGTCTATCTTTACTGTTAAAAAAAAAGAATTGTCTATAAAGGCATTAAGCTCTACCTCCACATTAAGCCCAAAAGGAGTGTAACATTTAATCCTATATATCCATGCCATTTCTAATCTTGAAATACCACATATTAAAGGCCCACCCGTCCAGTGGGGGGTGTATCTATCAATCCCCAAAAAGATGGTCTTGGCAGGATTGCGATTATGGACATCAAGATAGTGTCTAGAGACAGGGTGTTTAGGTAAACCGGTCAGAATGTTTGTCACGTGTTCGTTTAACCTAACCGAAAGAGGGCGCTTAGTCCTCCCGACATACTGTAGCCTGCAAGGGCATTGGAGGAGGTAAACAACCCGTTCAGTCGTACATGTGACGAACGGTTTGATCTCAAACTCCTCCAAAGTACTGGTAGAAATGAACCTGTGGGTTCTTCTATGTGTGCATCCACTAATGGAACACACCCTACACCTTCTACATTGATACAAGCCAGTCAAACTTTCAAAAAATCCCCTCTTAATTGGGGGAGGGTCAAGAACATTAGGGGCCACTCTACTTCTAAGGGAGGGAGCCCCTTTGTAAATCACTTGTGGTCTAGCTGGAAGAACACCACCCAATACTTGATCATTTGTAAGAATATGCCAATGTTTCCTGATGAGCTTAGCCACATTTCTGTGTTGTATAGAATAGGTGGTTATAAAGGGGATAGAAGGTATCCTATCCTGATTAGATGTTTTAACCTTCAATAGCTTATTCCTATCCAGCACTGACACTTCTTCAAGGGTATTCATAAGAGAAACCTCAGAATAACCTTTTTCAAGAAACCGCTTAATGAAAATATTAGCCTCAGATAGGAACTCATCATGTTCAGAACAGTTGCGCCTCAGACGTAAAAGTTGGCTTTTTTGTACTGATCTTAGCCAGGCCTCATGGTGGCAACTATCAGTGGGTATATAAGAGTTACGATCCGTACTCTTAAAAAAGGTAGCCGTAGTGAACCGGCCATCTTTAATACCGATTTTCAAGTCTAGAAAACTAATCTTAGTTTGACTGGCCTCATAACTGAGAATAATGCCCCGATCATTAGCATTTAACTCGCTCATAAAAGAGTCCTAGTCATCTCGGCCACCATCCCATAGGAGGAGAATGTCATCTATGTATCTAGCCCACAGCACCAACTGGGATTTCCGGTGGGCATAGATGACACCCTCCTCCCATAGGGCCATAAAGAGGTTTGCCAAATTGGGGGCATACTTAGCCCCCATGGCAACCCCCCTATCTTGCCTGTAGAACTGGCCCCCAAACCAAATAGTTTCGAGTGGCCGTAAAGTGGAGCAACTGCATAATAAAACAAATCTGCTCATCAAATAAACCAGAATCTCGCCTTAAAAAATATTCAACTGCAAATAGCCCCAGATCATGCGCTATTATTGTGTACAATGATATAACGTCAGCCGTTACCAACCACCACCCCAAATTAGGGGTATAATTGGCAAGAAGGTTGATAACATGACGTGAGTCTTTGATATGTGAAGGCATCTTTCCAACCAATGGTTGTAAATAAAAATCTATATACCTGCCCACCCAGGACGTGATGGAATCAATGCCACTTACTATAGGGCGTCCCGGGGGGCAGGTGGGGTGTTTATGTATCTTCGGTAAATAATAAATCACCGGAGTACGCGGGGCTTTGGGTACTAAATGTAATTTCTCCTTACTATTTAAAATTCCCTGTTCAAAACCACTCTGAATCAATATTTACAACTCCTTTTTATATTGGGCTTTAGGATCCGACCTAAGGGGAGTATAAGTATCCCGATCATCAAGGATCCTATGCATCTTGGCCAAATAATCCCTCCTATCTAAAATAATTATGCCCCCACCCTTGTCGGCCGGTCTAATCACCAAGTCCCTGTTTTCACACAGGGAATTGAGACCGGACAACATGTCTCTATTGCTTTTCACTCTCTTAAGGGGCAATTGATCTAAACCTCAAAGTCCCTAAAGACTTTAAGGGGGGGCCCAAGGCCCCCGGAGGATTGAATAAGGAGGCGTTGGAAAGCCCAGAGTGGCGAAAACCATTGGAGGCAATCTCTACACCTGGGTTAAGTTTAGAAACCATATATCTTTTGATATTAACCTTACGTATAAATTTGTATACGTCTATGTAGGTCTGAAATTTATTCAGCCCACGGGGAGGTGCAAATTTTAAACCCTTATTTAATAAAAGTTTCTCAGAATCGGTCAAAATAGCTGAACTTGAATTGAATATCCCATCATTGGCTATGGTTTTTTCCTTTTTAGTTCGTAATCGCAAATTAAATGTAATTAAAATCAACAACAATGTGTATGAAAGCACTGCTCAGCTATCGCCGGGGTGTAGTGCTTAAACCTATGTGGGGGAGGGGTTGGACCGAGCCAAGGGGAACATCCTCAGCTCCACCCAGCACCCCCGGCCAGAAAACACAATATACATCATGTATAAAAGAGAAAACGGTATCAAGTTATTATCAGTAACTTTTAACTGTGAAATAACCGTACAGTATGTGAATGCACAAGGGCCTAACAGGATGTATCTGATCCTTACAGTGCGGGGTTTCCCTTTGGATTTTCTCCCCAAAAGAGGGACTGGTTGGATAAGATACTACTGGTTGTCTCCTCACGACTCACGTGCCTCATTGTATCCATTCAAAGTTCCCTGGGTAGTTTAGAAGAAAAGTAGGTGACCCTTAAATCCCCCATCAGTCATGCACTGTGATTCTAGCTCCATTCAGCCGGAGGAGGAGCCAAAGAGCAGCAGGGTCCGTGTCTCCCATTCCCGGGTCCCCACGGCCATTCGGTATGGTCTCTCCCCCCCAGACAACTCACGGAGGGTGGGGAGAAGGACAGATGACCCCTGCCAGTTTCACCGCACCCCGACAAAGAAGGGCCATGGTTTTATAACAGAACCCCATCTTCTCCTAGCTGCATAGAGGCATAACATGTACAACCTTCAATAGTGGTCACAGTGCCCACAACAACTTATGATAACCTCTGCCATCCTGCACATTCTACTGTTTTCCTGGCTGGAGCAAAAGTTAATACAACAGAGATTCAAGGTGTCACAACCTGTGAGTGCATCGGCCGTCTCTCCCCATTTGCACCCAACCCCTGGCACTGTAGAACCGTACATTGTGGTAGTCCATGTAGTCTATCTCCGCTGCAGCATTATGTCACATCTTATCTGACTGGTATGTGTAGTTTCTGTTTGACTACCTACATGCATGGGATAATAAAAGCCATGTAAGAAAAGCATGTCTGGAAAAATTAAGGCTCTAAGACCTTTTATATGTCCAGGGGTTTTCTACCTTGTCCTTTTGAGTTCCGTAGATGTTGGGGGGTAATATAATGAGATTCTCTCACTGTCCCCAAATCAATGTACCGGTATGCAGATTATAACAGATTTGAGTGTGTCCCCATAATCCAGAACATGTACGCTGTGTGGATTAAACGGAATTCCGGATGCTTGGTGACAGGGTAAGGACCATTAGGCATCTGAGGGGTGTGTTTAAATCAAAATGTGGTAACAAAGAAAGGGAAAAGAAAAATCAAAAACCCAAATATCAAGATCTGAGAGCTTGGTGATGTTTGTATCTAATTTAATATCACCTGCATATATAGTTAATGTTGTTTTTTTTTGCTCTTGCTGTTCCTCTACTTGGATCCCTGACTTCCGGCCTGGCTGATTACCCAATCTGGTTACTGAACTCTGGCTTGACTGATTACCCGATCTGGTTACTGGACTCTGGCTATGCTTTGACTATGCTTACTCTATTTACCTTTTTATTTTTATTAATAAACAAGTGTGATTTTACTGTACTTCTGTCTCCGTCTGGTTCGTGGTTTCTGACAATATGAAAAAAATGGCTTCATTGCGCAATACCATTTAAAGGGTTTATTTTACTTGGATCCCTGACTTCAGGCCTGGCTGATTACCCAATCTTGTTACTAAACTCTGGCTTAGCTGATTAAGCGATCTGGTTACTGAACTCTGGCTTGGCTGATTACCCGATCTGGTTACTGAACTCTGGCTTGGCTGACTACCCAATCCGGTTACTGAACTCTGGCTATGCTTTGACTATGCTTACTCTATTTACCTTTATATTTTTATTAATAAACAAGTGTGATTTTACTGTACTTCTGTCTCGGTCTGGTTCATGGTTTCTGACAGAAGGCGAAGGCAACGAATTCAGAAGATACAGTCAATCCACTTGTTGGTAATATTTTTTCCAGATTGGATGAGCAAGATAACCGCATGGATCAGTTTGCCATGGCGTTACAAATGCTCCTGAGTTGCATGGCTCACCTGGAATCCCCCTCTGTGGCTGCTCTGGTACAACCTGAATTGCAGGCCGTCCCTGCTGCTGCGCCGGTCTCTGTGCAGGCACCCGCCTTGAGTATTACCTCTATAAGAGGTATGTCTGGTTCTGCCCCACTTCCCAAGCGATTTGGGGGCGATCCAGTTCAATGTAGAGGGTTTCTCAACCAAGTTGAGATATACTTTGAGATGCTGCCCCAGGCGTTTCCCACGGACAGAAGAAGCAAAGTAGGGTTCGTGATATCTTTGCTTTCTGAGAGAGCCTTGGCCTGGGCTAACCCTCTATGGGAGACGCAAAAACCTGTGGTCCTTAGTTACCCAGAGTTTGTGGCCTCCTTTAAAAGGGTATTTGAAATTCCCGCATGCACCGCTTCTGCTGACAAGTGCGTCATGTCCATCAAACAGAGTACAAGAACTGTTGCCGACTATGCCATTGAATTCTGTATTCTGGCAGCAGAGGTTGCTTGGAACAATGAGGCCCTCATGGCTGCTTTTTCTCATGGTCTCTCGGATTCCATCAAGGATGAGATAGCAGCCCGAGATATACCCACTGAGCTGGAGAGCTTGATCTCGTTTGCCGTCCTCATTGACTCCAGACTCAAAGAAAGACTTTCTTTTAAGGAGCACTTGTGGAAGCCTCCTGTACGTTTGCCTCCGAGTTTTGCAGTCCCACCCGTGCCTCCCTTACCTCCCATGCCTCCTGGTACCGAGTTGGTCAGTGAAGATGAACCCATGCAATTGGGCTTCACGTGTGTCTCTGCGGATGAGAGAGCCCCTCTTTTGATTGGCTCCGTGCTGAGGTTCTCTCCTGGTCACCACAATGCAGTGAAACATGCTTCCAGAATGTAGCCAAGGTCCTGTGTACCTCTTCACTCTACTCCCTGCCAGAGGAGTACCGTGATTTTAGTGATGTCTTTGACAAAGGTCAAGCCGGTAGTTTGCCTCCACACCGATCGTATGATTGCGCAACTGACCTTCAACCTGGTGCCACTCCCCCTCGTGGCCGGGTTTATCCTTTGTCGGTCTTGGAGTATAAAGCCATGGAGGAGTATGTTGCAGACGCACTTTCTCGGGGTTTCATCCGCAAATCCTCGTCTCCTGCTGGTGCTGGTTTCTTATTTGTGAAGAAGAGGAGCAGTGAACTGAGACCCTGTATTGATTATAGGGGTCTCAATCGTTTCACGATTAAGAATACCTACCCAATCCCGTTGATTACAGAGTTATTTGACCAGAACAGGCCATTATGAGTATCTCGTAATGCCTTTTGGTCTTTGTAATGCCCCGGCAGTTTTCCAGGACTTTATTAACGATGTCCTCCGAGATTTGTTGCAGTAATATGTGGTGGTTTATCTCGATGATATCCTCATATTTTCCAAGTCCCTGGAGAGCCACCACACAGATGTCTGTTGTGTGCTTCAGAAATTAAGAGAGAACAATCTCTATTGTAAACTGGAGAAGTGTGAGTTCCATCGGGAACAGGTTACATTCCTGGGCTATGTCATTTCCTCTGCTGTTTTTTCGATGGACCCAGAGAAACTTTCGGCAGTCCTACAGTGGCCTCGACCCGTGGGGTTACGTCCTCTGCAGAATTTCCTGGGTTTTGCCAACTATTAGCGGAAGTTTATTCGTAACTTCTTGTCTCTGGTCAAGCCTCTGATCGATGTGACCAGAAAGAACGATAACCCACAGAGTTGGTCTCCGGAGTCCATTAAGGCCTTTGAAAGTCTCAAGGCTGCCTTTGTTTCTGCTCCTGTGTTGGCACATCCTGATCCTATGTTACCTTTTATTCTTGAGGTTGATGCTTCTGAGACTGGTGTTGGCACCCTTCTGTCTCAACGTCCTACCTCTGAGAGTGCTATGCATCCTTGTGGCTACTTTTCCAAGAAATTGTCACAACAGAGAGCTGTTGGCAATCATTTTAGCCCTGAAAGAATGGAGACATCTCCTCAAAGGTACCACTGTGCTGGTTCTCATTCTTACTGACCATAAGAATCTCACATTCTGGTCTGAGGCTAAACGCCTCTCTCCCAGAAGGGCGCGATGGCCTCTTTTCTTGTCAAGTTTCAATTACATTGTCTCATTCACACCCGGTACTAAGGATGTAAGGGCTGACGCCTTGTCATGACAATTTTCCTCCACTTCCAAGTTGGAGTCAGTTCCGGTTCCTGTGATTCCTCCTGATCATATTCTGGCTACAATTCGCACCAGTCTTACTTATCCTTTTGGGTGACAAAATTCTTGCTGCTCAGGTCGATGCTCCTCCTGAGAAACTTTCTGACCGCTGCTTTGTCCCAGAGTGTCTCCGTACTGCCGTGCTCCAGACTTACCATTCTCCCAAGGCAGCTGGTCACCCTGGTAAGAATCAACTAGTTTGGGCCATTTCCAACAATTCTGGTGGCCTAATCTATGTGCTGATGTAACAGTCTTCGTAGCTGACCGTTCCCTGTGTGCTCAGAGTAAGACTCCACGACACCTTCCAGTGGGCCTCCTACAACCCATACCCAATGGAGAGAGGCCCTGGACCCACCTGTCTATGGATTTCATTGTGGAGTTGCCCAACTCCCAAGGCAACACAATTATCCTTATGTTGGTTGACCGGTTCTCAAAGATGTGTCATTGTATTACACTTAAGAAGTTGCCCACTTCTAAGGAACTGGCTTCCATTTTTGCTCGGGAGATCTTTCGCTTACATGGGCTACCCAAGCTGATTGTCTCAGACAGGGGTAGTCAGTTTGTGTCCCGGTTCTGGTGAGCCTTTTGTGCACAGCTGGGAATTCAGCTTGCTTTCTCCTCTGCGTATCACCCGCAGTCTAATAGGGCCACAGAACGAGCCAATCAGTCCTTGGGGTAATTCCTACATTGCTATCTTTCTGACCATCACAACAGCTGGTCAGACCTATTACCATGGGCAGAGTTTACTCACAACAGTGCCATGAATTCTGCTTCCTGATTGTCTCCATTTATGGCGAATTATGGTTTCCAACCTTCCATTTTGCCTGACTTGTTTGTTCCGCAGAGTATTCCTGCTCTAGAGGAGCATGTCCGTGGTCTTCGTTCCACTTGGGCACAAGTCCAGGAGGCTTTACGTTATGCTAATGATAGGTACAGACTCCATGCTGACCACAGACGCCTGCCTGCACCTTCCCACCAGGTTGGGGACAGGGTCTGGCTGTTGTCTTGCAACTTCCTACTTCGTGTTCCCTCACTGAAGTTCGCACCTCGGTTTATTGGGCCTTTCCGTATCCTTCGCAGGATTAACCCAGTGGCTTACGCGTTGGATCTTCCTCCTAGTATGCGCATCTCAAATGTGTTTCATGTCTCTTTATTGAAACCGTTGGTCTGCAACCGCTTTACTACCTCGGTGCCATGTCCTCACCCTATACAGGTTGAGAACCATGAGGAGTATGAAGTACAATCCATTGTTGACTCCCGTAGGTTCTGTGGGCGCATACAGTGCCTGGTGCATTGGAAGGGGTACGGTCCGGAGGAATGCTCCTGGGTCTCATCCTCCTCCGTGATTTCCATAGACGTTTTCCCCTCAAGCCCGGTGGTACTCCGAGGGGGAGGGGTCGTTGAGGAGGGGGGTACTGTCAGGGTTGGCTCAGCCCTTCCTTCTCTGAGCTGGCCGCTCAGCTGTCAGTTAATGGCCAGCTCTCATCTCTCTCCACAGTTAACCAGCTGTTGTGGATCTGCTCGTCAGTCCTGCCTACTTAAAGATCTCCAGCTCACTTTCCTGCCTTTGCCTTGGTCACATCAAAAGAAATCATCTCCTGCGTTCCTGTTTAAAGACTGGCTTTGCTGACATCCCTTCTGGCTCCTTATCCTGCTTGCTGTTCCTCTACTTGGATCCCTGACTTCTGGCCTGGCTGATTACCCGATCTGGTTACTGAACTCTGACTTGACTGATTACCCGATCTGGTTACTGGACTCTGGCTATGCTTTGACTACGTTTACTCTATTTACCTTTTTATTTTTATTAATAAACAAGTGTGATTTTACTGTACTTCAGTCTTGGTCTGGTTCGTGGTTTCTGACAATATGAAAAAAATGGCTTCATTGCGCAATACCATTTAAAGGGTTTATTTTAAAACCATAAAACACAAAAATAGTCAAACTCACATGTAAGGGTGCCTGTAGCCTGGCACCCGGTGTGAATAGCAGGTGATTTATTAGGAAAATCGACCCATAGGCAATAGTAGACCACTGCTGCGGTTCTAACGCAAATTCCGTTTGAAAATGGTGGATGGAAGTGGGTCGCGATGACGCGTTTAAGCATCAACACATTTCAGCCAATATCTATCTGTATGAGGCACATCCATCCCAGGAAGGTGTCAGCAAAAGAATCTTCAGGGGTCTCCCCACACGCTTATTTGACCAAACTAGAGATAGTTGGTCCGTACACACACAGAATGTTAGCTGACGAGAGCTCCAGCAGAAGACCCCTGAAGAGAAGTTTCAGGGTTGCTCTCTGCAATACCATTGCACAGAGCAGGTAATTACGAGGGGGTGCTGATAAGTACTCAGCCTTACCCAGAAAAAATTGAGTGAGGAAGTTGTAAATTGCAGATAATGTTACAATCACCATAAACTATAGTAAAGATCTCGGGACACCCCAGTAGTTGTCTTAAGCTTGAGAAAAATAAAATGACTTTTACTCAAATATTTTTTTTTTTCTGTACGCAGGGCAGAAGCCAATTTGGATAAATCCTTTAACTAGGAATGGAAAAAAGCAGCTACGTAGTGGAAACTAATTTGAATCGGTCCAGCCGCTTCACATGCCGCATGTAAATCTACACTTCTGGATTTTGAATATGACATCCAGAGCTGCCGCAATGTCAATCTGCGTGCTTCCTGTGCTAAAAGAAACACTGTATCCTGATATGGAAACATTTTGGAAACGCTCACAATTCTCTACAGGTGATTCTAAAGGCAATGGAATGAGTTTCAGTAATAGCTGATTAAATTCTAGTTTGTTATTTTTCTAGAACAAGCTAGAAAATTAAAGCTGACATGTGATTGATAGTTATGAGCCATTATTCACAAAATTTACCAAAGACTTATATAATAATTATATAAACAATTTTGTAAATTATTATGTAAACAATGTAATATAATATATTACACTGGGCTATATACTGCCATTTTCAACCAGCTTTCAATCATAATAATGACTGAAAAGATTAAAGCCCAACTCCGAGTTGAATGAAAAAAAAAAAAAAACATTGAAGCTGCCCTCCTCCCATGCAAGGGTTAAATGCTCATTTAAGTATAACTAAAGGCAAAACTTTCTCTTTTAGTTTTGGATAGAGTGGAGAGGGATTAGATTTTTTATTGCTGTCTGTGCCCCCTTTATGGAGATTCACCCTCTCTATTTGTTCTGTTTACAGTTATCACCGAGAGTGAAAGTGTAAGAAAATTGGGGTTTTTAGCTGTCACCAGAACTATTATAGAGAGGAAATCTTCCTAAGGGGACACTAGTTCTAGGCTCCTGCACCCTGACACTCTGTGCGCAGCATGCTGTGCGTAATGCACTACTGAATCCTGCACTCTGTGCCTAGCACACTCCTGAGCCCTGTGCTCTGTGCGTAATGCACTCTAGAACCCTGAACCCTGTGTGTATAGCACTCCTGAAACCTGCACCCTGTGTGTAATGCACTCCTGAACCCTGCACATTGTGCATAGCACACTAATGAATCCTGCACCCTGTGCATAGAACACTCCTGAGCCCTGCGCTGTGTGCATAATGCACTCCAGAACCCTGTACCATGTGTGTATACCACTCCTAAACCCTGGACCCTGTGTGTATACCACTCCTAAACCCTGGACCCTGTGTGTATTACACTCCTGAAACCTGCACCCTGTGTGTAATGCACTCCTGAACCCTGCACTTTGTGCATAGCACACTACTGAATAATGCACCCTGTGCATAGAACACTCCTGAGCCCTGCGCTGTGTGCGTAATGCACTCCAGAACCCTGTACCATGTGTGTATACCACTCCTAAACCCTGGACCCTGTGTGTATACCACTCCTAAACCCTGGACCCTGTGTGTATATAGCACTCCTGAAACCTGGACCCTGTGTGCAATGGACTCCTGAAACCTGCACTCTGTGCATAGCACACTCCTAAACCCTTCACTCTGTACATAGCCCACTCATGAACCATGTAGTTTGTGTGTTACCCACTTCTGAACTCTGCGCCCTGTACATAGCTTACTACTGAATCCTGCACTCTATGCATAGCACACTCCTGAACCCTGTGCTATCTACATAGCCCACTCATGAACCCTGTACTTTGTGTGTCACCCACTTCTGAACCCTGCATTCTGTACAATGCCCACCCCTGAACCCTGTACTTTGTGTGTTACCCATTCCTGAACCCTGCACTCTGTACATAGCCCACTCCTGAAGCCTGCACTTTGTGTGTTACCCACTCCTGAATCATGCAGTCTGTACATAGACCACTCCTGAACCATGTGCTTTGCATGTTACCCACTCCTGAACCCTGCACTCTGTACACAGCCCACTCCTGAGCCCTGTACTTTGTGTGTTACCCACTCCTGAATCATGCATTCTGTACATAGCCCACTCCTGAGCCCTGTACTTTGTGTGTTACCCACTCCTGAATCCTGCACTCTGTGCACCACATTTAACCACACCCACCCTATGACATAGCATGCACAAATATTCTACATTGCTTCTCCTCTCCCTGGAAGGATGGGGGGGGTTATGTTTAATGGGGGGGGGTTATGTTTAATGGGGGGGGGGGGCCAGTTGGGGGGGTGTTGAATTCCTGCACTTGTTCTTTGATTAAAAAAATCCCTGCAGCCCCACCCTTGGGTAATTTTACTGTACAGCGTATTGTCCTGTGTTGGAAGCCATGTTAGGCTAGGGGAGGTGGTTGTCAAAATATTCCTCAATATTGAAAAGACATCTATTCACATGAGGGTATTTATATAACTGAGGATGTTAGACTGACGATATCCTTGCAATATAACAAATCCAATCTATGAGATATTAGCGTGTTAAAACCACACATGACGTGGCTGCACTTAGGGTCTAAACGTAATACAGATCTAACTTTGCTGTGCTGTTATTTGCAGTGAGGTAGAGAATTTTATCTTTATGATGCTCGTGGTGTGTTTTGGATGTGAAAGACGCACTCTCCCACGCAGTTCAGGAAGTTTAGACGAGGTCTCATCGACTTTATTTGCATGCACTAAGAAATCAAAGGTGCATCACAGGTCACACACCCAGTCTAATTAAAGTGATCTAAACCCCCACAATAAGTTTCCTCATATTTTGGTATGTTAAATCTACCATTAACAAGGTTATGCTTTATCTGTTCGAGAAGTGCAAAAAATACCCGTTGATCTGTCAGAAATCTTGTGAACGGATAACTTCCTGTGCTCTCTGCGTCTGCTGCATTCTTATCAGGTACATTGTTGTTAGCTATCTAATGGGCTACAAAACACCTCCCTCCCTATGTTATGGAGGTGAGTAGAGAGGGACGGGTTCTGTAGTGTTGTCTACTACATCTAAGGACTGCTAAGCTGCAATATATTACATTTTTGTTCTTGGGTTTAGGTATGTTCTAAAATGAAATCTGATGCCTCTATATTAAAAACAGCAACTCAGAAGGGGCAACACTAAAAAGCTACAGAACATTGTCCTGTGACAAAGCAACACTGGCTCCAAGTGTGGAAAAAAAAATGTATGAATGCCATTCAGTTTACAGCAGCTTTATCTTTTTATTGGATTTACAGTAAATGTATTTGCATAGCTCCAGCTAAAGGTTCATATGAGGGGGGGGGGGGAGTTGGGACAGACGCCATAATGCAGCCATGATGATTGTTGCAGGATAGTTGCAGTCAGGCTATAAAAGGAAATATGGGTAATAATACAAAATGTAGCAGCCACAAGGGCTGGGCAGCAATACACCCTAGCAGAGATTTCTAGTATGTTTTTATACTGATTGTAATTTGGTTTTACAATTATTTTCTATTTTTATTATTACAATCAAGACTTAAAAAAGATAATAATTGAAAAAAAAAATGTTTTTTAGTCTGCTAAATAAAAAAATGCTTATGTACATTATGTAGTCTTCTATTCAGCCATCAGATGGCGCTGTAGTCTCTACTTAACTTGCTTTCCTCTGTCTTCCTACTGTGATGTTGTAAAAAGCCTGTTTACAGAAATCAATAGATCAAATCCGAAATGTACATACACAAGTGACCAGGCATCTATGAGGGATGATTTCGCTGGTGAATGCGTCTTATAAATGTGCCTAATTTTCTAAAGGGCCTTAGCAATAAAAAGCAGAAAAAAATTTGTGAGCCTAAAGTTTTAGGCCAGCCATACACAGTGTGAATATCTTTCCTGCAACCACGGGTTGTAGGAAAGAAATTCGTATGATTCTCCCATCAACACAGACAGTACTGACAGGGGAATCAGCAATTGACTGCTCCAGGCAGGGGTGGAGCGGGGGAAGCCGTCCCCGCCGGGAGAAGAGAGCGATTATCGCTAGAAGCTATAGTTCAATTAACTTGGTACATTCAATTACGGCTTGGCCCCATGCACACTGGACGTTTTAATAACGTTATAAAAACGCCAGTAGCTTCGCAGTGAGTTTCTCAACGTTTTTCAGCGTTTTTGCAATAGCGTTTCCTAGCGTTTTTATTTTATTTTTTTCTCAATCAATGGGATCAAAAACGTTAAATGTCAGTGAGTCACGTTTTTGAGCGTTTATCTGCGTTTTTTGACGTTAGAGCGTTTTTACAGCTGAAAAATTGCCTCTCAGAACCCACTAGTTTTGGAGGTTTTTTACAGCCCCGGTCAAAAACAGTTGATAACAGCCTATGTGTGCATGGGCACATAGGATAACATGTTGGAGGGTCTGTAGAAAAAAAAAGTCTGAAGCCAAAAACAGCAGCTGTAAAAATGTCCAAAAACATCCAGTGTGCATGAGGCCTTCAAATCTCTTCAGCAGGAACCGGCCGAGATTCGAACCGTGTATGGCCAGCGTTCTGACAAAATGACCAACCTGGCAGAATGTACAACCCGCATCACATCATGTGACGTGGAATCAGCTGGAGCTCCAAACCGCGCACACTGCGCAGGCGCAACACGTCATACATCCCTTCAGTGGCTGACGTCAGTGCACAGAGGAATTTGCCTGACAAAATGCTCGACCGACTACTGCAGAAATCAACTAACACAAATTTACGTTCTTAAGGTCATCTTGGTACACCTTACACTCGACCTCATCACACCTTCAGTAAGCAGGCGGGGCAGCGGACATCTTGCTACACCAAAACCCGTTTTGAATTAGCAAACTAATTTCAGCTATCGAGTGAGCTTATTATGTAGATAAACTCGCTTGATTGCTGAAATTAGTTTGCTAATTCAAAACGTGGTTTGAATCACATTCTGCCAGGTTGCTCATTTTGTCAGAACACAGGGTCTTTAAGACCCTTGATGTCTCATTAAAGAGAACCTGTCACCAAAAAAATCATCACATAGGGGACTTTTTGTTCCTTATGTGATGGGAAAAAAAAAGTTAAGTTAATTTTTTTTTTTAAGTTGTAAAAAATGTAATTACACCCAAGCACATATAGTACCCCCCCTCAAAAAAATGTTTTGAGCCCCCCCCTACCCCACATGTAAGCGCACACGTCAGGGGGTGCCTATGCTGATTGAATTACACATGTTACATATTGCTGTGCACACATCTCTAAACTGATGACCTATAGGGGGCTTATAAAGTGTTGCCCATGGAAAATAGGGTACTGAAGTGTGCCCCAATTTCACGGGCGCACGTGGTTTGATATGTTGGGTATCTATTTACTTGGTGCAACTTCATCTTTTATATTTTACCAGAAATTGGGTAATTTATTGCTTTTGTTTACCCTAAAATGAACTTGTGACATAAAAAATTTGGAACTACCACTATTTTATTCTCTAGGGTGTCTGCTTTCAAAAAAATATATAATGTTTTGGGGGGGGGGGGGGCGGTGGCAATGTAATCTTCATTCCTAAAATTATTTTTTAAGCATATGTTCAAAAAAAAAAAGCAAAATTGGCTCTGGCAGCAAAAGGGTTTATATATAATAAATATATATAGATCCGCTTGTGTCAGGGCTGAGGACTCTTGATAAGAGTACTGAGGCCGGGTGCTGTGATGGTTGCAGGCAGCTATGTATAACACCCTGCTGGCCCCTCCCACCAGCCACGATCAGCCTACATTGCATAGAGGAACACTGAGACCCAGTGATTAAATCACTCTGAATAAAATAAGGCACGTAAAGACAAAAGAAAGATTATTATTTAAAAGTGTAATTAGCATGTTGATGAGGGAGAGGTAGGAACCAGGGAAGGCATAATAAAGGTGGATTAAACTTTACCTTTAAAGCACAATTCGGCCAAAATGTCTCTGTTCATTCCTAGCAGAGTTCTAACCTTCCACACTCCATACAGAACTATGGAATATCCTGGATAGAAATCTTTTTTTTTTTCTTTGTTATACTGTGTCTGGATAGAAATCTTTTTTTTTATAGACATCTTTGATTTAGCCTATTATATGGAGAGGTCAGAATACAGTGTCATCTTCCCCTTGTACGCTCTTCAGTATATGTCTATGTGGATGGATGAGGTCAGTCCAAACATTTCACGCTGTGAACAGGTTAACTTCTCTCCCCCGGTCCTGGATTCTAACTACAGTCTTCTTAAATGTAATTGTGTTCCAAGTAATTAAATGCACTGAAAATATTATAGCTTTGCTTAGCAACCATGATCTAATTCCAGACTGTATTTAGGGCTTGTAACTTTATCTTGTTACATGTATTAATCATAAAAAAAATCATTAAACCATAGCAACCAGCTTATGAAAAGATGCCGGCCCTGTAATCCAAGGATGGAACTGTGGATCCTAAAATAAATTTCTGTCCTCTTATCGGGTCAATTAATTTCTGGCTCCAACAGACGAGTTTATATGGTTATTGCAGCAGAAGTTTCCCCATGTGTGAACAATATTAAAACATCATATTACAGGTAAGGAAGGACATTCTTTCCGCCTATTTTTTATAAGATTGGATGATATCATATGTCTGGGATTTTAGACAATCCTACTCAATGCGATCGGACAGGTAATAAATGTAATCTGATTGCTATAGTTCACCTTAACGCTGGCAATAGATGGTTCATTTTTTTTTTTCGATCTGCCAACGGGCTTATCGAAAAAATGAGCGCCCACTGGCCAGCAGGGTAGCCAATCAGCAGGTGGGGCAGACTTGATCTCTTGATCTCCACCGGCCACTCGCGATCGTTCCCCGAAGTGGCAGAACGGGGATCTGCCTGTGTAAACAAGGCAAATCTCTATTCTGACAGGGGAAATCACACAGATCCTGTCTTTCTGCTATGCAGGAAGACGGATCTGTGTGTTTCCCCAGGCAGCCCATCCCCCGTACAGTTTGAGCACACAGTGAGGGAACACCTTTAACGCCTTGATCGCCCCTGATCTTAACCCCTTCCTTGCCAGTGTCATTAGTGCATTAACAGGGTCTACTTTTAGGAGTGTGAAAAGAAGGGATTGGGGTAAAATTACCCCTGGGACTTTTAAGGTGCTTAACAATATCAAATCAAACCAGATAAATAATGTATGCAAAATCTAGACTATCCAAAAATAGAACTTTTATTCAAAATTTTTATTACAAAAAATCACCAGGACATCTAAAAACAAACTTTCAATCTGAATCAATAATTTGTGATAAGATGAAACCACTCAATGAATACCACTCAACATGTTTCGCTCAATTCTTGAGCTTCATCAGGAGTTTTGGTACATATGTGGCATACTATGAATAAGAGAGAAAGAATATACAAGTCAGACAATTTAAAAGATGCATATACTTCTAAATTAAAACAAGGACTTATTGCATACATGAAAGAAGAATTTTATCATATATTAAGAAACAAATGTCTCTAGTATAATACCAATGATCAAACGATTCTAAACAATTGATTATGATAATCAAGCTATAGACGTTATACGTTATCTTGTGTGTCCACTGTAGTGAACAAACTATCCGTATCATAGAAAATTATATCATCATAAGTGGAGTTCGCTTACCTAGCCCATCAAAGCTTGAAGAGAAGTAGTGTACAGATTGAAGATATGGAAAAAACAAGTGGTTCACATTCATAGGTAACTGGATACGTCTCACCCGCTTAGGACCCCCCAAACCATTTTGGTCCACAGAGGGGCTAATAGGTAGGGTACATCAGCCGAAGGCTAAATGTTAAAAGGAAACAGGTTATTAACAAATTGTTCATGAATTTGATTCATAACACAATAGAGGGGCAGCTATCATACAGGGTTAAGGACATATTTTACCTTTAAGTTGAATCAAAATGTATTGTTAAAGGCTAATAAAGCCTTTCCAACAAAATTGGAAGGAGAGCAATGCTCCAAAATCTCCACTAGATGGTATTCAACACTTGAACCCTCGCATGTCAGAGCGGAAGATCCATATTCAAACAGCCCCAGTAAGCTATAAAGATGAACAATATATATCAGACAATGTAGTCAAACATCGATCACCATCAGTACATATAACTGCAATAGTGAATAGGTTTCATTACCTGGATGGTAGGGTGGATGCATACGGAAGGGGAGAAAGGAATACACCTCCCCTTGGAGCCTCAGAGCCACTGTCAGAGGGTAGCGGCCGAGAAGCCGCACTATATAAGTCCCTCCAGCCCGGCGGCGTCTGACGTCACTGCCAGGATGCGGACGTACAGTGAGGCCCTCCCATAAGGGCATGTGGCCAATGGCGAACGGGGGGATGACATATTTCACGTTCTCGCCTTGTTTATTGTACAGGCATGTCGGCTCCCGGCGCGTACAGTGTGAGCTACGTCACCGCGCATGCACCGATCACCGCCAGACAGAAAAAAAACAAGCGTCGCTTCAGTCAGGAAGCCTGTGCGGCCATCTTAGTTGGGGGAGAAAAAGAAAAGGAAAAAGGGCACACGTCCCTAGACCCTAAATATATTGAAAGGATGAGCTTATCCAAAAATAAACAACTTAATTGAGTATTTTCTAATTAAACACATATAAACTAAATATATTAAAAAATATATATTAAAAAATGTGTATATATGATAAGGGAATGCTGATACTAATTCATACCACCAGCTCACCAATGCCCACCATGCATCCCATTGGGAGTCAATGCCTCTAGGGCTCCCAGGGGTGGGCGATTGATTACTCACTCTGCCCGTAGGTGCCCCTGGCGTCCGTGTGGACCAAGAAAAAGGGGAAGGAAAGGACCCCCAGCGGGGGAGACATTTATCCAATAATCCACTCGTAAATAGGTTTTCAATAGATATTCAAGTTTCGTACATGTATGGGCTTAGGAGGGAAAACCACTATATATGATGATAAAAGGAAAAACAGCCATAACACAAATACAACAAACAAATGAAATAAAGTAAATGACAAATAATATAATCGTGTATCATACAATTATACAAACTAAGGTGGGCAACAAACCAATATTTTATTTTATTTTGAAGGTTATTTCTACACTGCAAATCTATAGAAATGATTTAAAACTGAAAGCATCATTGAGGCCTGGATGTTTCAGAGCTGATAAGGTGTGTATCCAGCGGGCCTCCCGCTGCAAGAGTATCTTGTCATAGTCACCCCCACGATCCCCTGGGGGGACATGTTCCAAAGCGTAAAAGTGCATTTTGCTACTATCGAAATTATGGTGCAGGCCAATATGTCGGCTAATTGGCGTCTCCATTTTCTTCTTAAGGATCAAGGATACATGGTCCCTGATTCTGCAGAAAAAGGGACGTTTGGTTTTGCCAACGTAAAACATTTGGCACTCACAAATCATAATGTATACGATTCCAATGGATTGACATGTAACAGAAAACTTCGGTTTAAAAAAACGGCCATTGGGAAGAATGATGCCTCTTGCAGAATAGATATATCTGCAGAACTGGCATTTGTGACAAGGTCTACTGCCCTTTCGGGATTCCGTCACTGGTTGTACGCGTGTGTCATGATGGCTATGCACCAAAGTATCCCTCAAAGATCTGGAACGCCTGAACGTAATTTCTGGGTAGGATTTTAGGTGTTTGGATACTTTTTCATCCCCCATTAAAAGATACCAGTACTTCTGAATAATATCTCGTACCTGTTTTTGTTGGCCAGAATATCTGGTAATTATCCTGACACCTGAGTCTACTTTTTTAGGCCTTGCTTGATGTATGAGTGAGGATCTCCTTTGATTCTTAGCTTTCAAATAAGCCTTCTTCAAGCATTTATTGCTGTAGCCTCGTTGAAGTAGACGAGACTGAAGCAACTTTGCTTTGTGTTCAAAATCCGATTCTGTACTACAATTCCGTCTAATTCTGAGGTATTGTCCAAACGGTAAATTGTTGATAAGGGGGCGGGATGTGAGCTAGTGGCATGTAGTAATGAATTACCAGCCGATGGCTTTCGGTATAAGGTAGTTCCAATATTTCCCTCCTCATCCACTGATACTTGGACATCTAAAAAGGTCAACTGATGTTGGCTCCTTTCAAACGTAAAGTTCAAATTGTATTTGTTGACCTTAAGGTCTATTTGTATTTGTTGACCTTAAGGTCTGTCCAAAAAGGAAAGGAGAATGTGTTTACTACCATGCCAAATAAAAAAAAAAAAATGTTGTCGATAAATCGTATCCATACTAAAATATGCTCAAAAAACGCCTGCATGTCATCTCTATAGAATAACTTGCGCTCCCACCCCCCCAGATACAGGTTGGCATAGGCTGGGGCACATTTGGTCCCCATAGCCACTCCCTGTATCTGGAGGTAGTGGGAGCCCCCAAACAAAAAAACGTTATTGGACAAAATAAAGAGAAGGAGATCCAGGATAAATCGATTGTATTCCACGGAGGTTTCTGGATCCTCGGATAGGAAGCCCCCCACAACCTCCACCCCCAATTCATGAGGAATGGAGTTGTAGAGGGCCTCCACATCCAGGGCCACCAGCCAAGAGTCAGGGGGTATGGAGATACCTTCTAGCACACGGAGGAGATCCCCCGTGTCCTGAAGGTAAGAGGTAAGGCCTTCCACATGGGGTCTTAAAAAGTCATCCACCAGTTTGCTTGCCATTTCAGTGAGGGATCCGTTCCCCAATACTATAGGTCTGCCCGGAGGTTTTTTTTTATGTCTTTATGTATTTTGGGAAGTGCGTATAGGGTAGGGGTTCGGGGTGCACTCACGTTGAGGAATTCCTAGGTGTTTTTGGTTATTAAACCTTTGTGATATGCTGTACCTATAAGATGTTTATATCTGGTGGTTATTAAAGCAAGGTAACTGGGGGAGACTTTTTGATACCATTGATGGTTTTTAACTATGGCCAACACCATGGCCTCATAGTAATTTCTGTCCATAATGACCAAGTTGCCCCCCTTATCGGAGGGCTTGATCACAATGTTTTCGTTGTTTTGTAAAAGTGTAATGCCCCGTACACACGGTCGGATTTTCCGATGGACATTGTCCGATCGGAGCGTGTTGTCGGAAATTCCGACCGTGTGTGGACATTTTCCATCGGATTTTCCGACATACAAAGTTGGACAGCAGGAGATAAAATTTTCCGACAACAAAATCCGATCGCGTCAATTCCGACCGTGTGTGGCCTGTTCCGACGCACAAAGTGCCACCCATGCTCAGAAGAAATTCCGACACGGGACAGCTCGTTCTGGTAAACTTAGCGTTCGCAATGGATACAGCACTTTCGTCACGCTGCAATGTTCAAAATGGTTTAATACAGCGCACTCTCTTCTTCTTTATAATGTGACAAAAATTAAGTAGTTTTGCTGCTCATATTCACACACACTTCTCACAAACTTCTTTCGTTACTATTTATCAGGATTCCCTCAATATATTTTGATTTCTCACATCTGACAACATATTTTTTTTTTTTTTTTTGACTTTAATGTAGAATCTTTTTTTGTGTTTCTCTTTTTTAATTTTTTTTTTTGGTGATTTTGATTTGTACTTCCGAAAATGTTTGTGTGTTTTTTGTGACAAGTTCCCACAACACCATTGATATGTTGTTCTATTTAATCTGTAGGAGATTGTTTGGTGTTGTTGTCCCTTGTTAATTTCACATTTTATGTTAGAAATGTACCTGAATCGTCACCAACAAACTGTCCTTTTTGGATGAAAACACACACAGGAGAGTAGAATTTACCTAAAAATATTTTATTAAGGGGTCACAACTATAAACAAAGAGGGAGGCAACGCTGGAGAAACTGCAGAAGTGGGCGAAGCCTTGGACCCCCAGGGCAGACATCAATTATTTAAAAGCAAAATTGGTGGCCTGAGGAGTCCATATCTAAGGGAGGGCAGTCTGGTCCAGAAGTCCCAGAGATCCGGAAAGCAGCAGATGACATCTGTGTCCCCAGGCTGTGGTCATACGAGAGACTGCATCTTCTGTCAGACCAGACTGAACCCAGGGTCATCACTCTTTGGTCTTCCTTCCACGCCTCCTTCCACGCTATGGCTGTGGTGGTGGAGTTGTGGCAGCAGGAGGAGGAGGAGGAGGAGGATCGTCGATCTCAATGACATCCGTCTTGTGTGTCAGTTCCCCACTCTCCCCCTTACGAAGGACTTTATAAATCAGGTCCTCAGAGATCTGCGTTGGCCCTCCTGCATGCCCAGCAATTTGGTGGCAGCCATGCAGGCAAAGGCCTCTTCAGGACTGGGGAAGGCTCTGAGGGACGCCGAAGCCTCCTGGATCAGCCTGTATGCTGAATCCTGCACAGGACTGGGAGTGGCCTTCCTGGCTCATTTATGTGGCAGGCGGAGGGGAGGAACCTGAGACCCAGTCAGGCTGCAACTTGTCCCAGGCTTCTCTTGGCTGACACTTAGCCCCGCCTCCTCCTGGCTGCCACTAATCCCCGCCTCCTCCTGGCTGACACTAATAATCCCCGCCTCCTCCTGACTGCCACATTCCACAGCCTCCTCCTGGCTGAGGTCTTCCTGTGTATGAAAAAGGGACATAGTATTTTAGTATTGTTTTCATCAATCACACACAATTTTCACCTCCTGACTGCTGCAAATTGAATGTTAACAAATATAACAGACTATCCTTCTGAGCCCAGCATTTTGCATTCTTGTCCCAATTTTGGGTGCCCACTACTGTCTATTGATGTGTAAAACACTTTTTTTAATCAGCAATGATCAATAATAACATCTAGTAAACATCATTTATTTATTGCCCAGAAATCTGTCGAAGAATGCTATACCTGACTCCAGCTGGGCTCCTCCACTTCTTCCTGGCTGGAAGGCCCAGGTTGGACATCGGAAGCCTCAGCTGGGGTGGAAGGAAGAGTGGAAGGAAGAGTGGAGAGGGATTCCCTGACTTCAGTGTGGTCTGACAGAAATCGCAGTCTCTCATAGTACCGCAGCCTGGGGACATAAATGTCATCTGCTGCAGCTCCGGACCTCTGGGAATCCGTGACCTTCTTGCGCTCCCTCAGATATGTGCTCCTCAGGCCACCAATTTTAGTTTTTAAATAAGGGATGGTTGCTGTGGGGACCACCGGCTTCACCAACTCCAGCAGTTTCTCCAGCGCTGCCTGCCTCTTTTGTTTATGGTTATAGTGGGGGTGTCTCACTTGCCACAGACAGGGCAGCTCCCTGTACTTGTCAATAAACAGGGGCAGGAAATTGTGGTCGTTGAACCCATCCATTTTCTCTGCAAGACACAACACAAGACAAACCCTAATGTCAGGCCAAACTCCCCTAATCTTGTTACAATATAGGCTTCCATTTCGAAGCAGTATAGGCCCAAGTTTAGATCCTACCTTCGTTAGCACGATCGGCGTCTCCGATGCTCCTTCCTCCGCTCACAGATCGTACGTAAGACGCGCGCGTTACGATTTATACACACTGCGCATGCGTATAACTCCGCCCGCCCCTGACGTTCTTCCTATTCTATTCCCCGTCCCTTTTCGTTCGGCGCAGTGGAGGAAGAGCACATGGCGGATAGACAGCAGGATCGTGCTAATTACAGCAACGAGGAGGAGGAGGAAAGGCCAGAGCCTGAAACGTCCCGATCCAGAAAGAGATTAAAGGACTCAAATATGTCCTTTGGGGAGATGTTGGAGATGGTGGACATCCTGAAGAAGGCCGACTATGATGGAAAGTATGGGGCTTACCCCAACCACAATGTCCGAAAGGCCAAGATCATGGCGAAAGTGGTCAGAAGTCTGCACCGGAAATTCAGGGTACGACGATCGAAAGATCAGCTCAGGAAGCGGTGGTCGGACCTGAAATTACGAGAACATGAGCAGTACAGAAAGATCCGGAGAGTGCTGCAAAAAAGTAAGTAGTTGTGCTGTGTTCCTATTGTTCTTGTGTTTATTACGTTCGTGCTGCTCCATGTGCTTTTAGGAACTGTTGTACAGTTTAAAATGGCAACTTTCATGTTCATGGGCACATTATTCGTTCGGATCACACATTTTTATTTCAGACGATAAAATATCATTGTTTAGGCCATATGCATTTGGCCACCATTTTGAGGCCCTATACTTGTCTTCAAAGAATTTGGTTGTGTAGATGACTTTGTTACTAGAATGAAATGCAAACTAGATTCTGTGTAAGGAGAGGACACTCAGCAGCTGTTGACACATCTGGACGCTGGAGCACTAGTGTGGGACACAAAAACGCCATTTTTATTAGGGGGCCACACAGGTGCTCCAGTGTATACTATAGGGGGGGGGCTACATCTGTGAAGCTTGTACCAAACAGGTAAAGTATTGCAGCTTGACAAAGGACACTAAAAAAGCTACATCTTGGAACTCGGCTAAAATAGACAATTGTACCCCACTTCCAAGCAATGTTTCATCTTTATAGTTCTGCCATCAAATATCTGCGTGCTAAGTATACCATTTTTGTTTTACATAGGGGAGAAAAGACTCGGAGGACACCCCTCATCCGAGGAGACCAGAGCCCCCCCCCCTCTGGAAGAAGGGGAAATCCCCCCAACACAAGATGAGCAGGAGGAAGAAGACGTGGTGGAAGTAGTCACCACAACAGGTGAGTGTCTGCGACCACAGGCTCAGATAAGAGATGGATGGCGGCATATTTTTTAGACCTAATTTATTTTTTTTCCTCTCTTTTTAGGTGATCGTGAGGTTGTGGATCCAGATCCTTTCACATCCGAAAGTGCCCAGATCCTGATCGGGGAGATCATGGGGTGTAATTTACAATTGGAAAACATCAAGCAAAACATCAATGATGTTATTCCAAAATATAAAAACATCATTGATGTTTTGGGGCGAGTTTAAAGCCCCTCCAAATCACTTTCTTCTTTTGTGTGCTACAATGTGCGAAATGTTTTTGTGATTTTTCCCAAAGCCAAATTTGGAGGATGCACACAGTGTGTCAACATGTGCTATCTGCCATCACGGGAGATCAATGGATGCGTTTTGGGGGTGCAACCCCTTCCTCAATAATAAAGTAGCGGTGAGGAAGGGCTTTCTCCCCCAAAACACATCCCTTGATCCCCCCTGATGGCAGCTAGCACATGTTGACATTGGGAAATTTGTGTGCATCTTCCAAATTTGGCTTTTCCAGGGGGGATTTCCCCCCATCTGAACGCTATATCAAACACAGTTCCTAAATACTCATGTCTGATATTGCCTTCAAGTTCTACCAAATGTGAACTTTGTAAGATCAAGATTTGTGTCTTTCTTGTGGGTTTTACACAGGCCTGTTTTCTATAAAATGCACATTTTGATTTTGGATAATGACACCACAAAAATTGTTATACAACAAACATGTTGGTTTGTCAGAAAAACCTTGGGTAAATGCACATGTGATTGTGCAGGTATTAAAAAGATTGCTCATCAAGAATGTGTGGATTATTGTCTCAACGCTACAACACTTTTGGGGTGATGTAATTGTTGTTTTATGAGAAAATGGGGGTTATTTCCTAAGGGCAAATCCTCTTTGCACTACAAGTGCAGTTTCAGTGCAGTTGCAAGTGCACTTGTAGTGAAAAGTGTCTTTGCATTTAGTAAATAACAGCCAACAGTGCTTTGTATAAGGTTACACAATCACGACATTTTCTGCACTCCACACATTTCTGTCAGGGTCAGCTAAAACAAACACAAGCAGTAAATGTCCACAAGGAAGAGCCTGGGGGGAGATGCCTGTCGAGAACTTGAGGTCCTGCAGACTTCTCCCTGTGGCCAAATACCGCAGGGTAGCGACCAACCTCTGCTCCGGAGTGATGGCTTGCCTCATGCAGGTATCCTGCCTGCTGATATAAGGGGTCAGCGAAGCCAACAAACGGTGAAATACGGGGTCCGTCATCCTGAGAAAGTTCCTGAAATCATCAGGATTATTCTCACGGATCTCACGGAGCAAAGGCATATGACAGAACTGGTCACGCTGAAGCAACCAATTCTTGGTCCATGAACTCCTCCCCACCCTGTTCATGGACTGGACTTGTGTCAAGGTCAGGACCCCAACACCAAGCCCCCGCACAGCACGAACTGTACGAGGAGTACGCATACGAAACATGGCTAGAAAACGGTCGGCTGCTCAGAACGAAGTAACAGAACGCACTGAAGAACAGCAAGACCTGTGAAGAGCGACCTGAAAACCAGTAACGAATGAACAAGAATACAATGACTACTTAAAGTCACGCGGAACTTGCTTGCACGCACTGAAGAGCAGATACAAACCCACAAGCACAAACTGAACGGCAGAAAACGATCTGAAAGCCACGAGTCTGAAAAAGCGCGAATCGTCTCTCACCAAACTTTTACTAACACGAGATTAGCAAAAGAAGCCCAAAGGGTGCCGCGCTTGGTTCTGAACCGGCCTTTTCTAGTCTCGTCGTACGTGGTGTACGTGACCGCGTGGTTGTCGATCGGAAATTCCGACAACTTTGTGCGACCGTGTGTAGGCAAAACAAGTTTGAGCCAACATCCGTCGGAAAAAATCCTAGGATTTTGTTGTCGGAATGTCCGAACAAAGTCAGACCGTGTGTACGGGGCATAAGGGCCTCTAATTGTGAAGTAGTTAGATTTCATCTAGAAGTATCCTTCCATTTTGTTTGAGTAATTTCTCTAGTAACCTGATTGATGAACACACAAACATTGGGGTTTCCTTGAAGAAAAGTCGGAAAGGTACGGGATTTTGGCTTGTATTCCCTAGGTTTAGATAAAAAACGGGGAGAGGGAGTGGGGATGGAGGATGGAGGTAAGGGAGAAGGGGAGTCCGCACCGAACAAAAGAGAATCTGCCTCCAGCAGATCACTCTCCTCCAGGCCCCCCTCCTCCCATAGCTCCATCAACTCCTCCATAGCTTTTATATCTGCAATGGTCATGTCCCGCCAAGCAGGATCATCCAGGGCACTGCCACTACTGAATGTATCAGGTTTGTCATATAAGATTTTGAACATCAGCCTTCTAGAGAAAAGATTTATGTCTTTGATTAATTCAAATTGGTCGACCCTTTGTGTTGGACAAAAGGTCAAACCAAGTTTTAGAATTGACACTTGTTCAGCTGAGAGGGGGTAAGAGGATAAATTTATCACTTCGAGGTTGTTCTCAGCCCTTTCGAATTTGGTGCATCCAAATTCACTATTCTTTTCGAATCTGTCACTGGTTGGGAGAATATAGGTGCTGGACGAAAATCCGAGAGCATAGATGCAGGATTAGCATTGCTTACCTGTGTATTGGGAGACAAAGATAAAGAAGGAGTATTGACGAAAGAAGTGCTCGTGTGTGCCTCCGAATGGCCCGGTGCGTGAACAGATGAATTTTTAGCCATACTGGCTCGGGCAATGCATGGTGGGCATTGGTGAGCTGGTGGTATGAATTAGTATCAGCATTCCCTTATCATATATACACATTTTTTAATATATATTTTTTAATATATTTAGTTTATATGTGTTTAATTAGAAAATACTCAATTAAGTTGTTTATTTTTGGATAAGCTCATCCTTTCAATATATTTAGGGTCTAGGGACGTGTGCCCTTTTTCCTTTTCTTTTTCTCCCCCAACTAAGATGGCCGCACGGGCTTCCTGACTGAAGCGACGCTTGTTTTGTTTCTGTCTGGCGGTGATCGGCGCATGCATGGTGACGTCGCTCACACTGTACGCGCCGGGACCCGACACGCCTGTACAATAAACAAGGCGAGAACGTGAAATACGTCATCCCCCCATTCGCCATTGGCCACATGCCCTTATGGGAGGGCCTCACTGTACGTCAGCATCCCGGCGGTGACATCAGACGCCGCCGGGCTGGAGGGACTTATATAGTGCGGCTTCTCGGCCGCTACCCTCTGACAGTGGCTCTGAGGCTCCAAGGGGAGGTGTATGCCTTTCTCCCCTTCCGTGTGCATCCACCCTACCATCTAGGTAATGAAACCTATTCACCATTGCAGTTATATGTACTGATGGTGATCGATGTTTGACTACATTGTCTGATATATATTGTTCATCTTTATAGCTTACTGGGGCTGTTTGAATATGGATCTTCCGCTCTGACATGCGAGGGTTCAAGTGTTGAATACCATCTAGTGGAGATTTTGGAGCATTGCTCTCCTTCCAGTTTTGTTGGCAAGGCTTTATTAGCCTTTAACAATACATTTTGATTCAGCTTAAAGGTAAAATATGTCCTTAACCCTGTATGATAGCTGCCCCTCTATTGTGTTATGAATCAAATTCATGAATAATTTGTTAATAACCTGTTTCCTTTTAACATTTAGCCTTTGGCTGATGTACCCTACCTATTAGCCCCTCTGTGGACCAAAATAGTTTGGGGGGTCCTAAGCGGGTGAGACGTATCCACTTACCTATGAATGTGAACCACTTGTTTTTTCCATATCTACAATCTGTACACTACTTCTCTTCAAGCTTTGATGGGCTAGGTAAGCGAACTCCACTTATGATGATATAATTTTCTATGATACGGATAGTTTGTTTACTAAAGTGGACACACAAGATAACGTATAACGTCTATAGCTTGATTATCATAATCAATTGTTTTGAATTGTTTGATCATTGGTATTATACTAGAGACATTTGTTTCTTAATATATGATACAATTCTTCTTTCATGTATGCAATAAGTCCTTGTTTTAATTTAGAAGTATATGCATCTTTTAAATTGTCTGACTTGTATATTCTCTCTTATTCATAGTATGCCATATATGTACCAAAACTCCTGATGAAGCTCAAGAATTGAGCGAAACATGTTGAGTGGTATTCATTGAGTGGTTTCATCTTATCACAAATTATTGATTCAGATTGAAAGTTTGTTTTTAGATGTCCTGGTGATTTTTTGTAATAAAAATTTTGAATAAAAGTTCTATTTTTGGATAGGCTAGATTTTGCATACATTATTTATCTGGTTTGATTTGATATTGTTAAGCACCTTAAAAGTCCCAGGGGTAATTTTACCCCAATCCCTCCTTTTCACACTCCTATTTACTAGGGATGTGGTGCTAAGGGTTAACTGTCCCTGCCCTCTTAATATATGAAGGGTATACTTTTAGCACTGATTACTGTAATAATGTCACTGGTTCCCAAAAAAGTGTCAAAAATTTTAGTTTTTGGTGTCTGATCTGTCCGCTGCAATGTCGCAGTCCCGCTAAAAATCGCAGATCACCGCCATTACTAGTAAAAAAAAATAATAATAATAAAAATGCCATAAATCTAGCTCCTATTTTGTAGACGCTATAACTTTTGCGCAAACCAATCAATATACACTTATTGCGATTTTTTTTTTAAAACAAAAATATGTAGAAGAATATATATTGGCCTAAACTGAGGAAAAATTAGTTTTTTTATATATTTTTTGGGGATATTTATTATAGCAAAAAGTAAAAAATATAGATTTTTTTTTCAAAATTGCAAAAATTGCAAAAAATAAAAACCGCAGAGGTGATCAAATACCACCAAAAGAAAGCTCTAGTTGTGGGAAAAAAAGGACATAAATGTTGTTTGGTTACAGCGTCACACGACCGTGCAATTGTCAGTTAGAGCGACGCAGTGTTGTATTGCAAAAATTGGCCTGGTCTTTAAGGGGGTAAATCCTTCTAGTCCTTAAGTGGTTAAGAGTTAACCAGAGATGTTTGACATGCTTCCTTAGGGAGAAAGCCTAAAACTAGGTATACTGCCTATACTTTAACTACACCAACATATTGGCTGATATGTATGTGTGACAAGCTCTCTAAAGAGTTACAACCCTTTTTGTTCCTTTCCTCTTTTACTATAGCGGCTGCGCCCGCAACACTGTGATTTTTCGTATGCACCTTTTATAAATAAAAATACTTTTAATAAAAAAAAAGAGTTAACCAGAGATTTGTGCTTCACTCATCAGTGTCCTTTTTATTTATTTTTTTAAATGTCTATTCATTGCTAGGTTCATATCCTATAGTCTTTGCTGTTACCAATGAAACAAGAAGAGAGGCTACAGGAGAGAAAAGAATTGCAGGAAAGACAAATCCAGTACTAGATGACATATCATACAGCCTGTTCATTCTGAGTGTTTTTATTAGAATACATTATAGGCTGAATAGAGGATTTCTGCTGGATCCTTTTCACTGTAATGCCCTGTACACACGATCGGACATTGATCGGACATTCCGACAACAAAATCCATGGATTTTTTCCGACGGATGTTGGGTCAAACTTGTCTTGCATACACACGGTCGCACAAAGTTGTCAGAAAAACTGATCATTCTGAATGCGGTGACGTAAAACACGTACGTCGGGACTATAAATGGGGCAGTAGCCAATAACTTTCATCTCTTTATTTATTCTGAGCATGCGTGGCACTTTGTGCATTGGATTTGTGTACACACAATCGGAATTTAACCGATCGGATTTTGTTGTCAGAAAATTTTATAGCCTGCTCTCAAACTTTGTGTGTCGGAAATTCTGATGGAAAAAGTCAGATGGAGCCCACACACGATCGGAATTTCTGACAACACAATCCGATCACACTTTTTCCCTCGGAAAATCCGACCATGTGTACAGGGCATTAGAATTGTCAAAGTCACAGTAAAGTGTCCCCGTTGGGCAGAGGTACCCATTCTATTTGTCCTGTGACTATTGTCAGGGGGACAGGAAGTAATGGGAAATACAAACTTTAGTATGGTACGTGTAAACCTGCACAGGAGAATTGGGGTGCGGTAGACTGGGGTTGCACGGGAGCATGGAGAAAAGCATAGCTTTCAACTGTCCCTGATTTCGAGGGACTGTCCCTGATTTAGAACAAAGTTCCTCTGTCCCTCTTTCCTCCTCATTTGTCCCTCGTTTTGTTCTGATCTATATAATTGTGTATAAAATGCACTTTTTATCTTTCAAAAAGTGTTTCCCAGTGCTAAACCTTTATCCATATTCTAAATTGCTGCATTTGTAAATTTTAAAAGCCAATATAAAAGGAATAGTAGTGGTAAACAAAAGCCCTTGTGAATTTATTAAACCTTTTTTTTTTGGCTAATTCTCATTTAAGGGGGGTGTGGCAGGGGGCGTGTCCTATGCCTACATACATTTGCTAGTAGGTGTCCCTCATTCCCATCAGGCCCGGATTTACTCCCTTTGCCGCCCCAAGGCCGGGTCCTTCAATGCCGCCCCCCCCCCTCCTCACACACACACACACACCACCATTCTTGTCCTTTATCGATGACTGCTACAATAGATCAGTTAAAAACATATCTCCACACACGAGAACACTGAAAATAACTGACTTTAATTGTACAGACTAAAAATACTTCAGGGTAAGCGCGCGAAGGGTAAGGATTTTTTGCGGGCAATTTTTCAGGGCAATGGCTGGTGTTAGTGCTTCAATCATCCCCGGCACCATGGTTGTTATGGTGTCAGGATGAATGAAACACATTATTTCTATCATTACATTGTAATGTAAAATGAAATAGTTCAACTCACCATAATGCAGAACCATTGGGAGCCCTGAGCGTGTCACTTGCCACTATGCCTGCCACCAGATGGGGATGTCACTTGCCATGCTGCCTGCCACCAGATGGGGATGTCACTTGCCACGCTGCCACCAGATGGGGATGTCACTAGCCACGCTGCCTGCCACCAGATGGAGATGTCACTTGCCACCAGATGGAGATGTCACTAGCCACGCTGCCTACCACCAGATGGAGATGTCACTTGCCACTATGTCTGCCACCAGATGGGGATGTCACTTGCCACGCTGCCACCAGATGGAGATGTCACTAGCCACGCTGCCTGCCACCAGATTGAGATGTCACGTGCCACGCTGCCTGCCACCAGATGGAGATGTCACTTGCCATGCTGCCTGCCACCAGATGGAGATGTCACTTGCCACGCTGCCACCAGATGGAGATGTCACTTGCCACACTGCCACCAGATGGAGATGTCACTTGCCACGCTGCCACACTATGCAGATGTCACTTGCCACACTATGGAGATGTCACTTGCCACACTATGGAGATGTCACTTGCCACACTGCCACCCTATGGAGATGTCACTTGTCACGCTGCCTGGCTGCCACCAGATGGAGGAGGGTGGAACAGCGGTGCGGGCAATGAGAGATGTCATCTCTCTCCCCCGCCGCCGCACCGCTGACATTACTCCTCGATCTTTTCAAAAATGGCGCCGGGCAGCGTAATCACGCTACTGCGCATGCACCGCCCAGCCGAGCACGTACGAGCTTTCCCGAGCCCGGCCGGCTTCGGAACGGCGCATGCGCAGTAGTGTGCGGCTCGCGGCCATCATTTCTAAGGGCACCAGTGCCCTTAATCGACTCAACGGGCAGCCTGAAGGGGGGGGGGGGCGGCCGCAAAGTCACCGCAGGAGCGGCGCCGCCCCTGCACCACTGCCGCCCCGAGGCCTGGCCTCGGTGGCCTTGTGGCAAATCCGGCCCTGATTCCCATCTCAAAATGTTGGGAGCTATGAAAAAGCGAGCATAGATATCTTGTGGATTCTGCTGTCAAGTAAACCTTTTATTTTTTTTATTGCCCTGGCAAAGCTCATGCTTACTTTAAAACCCCGTGCAGAAAAGTCTACATCATCCTGACAGCTGTCAAGTCTTCTTTCTATGGTGTCACGAATTGTAGAAATAAGTCATATATTTATAGCGATACAGCCATAATATATACAACCAGCGATACAGCCATAATATATACAACCAGACTCATCTACAGTATTAACAGTGCCATTAGTGGGCACCACCTTTACCTTTTTCATTAAACTGATTGTCGTAAGCTGAAATCTGATTATCTAACGATGCCGTAATGGATTTAGCAGGAGGCATCATGTGCTACCCCCAACATGTCCAGATGGCCTCACTATAGTAGCTCTTTTTTTGTTGCGGACATACTTTAGTGATTATAAAGGAAACATGTTATACTTATCCCGATCCTCTTCTTTTTGGGACCCTCGCCGGCATTCCTGGCTCTTCCCCTCGGCCAGGTGCCCCCAATAGCATCTGGCTATGGGGGAAGTCGATCAGGCTCGCTCCCAAGCCCCGCCCTGTGTGTTCATTCACAGGCTCTCTCCTCATTGGTTAACTGGCTGTGATTGACAGCATCAGGAGCCAATTGCTCCCTCTGCTGTGTGAGCCAAGGAGGAAAGAGAGACCCGTGCTCATTGCTGGATCGAGATGGGGCTCAGGTAAGTATAAGAGGGGCTGAGGGGGGGAGCTGCATCCAGAAGAATGCATTAACCACTTCAGCTTCGGAAGGTTTACCCCCCACCCCCCTTCATGACCAGGCCACTTTTTGTGATATGGCACTGCGTTACTTTAACTGACAATTGTGTGGTCTTGCGACGCTGTACCCAAATAAAATATAAGTCCTTTTTTTTCCACAACTAGAGCTTTCTTTGGTGGTATTTGATCACCTCTGCGGTTTTTATTTTTTGCGCTATAAACAAAAAAAGATTGACAATTTTGAAAAAAAAAAAAAAAATTTTAATTTCTGTTATAAAACATATCCAAAAAAATATAAAAAATCTAATTTCTTCATCAATTTAGGCCAATATGTATTCTGCTACATGTTTTTGGTAAAAAAAAAAAATAAGCATATATTGATTGGTTTGCGCAACAGTTTTAGTGTCTACAAACTATGAGATATCACTTTTGACACTTTTTTGGGACCAGTGACACTATAATGCCCCGTACACATGGTCAGACATTGACCGGACATCCCGACAACAAAATCCTAGGATTTTTTCCGACGGATGTTGGCTCAAACTTGTCTTGCATACACACGGTCACACAAAGTTGTCGGAAAATCCGATCGTTCTGAACGCGGTGACGTAAAACACGTATGTCGGGACTATAAACGGGGCAGTGGCCAATAGCTTTCATCTCTTTATTTATTCTGAGCATGCGTGGCACTTTGTCCGTCGGATTTGTGTACACACGATCGGAATTTCCGACAACGGATTTTGTTGTCGGAAAATTTTATATCCTGTTCTCAAACTTTGTGTGTCGGAAAATCCGATGGAAAATGTTTGATGGAGCCTACACACGGTCGGAATTTCCGACAACAAGGTCCTATCACACATTTTCCGTCGGAAAATCCGACCGTGTGTACGGGGCATTACAGTGAGCAGTGCTAAAAAAATATGCGCTGTCACTGTACTAATGACACTGACAGGGAAGGGGGCAATCAAAGGGTTAAATGTATTCTTAGGGAGTGCTTGCTAACTGTGTGGGGGAGGTGCTTCTACTGTGAGATGGTAGAAATCCATGTTCCTGATTAGCAGAAACACAGGATCACAGCCTTCCCTTGTCACAGAACGGCAATCTGCCTTGTTTACATAAGCAGATCGCCGCTTTGCCTGTATCCCGATCGATAGGTGGGTCCCGGCGGATTTGCTGATCGGCTCTCGCTGCATCCAATAACAGTGGGAGCGGGTCACGGCAGCGCGCATGTGTGCCCCAGACCCGGGAGTGCAGAATGACGTACAGGTACATGATGGTGCCCAGCAGGGCTTTTTTTCAGGGGGAACTTGGTGGAACTCAGTTCCACCACCTCTGGCTCAGACTCTGGGGGGGCGGCTGCTCACCACAATCACTTGTAAACACAGAAGTCCAGTTTCTGTGTTTACAAGTGACAGCTCTGCACTCTGTATGTAATGCAATCCTGGTATTTAATGCCCCTTTAAGACCCTCCTACTGTTCGTGAAATTTGACTGACCACACCCACTATTTGATGTGATTTGGAGGGTGTGTGTGGGGGGAGGGGTTTTGGGGGGTCGTGGTTGAGTTCCAGCACCAATTGCTTGAGGAAAAAAAGCCCTGGTGCCCAGAGCTCCCGCCCTGCCGGTAAATGTACGTTGGGTAGTCAGCATCTGGTTAAGGTAAGAAACCTTGAGCCTTTAGAACCACTTTAATAAAGCATAAAGTGTGTATATGTCAAACCTTTTTTTTTTATTTGCAAAGGAAGGAGTTAAAGGGGTTGTAAACCCTCAAGGTTTTTCACCTTAATGCATCCTATGCATTAAGGTGAAAAACCTTCTGTAGTTCAGCAGCCCCCCCAGAGCCCTCTTTTTACTTACCTGAACACGATCGTTCCATCGACGGGGACGAGCACAGCAGCTCCAACCGCTGTCTCGGGTCCTCATTGGATAGATTGATAGCAGCGCAGCCATTGCCTCCCGCTGCTGTCAATCTAATTCAGTGACAGGGGAGCCGGGGGCGGGGCCTAGTCCTGCTGTCTGTGTTAATGGATGCAGCAGAAGGACTCAGGAGCGTGCCTGCATGAGTGCCCCTTGGAATGCTGGTCTCCGAGGGGGCACTCAATTCGGGGAGGAGCCAGGAGCGCCGCTGGGGGACCCCAGAAGAGGAGGATCGGGCCACTCTGTGCAAAACCCTTGTACAGAGGAGGTAAATATAACATGTCTTTTATTTTATAAAAAAGAAAAAAATCGAACCTTTACAACCCCTTTAAAACCCATCGGTTCATTGTTTACTATCTATGTCCACTCAGGCAGATTTCTCTTCGCTCCCTGTCTTGGAGACTCAACAGGAAGTGAACGGAAACCTCTTCAAATTAAGAATTTCCTTCAACATTTGTCCAGGTACAGGTGTCCTCATTGGAAGATTTATTCTCACCTCGGCTCTTATTCAGGTAACAACTGTAAAATTTTAGATTTCCCTTCACTTTATTTCTCTGTGATATTGTTTACCAATACCAATAGAAAGGGGTGAATCTCCAGAGAGGGGTCACAGATAGCAATAAAGCCCTGTCATGGGTTCTAACCTTTCCCCACAATAATCAATAACTAAAAGGAAAATTCTGGGCTATATATTGTATACACTTTAAGATAATCAATGCGGATTTGCCTGGAGGTAAGTTAGCATGTAGGCAACATTTTCACAGGTGTGTATTTTACTTTTACACAGTAAAGGCAAATGTCAACCAGAGCATTCTGCTTAATTGCTGGGAACTGGGGATTAATATGGAAAAGGATTTTTTTTTAACCGAAGATTTTTTTTTCTTTCATGGGGGAGTTTCGAAAGGCATCTCCCACCCCCACTGCAGTTCTGCAGCAACTTGTCACTTTCAGCGATCTGTTGCTGGATAGCTCAGCTCTGCCCTAGCTATTGGAATGATGGGAAGGTCCATCATGTCACATCACTTCCTCTGTAAACACATTGGTTCCAGCAATAAATCCTTGGAATGCAATTGGGGGGCATTTGTGGGCAATTGTATGGCAACTGTGTTCTCATTAGGCAAATGTTTTTCCATTGTGTAAACTTAGAACTTCTGTAAAACATGGATTATAGTCTTATTCTTACACAAACTAAGTCTCATGCTTGTTTGACACTGTAATGTTGGGTATGAAAAACAGGGCTCTATGAAGTAGGGATTGGGGAAATCATTAAAGTAAAGCCCGAATAGTATGGTGATGTGGATTTACAGGAGCTCCAGTTTGGTAATACAGTATTTGTTCCATATTGCTTGGCTCTATCTGTACTGTTGACCAGAGATTGTGGATGTACAAATGGCCCCATGGCCATAAAGGAATGTTTGCATGGCTCTGCTCAGTAGCCTAACATGAGGAATAAAGCCTGTATTTTTGCAGTGTGTAGTGGAAGCAAGCTTTGGATGTAGCCAGATGCTGGCTAGTCTGCCTGTGTCATTGTGGGACATTCTTTAACAAGGGCTGCCTTGCCTTTGTTCCCTTCTGGTGTTCAGCCTGGGCATTGTGACATAATTTCTTGAAGGCAAAGAGAGATAGAGACCACTACTGAAAGCAGGGGATCGTGGGACATGTGGTCCAGAGAGCCCGGATTTCCATGGAGCCAGTGCTGCTGCAGAATACAAGTTCCAGCTGGGTGAAGAGAGAAGAATGCTGGGTGATGCCATAAATAGCCTGGTCTGGGGAGGAGCTCTTCCTCTTGGGACCACGGCCTTCAGCTGAGAGCAGGGGGGGTGCAAGCAGGCGGCGCGGCCTGGACGGCGAGGAGAGTCTGCAGCAAGCGAGCCAGACACCTACAGGCAGATCCGAATTTGCCAGCTCTCTGTCGCCGAGTGACGCTCGGGGGACACTCTTATCGTCACCGTTACAGACCCAGCTGAATTCCTGCGACACCAGGTCTACAGCCAGGCACCCTTCACTGGTTGCAAATTCTTCAAGAGCCTGTTCTGGGACATCCTATTCCCTTGAGCCTTGGTATCATCAGGATTGGTGAGTGGGCAGAAGCCAACCCTGAGTAAATCTTACAGACACCTTTATCCCATCTCTTTACACAAAAGGTTGTAGCAGGAAACACTTTGTATATGCTATCTACTACTACTGGTCGCCATTTCACAGCAACCTCTCTGGGCTCTTGTTGAGCTACCTTAAGATTCTAAACACCTATGCTACAAGGATTCCCCCCCCCCCCCTACATAAAGAACTCAGTTCATAACATCTGTGCACATTAAGGGGAACTCTGACTTAGAGCTAGCTTATTGCATTCTTTAGAACTTGTTGTCTTTTAATTTCTGCTGTTTACTTTTTGGGCCCGTGGCATGAGGATTATAAGGGAGTGGTCAGATATAGAAGGCCTTTCTTCTCCCTTTTATACCTGGGGTCATAGGTTCTTGCAGGGCCTATTGGTTATTACCATTGATTTATTGTGATTTCCCTTGCATTGTATATCCTCAGTATACTTGCTAATACTAAAGTTTGAAATTGAAAAGATATCTGCATTAACACTCCTTTCTCTCTGCTGACTTAGTAAAATACTAATTTCCAAAATTGCAACCTATAACTATAATAGAAAAATAGGAGGAGATAGTGGCGCTAATGAGTATGATACATAACTGTGAATCAGAAAGTGCTAAAACAATGACTCTATAGTTATAGATAATGATGAAAATATGTAAATATAAAACACCCAGTGACAAGTGAAAAAATGTCTATATAATGATAATATAGTCCATAAATGTAAGTAGGCAAAACAAATAAAAGAAAGACTTCAATCTTCTTGTACTCTTAATCTTCTAATCTTCCACCACAGTGGGGTTCAATTGCATTTTTTGCCATACACGAGAGTGAGAGGCAACACAAGCTGGTGAGTGCGCTCTTCAGAGAAAGAGGTGTCACTAACACGTTGGTGTGGTGGAAGATTAGAAGATTAAGAGTACAAGAAGATTGAAGTCTTTCTTTTATTTGTTTTGCCTACTTACATTTATGGACTATATTATCATTATATGGACATTTTTTTCACTTGTCACTGAGTGTTTTATATTTACATATTTTCATCATTATCTATAACTATAGAGTCATTGTTTTAGCACTCTCTGATTCACAGTTATATATCATACTCATTAGCGCCACGATCTCCTCCTATTTTTCTATTATAGTTATAGGTTGCAATTTTGGATATTCTACACATTTTTATTTAAGTGGCAGCTTTTCATCACATATTATCATTTTGTAGTACACACTATTTTGTCTTTGGCGCAGTGGTGGGAGAGGATATTAGGAGCTGCTATTTATATCCCTTTACCAACATAAAATACTAATTTGCTTTGCTACAGTCTGGTGTCTTTGCAATTGTATTCTTTCTTTGAACTATGTCCAAACCCAGGGTGTCAGAGGTGTCGGAAGACTTGCGAGGTCAGGGTATCCTTTGGGGATAGTCATCTTCCAGCGGCCCATACGGGGGTAGCACTACATGTAGATCAGCAAATATCCAATGCATTTTGAGGGCTTCACCAGTTCCCCTTTTATCTGGGCTTATGAAGATACAAAGAGGTAAAAAAACTGGTCCAGAGCAAGTTATCCTGAAAATGAATTATTGATACCCTGCAAAGGTACCTTTAGGTCATCGGTATAACTTGAACAAGCATATACATTGGAAAAGGTGGGTTTTTGTTTTTCAAAGTGATCTGCTATTGTCCAGCTTTTTAACTCTTTGAATCTTTATACACCTCAATGAAGGAGGACTGTTGAAGCCTGTGAAACGCATACTTTTTGAAAATATTGTGACTTCAAAAATGAACTTGACTTTTAATAATACTTGTGGCACTTCATCCAGGCCCACCAGTCTCCAAAGCGCTGTTGCTGTTTCAAAATTGGAGCCATCTATACTGAGGTCTAGCACTCCACCAACACTTTCAGTTTTAGGAAGGCTCCACTGTACTTTAGGCTGGTTAGTGAGGGCTTTTTGGTTCCTTTTAAGCCCTTTCAACCTGATTATAATATCAAGTTTTGAAAGTTCTGACTGCTTCTTTGCCCATGACTCTGGCTTATCCGCTGGTTTCTAGTTTTTTTTTTCTGTTTTTTTTTTACTCATTGACTCTTTGCATGATACTTTTGCCTCCAATGTAACTCTTTCTGACTCCTACTCTAATCTTCTGCCTAAGTTATGACTCTGCCTGAATGACACCTGTCCTAATTTCTGCCTGTTTTTTCAGATTACATTCTCGCCTATTGATTTGACATTTTGCTTTATTTACCTTTAAGCTGGTCAACTGTCCCAAGGATGTCTGCCATCTTGGAGAGTCATATAAGGAAAGTCAAATCTTTTACGGTAAGTCCCTATGGTAGACCTGGCCCTTGGGGGTGTACTCCAATCTATATCTATCTATCATGGTCTACTCTAATCCACAACAGGATAATTCAGTTGACCCAAATCCACTCCAAACTTAGAGCGTAACTCCAGTTTTGTTGAGAAAAAAAAATCCCCCTCTGAGTGATCTATGTACATTACAAGGATTATAACAAACTTTGTTGCATATTCCTACCTTTTGTTATTCTGAAGAAATCCCTTTGTGTTTCTCTGTGCCCATATGGGAAAATGAATCTAATGGGAGTGGTTTCATAATTATCAATCAGCTGTGGCACCTGCAGAGCACTAATGAAGAAAGCTGCTGAGCCTGCATCCCTTTAGACATGTTCCTGTTGGGAATATCTCATCAAAAAATTATTTTTTTTGCAGGGGATGCCTGAAATCTGACTTGTATCTTAGTGCAGACTTCTGGGAAAATCTGTGAGCCAATTACACAAGCAGGAAATTATGTTTCTGGGGTGTGTTCAGTACACATTCTGTGTATAGAACAACTCCAGGTAGCCATATTGCATTGCATTTTCAGAAAATTACAGTGGCTGTAGATTGAAAAATAAAGGTAATTTTGAATAACATTCAATTACAATATGACTTGTGTCGCAATTGTATACGCTACATTTTTTTTCTTTATTTGCTATTTTTTCCCCCACGAAAGTGGAATTAAACCTTAAATATAATAGGCTGACCCTTTATAACACAGCAATAACTTTCCTATGACTTTAGGGAAAGGTTTAACCATTGAGAGAACTTTATTCTTTGCATATGGGAACATTAAAACAAGTGACTGCTAACCACTTCCCATTGTACCCTATTCAGCTGGTGGTTCCTTCTATAGCCATTGATTAGCCGTGTGGCCTATCCGTAGGAGTTTGCCTTCAAAGCGCAGCCAGCAGCATCAAGAAGCACAGTCATCACTTTTGTCTCTGTCCTAATAAATCTGAAATAGTTTCATCAGCTGTTATCTCCAGCTTAGCTGTGAATCAGGAGACAAAGGAGAGCAGAGGATAGATTCTCATACAGAGGCAATTTACGTATGTGAGCTGTACCCGACAAAGCGGCCTGCAGCCTGGAAGAAAGTGGGACAACGGGAATTAGCCTGTAAAATTTCATCTGACATTTAACAAATTCACAAACCGTGTGCTACATCTGCCTGACCTCAGATGAAATGCAGAAAACTTTTTACAATGATGAGAACTTGAGCTAAATCTTAGAGAAAAAGAACATTTGACACCCCTACATGGATAGTAGGGATGAGCTCGATGTTCAGGTCGAACAGAAGTTCGACTCGAACATCGGGTGTTCGCTCGTTCGCTGAAGAACGAACACTATGGGGCGTTCGCGGAAAATTTGAGCCCTGCGGAACGCCCCATAATGCACTGTGAGATCGCAGTATATTGCTGTATGATGATTGTCGAAAGCATGCACCTGACCTGCATGCTTTGGCCAATCCCAGTGCCCTCTGCTAAGAGAGCCATTATTGGCCAAAGGCAGGCGGCCTTTGGCCAATCATGGCTCAGGGGGACTAAGTCCACGCCCCACACTATATAAGGCTGCCTACACGGCGGCCGTGTGTAGTGTTGTTGGTGTGACGGAGAGATTGATTTAGATTAAGCAGGCAGGTTATTCAGTTAGTGGCAGTGTATTTGATATATATACTGTATATATATATATATATATATATATATATATATATATATATATATATATATATATATACAGTATATATATATATATATATATATATATATATATATATATATATATATATATATATATATATATATCAGTCAGTCTGTATAGTATATATACATAGCTCCCAACTGTCCCTGATTTCGAGGGACTGTCCCTGATTTAGAGCAATGTCCCTCTGTCCCTCTTTCCCCATCATTTGTCCCTTATTTTGGTCTGATCTATATAGTTGTATATAAAATGCACTTTTTATCTTGTAAAAAGCGTTTCCTAGTGCTAAACGTTGCATCCAAATTCTAAATGGCTGCATTTGTCAATTTTAAAAGCCAATATAAAGGAATATTGGTGGTTAAAAAAAAAAGCATTTGTGGATTTAATTACCCTTTTTTTGGTTATGTCCCCTTTAAGGGGCATGGCAGGGGGCGTGTCCTATTCCCACATACATTTGCTAGTAGGTGTCCTTCATTCATATATATATATACTCTGCACCCAGTGTAGCCTATATCTACAGTTAATTCCGTGGTGTACAATTTTTAATATACTTCAGGCGGTGTATTAATATATATATATATATATATATATATATATATATATACAGTCTCATATATATTTATATACATATATACATTTTCTGGTGGTGTACACAGTACACAATACAGTGCAGCCATAGTGCAGTTGCTACTACACTTCTGGTGGTGTATACAGTACATAATACAGTGCAGCCATAGTGCAGTTGCTACTACTTTTCTGGTGGTGTACACAATACAGCGCAGCCGTAGTGCAGTCGCTACTACATTTCTGGTGGTGTACACAGTACACAATACAGTGCAACTGTAGTGCAGTTGCTACTACTTTTCTTGTGGTGTACAGAATACAGTGCAGCTGTAATGCAGTTGCTACTACATTTCAGGTGGTGTACACAGTACACAATACAGTGCAGCCGTAGTGCAGTTGCTACTACTTTTCTGGTAGTGTACACAGTACACAATACAGTGCAGCTGTAGTGCAGTTGCTACTACTTTTCTGGTGGTGTACACAATACAGTGGAGCTGTAGTGCAGTTGCTACTACCCTTCTGGTGGTGTACACAATACAGCGCAGCCGTAGTGCAGTTGCTACTAAATTTCTGGTGGTGTACACAGTACACAATACAGTGCAACCGTAGTGCAGTTGCTACTACTTTTCTGGTGGTGTACACAATACAGTGCAGCCATAGTGCAGTTGCTACTACATTTCTGGTGGTGTACACAGTACACAATTCAGTGCAACCGTAGTGCAGTTGCTGCTACTTTTCTGGTGGTGTACACAGTACACAATACAGTGCAGCCGTAGTACAGTTGATACTACTTTTCTGGTGGTGTACATAGTACACAATACAGTGCAGCCGTAGTTCAGTTGCTACTACTTTTCTGGTGGTGTACACAGTACCCAGTACAGTGCAACCATAGTGCAGTTGCTACTACTTTTCTGGTGGTGTACACAATACAGCGCAGCCGTAGTGCAGTCGCTACTACATTTCTGGTGGTGTACACAGTACACAATACAGTATAGCCGTAGTGCAGTTGCTACTACTTTTCTGGTGGTGTACACAGTACACAATACAGTGCAACCGTAGTGCAGTTGCTACTACTTTTCTGGTGGTGTACAGAATACAGTGCAGCTGTAATGCAGTTGCTACTACATTTCTGGTGGTGTACACAGTACACAATACAGTGCAGCCGTAGTGCAGTTGCTACTACTTTTCTGGTAGTGTACACAGTACACAATACAGTGCAGCTGTAGTGCAGTTGCTACTACTTTTCTGGTGGTGTACACAATACAGTGGAGCCGTAGTGCAGTTGCTACTACCCTTCTGGTGGTGTACACAATACAGCGCAGCCGTAGTGCAGTTGCTACTAAATTTCTGGTGGTGTACACAGTACACAATACAGTGCAACCGTAGTGCAGTTGCTACTACTTTTCTGGTGGTGTACACAATACAGTGCAGCCATAGTGCAGTTGCTACTATTTTTCTGATGGTGTACACATTACACAATACAGTGCAGCCGTAGTGCAGTTGCTACTACATTTCTGGTGGTGTACACAGTACACAATTCAGTGCAACCGTAGTGCAGTTGTTGCTACTTTTCTGGTGGTGTACACGGTACACAATACAGTGCAGCCGTAGTACAGTTGATACTACTTTTCTGGTGGTGTACACAGTACACAATACAGTGCAGCCGTAGTTCAGTTGCTACTACTTTTCTGGTGGTGTACACAGTACACAATACAGTGCAACCGTAGTGCAGTTGCTACTACTTTTCTGGTGGTGTACACAATACAGTGCAGCCATAGTGCAGTTGCTACTACTTTTCTGATGATGTACACATTACACAATACAGTGCAGCCATAGTGCAGTTGCTACTACATTTCTGGTGGTGTACACAGTACACAATGCAGTGCAACCGTAGTGCAGTTGCTGCTACTTTTCTGGTGGTGTACACAGTACACAATACAGTGCAGCCGTAGTACAGTTGATACTACTTTTCTGATTGGTGTACACAGTACACAATACAGTGCAGCCGTAGTGCAGTTGCTACTACTTTTCTGGTGGTGTATACAGTACACAATACAGTGCAACCATAGTGCAGTTGCTACTACTTTTCTGGTGGTGTACACAATACAGTGCAGCCATAGTGCAGTTGCTACTACTTTTCTGATGGTGTACACATTACACAATACAGTGCAGCCGTAGTGCAGTTGCTACTACATTTCTGGTGGTGTATACAGTACACAATTCAGTACAACCATAGTGCAGTTGCTGCTACTTTTCTGTTGGTGTACACAGTGCACAATACAGTGCAGCCGTAGTGCAGTTGCTACTACTTTTCTGGTGATGTACACAGTACACAATACAGTGCAACCATAGTGCAGTTGCTACTACTTTTCTGGTGGTGTACACAATACAGTGCACCCATAGTGCAGTTGCTACTACTTTTCTGATGGTGTACACATTACACAATACAGTGCAGCTGTAGTGCAGTTGCTACTACATTTCTGGTGGTGTACACAGTACACAATGCAGTGCAACCGTAGTGCAGTTGCTGCTACTTTTCTGGTGGTGTACACAGTACACAATACAGTGCAGCCATAGTGTAGTTGCTACTACTTTTCTGGTGGTGTACACAATACAGTGCAGCCGTAGTGCATTTGCTACTACACTTCTGGTGGTGTACACAATACTGTGCAGCCGTAGTGGAGTTGTTACTACTTTTCTGGCGGTGTATACAGTACACAATACAGTGCAACCATAGTGCAGTTGCTACTACTTTTCTTGTGGTCTATACAGTACACAATACAGTGCAGTCGTAGTACAGTTGCTACTACTTTTCTGGTGGTGTACACAGTACACAATACAGTGCAGCCCTAGTGCAGTTGCTACTACTTTTCAGGTGGTGTACACAGTACACAATACAGTGCAGCCGTAGTGCAGTTGCTACTACTTTTCTGGTGGTGTACACAATAGAGTGCAACCATAGTGCTGTTGCCACTACTTTTCTGGTGGTGTACACAGTACACAATACAGTGCAGCTGTAGTGCAGTTGCTACTACACTTCTGGTGGTGTACACAGTACATAATACAGTGCAGCCGTAGTACAGTTGCTACTACACTTCTGGTGATGTACACAATACAGTGCAGCCATAGTGGTGTTACTACTACTTTTCTGGTGGTGTGCACAATACAGTGCAGCTGTAGTGCAGTTGCTACTACTTTTCTGGTGGTGTACACAGTACACAATACAGTGCAGCTGTAGTGCAGTTGCTATTACTTTTTTGGTGGTGTACACAATACAGTGGAGCCGTAGTGCAGTTGCTACTATACTTCTGGTGGTGTACACAATACAGCGCAGCCGTAGTGCAGTTGCTACTACATTTCTGGTGGTGTACACAGTATACAATACAGTGCAACCGTTGTGCAGTTGCTACTACTTTTCTGGTGGTGTACACAATACAGTGCAGCCATAGTGCAGTTGCTACTACTTTTCTGATGGTGTACACATTATACAATACAGTGCAGCCATAGTGCAGTTGCTACTACATTTCTGGTGGTGTACACAGTACACAATACAGTGCAACCGTAGTGCAGTTGCTACTACTTTTCTGGTGGTGTACACAATACAGTGCAGCCATAGTGCAGCTGCTACTACACTTCTGGTGGTGTACACAATACAGTGCAGCCGCAGTGGAGTTGCTACTACTTTTCTGGTGGTGTATACAGTACACAATACAGTGCAACCGTAGTGCATTTGCTACTACTTTTCTTGTGGTGTACACAGTACACAATATAGTGCAGTCATAGTACAGTTGCTATGGTGGTGTACACAATAGAGTGCAACTGTAGTGCAGTTGCTGCTACTTTTCTGGTGGTGTACACAGTACACAATACAGTGCAGCTGTAGTGCAGTTGCTACTACACTTCTGGTGGTGTACACAGTACACAATACAGCGCAGCCATAGTACAGTTGCTACTACACTTCTGGTGGTGTACACAATACAGCGCAGCCGTAGTGCAGTTGCTACTACATTTCTGGTGGTGTACACAGTACACAATACAGTACAACCGTTGTGCAGTTGCTACTACTTTTCTGGTGGTGTACACAATACAGTGCAGCCGTAGAGCAGTTGCTACTACTTTTCTGATGGTGTACACATTATACAATACAGTGCAGCCATAGTGCAGTTGCTACTACATTTCTGGTGGTGTACACAGTACACAATACAGTGCAACAGTAGTGCAGTTGCTACTACTTTTCTGGTGGTGTACACAATACAGTGCAGCCGTAGTGCAGCTGCTACTACACTTCTGGTGGTGTACACAATACAGTGCAGCTGCAGTGGAGTTGCTACTACTTTTCTGGTGGTGTATACAGTACACAATACAGTGCAACCGTAGTGCAGTTGCTACTACTTTTCTTGTGGTGTACACAGTACACAATATAGTGCAGTCATAGTACAGTTGCTACTACTTTTCTGGTGGTGTACACAGTACACAATACAGTGCAGCCGTAGTGCAGTTGCCACTACTTTTCAGGTGGTGTACACAGTACACAATACAGTGCAGCCGCAGTGCAGTTGCTACTACTTTTCTAGTGGTGTACACAATAGAGTGCATCTGTAGTGCAGTTGCTGCTACTTTTCTGGTGGTGTACACAGTACACAATACAGTGCAGCTGTAGTGCAGTTGCTACTACACTTCTGGTGGTGTACACAGTACACAATACAGCGCAGCCATAGTACAGTTGCTACTACACTTCTGGTGGTGTACACAATACAGTGCAGCTGTAGTGGAGTTGCTACTACTATCCTGGTGGTGTATACAGTACATAATAAAGTGCAACCATAGTGCAGTTGCTACTACTTTTCTTGTGGTGTACACAGTACACATTACAGTGCAGCCATAGTACAGTTGCTACTACTTTTCTGGTGGTGTACACAGTACACAAGACAGTGCAGCCGTAGTGCAGTTGCTACTACTGTCAGGTCACCTTGAGGCTAGGTGACAGATGCACTCTGTAGGAGTCAGAAGTGCACCGCTAGGTAGTGGACCCTAGGACTGACTGCTGCGGATTGAACCCTGGGAGGTTCAGGAAGCAGGTCTACTGGATCACTGACACAGATCCCACTGGGAGCTAGAGCATAGATTCCCCAGTGCGCGGAATCTAAGAGCCAGCAGGTGTTCACCAGAGCCTTTAATGGTAAGGATGGACTGCGCTGCAGTCTGGCTCCAGGTCGCGGCCCCCAGGGTCTCACAGCTCACGCTCATGGTAGACTACAGGAGAAGAGGAAGGAGGCAGCAGGCTGGAACAACAAGGAAGTAAGGGAAAAGCCAAGGTCGGGGCCACAAGCGGACAAGGACAATAGAGTACACGCCAAGGTTCAGGGTCACAGGCAAACAGGGATGGTCGGGGACACGCCAAAGGTCAGGGTCACGAGCAGACAGGAATAGTTAAGAACAGGCCAAAGTCGGTAACAGGAATCAGACGTCGGAAACACAGCAAGTACACACGGAGGCTAACACACAATGGTTGATCAGCACTGCTGGCTTGCAGTGCACAGGTTAATATAGGGTTCCCTGATAGGGCCTGGGGTGGAGCCATGCTTAGAGGAGAGCTTACAAAAGCAGTCAGGTGAGGATCAGCTGGTCTCTAGAGAAGAACACATGGAGACAGGTGAGCTGATCGACAAACTCTATTGCATAACCATGACAGTACCCCCCCCTCTTATGAGACCTCCCCCTCCCCCGCCTGTGCCCGGGCTTAAAGGGAAATTCCAGATGGAACCTCCACAATAGACGAGGAGCAAAGACCTCAGATGCAGTGATTCAAGACCTCTCCTCAGGACCAAACCCTTTCCAATGTACGAGGTACTGAAGAATGCCTTTACGGAGCCGGGAATCCAAAACTTGACTAACCTCGTACTTTAGATTATCCTCAGAGACTGGAACCAAGGTAAGGAGAGGACAAAAGGACTTATTGAGGACTAAAGGCTTTTTAGAAATGGGTAAGGGCATGAGAAGACCATCAGAAGTCTGAGCAGGGTCCCCCAGACCCTTAAAGATGTGCTGGACATCCAACACCGGACCATCAGACTGGGTAGAGGTCAGTGGATACCTGAGGTCAGGTTGGTTAAAAGGTGACGTGGCAAAAGAGTTAAGCTGGATAGCTGAAACACAAACAGAATGCAGAGAGCCCTGAACAAAAGATTAAAAAACCCCACCTGGCCGAATGAGGCAGTCTATCCAAAGGATGGATTGAGCCTCTTAAACAGGTTTGAACGGACTTAGTAGCAGTAGGGTGAGGCCAGGTTACAGAAGGTCCTGAACAAGAAGCAGGAAGCTCACTGGGCATAGGCTGGACTGGTGCAGAGGCCGACTGAACAGTATTGCCAGGTGCAGCGACCACCAGAATTGCATCGCAGGGTGTAGCGACTGTGGAACTGGTGGACGAGTCAGCCTGGGTGTGTGTCCAAGGGGGTCCAGGGACAGACAAAGGGAAATGGCCATGCAAACTGGTGTGACTGATCGGCTCAGGTTCACAGGTAGGCTCCTCATCCAGAGTGCCACACGACCCAGAGAGTGCCTCAGCCCCACTATTGCAGGAGACATTCCAGAAATCGCTATACACAGCGGGAAGAGCAGAAGATACTCTATTGCATAACCATGACAACTACTTTTCAGGTGGTGTACACAGTACACAATACAGTGCAGCCGTAGTGCAGTTGCTACTACTTTTCTGGTGGTGTACACAATAGAGTGCAACCGTAGTGCAGTTGCTACTACTTTTCTGGTGGTGTACACAGTACACAATACAGTGCAGCTGTAGTGCAGTTGCTACTACACTTCTGGTGATGTACACAGTACACAATACAGTGCAGCCGTAGTACAGTTGCTGCTACTTTTATGGTGGTGTACACCGTGCACATTACAGTGCAGCTGTGGTGCAATTGCTACTACTTTTGAGGTGGTGTACACAGTACACAATACAGTGCAGCTGAAGTGCGGTTGCTACTACTTTTCTGGTGGTGTACACAGTACAGTGCAGCTGTAGTGCAGTTGCTACTACACTTTTGGTAGTGTACACAGTACACAATACAGTGCAACAGTAGTGCAGTTGCTACTACTTTTCTGGTGGTGTACACAGTACACAATACAGTGCAGCCATAGTACAGTTGCTACTACTTTTCTGGTGGTGTATACAGTACACAATACAGTGCAGCAGTATTGCAGTTGCCACTACACTTCTGGTGGTGTACACAGTACACAATACAGTGCAGCCGTAGTGCAGTTGCTACTACTTTTCTGGTGGTGTATACAGTACACAATACAGTGCAGCCGTAGTGCAGTTGCTACTACTTTTCTGGTGATGTACACAATACAGTGCAGCTGTAGTATACAGTACACAATACAGTGCAACCGTAGTGCAGTTGCTACTACTTTTCTGGTGGTGTACACAGTACACAATACAGTGCAGCCATACTACAGTTGCTACTACTTTTCTGGTGGTGCATACAGTACACAATACAGTGCAGCCGTAGTGTAGTTGCTACTATTTTCTGGTGTTATACACAGTACACAATACAGTGCAGCCGTAGTGCAGTTGCTATTACTTTTCTGGTGTTGTACACAATACAGTGCAACCGTAGTGCAGTTGCTACTACACTTTTGGTGGTGTACACAGTACACAATACAGTGTAGTGTGGTGTTGCGAAACAAAATATACATTATGTCAGGAAGGCCACCAAGGAGAGGCAGACGCTCACAGGCCACTAAAAGAGGACAAGCAGCCTCCGTGTCTACAGTCAGCAGTGCTGGTCATGGACATGGCGCATCCTCTGCAGGTGGTTGTGGGGCACGCTTGTCCCTTTTTTCTGCTGTTGGCTGTGTTATTGAGCCAGAACATGCAGAAGAGTTGGTGGAGTGGATAACAAAGCCGTCCTCATCCTCCTCATCCTCTGTCACCCAGGCTCAGAGTAGTTTTTCTTCCAATGCAGCTGCCAAAGCGGCCTATTCCACCTGCTCCTTGTCCACAGTCACTCCTTCCGTAGCCCCACCATCATGCACGGAGGAGTCCCCCGAACTATTCGACCACAGTGTTGGGTACATGCTGCTGGAGGAATGCGATTTGAAGGCTCCGATGTTGGTTCCCGGGTTGAGGAAGGGAGTAATGTGAGCCTAGAGAGAAGGGGTGCCCAAGAAGGACAAGAAACTGGCAGTCATGTTCCCCCAGCTGCAGCATACTGCCAAGTTTGCTCCAGTGATGAGGAGGGAGGGGATGATGAGGTCACTGACTCTACTTGGGTGCTTGATAGAAGAGAGGAGGAGGAGGCGGCACAACTCCAACGAGGAAGGATGTCCTCTAGCTTAAGGACAGCCATCCTACTGCATCACACCGCAGAGCTCCACGGGGGCAGTGTGCTGCTGACTCCCCGCAGATTTTGAAAAGTTCCTTGGTTTGGGCCGTTTTTGACACGTGTGCAGCAGATCGCACCATTGTTGTTTGCAACCTATGTCTAATGCGGATCAAGCATGGCCAGAACAGCAGCCGCTTGGGCACCACATGCTTGACCAGACATATGACGACCTCCCATGCAGTCCGTTGGCAACAGCACTTGAAAGACCCACATAAAAGAAAAAGGCGGACTTCTCCTTGCTCCTCAACTGGGATCTCCAACCCCACTATACCTCCAGTCCTCTCAAAAACCTGCACCGAGAGGAATGAAGGTATAGCAATAGGTGTCCCAGGTTCTTGCAGCCAATCTGCTAGCAGTACACTACCATCTGATTTTAGCAGGCAAATTTCCCTACCCCAGTTGCTAAAACGTAAAAAGAAATTTGGTCCCAGCCATCCACATGTTCAGCGTCTGAATGCTAGCTTGGCCAAATTGCTAGCACTGCAACTGCTGCCTTTTCAGCTGGTAGACTCTGCCCCCTTTCGTGAATTTGTGGAATGTGCTGTACCTCAGTGGCAGGTTCCAAAATGCCATTTCTTTGTACGGAAGGCCATTCCAGCTCTCTACCGGCATGTGGAAGGCAATGTTTTGGCCTCGTTGGACAGGGTGGTCAGCAGTAAGGTGCATATTACCGCTGACTCGTGGTCTAGCAGGCATGGGCAGGGACGTTACCTTTCCTTCATGGCGCACTGGGTAACTCTGCTGGCAGCTAGGAAGGATGCAGGACAGGGTTCAGTATTGTTGGAGCTTGTTTCACCACCACGCCTCCAATATGCTAGTGGTGATTCTGCCACAGCTCTCTCCTCCACCCTCTCCTTTTCTTCTTTTCCTATGGCCTCTTCTGCAGATTTTTCCTCTGAACCAGTGGTGCTCCATAAGCCTTCAAGGGGCTACGCAAGCACTCAGGCAAAAAGATGCCATGCAGTGTTTGAGTTGTTCTGCTTAGGTAGGAGACAGGAGCCACACTGGGGCAGAGATTCTGTCAGGTTTGCAGGGGCAGGCTAAGAGGTGGTTGACGCCACGCCAGCTTCAGCCAGGAATGGTTGTATGCGACAATGGCACCAACCTTCTCTCCGCCCTCCGACAGGGACACTTGACCCATGTTCCCTGTTTGGCACACGTCCTGAATTTGGTGGTGCAGCGGTTCTTGTGCAGGTACCCAGGATTACAGGATCTCCTGAGGCAGGCCAGAAAAATCTGTGGTCATTTCCGCCGGTCATACAATGCCACTGCTCGGCTGGCTGACATTCAAAGAGAATGCAACCTGCCCACCAACCGCCTCATTTGTGACAATGCGCACCAGGTGGAACTCAACGTTGGCAATGCTACAGTGGCTGCACACGCAGCAGAGGGCCATCAATGAGTACCTGTGTGAGTATGGCACCAGGACAGGGTCAGGGGAGCTTGGCTTCTTTTCGCTACTAATCAAGGATGCATGCACTGTCCTGTCACCATTTGAGGAGGGCACGAGGATGGTGAGCAGTGACAATGCATGCATCAGTGATACTGTCCCTCTTGTCTTCCTGTTGGAGCACACGCTTCGTGGAATAATGGACAGGGCACTTGAGGCAGAACAGCAGGAGGAAGAGGAGGACTTCCTTACCTCTCAAGGCCCCCTTTATCCAGATAAGATTCCTGCGGGCCTGCCAAACACACAGGAAGAAGAGGAGGAGGAGGAGGATTATGTCAGCATGGACGTGGAGGATAACACTCAGCAGCAGTCTTCAAGGGATGGTTTTTAATCCCCAGAAACCCAAGGAGTTGTACGTGGCTGGGAGGAGGTTCTTATGGATCATATTATCCTTAGTGACCCAGAGGACTCAGAATTGAATGCCTCTGCAAACTTACTCTGCAAGGCCTCCCTGATTCTGCAAAGCCTGAGAAAGGACCCTAGGATTCATGGTATCAAGGAGAGGGATCATTACTGGCTGGCAGCCCTTCTTGATCCACATTACAAAGGTAAGGTTGCAGAACTCCTCCTGCCTTCACAGAGGGAGCAGAGGATGAAACATCTTCAGGAGGCCTTGAAGAAAGGTTTGTGCAATGCATTTCCAGACCCTGGGAGGTTACAATTTCCTGGTGCTGGACAACGTGTTCCCGAGGCTTCGTTCAGTCAGAGGGAAAGCGGTGGAGAAGGTGGCCGGCTGACCGATGCCTTTAGACAATTTTTCAGTCCTCAGTGCCAAGATCTGATCGGTTCACGCAACCATTTCCTGCGTCTGCATTACATGGTGCAGGAATATCTAGGGGCGAGAGCAGACTTGGAGACCTTTCCAACAGACCATCCACTGGGTTACTGGGTCTTTAGGATGAACCACTGGCCAGAACTTGCTCAATATGCAATTGAGCTACTGGCCTGTCCTGCAGCCTGCGTTATTTCTGAACGCACATTCAGTGCTGCTGGAGGGTTTGTAATGGATCATAGAGTGCGCCTGTCCACAGACTCCGTTGATAGGCTCACATACATAAAAATGAATCAGTCTTGGATCAGCAGCTATCAAGCACCTGATGCTGATGTAACTGATTGATTTTTCTATGCATGTGGGATACTTTAAAGACTGCCTATGCTGAGTGACTATCCTATTCCTCCTAAATCTTGATGATGCTAGCTTCCAACAATATTTTTGGTTTAGGGCACCACCACTGCCTAAGGCCCAATTTTTCTGCCCCTGTTTAACAGGGGCATGTAATTACAATTTTTGATCTAATACTTCACAGCAGGGCCCATTCTTGTGCCCAACAAGAGTATCTGTGAGGGGTTACAGTGTTGTGGCACCACCACCACCAAAGGCCCAAACTGAAACTGTAAGCTAACTGAGACGATTACCTTCGACCACATGTGGTGGGCCTTACATCCTTTTTACAGGATACTTCAGATCTCCTTCGGGCTCTTGATGGTTTACACATTCCTGAGGGAGCCTGGTTGGTAGCTTTGGATGTTGAGGCCCTCTACAACTCTATCCCCCACAGCAAGGGGTGGCTGTTGTGGAGGGCTTCATTTCTGGAGGTGATCCCATTGTTTCACTATACAACAAATTCATTTTGAATCTTTTGGAATTTGTCCTGACAAACAATATTTTTTTGTATGGTCGCTCCCACTACCTCCAGGTGCAGGGGGGTGGCGATGGGGACTAGATGTACCCCATCATATGCCAACCTGTACCTGGTGGGGTGGGAGCAAGACTTGTGCAGTGAGGAAATGCAGTCCTCCCTTTGCAAGATACCCCTATGGCGTTGATATATTGACAACATTTTCCTTATTTGGACTGGGACCATGGATGAGTTGTTCTCTTTCTTTGAAAAATTAAAGGTTAATGAATATAATCTTAAATTCACTTTAGAATGCCAGCAAAAAAGATACATTTTTTTGGATATTCAAATATACATTACCATGATGGAACCTTGGGCTCTACCCTTTTTTGTAAACCCTCTGCAGGGAATTCACTCCTGCACGCTAATAGTTTGCATCCATCTTTCTTATACAACGAGGCTACAGCAAGAAGTGCCTCAAAAGGGCTTATGTTAAAGCAAAGAGTAAAAACGGAACTTCATTAATTTATGGTCAAAAAGATCCTAAAACTAATCCAGGAGTCAGAATGATCACTCGATTTTTGGGTCAGCATAAACAGGTTCGCCAAATTATGCAAAAATATTGGTATCTCCTAATGGCTGACACTGCTATCTCTAAGCATTTAAAAACATATCCTGAAATCACCTTCAGAAGATCTAAATCACTTAAGGACAAACTTGTCCATAGTCATTATGAATTAAAGGCGGGAATTCAGAATAAATCAAAGGGAACTACCCCTTGCAATAAATGCAATTTTTGCAGATATTTTCTTAAAGCAGTAGAAATCACTCTTCCCAATGGGCATCTTTTCAGACCGCAATTCTTGGCTTCTTGCCAGTCTATAGGAGTGGTATACATTATGTTATGCAGGCATTTTCTTAAAGCAGTAGAAATCACTCTTCCCAATGGGCATCTTTTCAGACCGCAATTCTTGGCTTCTTGCCAGTCGATAGGAGTGGTATACATTATGTTATGTTAATGTTAATGTATACCACTCCTATCGACTGGCAAGAAGCCAAGAATTGCAGTCTGAAAAGATGCCCATTGGGAAGAGTGATTTCTACTGCTTTAAGAAAATGCCTGCATAACATAATGTATACCACTCCTATCGACTGGGGCATACTATGTAGGCAAAACAAAAAGGCCTTTTTTCCATCAAATCCAAGACCATGTCTCTTCGGTATCCAAAAAAAGAATGGAAACCCCGATTAGCCTTCATATGGGCTTATTTCATGGCTTTGATTGCTCTCAGATGCATTTTTTTGCATTGGATTACATTCCCTTAAATGAAAAAGGGGGCAATAATGATAAAATACTCTTACAACACAAAGCTTGCTGGATTCATAGTCTGTCAGCTTTAAAACCTCCTTTCTTGAATGATGCACAAAGTTACAAACCTTTCTTATAGAAAGATACAGTGCATCGCAATGCCTTTATTTTTAGAAAAACTACATCTTTGAACAATAGTGTGTACTGAATTTCTAAAACTGCTTGGTTTTTTATATCCTCTATGTATCTTTAAAATAAACAAAAAATGCTCTCTATATGCGATTATGTATACTCTTATACTATGATCAATTGTATTTAGTTTTGTACTGAAGCATGAAAATGGATCTTTATACCGGTATTTTGTTTTCAACTTAATTGTTTAACTAATAAATGTTTTTTCAAAATAAATGTCCTTGTTGAAGGTAATCCAGCAGAACGACCTGATTGTAGGGCAATTGTTAACCACACGCATGCCCCGGGCACCGATCCCTCTGTATCTGATCAAATATGGATTTGGACCGGAGCCCGCTAGGATATGGTGCAGTGTTGCCCTTGTTAGGTGAACTATTGTTCCAGCCAGGCCCATTGGCCTTGTCTCCCTTCCGCGCAAGTTGCCATAACTGCTGCGCTTTTTTGGGTGTTTAAACCCAGGGGCGCTTGCGATGTATTGGCAGCCCATATCCAAAACGGTGGACCGCTGATCGCGTGGTGCACGGTCCCCGTGTCTTGGATTATGCATGCGCACTAGCACCCTGGAAATGACATCTGCGTTCCGGAAGTGATGTCAGACGCTTCCGGAACAGGGGAGCTATACATGTAATGATTACCCTTTGATGAAGTCACGTGTTCAGTGACGCAATGCGTCAGCAGGAGCCGAGTGTCGTCACTTCTGGTCGCGGCCGAGACCGGAAGTTCTTATACTAAGCTGTACTGAGTGTTCTGAACTGTAAGTTACTACTTGTTTTTGTATTAAAGTGTATTGAATTACTACACTATGGAGCCCCCCTTCTTTATTGCATGAAAACACTCTATTCCATGAGCCTGAAATCACATCTTCTTGTGAGGTGAGAGGCTGGGGCAAATGAATGATGCACATCTGATGGTGAAAGCAATTGGATGAAGTGTAATTTATTGTCGAATACTTTGCACATGCACTTTTTTCCATATGAACTGTCCCTTGGAGATTTTTTGCACTGGGCTTTATCTATACACTTCTATCACTTTGGGGCATTGTTTGCACTTTATATTTGCACTGTGAAAGCTATTATTGCAATGTGACATATACATTGTTGCGCATGTTGGCATTTTTGTGCACTTTATTTTTCATCATCTAGTTTAGCACGGTCACGGAAGTGCTATCTATTTAGGATTTATTGCATGTTTAGATATATTGATTTTTTTTCTTTTTATACCAATTTATATTTTTTATCTAGCTAAGTCAGCACCACATACCTTTCTTTTTTCAATATTGTATTCTGTGACTGTCCTCTTTGTCCTCATGCATGCTATAAGCTTTTTCTGCTCCTTTTTTAACCTACATACATTATTTCCTTCACTATCCTCCCCAGCGTGCTATCCTGGGCCCATACACACCTAGCCCAGTAACTTAACAATGTTTTTTGTCAGCTACATTTTGGGGCTTACCCTAGAAAAAAAAACTAAAATGTGTACAAATGTTACTGTTGTTCTCCAATTCAGGCAAGAGGCCAGTTTTGGGGACCAAACTGATTTTGAACCCCCCCCCCCCAAAAAAATAATGCTAAGTCAACAGATCCAAATACTCTATCTGATGACTTTGCAAAACCCATACACACTATCCCTCTTTTGTGTTTACATTTCTGTATAAATTCACCAAACCATTAAGATTTTGTCTCCTATTATATAGATTGGTTAAACCATAATGTCAAAATGTGCTGCAATTTGGACAGTGTGTACTCAGCTTTTTAGAGTATGACACTTCTTACCTGTCCACTGGGCTGCCAATAGTGTAAGTAGGGAGGGCCTGGCCAAAGCATCACTGATTATTTATCCAAACAGCTCTCATGGAAGTGGAGAGGGGTTACCTGTCCAAAACATTTACCCATTACCCCCCCTAAAATTTGTCTAATGGGCCACCAGAGGAGGGGGGAATCAGATAAGTTGACCTTCCACTTATGTCTTTAAATACTCATTTAAGTGTATCCTTATGTTGGCTAAGCATGTTTGTGTCAAATCTGCTTGCAATGTTATGTGCAGAAGCAGTCATTTATTTTTTATTTTTTTAATTCACAGTTTCCATCCAACCCAGAGCAATGGCAGGACGTTGCAGCCCAGTTCCATCATCAGTGGGATTTTCCCAACTGTGGTGGTGCTATTGATGGCAAGCATGTCCGGATTGTACCACCACCCAACTCTGGCTCCTATTATTTTAATTATAAGGGCTTTTGCAGCATAGTCATGCTAGCTGTAGTGTCTGCCAACTATAAGTTCTTGTATTTGGATGTTGGGAAGAACGGCGCAACTCTGACGGAGGAGTGATTATGCAGACAGAGTTCTACAAGTGGCTCCAGAATGGCACCTTAAACTTGCCACCTGCTGAGGAGAATGTTGAGGGCCTCAATTTTGTTTTCGTGGCAGATGAGGCCTTTGCTCTCAGGGACCATCTGATGAAACCATTTCCTATGAGAAACCTCACCTCAGAGTAGAGAATCTTTAATTACAGGCTCCCTCGAGCCAGAAGGGTGGTCGAAAACGCCTTTGGCATCCTATCGAGTCATTTCAGGCTGTTTTTGACTCCAATCAACCTGACACTCTACAAGATAAACCATGTGGTCCTGTGCTGCTGTATTCTCCATTATTTTTTTTAAAGAGAAATGCTAACAGCTACCTAGCCTCACTGCCAAGTGATGTGGACCCTGCAGTGGCAGGCCCAGCTGAAGAGGCTGCAGCTCGTCTGTCTGTGGGCGTGCTGACAGCTATTGAAAAAGCCTGTGCTGGATTGCCCTCACAAATTGCCCGAGATTTAGGAAATACCTTTGTAGGTAGAGGGGCAGTGGCTTGGCAGCAAATTGTAGCTGATAATTTATAATTTTTTTGTAGATTATAAACTCCTATTTCATTTGAACTACTGTTGTCTGTATTTGTTATATGTCTAATATGTTCCCAAATGGGCTTTTATTTGGCCACTTCAGCTGAGAGCAGGAGGGGGATGCAAGCAGGAGGCACGGCTTGTACAGCGAGGAGAGTCTTCAGCAAGTGAGCCAGACACCTACAGGCAGATCCGAAATTGCCAGCTGTAGCCCGAGTGACTGTTGGGGGACACTCTCATCGTCACCATTACAGACCCAGCTGAATCCCTGCGACACCAGGTGCATGGCCAGGCACCCTTCACTGGTTGCAGATTCTTCAAGACCCTGTTCTGGGACATCCTATTCCCTTGAGCCGTGGTATCATCAAGATTGGTGAGTGGGCAGAAGCCCACCCTGAGTAAATCTTACAGACACCTTTACCCCATTTCTTTACACAAAAGGTTCTAGCAGGAAACACTTTGTATATGCTATTTACTATTACTGGTTGCCATTACACAGTAACTTCTCTCGGCTCTTGTTGAGCTAGCTAAAGATTCTGAACACCTATGCTACAAGGAATTCTCTCCCCACCACATAAAGAACTCAGTTCATAACATCTGTGCACATTAAGGGGGACTCTGACTCAGAACTAGCTTATTGCATTCTTTACATCTTTGGCCCGTGGCATCAGGATTATAATACTAACGGCCAAAACCAATCAACACTATTCTGTACTCCTACTCCTGGACCCCTCTGCTGCCTTTGATACGGTTGACCACCCCCTCCTCCTCAAAAAACTACACACCTTTGGTCTCCGTGACTGTACACTTCGCTGGTTCTCTTCCTACTTATCCAACCACACCTTTAGCGTTTCTTACAACTCTACTTCCTCCTCTCCTCTTCCTTTCTCTGTTGGGGTCCCCCAGGGTTCTGTTCTTGGACCTCTCCTATTTTCAATCTACACCGCCTCCCTGGGTCAACTGATAGCCTCCCATGGCTTCCAATACCACCTCTACGCTGATGACACCCAAATCTATTTTTCTACCCCTCAGCTCACTCCCTCTGTCTCCTCACGTATCACTAATTTACTAGCAGATATATCAGTCTGGATGTCACACCACTTCCTCAAACTCAATCTATCCAAAACCGAACTTATAATTTTTCCTCCCCCATATGCCCCTTCCTCTGATCTCCCTGTCAAAATCGATGGCACAACTATAAGCCCATCCCCACATGCCAAGGTTCTAGGTGTAGTCCTAGACTCTGAACTCTCCTTCAAGCAACACATCCAATCACTGTCCAAATCCTGCCGCCTCAACCTCCGCAACATCTCCAAAATACACCCCTTTCTAACCAATGACACAACAAAGCTCTTAATTTACTCGCTGGTCATCTCTCGCCTCGACTACTGCAACTCCCTTCTCATTGGCTTACCTCTACATAGTCTATCACCTCTTCAATCCATCATAAATGCCACTGCCAAACTCATCCACCTTACCAATCGCTCTGTGTCTGCCACTCCTCTCTGTCAATCCCTCCACTGGCTTCCGCTCAGCCAAAGAATTAAATTCAAAATTCTAACAACTACGTACAAAGCCATCCACAATTTCGCCCCCAGCTACATCACTAGCTTAGTCTCTAAATACCAACCTACTCATTCTCTTCGTTCCTCTCAAGACCTCCTGCTCTCTAGCTCCCTCATCACCTCCTCCCATGCTCACCTTCAGGACTTTTCCAAAGCCTCTCCAATCCTATGGAATGCCCTACCCCAATCTGTCCGCTACTTTATTAGCTTTTAGACGATCCCTGAAAACCCTTCTCTTCAGAGAAGCCTACTCTACCCACACCTAACAACTGTATTTTCATTTTTTCCATCAGCTCATCACCCAAAGTTATAACCTTTTGTTTCCACTTGACCCTCCCTTCTAGATTGTAAGCTCTAATGAGCAGAGCCCCCTGATCCCTTCTGTATTGATTTGTATTGTAATTGTACTGTCTGTCCTCATGTTGTAAAGCGCTGCGCAAACTGTTGGTGCTATATAAATCCTGTATAATAATAATAATAAGGAAGTGGTCAGCAATAGAAGGCCTTTCTTCTCCCTTTTATACCTGGGGTCATAGGTTCTTGCAGGGCCGATTGGTTATTATTGTTGATTTATTGTGATTTCCCTTGCATTGTATATCCTCAGTATACTTGCTAATACTAAAGTTTGAAATTTAAGAGATATCTGCATTAACACTCCTTTCGCTCTCCTGACTTAGGAATCCTTAGTAAAATACTAATTTGCTTTGCTACAGTCTGGTGTCTTTGCAATTGTATTCTTTCTTTGAACTATGTCCAAACCCAGGGTGTCAGAGGTGTCAGAAGGCTAGCAAGGTCAGGGTATCCTTTGGGGGTAGTCATCTTCCAGCGACCCTTTCGGGGGTGGCACTACATGTAGATCAGCAAATATGCAATGATGACATAAATGATGCTAAATGATGACATAAATGAATACACTCACATAAGCACGGATATAACAGGCGTATAGTAACAGTCAGAGTTGTAGCTTACTCTTCCTCACTGTACCTCCCGTGTGACAGAACACCGAAGTGACATCACTGGCTCCTCCCGACGCGTTGCGTCACAGGTAACGTGACTTTTTCAAGGGAAGGAGTCTGACTGTTACTATACGCCTGTTATATCCATGCTTATGTGAGTGTATTCATTTATGTCATCATTTAGCACATTGTTTAGCAATATTGAGCAATGTCTATTATCCCTTTTCTTTGAGAATCAACACTTACGGAGAAGCGGAAGGTTCATGAAAAACCACACTCTGAAAAACCACACTCTGAAGTTAATCTGATTGCTATATGTATGTGGAAATTAAGTGACATTTTTTGCCTTGCTTGGAAGTTGAGCGGGCATTTCACATTATAGGTGATGGTGAACAATTAATTATCCATTTACTCACGGAGGATTTTTTATTCTTTATTTAATTCACATAAATTTTGTGATGTCATAATTTTTATTTGATTCACATTTTGTCATATCATATAACTTGTTTATATGTCAAAGGGCACTGTGCAATATTAAGAGGTTGTTATTAGTGCACTATTATTGTTATATCATTATTTTGGTGTCAGATCACTTTTTGAATGGTTGCAGCTGATTTCATTTAGTATTCTTTTAATATAATCAGTTTTTTAAATCATATTAGCACTTAAGTTATCTACACTTTAATCTAATGGGAGTGGTTTCATAATTATCAATCAGCTTTGGCGCCTGCAGAGCACTAATGAGGAAAGCTGCTGGGCCTGCATCCCTTTAGACGTGTTCCTATTGGGAAAATCTCACCAAAAATGTATTTTTTTTGCAGGGGATGCCTGAAATCTGACTTGTATCTTAGTGCAGACTTCTGGGAAAATCCGTGAGCCAATTACACCAGCAGGAAATTATGTTTCTGGGGTGTGTTCAGTACACATTCTGTGTACAGAACAACTCCAGGTAGCAATATTGCATTGCATTTTCAGAAAATTACAGTGGCTCTAGATTGAAAAAGAAAGGTAATTTTTGATAACATTCAATTACAATATAACTTGTGTCGCAATTGTATACGTTACATTTTTTCTTCTTTATTTGCTATTTTTTTTCCCTACAAAAGTGGAGTTACCCTTTAAATATAATAGGCTGACCCTTTATAACACAGCAATAACTTTCCTATGACTTTAGGGAAAAGTTTAACCATTCAGAGAACATTATTCTTTGCATATGAGAACATTAAAACAAGTGACTGCTAACAGCTTCCCATTGTTCTCTGTTCAGCTGGTGGTTCCTTCTATAGTCATTGATTAGCCGTGTGGCCTATCCGTAGGAGTTTGCCTTCAAAGCGCAGCCAGCAGCATCGAGAAGCACAGTCATCACTTTTGTTTCTGTCCTATTAAATCTGAAATAGTTTCATCAGCCGTTATCTCCAGCTTAGCTGTGAATCAGGAGACAAAGGAGAGCAGAGGATAGATTCTCATACAGAGGCAATTAGCGTATGTGAGCTGTACCCGACAAAGCGGCCTGCAGCCTGGAAGAAAGTGGGACAGCGGGAATTAGCCTGTAAAATTTCATCTGACATTTAACGAATTCACAAACCGTGTGCTACATCTGCCTGACCTCAGATGAAATGCAGAAAACTTTTTACAACAATGAGAACTTGAGCTAAATCTTAGAGAAAAGGAACATTTGACACTCCTACATGGATAGATTCAAGGACGAAACTAAAAGCAGCAGGGGGTCTCTTTATCTCATACAAAAACTCTTCAAAGTCCTGTTCAGCTTTTTAAACACTACAGCCTGAGTACCTCTTATGGATCAAAGCAAATTTTACACTTCCTCTATGGGCCTATTGATTTGTCATCACTTTGTCATCACTTTGGATACATTGGCAACCGTTATATTGATTTTAAAACTCGAAAAGACTTCCTTTTGGAAATATTGTTTTGCAAAAATTGTTCTATACCAGCTTCACACCTTTGTGTTGTGGCAACGTGCAGTATACCGATACCGCATGTTAACACATGGTCAGCGGTGCATTTTGCGGCCCCATTCATTTTACGTGTCACCCCAATGCAGTGCATTAGCAAATGCAACCCAACACACCACTGCATGTAAAAAGTACAAGTCTTGTTTTAATTTGTTGTAGTGCATTGCCAGATTCCCTCTGGGAATCATTATTCCAGAGACCTGCTCAACCATCATTCAAGTCCTGCAGAAGGACTATATTAGGGTAAGTTTTTACCTTTAAGATCACATTCTATGTATTTATTTTTGCTAATGTATTATATTAATTTGTTGATTACATAATTCTCAATACTGTAATATGCTGTGAATGCCCTCTTTGTCCTCATGCATGATGTAAGCTTTCCCTGCTCCTTTTTTGGCCTACATGCATTATTTCCTTTACTAACCTCCCCAGCATGCTATCCTGGGCCCATACACACCTAGCCTAGTAACTTCACAATGTTTTTTGTCAGCTACATTTTGGGGCTTACCCTAAACAACCCCTAAAATGTGTACAAATGTTACTGTTGTCCTCCAATTCAGGCAGAGTACAAGAAGCCATTTTTTGGGGCTCAAACTAATTTGGAACCCTCCACCCCCCCCCCAAAAAAAATGCTAAGTCCACAGATCTGCTGACTTTGCAAAACCCATGCACACTATCCCTCTTTTGTGTTTACATTTCTGTATAAATGCACCAGACCATGTAGTGCAAGGACCTGCCTGATTACCTACAAATTGAAACGTAAGTTTTTTGTCTCCTATTATATTGATTGGCTAAATCATAATGTCAAAATGTGCCGCAATTTGGACAGTGTGTATCCAGCTTAGATTATGACACTTCTTACCTGTCCACTGGGATGCCAATAGTGTAAGTAGGGAGGGGCTGGCCAAAGTATCACTGATTATTTATGCAAATGGCTCTCATGGAAGTGGAGAGGCTTACCTGTCCAAAACATCTACCCACTACACCCCCAAAAAAAAAATTTGTCTAATGGGCCACCGGGGGGGGGGGGGGGGGGATCAGATAAGTTGCCCTTCCACTTTTGTCTTTAAATACTCATTTAAGTGTATACTTATGTTGGCTAAGCATGTTTGTGTCAAATCTGCTTGCAATGTTTTGTGCAGAAGTAGTCATTTATTTTTTATTTTTTTTAATCCACAGTTTCCTTCCAACCCAGAACAATGGCAGGATGTTGCAGCCCAGTTCCATCATCAGTGGGATTTTCCCAACTGTGGTGGTGCTATTGATGGCAAGCATGTCCGGATTGTACCACCACCCAACTCTGGCTCCTATTATTTTAATTATAAGGGCTTTTGCAGCATAGTCATGCTAGCTGTAGTGTCTGCCAACTAAGAGTTCTCGTATTTGGATGTTGGGAAGAACGGCTGCAACTCTGACGGAGGAGTGATTATGCAGACAGAGTTCCACAAGCGGCTCCAGAATGGCACCTTAAACTTGCCACCTGTTGAGGAGAATATTGAGGGCCTCAATTTTGTTTTCGTGGCAGATGAGGCTTTTTCTCTCGGGAAACATCTAATGAAACCATTTCCTATGAGGAACCTCACCCCAGAGCAGAGAATCTTTAATTACAGGCTCTCTCATGCCAGAAGGGTGGTCGAAAGCGCCTTTAGCATCCTATCGAGTCGTTTCAGGCTGTTTTTGACTCCAATCAACCTGGCACTCTACAAGATAAACCATGTGGTCCTGTGCTGCTGTATTCTCCAAAAATTTTTAAGGGGGAATGCTACCAGCTACCTAGCCTCACTGCCAAGTGGCATGGACCCTGCAGTGGCAGGCGCAGCTTTAAACATTAGATACACATCCCAAACTCAGTAACTTTCAAAGTTCGAGTTTGGTAAAGTGAAGGCCAAATAAGACATTAGTATCCCAAGACTGTGTGGATGTTGTCTTCCTCAGATGAGGTGATCTCACCCCTCTAAAAGCCAAAATTTGAAGCCACGTACATGTAAAGGCATAACAATTAAATGTCCCTTATGATCCCATGCCTAAAATGTGTGTAGTTACAAACATCTATTTTTCTAAACCCACAAAACACACAGTGTGTCAACATGTGCTATCTCCCATCACAGGGTATCAATGGACGCGTTTCGGGGGTGCAACCCCTTCCTCTGAGCTACTTTAGTTATGAGTAAGGGGTTGCACCCCCAAAACGCGTCAATTAATACCCTGTGATGGAAGATAGCACATGTGTGTTTTGGGGTTTTTGAAAATAGATGTATGGAACTACACACATTTTAGGCATGGGATCATGGGGGAAATAAGAATGCTAAGGCCCAATTTGGGGGCACCTTTGAAATTTGGGGTTTTAGATTATAAAAAACATATAAACATTACAATTCACATTAGTTAGGGCAGTGTTTCACAACTCTCCTCCTCAATATGCAAACCCAGGTTATGTTTTCGAGATTTCAAGATGAATTTAGCACAGGTGATGTCATTTTCACTGTTAGTAATTCGCACAGTAGTTTTTAGACTGAGGAAAATCTGGAAAACAGGACCTGGTGGTGCACCTAGAAGAGTGGAGTGTAGAAGCACTGAGTTCAGTCCCTAAACTTTCACATTTAAACGTCATAAAAACATGGTAATTATTAAAAGGGCAAACAGGAGCCAACGAATGGAACAATAAACTTCAGACCAGGCAAGAGGAAATTAAAATTTGGCAAGCATGTCCACAAAATCTCTTATTCTTCGCTGTAAAGCAGTGGCAGCCTCCTTGATTTGCTCCAGGTCCTTCAAACAATGCAACATATCTGCACTCATTCTGCCAATAGTACATCGTGGAAGATCATGACCTAGTAAGAAGAGTAAAAAGTATTAAGGTAACAATGGTCAAGTGGCTAAGGCCCTACATACTGGGTTATGGTCAAGTTACTAGTCAAATTCAGGAAATACTTACCTACCCAGTCTATTGTTGCTTGCAACCTGCTTGCCCTTCAGACATCTACACTACTAGGAATATACACACTACAACTACTCTGTAATCTTGGCCCTGGTGCCTGGGTCTCCCAAACTCGGGTACCTAGCAACACTGCCAGCTCCTTCCACCTCTTCCTACTTTCTTCCTCTTCTGGTTCACTTTGGCCCTCACTGTGACTAGCGTCAGGGGATTTGACCACCACAATGGCAATGTCTATGCTGGGTCCAGGAGTCAGATCCCATGGCTCCAAAGAAACATCCTGGGTGAGCTGACCACACTCACTTTCCTCTAAAAAGAAACAATACACCATTCATTTAAGCCACCCCACGTTACATCTGTTTCTAGCATCCAATTTGCTACATTAGTTGACCAACTTTGCACTTGGTCTGATGCCCATGTTTGCTCCTGACCAGTGGACTCGACCATGCTGCACTCCGGTTTTTGTACTGTGAAAAATGCATAGAAAAGGAAAGGTGATAGCATTTTACAGAGAGCAAACACTTGACAAGAGCCAACATTGAAAAAGTCCTGCAGTTGCCCCCCACCCCTCTTGTCTCCTATGGGATACGGGATATATGATGACCATCCTAGCAGGCATGACTCTGTGTGACTGGGAGCCCCCCGGGGCCTCTCCTCTACCCATGTCTACACTGGCAAGGCTGCATTAATGGGCAATGATGAGCCAGGCAACCAGAAAGTGTTCTTTACCCCTTAATTTCTGCCCCAAGCCCATGGCCTTTGGCCCACCTAGAAACACCACTGTTGGTGGCTAAATGAGTGTGTTTGAAGTTGGCACTTACGTTTTTGGGGGGAAAATCGCCTTGTTGCCTCCCCTGTTGGGGCCCGAGCAAGAGTAGCCTCCCTTTGTCCCTTGTGGTGGCTTGGCTGGAGCCTCCTTTTTTGGTGCCTCCCTGTTGAAAGAAGAAAAAATAAGTTCCATAAAAAAAGGAATGGCCAAAAACATGACCAAATAAGAATGTTCATATATGCTTTATATTTACCTTCATCTTTGGAATCCCAAGTCATACAAAGATTTTAGAAAAGCTTATATAGAATTCTCTAGAGCTACTTGGAGAAAGAACATATACAGACAGCTAATTTGGACATATAGTTTACATCAAAATATTGCTTACTTTTTTTTTATGATCTGATGTGTGTACTCCATCTGGTCTTGTTCCCAGTGTTTTAGAACAGACCATTGTTTTCGGATTTGGTCCTTTGATCGCTCCACCGAAAATTTGCACTGCAAAACAGCGATGACCTTCTGCAAAATACTGTACTTTCGGCTGTTGGGCCTTTCGTAATTGTGCAGCTTGCAGTCATAATCGTGCTTCTCTAGGATGCGTACCATCTCCACCATCTCACCCTTGTTCATAGTGGTTGCTTTGTGTCTCCTTTGAGCTCCACCACTGCAGGGCTGGCTGTAATAAATCGAATCCGCCATGTTGCCCCTCCCGAATGTTCCGCCCTGTGTGTCGCATGCAGAAGAGAGATGGTCACGCCCCAGCGTTGTGATGCACCGAGAGCTGAGTTTGACGCATGCACAGTGTCAATAAAGCCAGAACGCATGGTTGATGGAACGGCCATAGGAACGATCTTGGAGTGGAGGACAAACAATCACCAACGCAAGAAAGGAGGCATAAAGCGAAGGTACAATTGGAAATTGGGGCATAGGTGGGTAGTGACCTATACTGCTTAGATTGAGGCCTATATTGGGACCATCTTATGGGTTAAGCCAGACATTATGGTTTTATCTTGTGTTCTGTCTTGCAGACATCATATCATTTATCATGATGGATAATATTACTTCGCCTGAATTTCTACTCCAATTTATTGACCTGTACCAGGAGCTGCCCTGGAAGGTCAAGAGTAGAGACTACTCCAATAAAATATTGAGGAAGGCAGCTTTGGAGAAACTGGTCGAGTTGGTTAAACCAGTGTACCCCAGGGCAGACACCAGCTACGTAAAGCAAAAGATTGCTAACCTAAGGACTACATTTAAAGGGAGCTGAACAAGGTCCTGGACTCAGAGACATCTGGAGCAGCAGTGGATGACCTATATGTCCCCAGGCTGTGGTATTACCACAGCCTGTGGTTTTTGACAGACCAGACAAAACCCAGGCCATCGCTGGCTATGCTTCCCTTCGACATCTGCTGAGGCCACAGTTGCTGAGGTCAGCACAGGTCCTGATGCACAGGATAAAGATGTGGAGGAGCCCAGCTTGACCCAGGTACAGCATTGTTGAACATATTTGTAGCCAAAAATACAATCATGATAACTAGATGTTATAGGTAAAATATTTCTGCCTTAACAAAGTGGTTTCCATATCAATAGGCAGTAGTGACCAAAAATGATTTGAACAAGAATGAAAAATGCTGGGGTCAGAATGATAGTCTTTTCTATTTCTCCACATTCAATTTGCAACAGTGAGCAGATCAAAATTGTGTGTGATTGATGACCAAACCCGAAAAAATATTTTAATTATGTCCCATTTTCATACACAGGAAAGTGTCAGTCTGGAGAAGCCAGTGGCCAGTAGCCAGACGGAGTCGCAGATCCCTCCCCTACGTCCTGCTGCTAAAAGGGCCAGGAAGAGCAGGAATCTGGAGGAGGCCACAGCTTCCTTCCTCAGCCAGGCCACTACTGCGCTCCATACAGACCCAGATGAGGCTGAGGCATTTGGGTGTGTGACTGACAATAAATTAAGGCAGATGGCGGGTGAGCAAAGGAGCAGGTGTGAGGAACTCATCCTGCAGCTCCTCAACAAGGGGGTGAGAGGCCAAATTTCTGAAAGCACCCACATTTCAAATTTTGTGGCCCCACCTCCATAGCCACCCCACACACCACAGCCAGCCCACCCACCACAGCAGCATGGCGGTCAGTGGCAATACCAACCACAAGACCCCCAACAAGGCCGCTGGACTTAAAGTGGGGTTCCACCCAAAAAAACAAAAATACCTAAAAAATTGTAAAAAAAAAAAAACAAAAAAAATTTGAATATTTTTTTTTTTTTTACTTACCTCTAAATGCCTGTTGCTAGGTGGTCCCTCGTAGTCTGCCTCTTCCTTTGCCTAGGCTGGTGACATCACTTCCCCCCAGGCACAGGAAGGGCTCGGCTCTGCTCCCTCCCTCCTGTCAATCATCTGGGACCCAGTACAGGTCCCAGGTGATTGAGCGGCCAATCACGGCGCGCGGCACCGCTCACGCATGCGCAGTGGGTGCCAGGCTGTGAAGCCACAGCCCGGCGCCCACAGTTAAAATTCCAGCGCCGACGAGCGGAGGGGGGGGACGGGCGGGGCTTCGATCCCCCGCATCGCTGGACCCAGGGACAGGTAAGTGTCCAATTAAAAGTCAGCAGCTGCAGTATTTGTAGCTGCTGACTTTTAATTTTTTTTTTTTTTAATGGAGCTCCTGGGTGGAACTCCTCTTTAACTCCTTCCCCACTTACTCATTTCTATTTTTTTTTGTTTTTTATAATGATTTTATTTGTTATATTTTCTATATTTTTGTATGCATAGAATGCACTTTTGGGTTAAGTTCTTTGTATTTGGATGGCAGATAGCATGTGTAATTTAATTTGTTTTATTTTTTTTCTGAACAATAAAAAAATGTGTAGCATAATACTTGGCTATGTGTTTTACTTCAAATGACAGTTTGGGAGAAGGCAGGGATACCAACATAGTTGTCTCTGGGATAATGGTGTTGTGGTAACTTGCCCAAAAAAACCAAACAACAAGCATTATAATAGCATTATAATAATATTCTTAATATTAGTATAAAAAAAATCCTTTTAAAATACTTTTGCCATAACTCCATCAGTATCATTAGCAAAGCAGCTTCATTATTATCCCATTAAAGAAAGAGAGAATTGTGTGCTGCATTTAGATAATTCATAATTTGCCACGTCACGAATGTTAATTCTCCATTACGAACGCTAGTTTACAAGACCAACCGCTTCCGGGTCGTTCCTTGCTTCCAATCATGCATGTTTGTACTTTCGACTTTGGTGTGATGGATTTGTGTACTGACCATATGAAAATCTGATGTCAAACCGTTGTCCGCCGAAAATTTACTAGCCTGCCATCCAACATTTGTTGGCCGAAAGTTGGACAACAATTGTCAAAAGGAGCATATTAATGATTTTAGGACAACAGTCTGTCAACAGACAATCCCCTGCCAACAATCGCATCATGTGTACGAGACTTTAGGGTAAGGCAATGCTCTTTTTGCAAACAAAAACTCCTGGTGCAGCTTTGAAGTGTTAATAGAAACAATGATCAGAAGGTCACCTGAATGCGACACCCTTCTGATCTCCCTACATGTGCAATGTTAGGTCCAATGTAAAGATTTCCTATTTACACCCTAAAAATAGAAACCTTCTTTAGCATTTTGTTGTATAGCATTGCTTTTGAAAATTAAGCTGAACCATCATCTGTGCAGTGTTTTTGTTTGTGTAAAGCATTTGCATATAGACCTCAGGGAATACAAATAAACATTCTGTCCTGCTCTAATATTTATTTTTCCAAGATGTAATGCTTAAAAACTGCTTCCACACTGCAGAAGTTGTTAAAGACCAATATAGAATGATTAAAATATTGGCACACAAATGGCCATTTTGGGCCATTCTATTCAACGCTGAGCCCTCGACAAATGATGTGGGTGACAGATCAATTTGTTGCCTCTCATAAAGCGCGGAATGCTGTGAACTCTTCACATAAACAGCTGTACATGGATGTGGAAACAGGAAATTCTCTTGTTCTATGTGACTTCATGCCGAGCCATGGCTCACGTAGTACCGGGCTTTTTTTTGTGAGCTATTTCTGGAGGTTTGTATTAAATGATTTTTCAAACTGTGCTTGTGGAAGGAAAAAAAATAAATCATGCAGAGATATATTGTTGGACATCAAGAGAGGACCTTCTGTTAAACTGCAGGATGTTCTAGTCTTTTTTATATTTTTTAGATAATCATATAAAAGAGAACAGTTTGGGGTAAATAAACTTTAGGTTTGTTAATGTTTCTTAAAAAAATAATTTCTATATATAGTTTGTAATTATATACATACATGGTGTCAATCATATTTTCCTATTAAATACAGAGGTTCTCCTTCCCACCTTGCAATGCAACACAGTAACTGTGCTTTACTGCTCCTTCTTATAATGGAAGCCTATGAGTCTATCAACTTATTGAAATCAATGCACGCCTTGTGTTGCTGTTATCTTATTTCAACAAGGACTTTGACAATGAGGGTACCTCCTCCAAAGTTTAGAGCCAAGTAGAACCTCTCTATGATGCATATACTAAAGCAGCCTTTTCTAACCAGGGTTTTGTGGAACCCTACTGTTGCTCCAGAGGTTGCTGGGGGTTCCTTCAGCAATGAGCAATTCCTGCCTCTCAGATATGAACCCACTGACCAAAGATCTTTTTAGCTATCTCTATCTGGGGCCTTCTTACCACTGATCACCAGTGTAAGAAGCATTATACCCAATAACCACCACACTAATGTATCATAAACTGTGGATATAGTAATTATTGTCAGAAGTTCCCTAAGACCCAGAAGTTATTTCAATGGTTCCTCCTTATTAAAACATGGGGAATATAAAATATATGCACTAAAATACATTTAAACACAATCATAAAAATCTCATATAATTTCTTTTTTTTTTTATTCTTTTTATTAAAGATTTCAAAAGAAAAATTACAAAACAGAGCCTCTGAACATGGGCTAGCACAAAGGAGTCATTAAACAATAAGAGACCAACAACAATTACTCTTTCAACAATTTATTGATTTTGGCAATAAACTTTTTTTGGCCCTGGTGTTGTTCAAGGGGTAACCTGCTAATGTATTATGAAAATTCAACTAAATATGAAGCCATCTTGGCTATAATACAACAACCAAAAATTTTATACGTTGTCCATCCAGCCAATGCTGGACGGCTATTCCCCACTGACCGTGGCCAGGAGGGAAGCTGCTGGCTGAGGTCGCCCCAACACCATGGCACTCTCAATTAAGCTTTGCAGGCCCATATTGAATATATCTATTCCAATGTCTGACAGGTGAACTAAATCATCTCTAAATAAATGAGTTATAAAACCTTCCATCTCAAGGTGGCGAAATGATAAACCACCCAAGGATACAAGAAAATAATGTATGGTTCTATTTAGCCATCTCCTAACCTTATCAACATAGAATAGGTTCCCAAAGGGAGACCAAATGAGTCAAGGAACCATTTTGGAAAAGGCCAAGGTAGTACCTTTAAACAGAAGCTTAATGGCATAAATATCCTTCTTTGTTTCGCAAAGCAGTTCTCAAGTTCTAACTTTACCAATGTCGTTAGCTCCCAAGTGAATCACTAGAAATTTTGGAGAGGGCCAAATGGAAGATAAATTAATTAAGTGGCCTCTAAGATTATGCCATCTTAGGCCCTGAATACCGGGCCACAAAACTTTAAAGTCATTAAGATCCAGACCTAAATTGCTTGAATAAATCCTGGATGCAGCCTGCTTACCAGCCCAGAAAATGTAGGAATAGCCTACTATCCAGATTGTACCATTAGATGGATTTGAAATGATAAAAATCAAACCATTAATAACTCAGGACGAACATAAATCTTGTATCTACTACTAGCCCACCCACCAACCCTCTTTTGACCTTCCGGAATGAATCCCAACAGATTGGCAGTTGTGGCGGCCCCAATCCTAAAGGAATGAGATGAGAATTTGAAACCAGATAAGTTAAGGCGTCTAAGGCAGGAGGCTAACACAGTGGAAAATTGGTATCTGGTTAACGGAGACAAGTCCTTGTGGATAAAAAAGGAACCTTCGAAGGAGGGTCTGACTGAAATGTAACTGGCAGCATTAGATACCGGGCATACCATCGGATTGGGAGATTTAGCCAGAGATACCCACTGCCCATTACCCAAATCAAAAGTCTTTGACCTACAAAGAAATAGGCGTAAATAGTCGGGTTCCAGGGACACATGATTTAACAAAAGAAAAGAGGAAGATACTTTTTTTTGAGCTGTAAACTCTCCAACTCTCAGAACACCAAAAAAGGTAACTGAAAAGGCTGCCCTGAAGAGCAAGAGTTCAAAACGAGAAAAACAAACATCTTCCAATATCGACATTAATTTGATCAATAAGTTAACCGAAATAGGTCGTCTGTCATCTTTAGTAGGGGAGGATTTCCGAAATCCTTTGAGGATCTGACAAACCTGAAAGAAGGAGGTCAAAGCTGGCCTGCCAGAGAATTTTAGAAAAAACGAAACTCCAGCTAAAATTTTACTAACTGAAGCAGGACTATGCTGAGCCTGAATCAGAGAGGACATGAAAGATAAGGAGACATATGCATTCACATCCAATACATCAATGAGCATACTAGAGCAAAAGGAACAGCATTTAGACCAAGCCAATTTATATTCCCGCCATGTCTTCTGCGCTACTGAATTCCGTAAATGGGTAGATATCAGTCCCAAATCAAGCCCCAGAGGAAATCTGGGCAAAGGGTGCCGTGCTGATCCGCTGATGGAGCCAATTCCCAGAATCTCTGGAACTGTGAACGAGATAAAGCGTCAGCTATGTCATTATCTAAACCAGATATGTGACGTGCTTTTAACCAAATATTGAAATGCATGCAGTGCAAAACTTAAAAGTTTAATGACTAACTCCGACCTGGATGATAGCATATTGGTAGCAAAGAGTACGCCTTTATTATCATTATGCACTATGACCCTCCGGTTCATAAACTGCTCTTTCCATATTACAATTGAGACTATCACCGGAAACAATTCAAGGGGGACTATGTTATGCAAAATATCCTGATGCAGCCAACTGGAGTGCCGTTCAGAAGCACACCAATGGCCATCCAAAAAGGCACCGAAACCTGAAGAGCCCGCAGCATCCGTAAAAAATTTCAGCTGAAAATCATCCGTAAAAGATTGTTGCCAGACAAATTACAAAGAAAAGAATCCCAAATTCTTCTTTTACACTCGCAGAGATGCAAACATGAGAGTATAGGTTCTTCAAACCTTTTGTAGCTAAAGCAAAACGCCTAGAAAAAATTCTGGCTACTGGTATGATTCTGGCTGCAAATGCAAAAAGACCCAATAAGGATGGTGCCTCTTTTAGCAAAACCTTGCGTTTAGATAGAAATAATGAAATCATCAATCTCATACGGTGCAATTTTTCCTTAGGCAATCTAAACTCCATCAAGGAAGAGTCAATAGTAATCCCCAAAAACTCAATAATGGGCGACGGAAAAACTGTCTTCTCATGGGCAATGGGGATTCCAAAGCAATCACATACTGTATCTGAAAAAATGTGTTTAGTGAATCAAGACATGAGTGAGAGCCCACTGGACCTATAAACAAGAAATCATCTAAGTAATGTAGGAAACCTCCCATAGGGGAGCATTTCCGACAAGACCCAATGTAAAAATGTAGAGAAAGCTTCAAAATAAAAACACGATAAAGAGAAACCCATGGTTTCTGACATGGAGTCCCGGTCCTGCAACGCACGGTTTGACGTTAACGGCCGGACTAGCCTTTTTATCGCCTCTTGATTCGAGGGCTTTTCCGCCCGCCAAAATTCCTCCAATCAGCTGCTGTTGCTACCCTGGGGAGCTGCTGCTGTAACCAGTAGCAATCCTGTAAGAATATAAAGAACACAAGCATTCCCCTTTTGGCTCTCCCATGTGGGTCCTGCATATTGCATGGACCTGTCATTCTTTTTAATGTAATTTCAAAAGTCATTTTCAATATTTTAAATTTGCAGATCCTGCCATGAAGCTTTTTTCGGAACCTTCTGTTATGGGGTGACAGTGCTTTGTCCCTTTCTTCCAAATGCACTCCTGAATTGTTAGTCTGTCACATGGGTTTCTGATGCAGACTACAAGTGGTAATTTCATGGCCATTGCGTGGTTCACTGTTGTCAGGAACCCCATCATGGAAAATGCCATGGAGCCATCGCTGGATTCCATATAGAATTGAAGTGGTTGCAGACAGGTGCAGGGGATCCATGACACTTATATGCAACAAAGGATATAAAAAGGTGAAATTAGCATTTTACAAAAAAAGGGCAACTGTTTATGATACAAAGTTCTTTGACAAAGAAAATGTTATTCAGTTAGGGTTTATACAGTGGGGAAAATATATTTAATCCCCTGCAGATTTTGTAAATTTGCCCATTTACAAAGAAATGAGGGTCTATCATTTTTATCATAGGTGTATTTTAAATGATAGAGACAGAATATCAACCAAAAATCCTGAAAAGACACATGATACAAATGTTATAAATTAAGTTGCAGTTTAGTGAGTAAAATAAGTATTTGAACCCAAAGCAAAACATGACTTAGTACTTGGTGGAGAAACCCTTGTTGGCAAGCACAGAGGTAAGACGTTTCTTGTAGTTGGTTACCAGGTTAGATAAGGAAATACGCTGCGCTTAGATATGAGACTATATATGCATTCACCTTATCAATATAAAAGTGCCTAGTACCTGTATTTCAAATCCCAAAACCAAACCATATACCCAAAAATTAGTGCTATTATATATCCCATCCAAAAGCACAATGTGCCAAATATTGAATGGTCCTGTATAATTAAATATATTGTGCTACTGAATATCACTCCAAATATATTGCGATTATGGTAAGCAATCTTAATCATACATGAAAAAATATAAATAAAAAGTTCATATACTGGTAGATAAATAAGAAACTATAAAACGTGCCTAAAATTTATATCAAAGTGTCATATATATATACAATCCAAAGTGCAATGTGCTAATAATAGTGATGAGTAGCGAAAAAAGCAAAAAATTATAGTAAGTAATCCTTAAGGTGATAATAGTCCTTTAAATGTGAAAAAATCCTCCAAGACTGTGTCACACAGCGATGTGTAGTGGGAAAAAATCCAAAGGTGAACTACAGTGCTTATAAAAACCAAATCGTTGAACCACGGTGCCCAGATGTGCCTTGGTGACCCCCCAAAGTGGTTACGCTCACCTCAGAGCGTGTGACACAGGGTCTAGCTGTGTCCAAACACGCTTTGGAGCCACCCCTGGGCTCAGTATCAGGACACCAGAAGATCTCCCACCAGGTTCCTTAAGATTCCATGGGCATCAAACCATCAAACCAAAAAAGAGAGAGAAGGGACTGCATGGTGTAATATCGCCAAAACTTTTAATATTAATGTGTATAAAACAATCCCCACAATGGGGTACTCACATTGTGCAGGTGCTTAATGTGCACCAAACAGTAAAAAGCAGGGTGTAAAACGAGTGCTGCTATCCGACTTGCTGTGGGTTGTTAGAGGTTCCCAGCCCAGCTCCGTGCTGCTCGCTCCGTCCTGGCCCCTCCCCTTTTCGTGAGATGTTTTCACACATCTCACGAGGGATTTTGGTCCACTCTCCTTTACAGAACTGCTTTAAATCCTTAAGGTTTCTTGGCACCTCGAAGTTTCAGCTCCCTCTATAAATTGTCTAAAGGGTTAAGGTCTGGAGACTGGCTAGGCTACTCCATGACCTTAATGTGCTTCTTCTTGAGCCACTCCTTTGTTGCCTTGGCGGTATGTTTTGGATCATTGTCATGCTGAAAAACCCATCCTAGACCCATCTTCAGTGTTCTGGCTGAGGGAAGAAGGTTCTCATCCAAGATTTTACAATACATGGCCCCATCCATTGGCCCCTCAATGCAGCAAAGTTGGTCTGTACCTTTAGCAGAGAAACAGCCACAAAGCATAATGTTTCCACCTCCGTGCTTGACGTAGGGATGGTGTTCTTAGGGTCATAGTCAGCATTTTTCTTCCTCCAAACATTTCTTAACAAACAATAAATACGCTTTAAAATGAGTCCTCATTTACCATGTTTGCATTATAAGCAGATGTTTAAGTCAGGTCTTGGCACTCTGCTCTCTTCTCCCTTCCTGGCTCCAGCCACGTAAGCTGGAAGTCTATCAAGTCATTAAAGTCATTACTGGCAAGAAGGAATTGAAGCTGAAGCTTAGGTATGATTATTTTAGCATAGTCACATTGGTCCAACTTGGACCATTCTAAGTAAGCATATCTCATACCTGACTGATGCCTATGTAAGCTGCAAATCACTGTAGTAGTTATCATAACTACAGAGAAAACAGAAGTCTTCCGATTCATGTGCTGAGCGGTTGGCCTTCTGCATAATAACCACAGTAGGTCACCTGCTCAGCACTGGCACCTTGTACTTTTTTCAATAAATAAAAGGCATTGCTGTGAAAGTAAAAAGGTAAAACTAAAAAGCTTCTGCTGCAGACTTTGAGAATTAATCATCTACAGTGGCTGCAGCTTCAGCTGTCATTGAGGGCTTGTTTTAAAGTGGTAGTAGACCGCTGAAAAAAAAAAAAAAAACCTTCAAGGCAATGGCATAATAAAATACTCACCTTAACCCTTCGAGCGGCGCTAACTCAATGCTGAGAGGGCTGACATCTTCCCCCCGGCCTTTCTTCCGGGATCGCGGGCTCCGGCGCTGTGAGTGGCCAGAGCCATGATGATGTCACTCCCGCCCATGCATGCGGGAGCCCTTTGTTCAGGCAAGAAGCTCTGACGGTATGCTGAACCTTCAGAGCCCATTCGCCACTGACGTAAACAGCTACATGCAGGGTGAATATCTCCTAAATGGTGCACTTTTGGAGATATTCGTTTTACCTATAGGTAAGCCTTATTTTAAGCTTACCTATAGGTAAAAATAACAAAGCGGGGTTTACGACCTCTTTAAAGTTTATATCCTGTTTGTTAGAATTATGTAAATATTCATATCCTGGACACAGTTTTCTGGGCATCTCATCTGCTGTATTTTTTTAACCAAGGAACATTTTAAACTCATTCAGCAGGTGATCACTTTACATTTCAAACTGGCAGTTTCAGATTAAAAGGGTTGATCTTCTCTAAGGTTTTATTACCGCCCCCCCTCCCCCCCCCCCCCACACCCAAATCTTGTTTGGAAGTCAGATCAGAAGTGAGAGAAAATCTCAGGAGAGCTAAAAATTCAACAGAGATTCTAAACAAACCTTTCCCCATTCTGTCCAAAATTTAAGTTATATTAAAGCTACAGATTTTTACACATTAAAATAATAAACATGTTATAATTACCTGCTCTGTGTAATGATTTTGCACAGATCAGCAACGATCCTCCTCTTCTCAGGTCCCCCCATCCTTTTGCCGAGTGCCCCCAGAGCAAGCTGCTTGCTATGGGGGCACCCAGGCAGGCTTACTCCCAAGCTGCTGCTCTGTGTGTCCATTCACACACAAAGCCACAACTCGGCCTTGCCCCTGTCCCTCCTCATTGGCTCACTAGCTGTGATTGACAGCAGCAAGGGCCAATGGTGCCTGCTGCTGTCCCAGACAATGAGGCAGGAGAGTCCCTGGAGAGCCAAGGCTCTCATGCACTGTGCTGGAGGAATATCAGGGCTCATGTAAGTATTGGGGGTGGGGGAGCTGCACAGAGAAGAGTTTTACCTTCATGTATAAAAAAATGGCCTTTAAAATTTAAATTATGGTTTTGGGATTAAGTGATAGGGTGGGGGAGGGTTAATATGTAGGCCATAGATGTAACAATTAAGGAACAATTATTCACATATTGAATTATAACAGTCAGCTTCAGGGCTTATAATCTTGCTACACAGTGTTTCATAGAAGCGCTTGTAGCGGATTATTGCATCCACAAATGGAGTTTATTTTGGATGAGGTGCAGCCTTTTCCTGCCTCTCCCTACAACATTACATCACTCCTAAAGTGATCCATTGCTGGCTGATTGCAGCCAGCAATTGTTCTCTATTAGAGGTGATCTGTTTCTACACAGGGTTTTCAATGAGCTGCCCCCCCCCCCCCCCATGATGTGTATATGTATATACAAAGTCCCCAAACTCGGGGGGGGGGGGGTGGGATTATGGTGCGGGGCTGCTTTTAAGGGCTTGGCCCCTTAGTTCCAGTGAAGGGAACTCTTAAGGTGTCAGCATATCAAGACATTTTGGACAATTTCATGCTCCCAACTTTGTGGGAACGGTTCGGGGATGGTCCCTTCATGTTCCGAAATGACTACGCACCAGTGCACAAAGCAAGGTCCATAAAGACATGAATGAGCGAGTTTGGGAAGGAGGAACTTGACTGGCCTGCACAGAGTCCTGACCTCAACCCGATAGAACACCTTTGGGATAAATTAGAGCGGAGACTGCAAGCCAGGTCTTCTAGTCCAACATCAGTACCTGACCTCACAAACACGCTTCTTGAAGAATGGTAAAACATTCCCATAGACACACTCCTAAACCTTGTGGACAGCCTTCCCAGAAGAGTTGAAGCTGTTATAGCTGCAAAAGGTGGGCCAACTCAATATTGAATCCTACGGACTAATATTGGGATGCCATTAAAGTTCATGTGCGTGTAAAGGCAGGCATTCCAATACTTTTGACAATATAGAGTACATCAGTGGCAGCAAAAGGGTTAAAAGATTGATTTAGTGTAATACTTGTGCCATTTGGACTTTCCTTCCTTCTTTTTCCATTTTCTTCTTAATACTGCTATGCTGGCCAGCAAAACATCTTCCTTCACTCCATTCATCATTTTTCGCATATCACAGGGATCTAAACATTAACATTTAAATGGCTTTGATTTTTTAATCCTGCAATGAAAAGGGTTAACCAGCGCTCAGGCGTCTGCTCATTACACATTAGCTGACTGGATTATTATTTAAAAAGTATCAGTTCCTTGAGTTGCTTGTAATAGATTTATTTTATACATATCAGTGTTTGTACATATTGTAGATATCGTGTTGCCTTTTATTATGTGTTGATGTTTTATGTTGTATTACTTATGTTTACCGACTGAGAAACCCTATGTATAAATGCCCATCCCAGGATGTGGGAAGAGAGCCATGCCTTGGGCTGCAATCTTGGCTCATGGTTGTTTTGTTTGTTGCTTTGTGAAATAAAAGAACTTGATGGAAGTTACTACTTCAGCTTACATCCGTTTAAAGAACCCCCTTCACAATCAGCCTGTTACAGTTCCAGTACAAAAGAGGTCGTAGCTGGTGAGGGAGACACAGCACAGGGAGCATACTAAATGTGTTGCAGTGCATGGGGAATGCTGATAGGAGGAGAGAGCAGAGAGACTGGCTCAGCAGTGTGCTGCTTCTTATTTCACTGTCCAGCCATTGGACGGGGTGGGGGAGAGAGTCCTGTATGTGAAAGTGAAACTGAAACAGAGAAAGATCAGATCCCCCGCTATGTCAGGCAGGGCTGTGCTGTGCAACATAGCTGTCATGACTGAATGGACAGGTATACAAATAATTTTGGCAGCTACCTTATAGGTATTTTATCTGTGTATTTATTTGTTTGCCTGGAGTTCAGCTCTAAAGTAATTGCAAACCCTTACATATACCCAGTGAAGGGACTGGCCTCAAGTGATACACAGGAAAGAAGCAGACTCCCTGCACAAGGCTGTCTGTCCATTTTTTATGGAAGCTCCATGCAAGACTATGGACAGGAGGATGTAAACAGACGTGTGTCCATTTACACGTGCCTACTATGCCTTGATCTATCCAGGTCCAGAAAAAAATTGGAAAAGAACTTCATCCAACCTAAACATGGCAGATCGGAGGTAGCCTAATGTTAACGGACAGTGGAGTCTGTTTTCATCAGGCTGCCCATAGAGCTGTCACAGGTCTGCTGGGCACAAACTGAGCGGGCACGAATGTCAAAACACTGATATCGGTCCTGTTCAGCTCCAATTCGGCAGGGGACCTACTCACGGTTCCTCTGCTGAATGGAGTAGACTCTGCTCAATGTGCAAAGTTCTACCTCTTTATCCCATCACATCAGTCCAGCATTTTTGGAACTGATGAGGTTTTCCTGACCTTCTGGTCCTTATGGCAGTGACACCAGGTTCCAGTGGCTTCTGGGTGCCCCAATGCTCTGTAGGAGGCCAGTGACGTCTGCGGTTCCAGTGTCCTGTCAGAAAGCTGCTACCCATCAGAATATGTAACGGAAGTGACGTTCCGGCACGGCCATCTTGGTACACCCGCACTCATCCGCAGTAAGCCTACAGTCAGAAGGCGGCAAGCAGACATCTTTTTACACCCACTGAAGTCTTGCATTTCACATGTTTTTTACATTTTACTAGTATTTGGGATTCCGTGTGAGGCTGGGTTCACATATGTGTGGTGCGAATTGCAGCTCCGGTTTGCCTGTGAAGATAAAAATGATTCATTCAGTGGTTCCTCTCCATTGTAGCTGCGGATCAGCTGACCTGGGAGAGGGGGAGGTGTAGAAGGAGGGGGAGAGCATTCGTGTTCAGAACGGAACACATCTGCGAATCAGATGCATTCCATTGAAGATTATGTGCCTGCAATTCGCACCTCACCACCTAGAAAATGCACACTTTTTTGTGCAATGCGGACTGCAGATGCAACGCATATATGTGAACCATACCCATTGAAAAGCCGCATCCAATTTGCATATGTGTGAACCCAGCCTTACTGTTTTGATGTTGAATTTTAAAAGCATCGGAAAGCCTGCTGATCTCACCGGTTTGCTAATCTGACAGAACACTGCTGCTTTTTACCGCTTCAGCCCCGGAAGAATTTACCACCTTCCTGACCAGAGCACTTTTTGCGTTTCGCCACTGCGTCGCTTTATCTGACAATTGCGCGGTCGTGCGACGTGGCTCCAAAACAAAAAGCATTTTTTTTTACTAGTAATGGCGGCGATCAGCGATTTTTATCGTGACTGCGACATTATGTATACTGTATTTCACTGTATAAAATCAGTTTACTGGTAAAAATAAGCGTGAAATGCAATACTCCGGTGGGTGTAAAAAGATGTCTGCTTGGCGACTTCAGACTGTAGGCTTACTGCGGACAAGTGCGTGTGTACCAAAATGGCCGCGATGGAACCTCACTAAGGTTGCATTTTCTGATCGGTAGCGGCTTTCTGATAGAACACCGGCCCTCAGCCTCTGTCGGTCGCATGCAACGCATTCCCGCATCGTGACGTCTGCGTGTCACAAGGCCAGCATCTGGAATGCACAACGTGGCCACACTCCCGGGTTTCAGCCGGCGTGCATTCCAAGAGTCAATTGCCAATTTTCAGATGGCACTCTGCACAATCGCTAGTGCCCCTTCAGCCTCTGCATGAGACAGCATTAGCCTGGCTCTACCTGCACTAGTCAGTCACTCTGGACCTCTGCATACCCCAGTGGATTGATCACTTTGGGATGGTGAGCACCTATTTTCACATTTACATATTTACTAATACGTTTTGGTTACACAGTGCATGATGGTTTAATACTAAACACGTGCCTCTTTTATATAAATTTGCTTTTATGATGTATGGTCTTTGTTGTAAGAAATTTATGCATGTTTGTATTTATTCACCTACCCTTCTGACTTGATTTTCACCAGCCTACCCATTTAGGGGAGGGGCCTAAACTATTGGTCACATGGGACTTTGATCATACTCCTCATATAAAAACCAGCTACCTATCCTTCAAACCCAGATCTGAAGAAGAGGGGACACCCCTCAAAACGCATCAGCTCTGTTTGGACTTTCATTCCACGACCAATACCATCAGCGGACTTTGAATGGAACATCTGGTGGATTTTATATTTTGCTTGACATATGCCTTCCAATTGTGAGTATAATGTACACATTTTAAACAATAAATTGTCGCAAAGGTAATGCGCTAGGCTGGTGCGCCCTCTGTTTTCTTTCATTTTAGAGTCCCTGCACAAGGTTGTCTGTCTGGAAGCTCTATGCAAGACTATGGACAGGTGGATGTAAACAGACGTGTCCATTTACACGTGCCTATGTCTTAATCCATACAAGTCTAGAAAAAATGGAAAAGGACTTCATCCAACCTAAACATGGGGGATCGGAGGTGGCCTAATGTTAATGGTATGTTTACATCAGGCTGCCCATAGAGCTGTCACAGGTCCGCTGGGCACAAACTGAACAGGCACGAATGTCAAAAAACTGACATCTGTCCCGTTCAGCTCCAATTCAGCAAGGGACCTACTCACGGTTCCTCTACTGAATGGAGTGACTCTGCTAAATGTGCTAAGTTCTACCTCTTCTTGTCTGCAGCCATTTCTCCTCTACATCCATTCAAAGTACATAATTTATACAGCATTTCTCAGCAACAGAAGGCAAGGGGCTGGGATCTGACATCACACACTGCACAGCACAGAGCTAAGAGTAATTTGAGACCTGAGTGGAGGGAATGGACACACTCCCATAGGAGAACTTGCCGTGTGTGGCCCCTTGGGGTTGGAATAACCTGTCAGAAGTGATTCATGCAGATAGCAGAGGAATAAGAGTACAGACAGAAATCACACTAGGTGCTTTGGATAGAGGCAGATACATACTATAGAAGAATATGTTTTTTTAGCACCCTCCTAGCTAGATTGCTAACAGTGTGAGGAAAATTTAGATTCTTGGCTCCCCTGTAGCCAGTGGAGTGAAGTTTGATTGTTTTTGGCTGTTCTAGGTTCTGCTAATTTCCCCTGGACTGGTAGGTTCCAGAATTTAGTGGGTGGAGTAGGCAGACCCTCACTTGCATATTTATGCAGCATCAGCCAATCCCTGGCAGAAAGAAATGCCAGTAGAGGGCTTAGGTGTGTATAAATAGGCTGGGGCCTGGAACAGCAGGGACCTTGTTCCCCTGGGAGAAGACCCAGCCCGAGGGCTGAGATCCTTTTGGCTGATAGCTGCAGCTTAGAAGAAGTGTACCTGGGTTCCAGCTTCAGCTAGAGGAGTCCTGAAAGCATGAATTCCACAGAGGATCTGACCTGGAGGCACCTGGTATATAGATTCATAGATTAGCTGGTGCTGCAAGAAAGCATGGAAGTACACAGGGCACAGTAAGTACAAGCCTAAAAGATACCAGGGGCTGTCCTTGCCACCTTTTAGGAAAGCTCGCTCTAGTCTGCTGACTCAGGCCTTACCTTCGCAATGAGGTCCCCTTGTTGTAGTTCAGTAAACACTAAATACAAGAGGGTGGCTTCACCCTGAAGAGACAGTCCAGTTAAAGGTGTCCTCCAGTATTTTTTTATTTTGCTAGGTTGGAGTATCCCAAGGCTCAACCGCACCCTACCCAAGTTAAACCTGGGATAAATCAGCCAGCCCGCTCTGGAGCCTGTGCTACACTTTGTTCACTTTTCATTTCAGAGGTTTGTCACCACTTTAAACCTGCACTGGAAAATCTAAATAGCAGTGCAAAATATACTTTTATTGGGTAGGTGCTGCAACACAGACAGTTCTTTTTTCAGTCGCACCTCTATGGTAGTGAAATAGTGGTATTCAGACATTCAGAGGCAATCTGGTACAAGGACACTAAAGCTGATTTAGGAATGATGAGAGACCTATTCATGGGGATTAAAATGGATTTGTGAAATGAAGACTTAACGTAAAATAGGGGGGGGGGGGGTTTACACTATAAACACTCATCTACTGTATACTCTACCGCAACAGTAATTTCTAATGATCTAGAGTTTCTCTCAAAAGTGAGTACACCCCTCACATTTTTGTAAATATTTTATTGTATCTTTTCATGTGACAACACTTAAGAAATTACACTTTGCTACAATGTACAGTAGTGAGTGTACAGCTTGTATAACAGTGTAAATTTGCTGCCCCATCAAAATAACTCAACACAAAGCCATTAATGTCTAAACCGCTGGCAACAAAAGTGAGTACACCCCTAAGTGAAAATGTCCAAATTGGGCCCAATTAGCCATTTTCCCTCCCCGGTGTCATGTGACTTGTTAGTGTTACAAGGTCGCAGGTGTGAATGGGGAGCAGGTGTGTTAAATTTGGTGTTATCGCTCTCACTCTCTCATACTGGTCACTGTAAGTTCAACATGGCACCTCATATCAAAGAACTCTCTCAGGATCTGAAAAAAAGAATTGTTGCTCTACGTAAAGATGGCCTAGGCTATAAGAAGATTGCCAAGACTCTGAAACTGAGCTGCAGCATGGTGGCCAAGACCATACAGCGGTTTAACAGGACAGATTCCACTCAGAACAGGCCTCGCCATGGTTGACCAAAAAAGTTGAGTGCACGTGCTCAGTGTCATATCCAGAGGTTGTCTTGGTGTCTTTGGGAAATAGACGCATGAGTGCTGCCAGCATTGCTGCAGAGTTTGAAGGAGTAGGGGGGTCAGCCTGTAAGTGCTCAGACCATACGCTGTACACTGCATCAAATTGGTCTGCATGGCTGTCATCCCAGAAGGAATCCTCTTCTAAAGATGTTGCACAAGAAAGACCGCAACAGTTTGCTGAAGACAAGCAGACTAAGGACATGGATTACTGGAACCATGTCCTGTGGTTTAATGAGACCAAGATAAACTTATTTGGTTATCTTGGTCTTTATCTTGGGCTTTAAGTATAGCCCTTTAGTAATACATTACAGTGCAATAGGTTGTTAAGTATTTTGTCCAGCATGCTGGCAGTTGATCATTGCAGTGTGATAATAAGGGATCGGTTGCTTAGTGACCAGACAAGGTTTGTCCAGTATACACGTAATCATCCAGCAATGGGCCAATGGCTTTTGCTGGATTCAGGAGGCCACTGCTACTAACTGAACCCATCACCAATCATCTGGGTGATCAGGGTGTCACAGACCTAGCCGGGACAGAGGCTGTTGGAGAGGACTGTATGCAAGCCTGTTGCCTTTTGATTATGGGCCCTGGATTGTCAATGGATTCATTCTGTTGGGACACATCCTGTGAGGAGATGCTGGTGTCATCAACCTGTGTTTATGTTAATTGAATGAGCTAATGACATTGTCCTCTATACAATGTAGGAGACGGGACGACTGCTATTGTGTTAATTAACTGTGTGAAGCTCGGGGACCACAAGTCTGGGCGAAAGGTCATGTCTCAGTCACCTAGGCTGTATAAAGGATTAGATAATTAGCTCATGTTAATTAAGTTACAGTTGTATTGTTAGAGGAGGTTCCAACGGCATATAAAGTCTTGTAACTTTGATTCATAATAAACAGTCCATGTTAGCAGTGAAGCAAGTGTCGCCTTGTTTTCTGCTCAGAGAGGTTGGAATATCTGATAACTGTATACAGACTGGGAGGAAGTGGTATACGATGGAAGCACTCAAGCGGAGTGTGGGACGTTCCGTGACATTGGTGGCAAGCAGCGGGAAAGCTTCCTACAGACTGGGACATCCAAACTTCCATCTGGATCCAAGGTCCAGATAGCAGGAGAGGAGAGGAAAGGTACAGATACCAGCCGCCATGGATGAGGAATTCAGAAGGAGGCTGCAAGAGATGCAGATACAGCACAGAGGACCAGTATCGGAGCAGGTCCTGCTGGGATGGTGTGATTCTATTCGCTGCAAACTCTGGAAGGAAGCGCTAGCCCGTGAGCAGCGACACCAGGGAAAAATTCTCCCCTCCATCGAGGAAAGGTACTGGTCGCAGTACGGACTGCGGGTGCGGTTTTTGGGAGAAAAACCACACAAGAAGCAGACAGCTGAATTAAGCAGGCTGGTCTGGGCAGAGATAAAGCTGGATGAGAGCTACAGAGCCCTCCGGTGGCATGTATCCCAAGCATGTCCCTGGATAGCGGATGACAGCCCAATGGAAGGCTTAAGCTACGGCGGCTTGGGACTGTTGTTTGTGAAGCTGACAGGGGACCCTAACTTTGGGAGTGATTTGGGGTGGCGGGTGGACGAAATCATGGATTTCAGAGAAGGGCTACTGAACATTTTGGAAGTGCACTGGGCACTGGAAGATTTGGAGTTTCTGGCCATTCAGGAATGGGAGCTAGAGATCGCCTACAGACGGCTGCTAGACATTGCTCAGTGCCAGGGCTGGGCTCCCTTTGCCTGGGACTATCAGGAAATACCAGCTGACAACCCTGAAATCCTGGCTGAAGAGTCGGCAATGTGGCAGAGCAATAGTGTTTGCCAACCTGCCCCCGCAGCTATGGAGGCGGAGGTCTTATGGCGGATGCAGCAAGTGCTGACTGACCTTGATGATCCTGTTTCTGCATGGGATGATCTTGGATGGAGGAATGTGCCTGTCCAGCAGCATGCCAGAGAATCTGCAGCGGAAAATCTGGAGATTGCCATCCCCACACCTGAAGTGCTGACAACCGGGCAGAGCTCTGCTAACCTCTGCCCAGCACTGATAGCATCTTCTGGATTCCATGGACAGGAGATGGTGAACCTCCATCCCCAGATACCAGTTGCAGAGACGGGGGATTTAATAGACTTTTCTGCTGAGGAAGAACAACCTGATGAGCCTCCAGCAGAAGAGCTGCTATCAGGGCCAAAGTTCACTGTGTTCTGCCCAGCACCAACAGTGGCTTCGGCCTTCTTGAGAGAAGAGGTAGTCGGCCTTTCTCCCACAACACTGACAGGGACATGTGATTTTCTGCCAGCAGCATCCATGGAGTTAAAACAAACTTCTCCAGCTGAAGATCTGGTAACTGAACAGAGGGTCCAAGACCTCTGTCCCACACTTTTACCAATTCCAGAGACTGGGGATTTAATAGACGTTTCTGTAGAGGAGGAACCACCTGGCAAACCCCCAGCAGAAGTGCTGGCAACCGGACAGAGGGTCCAAGACCTCTGCCCCACACCTGCAGCAATTGTGGAGGCTCAGGCTGAGAAGATGGCAATCACTTCCCAGCAGCAGATACAGGGGGAGAAGGGAGAGGAGGTGTGTGTTGTCCCTCCCCAACAGTTGGCCAGGGTGGAGGAAGTGGGCTTTCCTCCCCAGCAAAGATCCGTGTACCTGGGAGACAGTACCATCGACATGTCGTCCCAGCAGCCAGATGAGGGAATGGAAAAGGAAGCAGCCGGCTCACCTCCCCAATGGCAGCTACACAGTTTGGGAGTGGAGGAAGCCAGCCTCCTGCCCCAACAGTTAGCCGGAGCAGAGGGTGCGGAGTCCCCAGCAGAAGTGCTGGCAACAGGGCAGAGTGCTACCAACCTCTGCCCAGCACCGGCAACAACTACAGAGTTCCAGGGAGGCGGGGCAGTCGGCCTCCCTCTCCAACAGTTAGCCGGAACAGATGGTGTAGGGTTTCCAGCAGAAGGGCTGGCAACAGGGCCGAGGACTGCTGGACTCTGCCCTCAACTAACAGAGGATGGATTTCCTGTGAAGGTGGATGGGACTTCAGTCTCCACCTGTATACCCCAGGGATGCTGGGCAGTGGGCCCCGATCCCCAACAGCATGACAGAGTGAGCCCAGACACCCTGTCTTCTCTCCAGCGGCAGAAAGGATGCCAGGGAGAAGAGCCAGTCCAGGCCTCTCCCCAGCGGCAGATATGTTCTCTGAGAGAGGCAGAGGTTGGCTGGGTGAGTAATACTCTGTTTGGAACAATTTGTTTGGGGTACTGTGTGGGTACAGGCAGTAGAGGACTGGAACTATGGACTAACTTCGGAGTCAACCCGTCTGGGGTCTCCTCCTGTGTTAGTCTCCTGCCGAAAGGGGAGAAATGTCACAGACCTAGCCGGGACAGAGGCTGTTGGAGAGGACTGTATGCAAGCCTGTTGCCTTTTGATTATGGGCCCTGGATTTTCAATGGATTCATTCTGTTGGGACACATCCTGTGAGGAGATGTTGGTGTCATCAACCTGTGTTTATGTTAATTGAATGAGCTAATGACATTGTCCTCTATACAATGTAGGAGACGGGACGACTGCTATTGTGTTAATTAACTGTGTGAAGCTCGGGGACCACAAGTCTGGGCGAAAGGTCATGTCTCAGTCACCTAGGCTGTATAAAGGATAAGATAATTAGCTCATGTTAATTAAATTACAGTTGTATTGTTAGAGGAGGTTCCAACGGCATATAAAGTCTTGTAACTTTGATTCATAATAAACAGTCCATGTTAGCAGTGAAGCAAGTGTCGCCTTGTTTTCTGCTCAGAGAGGTTGGAATATCTGATATCTGTATACAGACTGGGAGGAAGTGGTATACGACGGAAGCACTCAAGCGGAGTGTGGGACGTTCCATGACACGGGGTAGATAGGGACGAGCAGAACTGAGAGGCATCATCCCCTTGAAATGTGAGTGAATATTTGAATATGTTGGAAATATGCATTGGAATCAATAACTGCGCACTTTACTGCAATGCACATTACATACTTTGGTGCGATGCAGTGCTGTTCATCCTGAATCCTGATGTCATCAAGACTAAACCAGGGTCCATAGACATGATGAAACCGTGGTACAGTCCATCACAGGGAGTGCCATATGCTGGAGAGCACAGAATCGGGTAAGTAAAACTGTTTCTCCTCTTCCCTAGACAAAACCAGGTGATAACCCTCACAGGCGCAACCCCACTGCATTTTTTTTTCTGGAGTTGAGAATAAGGCTCCATGCACACCGAAGCTCATAAACGGGCATTTGGGCGTTTTTTTTTTTTCAACAGCTCATAAACTCCCCTCTATGTTATCCTATGTGTCCATGCACACATGGACGTTTTTGGATGTTTATCAGCAGTGGAGTTTATGGGCTGTTGTCTGAACGGCCTAAAATCGTATTCAGGAGCTGTTTTCTGGTCACAAAAAACGCTTAAAAACGTTAAACGTGCATAAACGCCAAAAAACACTCAAAACCGTGGCTCATCAGCGTTTTTTTAACGTTTTTGATCCATTGAAAAAAAAAAAAAACGCTAAAAAATGCCAACGCGGAAAAATGCTAACAAACATTAATGCAAAAACGTTAACAAATTTTTAAAGACTCACTGCAAAGCTACTGGCATTTTTATAATGTATTTTAACATCCAGTGTGCATGGAGTCTTAAGGTTTTTTGGGTTTTTTTTTTCATGCTGCGGAGTTGCTAGTTTTAGCTTTTAAAAATTCTAACATGTAAGTTTGCAGCATTTCATACATTAATGTTGTGACAGTGCTAGGCCCTGGCACAGTGTGCCACTATGTGAATGAAGGGAAAAGTGACACAGGGTTTCCACTAATGCCAAGTGCAGGGTTCTGGAAGGTTGTGACTGAGCAGGGAAATCCAGGTATGCAGTTTTTCTTTCTGAGTTTTGTAATCCCTGATCAGGGTCCAGAGTCCAAAGGCTTCAAAAAGTCTTGGGTGGGATGAAGCCGTCAATCCTGTGTCCAGGTCTTACTGGAGACCTGCAGGCTTGGTGAGTGTGCAGATGTGTACATTTGTTAGAACCTGACCATAGCTCAGGGCTCCCCTTTGGAGACAGGTTACACCACATTCACACTTGTGCAACTTGTCAGGCAACTTCGGACACCAAAGTCGCATGAGAAACCATACCCCATGTTTTCCAGTGATCATCATTTAAATATGTGTGACTTCAGAGTAGTTCATGTACTACTTTAGTCCGACTTTCATGCAACTTGAGGGCCATCGACTACAATGTTAACCCTCAACAGTTGCATAAAAGTCTTAACTGAATGTTTTACATGCAACAGTGGGTCCGACTTTGCAGAGGGATAACAAATCACATTCAAGTCACATCCAAAGTTGTTTGTGAAAGTTGCACTCCAAAGTTACGCCGACTTTGGAGTTGTACAAATGTGAATGTAGCCTTAGAGCTCCAGCCAGGAGACGGGTGTGAATTTCTGTTAGGAGACAGAGGTGCTCTACATAAAATACAATGCTCCATGCTGAAGGAGAGATTCCATGTCCATTGGGTTGAGAGAGTTGAGACGGCTGAGGCCTGTGCATGAAACTGCACAGATGTCAGCCAAGTTGCACCTGAAGTCGCACTGACATGTGGCTTTGAAATTGTGCGATTTTAGATGAAGTCACACGATTTCAAAGCTGCATTCAATGTGAACAAGGGGTGAGTCTGGGAGAGCTGGGACTAGGGTTGCCACCCGTCCGTGCTTGATCTGTTCCTCCTCCTCTCGCCTCTACCCCTCTGTCTTCCCAACCACACTGAAATCACCAGCGTTCTGTGCCTCAGAAAAGGGATGCATGGGTTGGAAATTTGAAGCTCAGGAACCAGCAGACCTATCGTGGATGAAAGGTGTCGATACCGGAGCCTCCATCCCCAGGTGAGTGAGCTCCCCATCCAATGTCTGACTGCCCCCTCCCTTTTCTCTCCTGCCTCCGAGCGAGTACACACAAGGTAAGACGGACTCAGATGTAAGGGGGAGCCTTGTGGACTATGATGGAAAGGGGGCTTTGGGAACCCCAATTTAAGGGGGAATGCTGGAAACTCTGAAGTAAGTGGGAGGTTTGGTGAGCAGAAACATTCTTACATCAGAGTTGTCTTTTACTCTAGAGTCCACAGTGTTCCTCCTTAAAAATTTTTTTTTGCTTTTGCACTAAAGTGTTCAGGTTTTGTTTGAAGAAAGGGTGACAACTAGACGAGTCCAGGGGACTGAGGGAATCTGTGAGTTTCAATGGAGTGAGAGAACCCGGGGTGCTAGGAGAACCCCTTTTGAGAGGCCAGGAGTGGGCCCAAACAGCAGGGAGCTGAGTGAGCCAGGAGAAGCTGGGTGAGATCGTCTGAGGGACCAGTGATAAGAGCAGTGGTGCTGCTGTAGAAGGGAGCCAGGTAGCTCGACATTTTCTGTTGTTTTGTTATGTGTAATAGGAGAGAGGGTTTCACCATGTCAGAAATAGTGTGGTTGCCACATCCCTAGAGTACAATTTGAGAAAAAGAAAAAACTCCCTTCCATGGGACTTTAAAGGCAACACACACTTAGGTAATACGAAAAATCTATTTTATTCAGTTTATATAAAAAAGTTTGATCATACACATGATCAATGATTAAAAAACATCAAATGTTATATGAAGAATACATACAAGAAAAAACAAAAAGACAATAATTTGCATAAACAATATGACAATATAGTAATACTCTCCGGTATATAGTAATCCCCGGTACCCGACGCGTTTCTGGTTAAACACCGTCATCAGGGGTATATGATAGGAGTAATTATAGTCACAATTTGTTTTTTACATGCAAATGGTTCCAACAACAAAAAGAAAAGGTGAAGCAACTGCGCAAGAGGGGGCGTAGATGGGCGTCAAAAACGAGGAGCAATAGAATCATAGAACACAATGAGTTCCAGGGTGGGTATCTGCCTGATGTTCCATGGTTGGTATCTGCCTGATGTTCCAGGGTTGGCATCTGCCTGATGTTCCAGGGTTGGCATCTGCCTGATGTTCCAGGGTTGGCATCTGCCTGATGTTCCAGGGTTGGCATCTGCTTGATGTTCCAGGGTTGGCATCTGCTTGATGTTCCAGGGTTGGCATCTGCCTGATGTTCCAGGGTTGGCATCTGCCTGATGTTCCAGGGTTGGCATCTGCCTGATGTTCCAGGGTTGGTATCAATGTTCTATATAAAATGGAGGAAGGTGATCAGAGCTTTCAATGAGGCTCCTAATTAGTCAATGACATAGGGTTATCCAAGTGTCATGTATATGCATCATCCCCTGAAATTGTATATATGGGTCCCAAACCTGGCGTCTCCCCGCTCTGCAGTGCTTGAAATGTTTGTTATGTGAAGCTGAAACCCCTGCATGGGCAACTGTTTTGTGAACTTTATTTTCATTGTAAATAAAAGTGGACTGGCAGGCCTTGAAACCGCAGTTCAGACTGGTGCGGACTCATTGCAAAACTTTGCTACCACTTAGCTAAATCCCCATATGGCAATGTACATTGCAGTAAAACTGCTCCTTCATTTTGAATAGGTGGCCTACACAGCACAACACAAGTCATAATGCACCTACAGCATATTTTTCACTACAGCATACCATAATGGACAGATTGGCACACCTGTGCATTGCACTGCACAGAAACAAACGTGTGGCATGGTACACTGGTAAGGTGCATTAAGGTGCCATTCAAAATGAATGTCACTGAAAGGCACCCCAGTTGGTTTTCTGGAACATATGGTAAAGTATGAACAGATGTGAATTCGGCCTAAACTTCAGCATTGACACTAACACCAACCCCATATTCTGAACCAAACTCCTGACTACTCCCTGGGATCAGTGAGAAATCTTAATATGTATTGGGACATAATTGTTACTTTGTAGTATTTTATTATAGGGAGAGCTGGGCTTGAAGTCATCTGCAGATTTTGTTCTCAGACAATTAACTCTAGTCTAGGCAGATAGAAAAGACACAAATAATTGCAGTTCTGTAGCACATTGTATACATTGACCTCTGGAAGATTTACCCCCCTTCATGACCAGGCCATTTTTAGCAATACGGCACTGGGATTTTTTAACTGACAATTGCGCAGTCTTGTGACGCTGTACCCAAATAAATGTATGTAATTTTCCCCCCACAAATAGAGCTTTCTTTGGGTGGTATTTGATCACCTCTGAATTTTTTTTTTTTTGTGCTATAAACAAAAAAAGACCAACAATTTTGAAAAAAGAAAACCAATATTTTTTACTGTTATAAAACATATCCAATAAAATAATGTTAAAAAAACTAATTTCTTTATAAATTTAGGCCAATATGTATTCCGCTACATGTTTTTGGTAAATAAGCCCAATAAGCGTATATTGGTTTACGGGAACGTTATAGCGTCTATAATCTATGGTATATATTTATTTATTTTATTATACTAGTAATGGCAGCGATCAGCGACTTATAGCAGGACTGTGATATTGCAGCAGACTATCGGACACTTACTGACACTTTGCGGGAACCAGTGACACTAATACAGTGATCAGTGCTAAAAATATGCACTGTCACTGTACTAATGACACTGCCTGGGAAGGGGTTAAACATCTAGGGCGATCAAAGGGTTAAATGTTTGCCTAGTCAGTGTATACAGTGTGCTTTTTATACTAGGGGAAGAGATTGATTCTAGTCCCTGCTTTGCAGAGACACTGGTCATCCCTTTCCCCCTGTTAGAACTGAGATAAGCCTTGTTTACATAGGCAAATATTAGTTCTTCGTGTTTTACTAATGATCAGCAGATGCCAGAGGACATCGAGTCCCCAGGACCCGCAGATTAGCTTTTGCTGTGAATTATCACAGCAGAAGCGGACTGCCCCCTGCCACACGTACCCCCTGCAGGTGGAAATGCAGAATCGCATACTGTATATATACTGTACGTGATTTTGCCCACAGTTGCCATCCTGTAGCAGTAAAAGTGCTATAGGGCGGTCAACAAGTGGTTAACCACTTGCCGACCAGCGCATGCTGATTTACATCGGCAGAATGGCACTGGTAGGCAAAAGAGTGTACAGGTACGTCCCCTTTAGGAAGTGGTGTCTTGGGCACGCACATGCCGCCACGGTCTTCATGACCGTGACCGCTGGTCCCACGGACTCGATGTCCACCGGGTGCCCACGATCGTGTCACGGAGAGGAAGAACGGGGAGATGCTTTTGTAAACAAAGCATTTCCCCGTTCTGCCTAGTGACAGGACAGACATCACTGTCCTGTGTGTTGAAGCCCAGCCCCCTCACAGTTATGCCCCGTACACACGGTCGGACTTTGTTCGGACATTCCGACAACGAAATCCTAGGATTTTTTCCGACGGATGTTGGCTCAAACTTGTCTTGCATACACACGGTCACACAAAGTTGTCGGAAAATCCGATCGTTCTGAACGCGGTGACGTAAAACACGTACGTCGGGACTATAAACGGGGCAGTGGCCAATAGCTTTCATCTCTTTATTTATTCTGAGCATGCGTGGCACTTTGTGCGTCGGATTTGTGTACACACGATCGGAATTTCCGACAATGGATTTTGTTTTCGGAAAATTTTATATCCTGCTCTCAAACTTTGTGTGTCGGAAAATCCGATGGAAAATGTGTGATGGAGCCTACACACGGTCGGAATTTCCGACAACAAGGTCCTATCACACATTTTCCGTCGGAAAATCCGACCGTGTGTACGGGGCATTAGAATCACTCCCTAGGACACACTTAACCCCTAGTGGTTAACCCCTTCACTGCCATTGTCATTTACACAGTAATCAATGCATTTTTATAGCACTGATCGCTGTATAAATGACAATGGTCCCAAAATAGTGTCAAAAGTGTCCGATCTGTCCGCCATAATGCCGCAGTCCCCATAAAAATCGCAAATCGCTGCCATTACTAATAAAAATTTTTTTTTTTAAATAAAAATGCCATAAAACTATCCCCTATTTTGTAGACGCTATAAATTTTGCGCAAACCAATCAATATACGCTTATTGCGGTTTATTTTTTCTACCAAAAAGAATAAAAAAAAAAAAAAGAATATATATCAGCCTAAACTGAGGAAAAAAAATTGTTTTTTTATATATTTTTGAGGGATATTTATTATAGCAAAATGTAAAAAATATTGCTTTTTTTTTTAAACTTGCCGCTCTTTTTTTGTTTATAGCGCAAAAAATAAAAACCACAGAGGCGATCAAATACCACAAAAAGAAAGCTCTATTTGTGGGAAAAAAGGGACGTCAATTTTGTTTGGGTACAACATCGCACGACCGCGCAATTGTCAGTTAAAGCGACGCAGTGCCATATCGCAAAAAGTGCTCTGGTCAGGAAGGGGGTAAAATCCTCGAGGGCTGAAGTGGTAAATGTATTTTTTAAATGCAAGCAGTGTAAATACCTGCATTTTATGTTTCAGAGCCTTGCAGTCCCTGTATAACAGGTCTGGAGTGTGAGAGAAATAAACAGCACAGGGAGCCAATCAGTTTGTTTGCTGACAAGACACATACAGATAGGAGGATAAAACACAGAGATGAACTCATCACTGTGCTGCTTCTCCTTTCACTGTCCATTCACAGGCTGGGGCAGGTCCAGGATGACCTGGGCTCAGAGAAAGAGGACTGAACATGCTGGTCATCAGATGGCAGAAAAAAGTACTGCCGAGGAAATCTCTGGCTTTAAGGAAAATATTGCAGCAAAAACTGGTTTTTTTTTAAATAATTTATTGGATTATTAATTCTTATCTTGTTTTTGGCTGGAATTCTGCTTCAAATGTATTTTTTATTTTTGGTTTGGCATCAGATCTTTGAACAGACTGAGGAATGTAGAAGCAACACAAGGAACCAAGGAGATAAGTTTATCAGTGTGCTGCTTCTCCTTTTTACCATCCAGACATAGGATGGAGTTAGGCAGGGAACCTGTAAGTGAAAGTGATCCTGCAGCAGAGAAAATATCAGGTTCCCTCCGTTGGTAAGCACGGCGATATACTGTGTAATTGTCAGAACTGGATGGACAGAAATAAAAGATACTTTGGAAAGTAAACAGCTCTCAAAGATGTTGCTTGACTGCCAAAATAAATTAAAGAAACAAAATGTTTGTTAAAAGTCCTTTTACACCCCAAACCATAAGTGTCCGCTTTATTCGAAAGACCCTATTGTATGTTTGCAGAGGAGGAGAAGCATACATTGTTCAGACATTGAGGATGAGTGGTGCTGGGGGCTGGCATTAATGTATATATGAAAAATACTGGTACTTCTGAAGGTTTACAGCATAAGAATGGGCTCATTTTTTTAAAAGACCACTTCAGTGTGTTTAACTTTCTATAAACACCACTATGGAGTACAGAGTAGAGATGGAATTACATGTCAAAGAGACGGCGAATAATCGCTCTCCCTAAGGACATTGTTCATGGGAACGAATCTCTCAGGATCCTAAAGTATATCTAATAGCCAAACTTTGTCATGAGTTGTGAGGAGTTAGAACCCCTGTCTGGTTTTTATTGCTGATCATGCCCCTCTACCACAGAGATATACTCTTTATCTCTCTGTTTTCTGGTAGCCTTGCCTGGGACTAAAGTACAAACATTTGAGTTGTCACCAGAACAATAATGTAGACAGGAAATCTTCCAATGGGGACACTTGACAACTGAAATTAAAGTGGTTCTAAAGCCTTATGGTTTTTTATCTTAATGCATTCTATGCATTAAACTGTTACTAAACCCAGACCCTGCATTCACTATTCATCTGGTCTCCCACAGAACATGGAAATGCAATTATTTTAGTAAATATTAACTGCTAAATACCTTTTCTCGTCAGAAGTATATAGCAGTCTTGTGACTTGCATCAGTCTCTGTTTAAAGCTCTTAGGAGGAGTTTTCATTCTCCCCTGATCCTCTGTCTGGACAGTGCTGATTGGCCCTGTGCTGATCACATTCACCCTCCAAAGAAAAAAAAAACTCTCTAGCAATACACACCAAACTGAGCATCTGCAGCATGACTCCTAATGCTCTGTTCTACCAGGAGATGGGTTGGAGTCAGTTAAAGTGATTACAAAGAGCCCAGATCCTCCTCTTCTCGGGTCCCTCTTCTGTACTCCTGGTCCCTCCCTCCTGTTCAGTGCCCCCACAGCTAGCAGCTTGCTATGGGGGTGCCTGAGCCAAGTCACAGCTCCCTGTGTCCATTCAGACCCTGAGCCCCAACCCGGCCCTGCCCCCTCTCTTCCCTGATTGGCGAGCTGACTTTGACAGCAGCAGGAGCCAATAGTGCAGCTGCTGTGACTCAGCCAATCAGGAAAGAGAATCTGGGACGGCTGAGACACTTGTGGACATCGCTGGACAGAGAGGGACCTCAGGCAAGTGTTAGGGTGGCTGAGGGCGGCTGCTGCACACAGAAAGTTTTTTATCTTAATGCATAGAAGGATCAGAGAAGACAGGATCAAACAGCCTTTATACACAATGCAGAGGATTAACTCCTTAGGTTCCATAGTTAGTATAACAAGCATGCTTTGCATATACAGACTGATATTACTGTTGTAGGTTTAGTAACACTTTAAGTTGAAACCCCCCCCCTTTTTTTACTACCTGAGCCCGATCCGATCCAACAATGTGCACGAGTGCCGCTGTCCCCCTCCGCATTGGACTGATTGATAGCAGCAGGAGCCATTGGCTCCCACTCCCGTTAATAAGCTGTGAGGTGGGGGGCGGGGCTGAGTCCCACTGTCTGTGTCAATGGACGCAGCAGTGGGACCCGGGAGCGCGCTTGGACGGGTGTCCCCAGGGAAAGCAGTTTTCCGTGGGGACTCCCGCCGAAGAGGAGGGGCCCTGAGCGCCAGTGGGGGGTCCCAAAAGAAGAGCATTGGGGCTGCTCTGTGCAAAAGCATTGCACAGAGCAGGTAAGTATAGGCATGTTTGTTATTTAATTAAAAAAAAAAATGTGGGTTTAACACCGCTTTAAGAGTGTTTTTCTTTACTCTGAAGAGATTTTCTCCTACTTTCTGTTGTGTCTACAGGACATGAAGCAATAAGAATTTTTTTGAATATGACACCTGGCAGTGGTTTTAACTTTTAGCTATTCTATCCAAAAAAGTAAAAAGGTTCGGGCTTTAGATATACCTTACCGAAAACCTCTAGCAGGATGTATTAAAACACCCTTTAGTTGGCAAAGAAGCACAATTTCAAATATACCCACATGTTTCTTGCAGTCAGAGGCATAGTGACACCATCCATAAGCAGTGTGTTTTGACTTGAATTACAATGAAATCTGATGAAAGGCTACTTACCTGCAGTCATGTCCCATTGTGTACATTATTATTATAATACAGGATTTATATAGCACCAACAGTTCACGCAGCGCTTACAACGTTAGGGTAGACAGTACAAATACAATACACTTTAATACAGTAGGATTTAAGAGGACCCTGCTCCTTAGAGCTTACAATCTAAGATTTTTTTTTCTCATTTTGGAAGCCTTGTATATTTGGCTGCAGTACTGCCTAATACCAACTAAATTTACAACAAAAAACTGAAATTAAAGTGTAACTAAACCCAAAACCAAAAATATATCATATTGCAGATTCCTAGTCCTTGGTGTGGTGGACGCATTTTCTTTTATTTAAGCTTCTTCAGCTTTAGTTTTACCTAGTAAGCCTGCAAATACCCTGTCCCTGGGTGACTACGAAACTCCTCCACTGTATCTATGGGAAAAGTCATGGTTTTGCTTTTCTAGGTTGCTCTTCCGGTATAGACTCCAAACGTGTCCACATCTCTTCATCTCCATTGCATGGGGGTAGTTTACAGGCGATAGCTAGGAAGGGAGATATTCATCGATGCAGTTGACTGAACATGACAAGGACACAGAATTTCTAATAAGATCAACAGGTATTTTCTGCATTTGCTAAAAATGTTCTTAGTTTTAAAAAAAGGGAAAACCAATACAGCCATCACATGTAAGGACTATAAACTGCAATATATTGTATTTTATGCTTGAGTTTAGATATCTTCTAACCTCTGAAAGCAAAGCTGAAACTAAACCTGAATGTTCTTGTAAAAGAGGATGAATACTCATCTTTCCAGCAGGCATTGTGTTGAAACTTTGCTCCCTTGCAGAGCTTCATGCACCCCTGCTATCCAACATTTCTGGATATCGAATAATGAGCCCCCTGCTTGTCCTATGGTTCCTCCCACTGACCCATTAAAGAACACAATAGTGATGGAGGGGTCAATGGAAGGAACCACATGGCCAGCAGGGGACACACTGTCAATTTACCTTCATTTTAGGTATGTCTGTGGCCATAGTTCACATAGTTCCTTACATGTTCAGTGGGAAGTCTGTTTCTTGTTTTTGTTATTTCTTGACTTTGTTGCCATTATTAAGTCAACTAATTCAGCTTAAAACCCTTAAAATTGCATTCAGACCTGCTTTGTGAACGGAATTACAGATCTATTAAACAGGTTTAATTACAATATGTAACTACATTAACAGTTAGAATTTCATTCCTTCGAGAAAAAAAATTCTATCCTGTACCTTTGAATTTTTTCATCATTAGTTGAACCCCCCCTCTTTTATTAGGAGGGTTGAGGAGGTGTTCCTTACTCCTCTCCTAGGGTGACAATACTGCTACTCCATAGATACAGTACAGTAAGTGAGCATTGTCACCCTAGGGCAAGAAGTGTGTTACTGACAAGATCAACAAATTAAAGTGATTGTAAAGGAAAAAATTCCATTAAAAAAAAATAACAAACATGTCCTACTTGCCTGCTCTGTGCAGTGGTTTTGCACAGAGCAGCCCCGATCCTCCTCTTCTTGGGTCCTGCGCCGGCATTCTGGGCCCCTCCCCCTTGCAGAGTGCCCTCATAGCAAGCCTCTTGCTGTGGGAGCACTCGTGCATGCTTTCTCCCGAGCCAGCTCTCTGCATCCATAAGACACAGAGAACATGACTCAGCCCCACCCCCTACTCCCACCTCACTAGCTGTGATTGACAGCAGCGGGAGCCAATGGCTCCTGCTGCTGCATCTCAACCAATCAGGAGGGAGAGTCTTGGGTCTCCTGCACATTGCTGGATCGAGAATGCATGAAGGTAAAAAAAAACCTTCAGCCTTTACAACCACTTTAAAATAAAATAAATAAGTTCACAAAAAAGAAATCTAAAGCAGCGGCCACATCTAAGCATTAATCTATAGCCTTGTCCTAGGGTGACAACGCTGCCTATTCATAGATACAGTAATGATTGTTGTCACCCTTGGACAGGAAGTTTGTTACTGGCAGGATAACTAGAAGAAAATATAAGAAGTAGCCACAAAATGCCTGGGGTGGTAAACTGAAATATATTTGTGCTCTTGGGTTTGAATACCCTTTCAAGGACATCTTCACTAAAAGTGAATTATCCATTTAAGCTTTTCTACATTTTTATTCTTCCGGAAAGTACAGTGCAGGATGTGCCTATAATGTACTATGTACCCATAATTAAGGGAGGATGATGATGAGTTTAATATAGGGACATACCTCCGGCATGTTCCAAAGTTATTTTCCCTGTTAAAGGAAATACTTTGTGACTTTGAACCTCGTATGCCAGAAGCGCCAGAACCTGAACCCGCTGTCATTTCATTTTTCATAAGCCATAACATGTCCCTAAAAATCCTCCTTATGTTCCCATAAATCTTCCCAGCAAACTCCGCTAGGGGCAATGTCATCAGCGTCATGTACTCTGCACATGAATTCCTAATTTGGTTTAGCTAGAATTAAATTTGTCTTAATTTAGTTTTCAGAGCAGCTGTGCTCATTAGGGTAACGTCGCCCCGACCCGTGTGAAGGAATCCTATCCAGCTTTACTAATTGAACCTGTGATTTAATTAAAGCTGAACTGCACGGCGGACGCTACATCATCCAACAGCGAGGGAATGGGGGAATGTATTACAGTCTTTTAACAAATGTATCCTTAAAAGATGTAATGTAATATAATGTAATAAAGGTTTCCATTTTGGCTACCCCGTATTTAAGACAACAGGTTTAAAAGAGAACTTCAAGCATAGTTTGATAAAAATAAACCATAAATTATCCTTACATTTTGCCAGAAAAGCTCTGCATACCAGGCATGCTAACATTTCTTGCAGAGAGAACTTTGTGTGGCTTCGTTGGCCATAGCAAGGTTTTTCTGAATGACATGGGTCATGTGTGTGTAGCGCAGATTGACGGAAAGTGAAAAGCGATATCTGCTCTCTGTTGTAAGTGGGTCCCTTAAGCCTCGTACACGTGATCGGATTTTCCGCAGACAAAACCTTGGACGTTTGTTCGAAGGCGTGTGCCTGGATTTTGTCTTGCATACAAATGGCAAGGAATTGTAGGCCAACAAACACGAACGTAGTGACATACTACGTAGTTTTTCAGCTCTTTAGCGCCACCCTTTGGGCTCCTTGTGCTAATTTTGTGTTAGTAGAAGTTTGGTGAGTGTTGATTCGCGCTTTTCAGTTTGCACTTTTCAGCTAGTCTCTGAACGGCCGCTCGTCAAGCAGACATGTTGTGGAATCGGAGGAGATAACGTGTATTTATTATTGGCCTTCGGGTTATTGCTTTGACCCAAATTCAGTCCAGGAACAGGAGGAGGAGGATTTCTTGGACCAAAAATTGGTTACTTTATTAATCGTGACCAATTATGTCATATGCCTTTGATGCGGGAGCTCCAGGAGAATAACCAAGAGGATTTTTGGAATTATCTCCGGATGATGGACCCCTGCTTTCACCAACTCTTGGTATTGTTGACCCCCTATATTAGGAAGCAGGACAAATGTATGAGGCTTTTTTTTTGGCTGAATAATAATGATTCGATTTGTTATATTTTCTATATTTTTGGATGCATAGAATGCACGTTTTGGTTAATTTCTATTGGTAGATAGCATGTCTAATTTTATTTGTTTTCTTTTTTTTAACAATAAAAAAAATTGTGGAGAATAATACTTGGCTATGCGTTTTACTTCATATGACAGTTTGGGAGTAGGCAGTTACATTTAAAAAAATACAATGTAAAATTGACAAGGAACACCAACATAGTTGTATCTTTGATCTTAAAAACTACAGAATAATGGTGTTGTGGTAACTTGCCCAAAAAAAAAAAAAAAAAAAAAAAAAAAAGCATAATAATATTATTTTTGATATCACTAGCAAAAAAAGCCTTTGAAAAATCGCAATAACTCCATCAGTATCACCAGCAAAGCAGCATAATTTGCTGCGTCATGAATGTTAATTCTCCATTACGAACGCTAGTTTACAAGACCGACCGCTTCTAGCTCGTCTTTGCTTCCGAGCATGCGTGTTTGTACTTTGGACTTTTGTCTGATGGACTTGTGTACACACACTCGGAAAATCCGACAACAGACATTTGTCCGCGAAAAATTTTAAAACCTGCCATCCAACATTTGTCCGCGGAAAATCCGACAACAATTGTCCGATGGAGCGTACAAACGGTCGGATTTTCCACCAACAGCCTGTCATCGCACACTTACCGTCGGAAAATCCAATCGTGTGTACTCGGCTAAAGTTGTCCTTGTTGTAACTTGCATAAAAACATTCTTGACACATCACAATATACAACTTTATTATCTCCTGATCTCCAGTGCATGCAATAGAAAACTCTTGCATTTCTTTGTGTTGAGCTGGAAAAAAATAAGTCTGGTATAAGTGTAATGGGGATGAACACCCCTCTCGTGCAAAGGCAGGGCTAATCAATACAAATATTAGTTATCACACCAAACCTAATCTTTCAGTCTTCCACACATGCAAAAAATTGCTTTACAATGCCAGACAGACGCTCAACTGAGGTAGATATAATGTAAATAGATAGATCAATAGATAGTTAGGGAGAGATACTGTAGATAGATAGATAATTATAAATCAATAGGTATAATTTTAAACGTTCTCTCTCTTTATATATATATATATATATATATATATATATATATATACACACACACACATACAGTGGGGGAAAATAAGTATTGAACACGTCACAATTTTTCTAGGTAAATATATTTCTAAAGGTGCTATTGAAATGTAATTTTCACCACATGTCGGTAACAACCCATGCAATCCATACATTCAAAGAAATCACAACAAATAAGTTCAGAAATTAAGTTATGTGTACTGTAATAAAATGGAATGACACAGGGAAAAAGTATTGTACACGCTATCTAAAATGTATTTAATACTTCATACAAAATCTTTTGTTAGCAATGACAGCTTCAAGTCTCCTCCTGTATGGAGAAACTAGTCGCATGTGTTGCTCAGGTGTGATTTTGGCCCATTCTTCCACACTTCTTCAATCTTGAAGGTTCTGTGGGCCTCTTTTTTGAACTCTGATCTTTTGTTCTTTCCATAGATTTTCTATTGGATTCAAGTCAGGTGATTGGCTGAGCAATTCTAGCAGCTTTATTTTTTTTCTTTGAAACCAATTGAGAGATTCCTTGGTTGTGTATTTGGGATCGTTGCCTTGCTGAAATGTCCATCCTCGTTTCATGTTCATCATCCTCGTAGATGGCATTTTTATCAAGAATGTCTTGGTACATTTTTCCATTCATCCTTCCTTCAATGAGATGAAGTTTGCTAGCACCGTATGCTGAAAAACAGCCCCACGCCATAATATTTCCACCTCAAAACTCCACTGTTGGTATTGGGGTGTTTTTGGGGTGACGTGCAATACCATTTGATCTCTAAACATGGTGTGTATTATGGCATCCAAAGAGTTCAATTTTTGTCTTATCTGACCAGACTATATTCTCCCAATATTTCACAAGCTTGTCTAAATGTTGTGCAGCAAACTTTAAACAAGCTTCAACATAACTTTTCTTCAGCAATGGAGTCTTGCATGGTGAGCGTGCATACAGGCGATGGCGGTGGAGTGCATTACTTATTGTTTTCTTTAAAACAATTGTACCTGCTAATTCCAGTCTTTCTGAAGCTCTCCACAAGTGGTCCTTGGCTCTTGGACAATTCGTCTGATCATTCTTTTTAATCCTCTGTCAGAAATCTTGCGAGGAGCACCTGGTCATGGCCGGTTTCTGATGAAATTATGTTCTAGCCACTTCCGGATTATGGCCCCAACAATGCTCACTGGAACATTCAAAAATTTTGAAATTCTTCTGTAATCAATGCCATCAGTAACAATAAGGTTGCGAAGGTCTTGAGAGAGCTCTTTCCTTTTACCCATCATTAGGTGTTTCTTGTGTGACACCTTGGAAATGAGACACCTTTTTATAGGCCATCAGTTGAGACTGAACCAGCTGAAATTTATTTGCACTGACAAGGGGCAGGATTGCTTTCTAATTACTGATAGATTTCAGCTGGTGTCATGTCTTTTTGCACCTCCCATTTATCATGTGTTCAATACTTTTTCCCTGTGTCATTCTATTTTATTACCACTTACCGAACGGCTCCTGTACACATACGTCGGCACTTTGAAGAGGGATATCTCGGTAACGGCAGCAGCTGCTGCCACAACCGAAGTATCTATCTTTACAGGAGCCGGTTCTGTGTATGATAATGGTGGTCTCTTTGGCAGGTTCGCTGCAAGATCACCGTTATCGGCGGCGGGAGAGGTGCCACCCCCCTCCCGCCGCTCTCCTGCGCCCTCCGCCGCTTACCGTAGCCGTCGGTAGCGGCGGAGGAGATCGGGACCTTTCACTGCTTAGGTATGGAGACGAGTGAGGCTAAGATGGCCCCCACCCGTCTCCATACCATAGGAGGGTGGAAGCGGCGTCATTACGTCAGCTCCGCCCATATGTCTTAAAGGCATATTTTTTTTTATGTCATTTTTTCAAACGACTTTTTTTTTTTTTTTTTTTTGCATTTTAGTCTTTAGACTTTTTTTTTTTAAAACAGTGCGAAAATAAAAATAATAAAGTAAAATAAATAAGAATTTTTTTTTTTTAAAGCACCCTGTCCCGACGAGCTCGCGCACAGAAGCGAACGCATACGAGAGTAGCACCCACATATGAAAACGGTGGTCAAACCACACATGTGAGGTATCGCCGCGACCGTTAGAGCGAGAGCAATAATTCTAGCCCTAGACCTCCTCTGTAGCGCAAAACATGCAACCTGTAGAATTTTTTAAACATTGCCTATGGAGATTTTTAAGGGTAAAAGTTTGACGCCATTCCAAGAGCGGGCGCAATTTTGAAGCGTGACATGTTGGGTATCAATTTACTTGGTGTAACATTATATTTCACAATATAAAAAAAAATGGGCTAATTTTACTGTTGTCTTATTTTTCTATTCAAAAAAGTGAATTTTCTCAAAAAAAAGTGTGCTTATAAGACCGCTGCGCAAATACGGTGCAAAAAAAAAGTATTGCAATGACCGCCATTTTATTCTCTAGGGTGTTAGAAAAAAAAATTTATAATGTTTGGGGGTTCTAAGTAATTTTCTAGCAAAAAAAACTGTTTTAAACATGTAAACACCTAAAATCCAAAACGAGGCTAGTCCTTAAGTGGTTAATTTCTGAACTTATTTGTTTTAATTTCTTTGTATGTATGGATTGTTACTGACATGTGGACAATGTTATGTTACTTATATATGTATTTTATTGGGATTTAATGTGATAGACCAACACAAAGTAGCACATACTTGTGAAGTGGAAGGAAAATGATAAATGGTTTTCAAAATTCTTTACAAATATATATGTGAAAAGTGTGGGGTGCATTTGTATTCAGCCCCCTTTACTTTGATTCCCCTAACTAAAATCTAGTGGAACCAGTTTCCTTCAGAATCACCTAATTAGTAAAAAGAGTCTATCTGTGTGTAATTAGGGATGAGCCGAACACCCCCCAGTTCGGTTCGCACCAGAACTTGCGAACAAGCAAAAAATTTGTACAAACATGCGAACACCGTTAAAGTCTATGGGACACGAACATGAAATATCAAAAGTGCTCATTTTAAAGGGTTATATGCGAGTTATTGCCATAAAAAGTGTTTGGGGACCCGGGTTCTGCCCCAGGAGACATGTATCAATGCAAAAAAAAGTTGAGCAGTGATTTTAATAATGCTTAAAGTGAAACAATAAAAATGAAATATTCCTTTAAACATCGTGCCTGGGGGTTGTCCTTAGTATGCCTGCAAAGTAGTGCATTTTCCTGTGCATTTTTCCCGGGAAAAAAATGTATTTAAAACTGCTTGCGGTTGTCATGTATTATCGGGTCCTGGTAATATAGATAAAAATCATTGAAAAAAACGCACCCAAATGAAAAAAATGGTGTAGGGCCCCCCCCAAATCCTTACCAGACCCTTATCTGAGCACGCAACCTGGCAGGCCGCAGGAAAACAGGGGGGATGAGAGAGCGCCCCCCCACCTGAACCGTACCAGGCCACATGTCCTTAACATGGGGAGGATGCTTTGGGGTTGCCCCCAAAGCACCTTGTCCCCATGTTGATAGGGACAAGGGCCTCATCCCCACAACCCTTGCCCGGTGGTTGTGGGGGTCTGCAGGCATGGGAATCTGAAAGCCCTTTTTTCAAGGGGACCCCCAGATCCCAGTCTCCCTATGGGAATGGGTATAGGGTACAATGTACCTCTACACATTCACCAAAAAAAGTGTAAAGATTTTAAAAATGACAAAAGACAATTTTATTAAAGCGGGAGTCCGGCGACCAATCTTTTTTTTTTTTTTTAGGTCATTGAGACACTTTGCTAACCCCAAAATAATACTCACAGTTTGGGTGTAATATTTCCGCCTCTGTTTTCGTACTGAAGAATAACTTAAAAAATGTGATGCTGGCTGTTTCCATCTTGTTTGTGGGCATGTGAAGCCCACAAGCATTGATTTCCTGGATGCGGTGAATGCTGTTCATTCACAGCTTGTGGAAGCCTGACACTAAGCTCCCAGGAGACAGTGCGGCGCCGGGGAAAGGCAATAAACACGCCTACTCCCATGGGAGGAGAGACAGGAAGTGCCACAATAAAGTACAATATAAAGGTAATTACAGCGATAAAAAAAATTTTCGTGTGGCATTTGAACATCTATGCAATTAACTGAAGGGGGTAAGATTAAGGTGAAAATTTGAGTGGAACCCCGCTTTAAGTCCTTTATTTAAAAAAAAATAATAATAATAAAAGGACTTGTCCCAAATTGTCTCTTGTCATTTTAAACATTTTGACACTTTATTTGGTGAATGAGCAGGGGGTACAATGTACCCCCTATCCATTCACATGGGGGGGCGGGATCTGGGGGTCCCCTTGTTAAAGGGGGCTTTCAAATTCCAATAAGCACCCCACCCAAAGACCCCCACAACCACCAGGCAAGGGTTGAGGGGATGAGGCCCTTGTCCTCATCAACATCGACCCCAAAGCACCCTCCCCATGTTGAGGACATGTGGCCTGGTACGGTTCAGGAGGGGGGGGCGCTCTCTTGTCCCCCCCTTTTCTCCTGCCGTCTGCCAGGTTGCATGCTTGGATAAGGGTCTGGTATGAATTTTGGGGGGACCCCTATGCCATTTTTTAAAAAAAATTGGCTCGGGTTTCCCCATAAAATCCTTACCAAACCTGAAGGGCCTGGTACGGATTTTGGGGGGACCCCTACACAATTCTTTTTTTATTTTGGCACAGGGTTCCCCATAATATCCATACCAGACCTGAAGGGCCTGGTTTTGATTTTGGGGGGACCCCCACGCAATTTTTAAAAAAAAATTGGGTGCAGGGTTCCCCTTAATATCTATACCAGATCCAAAGGGCCTGGTAATGGACGGGGGGGACCCATGCCGTTTTTTTCAATAATTTTCATCTATATTCCCGGGATCCGACAATACATTACAGCCGTGAGCAGTTTTAAAATTACATGTTTTCCTTTACAAGTATCATTTTGCTGCTCTCATTCATAAAACTATGTACTGCTGCCGTGTAAGCAGCCCCCTAAGCCATGATTGGCCAAAGGCACCCGGCCTTTGGCTAATCATGGCTCTCACAGCAGAACGCACTGCGATTGGCCAAAGCATGCAGGTCAGGTGCATACTTTGGCAGCCGTCAATGCATTGACGGTCTCGCCATTCATTAAACTATGTACTGCTGCCGTGTAAGCAGCCCCCTGAGCCATGATTGGCCAAAGGCACCCTGCCTTTGGCTAATCATGGCTCTCACAGCAGAATGCACTGCGATTGGCCAAAGCATGCAGGTCAGGTACATACTTTGGCCAATCAGCAGCCGTCAATGCACTGCGATCTCGCAGTGCATTGACGGTCTGGCCGTTCATTATGGGGCATTCTGCGGGTGCTTAAATTTCCCACGAACGCCCCATAATGTTCAATATTCGGTGAACGGGCTGCAGAAACAGCCAATTTTCATGCGGCATTCAAATTTGAGCAATCGGACATGTTGGAAATTTTTTGAAAAACCTAACGATTTTCTAAATCAATGATGGGAGAATCGTGTGAGAAATGTAATGGAAAAAGAAATGCGCACGAGTGCGAGAAAAGAAAATTCCCGGAAAGAAAAGAAGATTCCCAGCCATGAAAACTCTTTTCTGTAGCAACATGAGGTGAAATTGAAGGCTTGGATGGCCGAATTTCGAAATCAATGGTGGCATCATCGGATCACAAAACGCACACATTTTCTGATTTTCAAAAGAAAATTCTTTCGAAATTTGACCATGTATGGCCAGCCTAAGTCTGGCTGCAGCCATTTTAACTGTGGGCAGCTGAAGCTGCTGCCTGTTCACTTCCTGGATTTACACAGACACACAGAGGCACACCTCCAGCTCTGCAGCCCTTCAGCTCTCATTGGTCCTGTTATCACTCATCCCCCCTCACTTCCTGGCAAACTCTCACGAGAGTGAGAGAAAGAGCTGTGCGTGATGTCATAAGCCTAGGCTAATGACCAGACAAGAAAAAGGAAGTGGGCTGTATAAGGTACTTACTGGCAGAAAAAAAATGTTTTACTATCCAAAGTTAAAACAACAAGGGCAGAAGATTTAATAGATGGAAAGTTGAAAAAATTACTGAAGGTTGGCTTAAGAGCTGTCTGCCACCCAATCCCTTCAGGTGGATCCACAAAAAAAAGTAGATGACAAAGTTGTCCTACAGACCTGGACTCTGAACCCATGTCCTTCAGCAGCTGTCCGCCATGGCCCCTTAGCACAGCAAATGCTGAGGCTCAAACAGTGGTTTCTTGTCTTAATGATCCTTCTCATAGGGGCAGCAGCCCTAGGAGTACTGGAACCCTCCCTGACGAGGAAAGAACCCCCTGCTCAGGGCTCCTGCCCATTGATCACCTCCCCAGCAACCGCCCAGCTGCTCCCTTCCAGGGATTGGCCGGGGCATGATAAATATTCACCTGATCATTTCAATCTCCCTCTCTCTGGAAGCAAACTCTCAGCCTAGGAATCCTGAGCAGACCAAACAATCAACCACCACTGCACTCACTACTGTTGAGCCAAAAGCTAAATTTTCCTAACAGCCTACCTGGGAACAACCACTCCACTTACTATAGTGGAGCCAATAAATAAATTCACCTAACAGCCTACCTGGGAGGGCGCTACACCTGTTTATGTAAACTTGTGTGTGTAAAATGTATGTGTGTTTATCTATGTGTCCTCTTTGTTTTGTTACTTGTTATTTTTCCATTGCCGGCAGGAAACACTAAGACTTTCCATGACAGTTATTTCTAACCAAACAAAACAGAAGAAGTTGTGCACACAACAAGCTGTGTGTGTTTTTCCAGCCGGTGTTGTGCGGCATCCTCCACACACATATACAGCACACACTCCATAGGACAATGCTGGGCCGGCACTACTGACAGGCCCAGAGAACAGATTGGGGCAGCTCAGTGTATAATAGAGTGACTCCGCTGTATAAACACTCCGCTATATGAGACAAAAGGGGACATGTGGAGAGCAGGCCTCGTGTCCTACAGAGAAACAATAAAGAGGTTAAAGTGTGGACTATAGTAGTCTGCCTCCTTCACAAAAATAAACAAGTAACTTTATACTGTATAGGGCTTTTCAGAGCACACTGTCATGTGCACACCTCAGTGCTCAAACACTTTCCTGTCATTAAAACTGAATTGGGCATATAAAAGACACCAATTAATGCAACTCTGTATTCATTAATACATCTCTAAGGGTCAAATCGCATGACAAGTTGCAGCCTATTGCTGGCAATGGCACCGCTCCAATCGGTGCGACGCTGACTTTGCGGCGCTGCACCGATTTGCAAATGTACTGTAGTTCCTGCACTACTTTTGGCGACTTCGGGTGCGACTTCAATAGACATCTGTGCATGAAGCCGCACATATGTCTTTCAAGTTGGACCCGGAATCGCACTAAAATGCAGCATTGAAAACGTGCGATTTCAAATGAAGTTGCATTCAATGTGAACGAAGGCTGAATGTATTTTTAAATGCAAGTAGTGCATGTAGCCTCTAACTGGCAGTAAAACGAGAAACTCATCTCTCTCTCTCTCTCTCTCTCTGCTCTCTTCTCCTATAAGCATGCTCTGTGACACTTGTAGCACTAACCCCATAGAGGCTGCAGATAACTGGGTTTCCCACTCCTACACAGCCAGACAAGTAGCATTTTCAGCTTTTATCCAGACACAAGGAATAGTCTTTGAGCTTTGTTTTTATGTATTATTAGGGATAATAACTTACATGGGGAATAGGAATTATCGGATGCCCAACTTGATAGCAACGCAAACCAGGGACAACTTCCTCCCTATGTACAACTTCAGATTGTCTCTAACTGAAAATATGCAACAACCCCCTAAGAACTAGGAACTTTAGGAAGTAGCACAAAGTGTTGTAAACTGCATCCGGGAGTACCTCCAACTCCCTTGTAGACACTGGTCCCAGCTCCACCAATTGCAGTAAAAAAAAAACAGCCCATCTGGCTGCTTTTTCACCAGTCTACCCGACTGCTTCAGAGATCTCCCAGGGCAAGGTTAAGAAAGATTTAAGCACACCGACATCTTCCAGAAAGACCTGCTACATGTGGCAGTCTCTCCCCTTGTAAGTCCCTGACCGTACTTTAATACTCACACTGTCCTCCTTGCTCCCGTTGCCTCTCAGGGAAGACTCCCTACAAACTGCTTCTGTTGTCAGGATCCTCCCAGGCCAACCGGCGGCAGAGTACCCCCCCCCCAGACTTGGGGGTTTGTCTCAAGGGCCACGGACAGTCCCCTCAGCACTCCATCTCCATCTTCCACCTGACAGCCCCAGGAGGTTGACTTATCCATACTTAAGGGCTTGCCCAACCACCCTGCCTGGCCCACTGCTGGGGATTGGCTAAGCTCCCCTGAGTATGCAGAATAACCATCCTATCCTCCTCCCTCCATTTTCCAGAACATTCTCCAACTTTCCAGAACCAGAGGAGGCACCAGAGAGCTGCCTGCATGAGTCATCCAGCCCTGAACTAAAGTAAAGCCATAAAAGGTGGTTAACAGAAGGTGAAAGAGGAGGAAACCATCATGGCACCCGATAACACTGCCACTTACCCTCCTTAGTGGACCCTCATCACAAAGGTCACATAAGCATTGGATAATAAAGGACGCCCTTCAATCTCCATACATCTCAATCAAGGCCAGCAACAGGAACACAGGTGTAACTACCCCTGTCTCAGCTTTCTCTCTCCCGATACTCCAGCAATGACCACCATAGATTATTAAGATATGTGGTAGTTGTGCACTGCCACCTAGTGGTGTGTGAATATAAAATACAAATAAAACGCAGAAACTGTGCGACATAAACCATGTGCAATAAATCTAGCTGTTGCTATCACCAGGATGTTATCACAAAACAACAATGAATAAATATCTAAAAAATGTGATAGCGCTGCTGCAATCTGATAAATAATACACAAATCCAACAATATGCAATAAATGCATGTGCTGAATATACAATCCAATAGTAAATGTATACAAAAGTTGATCGAAACAAAAAATCTTCTTATTATAGAATGTGTTTCAAATCACACTGTGCTGAAAAAATGAAAAGTCCAATATCAAATATATATGAAAAGTCAATTGGAACACAAAATCTTCTTATATAGAGTGTGCTTCAAATTCCACTGTGAGAAAAACGTGCTTCTCAAATAAACCAACAATCTGTGACTAGTGCTCCCTTCACCAGGTGAAATGGCTGCTCACCTCCTTCTTAGACTCTGAAAGGGTCAAACTCGCTCACAACTAATGATAATTTCCATCAGGAAAAAGGCTCCACACTGATCTTTAATGGTTTCCACCAAGGTCCTGCAGGGATCAAACACGCTTTGCACCTCGTATACTTCTCCTTTGAAGTTGCCTCCGTGATGATCACCAGCAACTCCAGACTGACATGCAAAAATGTAAAGGGCCTCCAATAGTGCAGTACCAGGTGTTAAATGGAGTAAACCTCACCCACCCAGCTTCATCTATTAAACTCACATTTATTTCAATAAAAAAATGCATATAACATATTTGAAATCCAACAGGACTCACGCATGTCACCGCCAGGCTCTATCTCTGCGTGTTACGCCACCATCCACGTGGCTTCATCTGCCTTCATTTTGTCCTCCAGATGAGGCAACGTGGTGGCATAACGAGTAGGGGTAGAGCCTGGCGATGAGATGTGTGAGACCTGTTGGATTTTAAATATGTTATATAAGGTTTAACCAAGATCCAGACCCCATTCTTGAAGGAAATTTGGACCTAACGGGTCAAAAGCAGGTCTTCAAAGCTGAAAATAACCCTTGGGTTACACCAATTTCTGATCAGTACCAGTTGTGAGTTTCTCATGTATTTGAGCACATCCGATCTGAAACCTACAAATAGGGATAGAATAATCTATGATGGTCATTGCTGGAGTATCAGGAAAAGGAAAGCTGAGACCGGGGTAGTTACACCTGTGTTCCTGTTGCTGGCCTTGATTGAGATGTATGGAGATTGAAGGGCGTCCTTTATTATCCAATGCTTATGTGACCTTTTGTGATGAGGGTCCACTAAGGAGGGTAAGTGGCAGTGTTATGGTTTCCTCCTCTTTCACCTTCTGTTAACCACCTTTGATGATGTGAAGTAGACATGTGCACTTTCTTTAGTTCTGAATTTGTTTTTTAACGAATTTTGACAAATTTGTTAATTCCGAAACATTCCGAATTTCCAAATTTTTAAATTACCGAAATTTCGAATTTCCGAAGATCCAGAAATTCAAAATTTCAGAAATTTGAAAATTTGGAAATTTGAAAATCCGAAAATAAGAATGAAAATCTGAAAATTCAGAAGAATGAAAATCCGAAAATTAGAAAACCCGAAAATCTGAAATAATAACTATTAAATTATAGGTATTGGAATTTCCTTTCACATGTGGCTGTTAGTCAATGTAACGAGTACGAATTTATCCGAAGTTACGAATTATCTGAAATAACGAATGCCGTATCTAAATGAATGGAACGTAACGATCCAATAATAATAAATAACAATAATAATAATAAAACCTTTTTATTATAATTATTTATTATTAATTTGTTCCATTCCATTTGTTTAGATGCGGCATTCGTTATACCAATTTCTGATCAGTTCCAGTTGGGAGTTTCTCATGTGTTTGAGCACATCCGATCTGAAACCTACAAATAGGGATGGAATAATCTATGATGGTCATTGCTAGAGTATCAGGAGAAGGAAAGCTGAGACCGGGGTAGTTACACCTGTGTTCCTGTTGCTGGCCTTGATTGAGATGTATGGAGATTGAAGGGCGTCCTTTATTATCCAATGCTTATGTGACCTTTGTGATGAGGGTCCACTAAGGAGGGTAAGTGGCAGAGTTATGGTTTCTTCCTCTTTCACCTTCTGTTAACCACCTTTGATGTGAATTTTGACAAATTTGTTAATTCCGAAACTTTCCGAATTTCCGAATTTTTCAATTTCTGAAATTTCCGAAATTTCAAATTTTCAGAAATTCAGAAATTCAAAATTTCGGAAATTTGAAAATTTGTAAATTTGAAAATTTTAAAAGAAGAATGAAAATCTGAAAGTTCAAAAGAATGAAAATCCGAAAATTAGAAAACCCAAAAATCTGAAATAATAACTATAAAATTATAGGTATTGGAATTTCCTTTCAGATTTGGCTGTTAGTGAACGTAACGAGTACAAATTTATCCGAAGTTACGAATTATCTGAAATAACGAATGCCATATCTAAACGAATGGAACGAAACGATGTAATAATAATAAATAATAATAATAAAACCTTTTTATTATAATTATTTTTTATTAATTTGTTCCATTCCATTTGTTTAGATGCAGCATTCGTTATTTCGGATAATTCATAACTTCAGATAACTTTGTATTCGTTACGTTCACAAACAGACAAATTTGAAAGGAAATTCCAATACCTATTATTTATTAGTTAGTTATTATTAGTTAGTCATTATTTGGAATTTTACTGATTTTCTTTATTTTTTCAGAATTTCCGAATTTTCAAATTTTCGAATTTCCGAACTTTTGAATTTCCGAAAAAGCAAAAAATTGAATGAAACGAAAACTAACAAATTTTTTGTCAGTGCACATCTCTAATGTGAAGTGTGTTGAACACCGTCTTTGGATTGATTTCTTATGGACTCATTAATTTTATAAGCGCTGCACCATATCTTTATAATCTTTCTATTGTCATTCACCAATACTGTGCTAGCTGCTTTTTATTCAAGTATACATTATTTATTATTTATTACATTATTATAGCTGTGGATATAAGCACAGAAATTATCTATTTTTTAAAGTAAACCCATGACCCAGATTTCATGACTCAGACTTAGCCCTAAGCCAGACTATATTTTGACCACTCTAACACTAGTAGCACACTGGAAGGTGCTACACAATGTATTATTATTATACAGGTTTTATATAGCGCCAACAGTTTGCGCAGCGCTTAAAGAAATAAAGGCAGACATTACAGTTACATTACAATTTGGTACAAGAGGAATCAGAGGGCCCGGCTCACTAGAGCTTACAATCTAAAAAGGAAGGGTCAATTGATACAAAAGGTAATAGCTGTGGGGGATGAGCTGATGGAGAAAGTAAAACAGTGTACTAGTTAGAAGCAGGATAAGCTTCTTTAAAGATTTTCAGGGATTGTCTAAAGATGAATAGATTAAAGGACAGTCGGACAAATTGGGGTAGGGAGTTCCAAAGGATGGGAGAAGCTCTGGAAGAATCCTGGAGGCGAGCATGGGAGGAGGTGACAAGGGAGCTAGAGAGCAGGAGGTCTTGGGAGGACTGAAGAGAGCGGCTTGGTTGGTATTTTGGGACTAGGTTAGTGATGTAGCTGGGGACAGAGTTAGGGATGGCTTTGTAAATTATTGTTAGTACTTTGAATTTTAACACAGCTGATTGGCTCCCTGTGCTTCATCTCCTTCCCCCTCTCTGAGCATTGCTATACAGGTGAAAAAGAGCACACAGGAGGGCTCACATGCCTAGTGCATTACCGAAGGTTTATTGTATAAAACAAAAGATACAGCCAAATGGATATGCACAAAAATAATTGTATACAGGCGTTGTATGACACTAAATGTCAATCCAGTGTGGGAATACCGGGGCCAAACACACCATAACGCTGCCTTCTCCTGAGCTCTGGAGAAGGGGGTGCATCCCCCAAAATGCGTCAGATTGCCAGCGCAGCATTACGCGTTATGGTGCGTTTGGCCACATTGGAGTGAGATATTGGTGATTGATCTCTGTTACATGGCACATCCCTAAACTTAAAGTACAGAGTAATTAATCTTGCACCCGGAGGGCAATTCTGGGCAGTAAAGGCCGAAGTATAAGAGTACATAGAGGGAGCCTCAAATCTGTAGTAGCATAGCTGTGGTCCAGCCTATGGGACAAAATAAGACTGTAGTGTCTCCCAGTAGAATTGCTCAGCCAGAATGGTGGCAGCCAGAAATTGTGCTGTAGTGCAAGGTGCATGCTGATAGGAGAAGAGAGCAGAGTGACAGAGGGGTGAGCTTGTCAGTCTGCTACTTCACATTTTATGGCCGCCGATAGTACAAGCATCCCCACCCCCCACCAGGCTCCATTGGGTCACCAGAGGGGGCTTTAGCTCTGTTCCCCATGTACAGTCTGTCTCCTGTATATCTCATCTATAGTGCCCCACGCGGAGCTTCCTGTGGCTGTCAGCAGTCAGGGACTCTCTCACAGCAGATGGAGGTGGTGGGCAGGGTGAGGTGTGGCCAACCATAGATCGCAGCTCAGGGGCTGTTGCACTTTTAGCCATGTGGTAAGAGCTGCTGGGGAGAGATTTTCCAAGAGGTACCCTGGCTACTACAATGCACACAAACAGCTGGTGAGCTGCTCCCTGCTTAGTCACTACATACTGCTCTCTGACTGCCCTGCCACTACATACTGTTTACTAATGCTCTGCACCTACATGCTGCTTATTGGCTGCCCAATCACTACATACTGCTCTCTGACTGCCCTGCTCACTAAGTGCTCTGCCACTACATACTACTCACTGATTGCTCTGCCAGTACATACTGCTCACTGACTGACCTGTCCCTACATACTGCTCACTGACTGCTTTGCCACTACATGCTACTCACTGGCTGCCCTGCCACTATATACTGCTCACTGACTTCCCTGCCACTACATACTACTCAAGAGATGGCCAGAGACTGCAGACATGATACAAGAGATCAATGCAGCCTCACCAGTGACCGTCAAATGCAGGCTCACTGTGCCCATCATTGCAGCCTCACTGTGCCCTTCAAATGCAGCTTTACAGTGCCCATCAATGCAGCCTCACTGTGCCCGTGAATGCAGCCTCACTGTGCCCGTGAATGCAGCCTCACTGTGCCCACAAATTGCAGCCTCACTGTGCCCACAAATTGCAGCCTCACTGTGCCCACAAATTGCAGCCTCTCTGTGCCCACAAATTGCAGCCTCTCTGTGCCCACAAATTGCAGCCTCTCTGTGCCCACAAATTGCAGCCCCTCTGTGCCCACAAATTGCAGCCGCTGTGTGCCCACTAATTGCAGCCGCTGTGTGCCCACTAATTGCAGCCGCTGTGTGCCCACTAATTGCAGCCGCTGTGTGCCCACTAATTGCAGCCGCTGTGTGCCCACTAATTGCAGCCTCTGTGCCCACTAATTGCAGCCTGTGTGCCCACAAATTGCAGCCTCTGTGTGCCCACAAATTGCAGCCTCTGTACCCACAAATTACAGCCTCTCTGTGCCCATAATTTGCAGCCTCTGTGCCCTCAAATTGCAACCTCTGTGCCCACCAGTCGCAGCCTCTGTGCCCACCAGTCGCAGCCTCTGTGCCCACAAATCGCAGCCTCTGTGCCCACAAATCGCAGCCTCTGTGCCCACAAATCGCAGCCTTTGTGTGCCGACCACTGAAGCCCATGATTGCGGCCTCACCTTTCTCACTAAGTGCTCTGCCACTACATACTACTCACTGACTGTTGTGCCACTACATACTACTCACTGACTGCTGTGCCCCTACATACTGCTCACTGACTGCTGTGCCACTACATACTACTCACTAAGTGCTCTGCCACTACATACTACTCACTGACTGCTCTGCCACTACATACTACTCACTGACTGCCTTGCCATTACCATTGCTCACTGACTGCCCTGTTACTATATACTGCTGATTGACTGCCCTGCCACTACATACTGCTGATTGCCCTAACACTACTTAGTAACGTGAGCAAGGGTCCTTCCTTGCAGCAAATAGTGGACAAAGCTTTTCAGGACACCAGACACAATTCTGCCTTTGGATAAAGCTGACTCTAGCACAAAAGCACACAGTCTCAAGGATCTATCACACCAGCCTGTACTCACTAATGTAAATAAAGTAAGTAATAGATGCGCAACCATAAAGGGGACAGGGTGATGTGTCTTTTTTTTGTGTCTTTAGGACACATCACCCCTGTCCCCTTTTTTGGTTGCGCATCTATTACTTACTTTATTTATATTTACAAAATTGAATATTCCAGTTTTCTTTTAGATTGCAGCACCATTGCATATATATTTTTTAAATACTTAATGCATATTTTTAGATATTGTTTTTTCATTTCTGCACCTTCTGGGGTAGCGCGGATTGTCACATTACACATTGTACTCACTAATGGCATTGAATAATTAGTTGCCCCCTTACAATAACTTTCAGACACTTTTCCAGTGATAAAAAACTAGATCCCCTAAAGAAAACTAGCAGTCAGCTGCAGCAAACTTTCTAGAAGTATAGGCCCCTGCTATTCTAGCTGGGACCTCCATGAACTGCAGACACATGGCAGGCTTGCACCCCCCAGGTGCTGATTAGGCATACCTCCCAACTTTTTGAGATGGGAATGAGGGACACGTATTAGCAAAAGTTCATAGGCATGGGACACACACCCTGCCATGCCCCCTTAAAGGAATTATACAAAGAAAATGATTTGTTAAACCCACAAGTATTTTTTTACCACTACTATTCCTTTATATTGGCTTTTGAAATTTACAAATGCAGCAATTTACAAATTGGATGAAAGGTTTAGCACTGGGAAACACTTTTTGAAAAAGATAATAAGTGCATTTTATATACATTTATATAGATCAGACCAAAATGAGAGACAAATGAGGGAGAAAGAGGGACAGAGGAACTTTGTTCCAAATCAGGGACAGTTGGGAGCTATGGATTAGACTCGCCCTGGCTTCTATCTTCCAGAACATTGACAGACAGACAGGGGGAAACTGTCAGCTCTGCAGCCAGAGAAACACAGAACAGAGCCGAATAATCACATGCAGCTACACTGATTACAGTGAGCCCAGAACTCAATTTACCTAATCTAGCACCTATCTAGGAGGGTGTTACAATTTTGAAAAGTGTTAATATTGTCTCTAATGCACTAACACAGAATATTATAGTAAGGCTTTGCCTCATCTAACCAACCGTGCTGTCTATGTGTCCCATCCCGGTATATATTATAGAACAAGGTTCCTCAAAATTGGGACTTTAAATGGACACAAGGCAATAGTAATAAAAAAATACAACATTTATTTAACACACAGTAAATCAATCAGTACTGTGACAAGAATATAGACAGCTGATGATAAAAACATATATAGAGGGAAATCAGCTTAAAAAGGAGGGAGCTCGCAACAGAATGTCCGACGCGTTTCAATTGCACTATACAGTGCAGATTTTCCTCAGGGACTTTGCGATTTGAACCACTCCAAATGCTGTAGTTCCCAAATATAAAGTTATTTCACCAGCAGCTGGTGGGACACACTCAATTACTGGGAATGAGGTATTCATCCGTGCCAAACCGAGAGGTACCATCCAAAGGACACCCTGAATTCACCCGTGCTCAAAGAAATTGTTCGTAGACGCTTGTAGGAGGGGTTTTTCTGACACTGTCAGGGTGATGTCCAGCTTCTAAGTGAAAGGCCTAATCGAATATATGTTAGTTTCTGGTGGGTGTATCGCATCCAGATAGGATTCTCATATCAGCGATGGAGTAGTATCCCATCTGTAATTATATGTAATGAGACCCAAAAGTCTTCATCCTTAAGGTCAATTGCTTGTAGAACAGCAATTGTTACCACCTTGGTGGATGGAGAGGAGGTGTGTGGTCAGTCAGCTGCAAAGTCAAAAGAGTTGACGGACAGCTGACGGACCACACACCTCCTCTCCATCCACCAAGGTGGTAACAATTGCTGTTCTACAAGCAATTGACCTTAAGGATGAAGACTTTTGGGTCTCATTACATATAATTACAGATGGGATACTACTCCATCGCTGATATGAGAATCCCTGTCTGGATGCGATACACCCTCCAGAAACTAATATATTCGATTAGGCCTTTCACTTAGAAGCTGGACATCACCCTGACAGTGGCAGAAAAAACCCTCCTACAAGCGTCTACAAACAATTTCTTTGAGCACGGGTGAATTCAGGGTGTCCTTTGGATGGTACCTCTCAGTTTGGCATGGATGAATACCTCATTCCCAGTATTTGAGTGTGTCCCGCCAGCTGCTGGTGAAGTAACTTTAGATTTGGGAACTACAGCATTTGGAGTGGTTCAAATCGCAAAGTCCCTGAGGAAGATCTGCACTATATAGTGCAATTGAAATGCGTTGGACATTCTGTTGCGAGCTCCCTCCTCTTTTTAAGCTGGTTTCCCTCTATATATGTTTTTATCATCAACTGTCTATATTCTTGTCACACTACTGATTGATTTACTGTTTGTTAAATAAATGTTGTATTTCTTTATTACTATTGCCTTGCGTCCATTTAAAGTCCCAATTTTGAGGAACCTCATTCTATAACACAGAATATTAAGAAACCCTGTCTCCTTGAAGAGCACTATATGGTAAATCTCTGGGTATATCTGTCTGTGGAGACAGTGTGTATTACAGTCAAAGTCATAATTGTTATTGCTGCTAATATTGTGAACATTTGATATTTTACAATAAAAATATCTGGTGGCAGAGTAAAGAGTTAACTGTGTAGTTAATAAAACCCAGTGATGAGCACTCTCAGTTGGCTGGCACTTAGATTGTGGTCCTTTGAGCTGGAGAATCTTTGTGTAGGGTGAGCCTCAGAGTGTCCTTATTGCGTATCAGTGACAGTGCGGTGTGGGTTTGACCTGTCTTTTGTCACAAGTTGATGAAGGTGGCAGGGGTTTGACACAATGTCCGTCACACCACTGAAGTCTATGGGGCAAAAAATACCTGAATCTGCCTCAAAAGTACCTAATGTAGCTTTTGAAGCTTAAGGCTTTGAGCTACAGGCATCTGAGCACTCATATGTGAACAGTCAGGTTTGTATTGATGATTACAGAATTGCACTGTCATTTATATCTGACTGAAGTATAGCTTTAACACACGAGAGCAAACTTTGAGGGCTTATCGCAGATAAGATATGTGGGTATGATAAATATTTGCCCCCAGGGAGGTATTTTAGTATTTTTTTTTCTTCCTAAGTCAAACTTTCTGCTAGCAGTTTTGGCATTTAATCTGAAAGAATAAGATTGTCAATCACAAGTTTTCATTCAACTAGCAAACAAATTTACATAAAATGTAAAATATCCAGAAATGGGACATTTGCGCACATATTTATGAGTGTTACCGTAATGAGAAGCAGGGGATGTTTGGAATGCCTGCGGCATGTGTCTCTATGCAGTATAGCTGACTATTTGGCTTTGAGGTTCGCTTTATCAATGCTGAAAATAAGTTCTTGAGATGCATAGATGGAGTAGAGACTATGTGCTCAGGATTTAGGATTAGGTATTCATTCATCCATAGCTGTAATGCACCAGTTTATCCCACTCCATAATCTTGGAACTGCAGTATGTGATGTATGAAAGGAGTAGCAAAACATGCCCACTGCAGGCTCCGTGATACAAAAAGCCTCCTACATAAAATGTGAGTACTAAAGCTGGTCATAAACAGCAAATGTTGGCCTCTTCTTGACGAACAGGTTGAATTTTGTTCAGTTGGTGGCCCTGTAGCCCACTTCACTCCCAACATCCCTCAAATTAAGAAATTGAAGGAGCAGAAAATCTTCAGCCAAACAGCACCTACATCCAGTCAGATGCAGTCACTATTTGGGTATTTTGACAAGTGGTCGGGGATGGCTGTCAGAATACAATATCCTCAGTAGTAAATTCATCTATCTGTGCTGTGTAGCGGAGATGGAGGAATCTGTTAGATTTTTTCTGTTCAGCCTCTTAGCAATTACAGAAACATACAGATTCAGTCTAATTACTTAAATCTAAAATATTATAGCACTACCCAGGGGCAGACTGATAACTCATGGGGCCCCCGGGCAATAGGAGATTATGGGGCCCCCAGGCAATCAGAGATTATGGGACCACACAGTATACACACAGTAAACAATCACACCATATACACATACATGTACACAGTATACACAGACAGATGTAAAAAAAACAAACAAACACAGATTTATACATACTGTCCCTGGTTTTACTGAGGCTGGCAACCCTGATGGGGCCCCCTAGTGGCCCAGGGCCCTTGGGCAGTGCCGGAGTGGCTCGATGGTCAGTCTGCCCCTGGCACTACCCCTGAAGGACCTGCTTGGTAATTTGGGTTCTCTTTTCTACACCTCGACTCCAAAGTACAACCTCAGCCCCTCCAACACACCTGGCAAAAAGAAAGTTACTGCAAGCACTTATAAGAATGCGAGTATGGATACCTTTAACTTTGCTGTGAATTAGTATCAGGAAATACACAAGATCATTTATTGGCAAATTAACTTAATATAGTGTACAGGTTAGAATAAATGATGGTTTGAGTATAAATTAATACACAGAAGGTATGTTCAGTCACAGTCCGCTGGACAGTATAATCACTATGTCAAAGTAACTTAGAATAGAGTTCTGTACTACAAGACTGGAATCAACTCATAAATCAGCAAGTTAGCAATAAACAGTGCATATAACTGCAATGTAAATAATTATACTATAACTAATTTAGAGTGCACTCAAGGAGAATGGATAGGATATGGTGCAATGTCCCTGAGAGGTACCTCTTAGCATTAGCAACAGGTGAAGGTCTCTGTGTAGCAGCTTTAAAGGGACAGTCTTTATTCCTAACTCTTCAGCTGACTAGCATTGGGGCCCAGTTGTACTGTTGGTCAACACGAGAATGGTCCCAGTCAAGCCTATAGGCAGCAATAAAGCTACTGGATGGTTGTATAATTAGTTCCTGAAGGGCTCAGTCTCTCTAGCAGCAGATAGTAAATCTTCACAGCAGCAGCTAACTAGTCCCAACAGTATTGCAACAGTATTGCAGCTCACCATCCTGTCACACACAGTGATCAGTCCACTCTCTGCACCCAGGTGACTCTGGCTGCTTGTACATTTAACTCAGCACTCTGGATATATGCAGCAGTGGTGGTGCACACTGAAAAGCAATGTGCACTATCCGGTCCACCTCACGGCAAGAGGAAGTTATGTCGTGTATAGCCCGGGAAAATGCTATTCCTCCTAGCAATTTCCTCTCTGGGGAATGTAATTCAAAAGCTTTTTAATCACCACAGCATAGTTTCTCATCTGGACTACAGTTCCACGGTGCAATGTTGCCTTCTTCAGTCTATTGGACTCTTCTTCCTGCTCAGCAGCTCCCTCATCATCACAGGGCAGCAGCTACGGAGAGCAGCTGCAACCAGTGTTTCTCTCACTCTCCTTCTTAGGCAAGCATCTGGCTAAAATGTATTCCCCTATATAAGTTTGCACAGTTTAACCACATTCCCCTGGAAATCATGGAGGTGGTACTCCCTCGTCTTAATCGATAATTACATTAAATTAGATCCCCGCATCAACATAAGTGATGTTGATGCAGGGATCTCTGCCACTGAGACCCAGTATTCTGACAAGGAACTACACCCCCCACTGACGAAATACTGATCATCACTTGCAGCCACATTTGTTATTGCCTTCCATGACTATTGTAGGGAACAGCAGCAATCATTAACGTAGGGCTCCATTCACACCTGGGCGTTCTGGATTGCAGAATCACGACAAACGCGGATCGCATTTGCGGTGGCATTTTTTCTTAATGGCAGCCCAAACGCGGTGTGATCTTGCTGCAATTGTCGAGCGTCAAATTGTGATACCATCGCTGCAAAAAATTGTGGCCGCAAGCGCTCCTGGCTCTGTGCCAGGATTTGGTATGTGAGCTTTTTTGGTGCATTTTTGGGAGCGCGGGAGGCCCATTCGAACGAATGGTGCCACTCCAAAATCGCTCAAAAAAAAAAAAGGGAGATAAAAAAAATGAGCGGCTGTAGCTATCAATGCAGATCACGCAGGTGTGAATAGAGCCTTAAGGAGAGCCAAGTGAAAAACTATAAATTGGCTTGGTAAATTACCACCTAGCAAACTAAATGTTTGGGTGCTTCAAGGGAAGAGTTCCGAGTCCGAAGCTGGGCTTTAACTACGTCACAATGCATTACGTGGGGTTTCTACGGATTTTGCTACTCTCCGTCTCAGCAAAAAGCTACAAAATCAGAAAGTTCTGATTTGTAATTTCCTTCCCAAACTTTGAAATTCTTTAGATCTGTGAAAAACATAATCTTTGTCTTCTGTATATAATAATTACTTACTTTCACAGGTTGTTGAATAGCTAAACTGAAGAGTAAGCAGAAAGCAGAGTAATTATCGGTACATAAAGCTGTGATTACCTCTCAGGAGCACATAGGATTCCCCGGTCCTTGGCTCTATCTGAAATACTTGGCTCTGTAAGGGAATTGTTCCTATGTTCCTATTAATTATATAGTTTTAACTCTCTCCATATAAAAAGTGAAAATTTTGCAGACATTTTGGCAAAACAATAGATTTAAAGCGAACTCTTCTCTCAGATGAGAAGACTTTTTTAATTAATACACTAATGATTTGGGGGTCATTATTACCTTTGTTGTTTTTTTTAAGTGGAATAAACAAAAAGCCTCGCAAATGCAGAAATAAAAAACTGATTTTTCAGCATTACTATCCTTCTTTCTAAAGCTGGGCACACATGGATCGAAAGTCAGCAGAGACCAGACAATTTCGATCTGTATGTGGCCCTTCCTGTTTGACAGAAGTTGATCAGGACTGTTGGAAAACTGTTGGCTGCAGCAGTGATCAGTTTATTTTTTCTGACAAGGGAGGAGTCACTGCTGTCTAAATACAATAGCACTTGTGTGGATGGGGGAATCCGTTCATTTTTTCCGTTATTTTTTTTTTTTTTTTTTTTTGCTCAGCCAGTGGACTGAATGAAAAAAAAAATTAAGTGTGTATACCCAGCTTTAGACTGTCACCTGTAATCACTCTTATCCACCACTAATTTCCCCAATCCTGTGGATTAAATGCCAGCCAGCAACATTTAAACCACATCTTCTGATCTGAGACCAGGCTGTTGCTCTTGGAGGAATTCATCACACTAAACTGGGTTTGGATTACTACTGCACTGAATGGCATTCACATGTGTGGAGTCTACTGCTGGAGGAGAAGTGGAAGGACCTGTGGGTGACATTACTAGAACAGCCATGACCTTTAGAAAAAAAAATGTGGGGAGGGGTTTTGGGGGGCAGGGGGTTCAGCAGGCTGGGCAGATGGTGGGGTGGGTGGGTGTGTTGGGGATAAGGCTGGAGTTCTACTTTAAACAACAAGCAAAAAAAATACCCAGCTTAGCTTACCAGCCAGCCTGCAACATACCTTACTGTCCTGCCTAACAGTTCATGTTAAAAATAGGGGTTTCGTTTTCACGCATTGACAAATTAATTCCTAAGCTGCCAAGGCTGCAACAAAGCACCCCCATGTTATCTGCAGCCTAACTCTATAAATTGTGAGAGCCTCCATAACAGGACCACATATTAATAATAGTAGATAGATTGAGGGCAGGTATGTCTGAAGGTAGCCCAGTCCTCCTTAAAGGCACAGGGGTGCACTGGACATCCAGCAAATAGCACAATGGCAGTGAAGGTGTCCAGTGTGCCCCCTCACCAAATAACCAACAGTACGGCCGGTATGTTGAGCTGGGAATTTTTCTTTTTTGTTGTTTGACATGGGTCACCCATCCATGTGCTCCTTGCTGTTAAGGCCAGTTAAAGGTTGGGGCAGTTGCTGTTTGTTTGTACCATGGGGTTCTACTTTACTTTTGGACATTTTGAAATTGTTGTTTTATATCTGCTATTCCACTATATATACACAAATATTGTTTTGCAACTGAACATGTAATAAAAGACAAAGGCTTCCCAGAGCACCTTGGGTTAGTTAAGGAGACAACACAGAAAAGGAAGCTTGCTTTTCATCCCCCTTGTCTGATTGAAACTTCATATTGAGGGAGAGAAGTCACTCATTGAGTTTTGTATGCAAAAGACATCTTTCAGCTCACTTGATATGTAATCATGATGTAACAAGAATACTAGAGTTTCACCCACAAAAATACATATATTTACATTTTAACAAAATGAAAGATAACTAATGAGTTACTTTTCCTGAGAAGTGATCCTTACCTTGGACAACTAGATTACGACCCATGTAACCCATAGGATGAAGAATTTTCTTAAATACTTAAAAAAGGTAAAGATAAGTATTTTCTGCTCTTTCACAACATTTCATTAGGAACAACTTTAGACTTTTTTATGTTTAATCAACTTTATTAGCAAAAATGTTTATAATATATACCTATAAAACAGAGGCAGATTATATTAAGACAAGTATGCTCACAGTTTGACAACTCTAAATCATGACACACGATGCAAACTGAAAGGTAACATTATATAACAGTATTGATGCATGTATAGAAGGCATATTATCAAAACCTTTTCGGGTGGTTTATAGCAAATAAACAATGTCATATATCCTGTCTGAACAGGGTATTTAAAAAAATAAAGGGCCAACCGGCCCACCTTACACAACGTAAAATAAGGTCTTGTAGGTAATACCTAATATGGTCAAACCTTTAGCGAGGACATAAGGAAATATTAGGAAGAAGGCGATAGGAAGGAGAAGAAGAAAAAAAAAAAAAAAAGGAGGGGAAGCCAGTGGGAGGTTGTCCAGAGCGAATAAGGTTTCACATTTTCGAAGAGATAAAAGGGGCAAACTCCGAAGATTATCTGAAATTGGACCACACTGTCCACATAAGCTTTTAGGATTCTATTTTATCCTGCTCCCATGCAATCATATGTTCCAATTGGTCAATTTTATCCATTTTGCAAGCCAATTCGGCTAGTGATGGTGCTTTGACCTGTTGCCAGCGTCTTGCTATTACAGAGCGAGCAGCGGTGATGAAATGCCTAACCAAGCTTTTCTTAATTTGTTTACGGGAGCCTGGCAACATGGATAATACAGTGATCTGTGGTTTGTTGGGAATTTTATCTCAATCAAGTCTCTCAAACAGGTGCAAAATTTTATATCAGGATGGGAACATTTTCAGGCATGTACCCCAGATGTGGGTCATGGTGCCAGGAGCCTGCAAACACCACCACCAAGTGTCCAGAATGGAGGAGTCAATTTTATGGAGGAGCATAGGGCAGTGGTACCACCTTGCTAAAATACGGTCGTTTCGCTCTTGTGCTTGGAAAGAAATTGACATCTTATAAGAGGTAGTGAATACTTTGTCCCATTCCATGTCTTTCGGTGAAACTAGTAATTCCTGTTCCCACTTCAAAAGGATTGGAGGTGGCTCTGGGTATGAATCTTTTAGCAAAATCTGGTTTAGCCCTGAAAGGGTATAGACCAGCTTAAAAAATTGAGATAACAAAGATTCCATATCAGTATGTGGTCGCGTCAGAGAGTCGATGAAGGACCGTGTGCCCAAATAATGTTGTATTTGAGTATACTCTAACCATGTACTTGATGAGTTGTGACATATTGGGAGAATCCTAGGAAGGGGGGCCAGGGTCCGGCCACTAAGGGTATGACTCAGAAGAGGGTAATCGTGCCTCTGCCAACTAACAAATTTTGAGCTTGTCATAGTCGGAGGGAAGGAGGCAAGTCCAAACAGTATGGCTTTAGGAGGTAATGTCTGGCCCGATAAGGTCATTTTCAAATAAGTCCACAATTTTGGGGTTTTACTATAACTTTAAAGTCAAACCTTAGAACAAACACTGCTTGCCTGTGTCAGCCCTAGGGCAGCTGCACTCATTTTCCCTAGCAAATGTAATGTGGTAAAGCTTCACTTTGTAAAGAATACCCAGGTGCAAGGAAAATGTAAAAAAAAAAAAAAATTTGTTTGTACATGATTGGATGATGGAAATCAGCAGAGATTTAGTACATTTACTAAACTCTGGGGATAATGTGTACACTAATGCCGCGTACACATGACCGGACTTTACGGCATATTTGGTCCTGCGGACCGGAGTCCGTCGGACAATTCGATCGGGTGTGGGCTGCAGCGGACTTTTTTTCCCCAAAAGTTTGACGGACCTAGAAATGAAACATGTTTCAAATCTTTTTTGACAGACTCGAGTCCGGTCGAAAAGTCCGCTCGTCTGTATGCTAGTCCGACAGACAAAAACCGACGCTAGGGCAGCTATTGGCTACTGGCTATGAACTTCCTTGTTTTAGTCCGGTGGTACGTCATCACGTACGAATCAGTCGGACTTTCGTTAATCGTGTGTAGGCAAGTCCGTTCATTTGGAAAGTGCATCGTAAAGTCCGTCGAAAAGTCCGCCGGACAAAGTCTGCCGTAAAATCCGCTCATGTGTACGCGGCATTACAAAGTGCACCGTCTATGTAAATTCACTCCATTCCATGTGTCTGAAAACAAAAGACCCCCAGAAACACCCCCTATGTTCAGCCACGTGATTTTTGCCTAGGCTTTAGGCTGGATTCACACCTATGCATTTTTGGTTCTTTTTGCATTTTGCAGATTTGCACTACAGTCAATTTAACATGGTTTCCTATGGAACTCGTTCTGTGGTGCAAATCTGCAAAATGCAAAAAGCACTAAAAATGCATAGGTGTGAATCCAGCCTAATGCCCCGTACACACGGTCGGACATTGATCGGACATTCCGACAACAAAATCCTAAGATTTTTTCCGACGGATGTTGGCTCAAACTTGTCTTGCATACACACGGTCACACAAAGTTGTCGGAAAATCCGATCATTCTGAACGCGGTGACGTAAAACACGTACGTCGGGACTATAAACGGGGCAGTAGCCTTTCAGCTCTTTATTTATTCTGAGCATGCGTGGCACTTTGTGCGTCGGATTTGTGTACACACGATCGGAAATTCCGACAACGGATTTTGTTGTCGGAAGATTTTATAGCCTGCTCTCAAACTTTGTGTGTTGGAAAATCCGATGGAAAAACTCCGATGGAGCCCACACACGGTCGGAATTTCCGACAACACGCTCCGATTGCACATTTTCTGTCGGAAAATCCGACCGTGTGTATGGGGCATTAGAGTAGACGAGGGGTTTTTTTTTTTTTGTTTTTTTTTGTTGTTTTTTTTTGCTTGGCAAGAAAGAGGTACTTTTGATTTGAGACTTTGTAATATTGACATGTCCCTGGAGGTTTATAAGAAGTTTATATTTTGAAAAGGGTATTTTTAGTTTAAAGCAGGTCTGGTTTAATCACTTCCAGGCCATTTTGCTGTGATAGTTTGTCTAACAATCACTTGGTCATGCAACGCTGCACCCAAACGAATTGTATATAATTGTAAACTACCTAGAACACTGTTTTTTTATTTTTTACTTTATAAAAAGGAAAGATGTTGACATTATAAGAAAAACTGTTTGTTTTTTTTACTTTGTTATAAAACATCAAATAAATGTATTACACTTCTTTGAAAAAAAAAACAACAACAAATAAGTGCATAATATTTATTCTGTGAAAGTTAGAGCCTACAAACTATAGGATAAGTACTGTATATTTGAAATTTGTCAAGCCTAATGTTTTACCTTTCCTTTACATTTCTGGAGGCCCTAAAATGCCTTTAGGATGAATTAGAACAGAGACTGCGAGCCAGGCCTTTTCGTCCACATCAGTGCCTGACTTTACAAATGAATTTCTGGAAGAATGGCCAGACATTCCAATAGACACACTCCTAAACCTTGTGGACAGCCTTCCCAGAAGAGCTGAAGCTGTTATAGCTACGAAGGGTGGGCCAACTCAATATTGAACCCTACGGACTAAGACTGGGATGCCATTAAAGTTCACGTGTGTAAAGGCAGGTGTCTCAATACTTTTGGTAATATAGTGTGTACGTATATATATATATATATATGAAAATGAGGCACTTAGCCCATGAAAATGTCAACACCTATACTGACCAGGGCCGTCACCAAGAAGGCTTTCAATCTAAAAATTGGTATTTCATATTTAGCAGCACCCTTTTGCAAATTTGCATCGGATGCATCCGTTAATGTCACAGCTGTTTGCCAGTCAGCCATGCTTGGTCCCCATCCGTAAGCTCGACAGGCATCCCCAGGCAAGGAGGATTAAGCTTTTTCTCTTCTGATTCCAAATTGCAGAGCCTGCGTCCTGTCTCCTCCTGCTATTTAGTGATTGGACAGGAAATGAAGGCACAGCTCTCTCTCTTTCTCTCTCCCTCTTTCTCTCTCCCTCTCCCTCTCAGGCTCAGGCAGTGGAAAAAGGCAGTTGTGTGAGCTGCAAGCACTGGGTGCAGCTTGCTGCCCTGACAATGGAAACTTTCTGAGTTCCCTCCTGACACAAACCCTAGTACAAGGAAGCCTGTTCGGCTGAGTTCAACCCCAGACAGACTTCACAACTTCCTTCCTGCATTCTTTGACATTACACATTGAACAAACAGCACAGAAAAGAGCTGAGAGCCACACAGAGAGCGGGGGTCCACTGAGCCAACGACCAGAGGATTGGGACTTTACTGGGGGGGGGGGAATCGCTGCCTGCACCGGGCAGAAGTTTCACCAAGAAGCAGAAGACCCCTTAGAAGAGACCTGGCACCTATCTACTGCCCAGGTAAGTGTTGGAGCCTTGCTGTGCAAGCCTGACATTGTCTGCTTATCCTACTTTCCAGGACATCATTCTAAGCCCAGCCTGTTTTCCCATGCATACATCCCAGTCTGGCGGACAATAGTACCAGCCTGGCATGGAGATCCACCATCACCTAGCCACGCTCAGGACTGATTAGAATGTTATGTAACTTTACAGGAGGGAGCTGGCTAGAAGAAGGGATTCTGCAGGAAATAATAAAATCTTTTTTTTTTCATAGCAGATGCATTTCAAGGAAAAAGAGGATTTGCAAAAAAAATTACCTTTCTTTGCAGGCTGGACCACAATAAGGGGGCTTTTGTCACGCGTCCCCCCCCCCCCCCCTTAAAAAAGAGACACGGCATGCAAATTCCACTTCGAGTTCCAAATGTTACACTTTAAAGCGTAGAGAAATGCTGCATTGACAGAGGTGATGGGTCAACATTCTGTGCGCATTGTATTGGGGGCACTTCTCAAAATAATTATTTGGCAAAAATTCAAAAAGTTAGTCATTTGGCCGTTCTGCAAAAACATTTAACAAAACTGTTTGCGCTGTGTAGAGTAAGGGAGTTTGGCACATTTAAACAAGTTTTAAAATGAAAACTGATATATTTGTACTAGTCTTTGGCATTTTTTTAAAACTTACCGTAGAATCTCATTGGTTGTTGGCATCCAATACAAACATGGTTTTGCCACGGTTTTTATTTATCAGACGGTATGTAGGTTCAAGGCGCCTGATAGTCGGTGATGCATTCTTGAGCAAGTCGCTTGCAATCTATTTTGTAAGACAATTTTAGGGTACATGCACACCAGCCATTGCGTTACAATACAGCGGCTGGTGTGCGGTGAAATGACAGCAGTGCTGATGCGTCCATCGCAGTGCAGTGCGCTGTTCCTTTTTTTAAATGACTTTATTAAAATGTCACGCAGTGATTTTTCATTAACTTCTATTGGCCACTGCGCAGTGTGAGGCAATAGATTGTCTGCGCTGAAAAAAGTACTGCATAGCATACGCTTTTTTCACCACACAACGCGCTGGTGTGAACTGACCAGGTAGGAGACAAGGCATTTTGCTTTGTCTTGTGGAGGGACTGTGCTGGAATAACTGTCCATCGCAGTTCTACCACACCTGGTGTGAATGTACCATAGAAGCTTTATTATTATTATTTTTTTTTTTTTTTAAGTTACTTATATAGCGCTGTCAATTTACGCTGCACTTTGCATATACATTGTACATTCACATCAGTCCCTCCCCTCAAGGAGCTTACAATCTAATGTCCCTAACTCACATTCATATACTAGGGCCAATTTAGACAGAAGCCAATTAACCTACCAGCATGTCTTACCTTTAATAATCCAGTGAATGGAGCATGTTTTGCTGTTGGTCATATTAGCTGTTACAGAATAATTTGGTACAATAGCTAAAGTACCAAATATAGTGTCACCAAGACAGGAAATGAGGTAAACCCCCCCCCCCACTTCAGAAGCAGCATTAAACCCTGACAGATGTTCTAACTTCTCCTTACTATACTTAGGGGCCCATTCACACAGTTGTTGCATTAATGCTTGTTGTGTCACATGTTAAGGTTTGTTGCATTAAAGTGTTAGTAAACCACAGTTAATAGAAAAAAAAATCCCCTGCAAGGCAATGTCATATATATGTATCACATACTAGCACATTATGAGTGACTTACCTTAGAAGGAAGCTCTCCAGCGCGTGCGCTGTCACCGCTGAAAGGGCTTCATTCTTCACCCAGACTTTCTTCTGGGTTCGCGTCCTCTGGCTACATGAGTGGCCGGGGGTGCAATGACGTCACTCCCGCACGGCACAGGTCCGGCACTGTATGCTGGGTGTTCAGAGCGCATGTGCCGGTGATGTCGCCAGCTGTATGCGCTGTGTGAATTTAGGCTTGCCTGTAGGTACAAGTGGTAGAGCAGAGTTTACTAGCACTTTAAGACTGACAATTTATTTCAAATGGGTAGCTAAGGCACCAGAATGGACAAAAACATACAGCATTTTTCTTCCTATGCACAGCGTTACAACACATGGCAGTGCGTTACTGTGCATTGTGGTGTGTGGCAATACATCTGCATTACTTTAGTGCATTGGTCTGCCATTCAGAATTCAATGCTCTAATGCGTGTAATGTGGATTACCACAACACGCCGCAAACCAAAAGTGTTATTCACTCTCAAATTTTAAAAAGACAGTGGGGGTTATTTACGAAAGACAAATCCACTTTGCACTACAAATGCAAACTATAAGTGCAAAGTGCACTTGAAATTGCACTGAAAGTGCACTTGGAAGTACAGTCGCTGTAGATCCGAGGGGGACATGCAAGGAGAATTAAAAAAAAAGCATTTTAGCTTGCACATGATTGGATGATAAAATCAGCAGAGCTTCCCCTTATTTCAGATCTACCCCTCAGATTTACAGTGACTGCACTTCCAAGTGCACTGTCAAGTGCAAAGTGGATTTGCCTTTCGTAAATAACCCCCAGTGTTTACTAGTACACCCTTTGTGGATCACCTAATCTCAAGTACCCTTTACCTATTTTTAAAGAGACCCTGTCATGTACTAAGATGCCTTCAGTATAGCACATACCTGTAAAGAAGAGGCCAATTGCTTAACTCTCCTGATGCCTACGCCGTTCAACACTGCTCTGTTGTAAAGAACCGGTCCCGCAGAACCAGATGGGACACCTCCAGCAGTGTCAATCTCCAGGGCCTCCCGCAACTCTGAATGCTGATTACTCCCTTTGATATCACATCTTTGTAGGACAGTCTTTTCCTGAAAGCATTTTAAAACATGACAGTGGGGGTTATTTACTAAAGGCAAATCCACTTTGCACTACAAGTGCAAAGTGCACTTGAAATTGCACTTGGAAGTACAGTAGCTGTAGACCCGAGGGGTATGCAAGGAAAATAAAAAAACAGCATTTTCGCTTGCACATGATTGGATGATAAAATCAGCAGAGCTTCCACTCATTTCAGATCTACCCCTCAGATTTACAGCGACTGCACTTCCAAGTGCACTTTGCACTTGTAGTTTGCACTTGTAGTGCGAAGTGGATTTGCCTTTCGTAAATAACCCCCCTTGTCTCTAATAAGCAGCTAAAATATTTTCTGATCTGTTGTAAAATGATGATTGAGGCCTGATTCACACCTATGCAGGTTGCAGTTTGCATATTCCAGGTGCATCTTGCATTTTTCAATACACACTTTTGAACCATTGAAGTCTATAGAACCAGAAAAAAAGTCCCTGGCCCTTTCCAAAAAAAGTCAAGATGTGAACTTCATCCATGGGAAACCATATTAAATGGACTGTAGTGTGTTTCTGCAAAACTGAAAACGCACTAAAAAATGCATAGGTGTGAACCAGGCCTTAGCATTTGCTGAAGTTTAAAAGTGTTATAGGAAACAAAGTTGGATGTACCCCATGAACAGCAATAGAATTACCCCCCTTCCTTCTGGGGTACACCTGGCATTGTGTGGTAGGGATATAGTTAAATCATGGTTGTGGACGCCTGCGTATTTGTTTACTATTCTCCGGCTCAGATGCCATAGAGCAGCACAACAGTGTGTAAGTTATGTGTCATGTTGTAGTTAGTGCGATCACCTGAATGAACAGGAAGGTAATTTATTGTTCAGGGGTGGCAGAAGTGACAGCTAAATGACTCTGACATGTTGCTACGTTACACAGATTGCACAATGGGGTGTAGAAGTTTGCTCATGGGCAAGGAGAGGTGAACTTAGTCCTAGTGGAAGAGAGATACCAACAAAAGACAAGGCTTCTTTTAGAGCTCAATCACAAGGGTAGAAAAAAAAAAATACTGCTTTTAGATGCGTAGTTGCGTACAGTAGAAAATTTTGCACACATTTAGATGAAGCACTAATCAATCACTCCATACACACTGCTGCATATTCACAAGAAAATATGCACAGCAAACAAAAAAGGTAAGACACAGCTGCAGATTTTAAATGCATAGACCTGAAGATATTAGGCTTGTATGCACGGATTTTATGCTGGATCTTCTAGCTCTGCCAGCAACAACCTTTTTTTCATGCAGAAACTACACGTATGCCCGTGTTAAGGAGCCCTTCATTGGCAGCAACAGTGTAGTGCTTAATTTCCCTCATTAGTGAACTGGAGATTGCTTGCTTGTGGACCCTGTGCAGCAACCAAGATGGGATTATTGTATTGTCTGAGGGGTGAAACTTTCCATGGGTAATCAGTAAACAAGTATTAAAAAAATGTCAATTGTTTTTTTATACACAGCACTTTTGCAATGAATCCTCCTCCAGCCCTGGTTCACATTGCAGCAATTTGGCATGCGATTTTACATGTGAAATCGTATACCAAATCGGCGGCTATTGCCGGCAATGGCACCGTCCAAATCAGTGCAACGCCGCACCAATTCCCAGAAGTGCAGAAACCCGCACAGATAAATCTGAAATCCCCCCCCAACAGAAAGTTGCCATGTGAATAGCCAGCTGTAGAAATTAGATTTAGTTTAAATATGAGATTATTATTTATTAGCTCATTGTAAAAAGCTCTTCTAAGTTTAAATTCCCTACAAGCAATGATGTGAAAACATTGTCTATCTTCTATGTTAGTGGTCTCCAAATTGTGGCCCAGGGGCCAGATGCAGCCCTTTGCTTGCTTTATCCAGTCCTTGGGGAACTATTTTCATTCACTGATACCAAAAATGGAACATAATTCCCCCCACTGACACCTATGAAAGGGCAGAATTCCTCCCAATGACACCAACAATGGGGACCAATGACAACAAAGATGCAGAACAATTCCTCCTAATGACACCAAAGATGGGACACAATTCCTCCCAACAACACTAACAATGGGGACTGATGACAAAGATAGGACACAATTCCTCCCAATGACACCAAAGATGGGGCTCAATGACAACAATAATGGGGCACTACCCCCCCCACTGATATAAAAGATAGGGCATAGTTTATTCCTACTGACATTGAGACCTTTTCTACTCCCAGTGGCCTCAGTCTGGCCCCCCTTAGGTCTGAAGGACAGTAAGCTGGCCCTTTGTTTAAAAAGTCTGAAGACCCCTGCCCTAGACCAGCTATCCTCAAGCAGGGTTCCATGAAACCATAAAGGTTCCTCCAGATGTTGCTTAAGCTGTGGCGGATTGACCTTCTATTTGATGGTGTCTGCATAGTTCTGGGGTCAACACAACTTGGTAAAGCCAGCTACGTGACACCAGCTATCTTTTTAGCTGTCTATAAAGATGGCATTCTGAACACCACTTTAAGGGGGGGGGGGGGCATTTTTCTGTTATATGTGGTGGTACTTGGAGTGAGAAATAAAAAGGGAAACCTAAGGACACCCACAGAGGAAGTAGAAAAATGAATGATGGCAGAGAAATTATGGCATACATTCTCAACAAGGTTCCTCCAGAGGTTTCTAGGGGTTCCTTGAAGAGTGAACAGTGGTGGATTAATCTTTGGCCTGATGGTGGCTGTATAGTTCTGTTACCAACATCACTCGGCAGAGCTATTTTCATTGGACCAGTGGAGCTTCTCTTCTCTTAGGCCACAGGTGTCAAACACAAGGCCCGTGGGCCAAATCCGGCCCTCCAGGCCATTTTATGTGGCCCTCACATCTCTCCTGCAGCTGCAGGAGAGCTCCAGCCCTCCTCTTGTCCTCCTCCAGACTTTCTGCTTTCAAGCAATGCTTCCAGCTTCTTCCCAGCAGCAGCATAAGGAAAGGGGGTGCACTGTGATGTTAGGGAGAGTAGGGGACTCAACTTCTGATGGTGGGGTGGCTCTTGACATCTAATGTAAGGGGAAGGGATGCGCTGGACATCTAATCTTACAGATACGGCCGGCCCTTTTGGGGACGCTCATGGTGCTGATGCGGCCCACGATGAGGTTGAGGTTGAGTTTGACACTCCTGTCTTAGGCACTACTAACACCAATGATCTTGTTAGCTGTCTCCAAGGTAGGCATTCTTTTTACTGACCACCTGTGTAAGGACCATTCTTCCAGCTATCCACCAATGTATTGGGGCATTACCTTGACCACCACTGTAATGGCCATTCTTTTCACTGACCACCAGTGTGAGGGAGCCCTTCTCTTATTTACCACCAATGTAGTCATCTGCATATATAATAATTTTTGGCAGACCTGAATGTTATTTTAAAAGTTCCTTCATGATAAAAGGGTTGAGAAAGGTTGCCTTATGGTGTATTGGCCTGGGGCATATTGGGTAAAAAAAAAAAAAAAACATGTAGTGGACATAGGATAGTGTAATTTACATTTGGCGAGGTTGCGAGTGACCATAGGCTTATGGTATATGCAACTTTAAAATAGCACTTGTGGAGAATATTTTTGTCTCCATGCAGAGGAAGAAAAGGTCACTGTTGATGCTCAGGGGAAGCCCAGTCTTACATCCTTTCGGGGGACATCAGGATGATAAGAATAACTTAGTGCTGATGGAAAAAATACCAGGGGTTTCCTGTATAGCAGAGATGCCCAGTGATGGATTCATTACGTAAAATTGGGAACTGTCTAGTATGAGGAAGGAAAAAAAAATATTTCCGATAGGGCAATACACAAAAAACTATATATATTTCCCTATCAAGAATATTATTTTTCATTGGATTTTTTTCCCCAATTCTATACAGTTTCCAATTTTAGCTGGCAAACTGAAGAAAACATTGTACACACATTTGTATTTCATTTTTAAAATCCCTGTTTGTCTACTGCTTCTACTATGGCATGGAGGAGGAGATGAGAGATATTTGGAACCCAAACTTTCCAACATGTGGGAAAATCTTTGTACATGGTATAGAGCAGATCCGATGCTAGGCAGCTCTCGCTTCAGATTTGTTCCCTAAAGAAGTTAAATTGTTTGGTTACCATTACGAATAAAGTGCTAAATTTGCACACTCAATCCTGTGCAAGTGAAATGCTGATTTTTTGCTTGAACGCCATTGGATGTTTGAAGTGAACACAACGTCACCTAATGTAAATATTCACATATATTGTCCCCGTCATAGTAAATCAATCCTTTTGCCACCCCCTGGTCAATCCTTACATGCAATGGCCCATCCAGGTTGTCACAGTGCAGTGCATTTCCGCAGGCTCGCTAATGAGTGTTTCGTTAAGGCAGCCCATTCATTGCAGATGAGCTGCCAACCCAAAAAAGTGCAAATTATCTTGGCTTTTTAGCAAATTAGTATTTGCTGCCACAATGTGGAAATTGTTCAGAATGATGTAATACAATATACTTAGGTTCGTATGTTACAATGTCTTTGAATAACCTGTGGTAAAATGTATTTTACTGGGCCTTACCATAATGCAATAGTGAATCGGCCAAAACTATTTCCAGTAGTCCTCTTTGATGCTGCGATCTGTTCTTCTTACTAACATGTGCAATGGTCTTTATTGCTACAGAAATCCCCAGAGATAGGTAGCATGCTGTTTACTCAGATCATAGGATAGTGAAGCCATCAGATCAGTAGGATAGCCAACAAATTAGCATTTTCAGAAGTAGAAGTGAGGCATGGCGACCTTCATAGTTCGCTCAATACAAGTTTGGTCAGTATTTTTTTTTTATTATTTTTTTTTATTTTATTTAGGTTGGGTATTTATAATGTATAGTGCCAACAATTACTCAGCACATTATATGTTGTATATTCATATCAATTTCTGCCTGCAAGGAGCTCACAGTCTAAAGGTCCCTAACACACATGTATACATACACGCACACACATACTAGAGTCTGTTTAGATAGAAGCAATTAACCTACCAGCATGTCAGTGCAGTGTGAGAAACCAGAATACCCAGAGGAAACCCTTATAAATACAGGAAGAACATGCTAACTCCATGCAGATATAGTGTCCTGGCTGGACAGAAAGTTGTTTCAAAATTCCTAAAATAATTAGTGGGGAAGCTCTTTCTTACTTACTGGGCCCCATCGGATCTGCATTGGCTGCTAAGATGAGAGATATTTCTGTCCTGTCTGGACAGAAACATGGATTTTTTTTTTTTTTAAAGACAGCTTCAATCTGAACTCCAGGTGAAGAGCTAAGTACACAGACTGCCAAAAAGTTTTGTATATCTGTCGATCCAATCCTGAGATTTACACAGCTCACCCCTGTCTAGCAGACAATGGGACCTAATCTTTCTCTGCTGCAATTTCACTTTCTGATCCGCTCCCTACTTCTATTCAATGACTGGACAGATAAAGGAGAAGCAGCACAATGATGAGCTCATCTCTCTGGCACTCTACATTCTCCTATCTCAATGGTTCTCAACTCTTGTCCTCAGGACCCACTCACAGACCAGGTTTGCAAGATAACCGAAATACATCACAGGTGATATTATTTGCTGCTCAGTGATTGCAGTATTCTAGTCTGCATACCCCCAAGGTAATACTTAAAATCTGGCCTGTTAGTGGGTCCTGGGGACAGGAGTTGAGAACAACTGTTCTATCTGCATGCTCCATATGCTGCTTTTGCCTCCCCCAGCCCTACTGTACAGGAACTGCACAGGGCTGATGCCAAGGTAAATTCAGATGCTTATACTAGTTGCAGTAAAAAAAAATACAGGTAATGATGTATGAGGGCCCATTAACAAACACAAAGGGGGTTATTTACGAAAGGAAAATCCACTTTGCACTACAAGTGCAAACTACAAGTGCAAAGTGTACTTGAAATTGCACTTGGAAATGCAGTCACTGTAGATCCGAGGGGGACATGCAAGGAACATAAAAAACAGCAATTTAGCTTGCACGTGATTGGATAATAAAATCAGCAGAGCTTCCCCTCATTTCAGATCTACCCCTCGGATTTACAGCGACTGGACTTCCAAGTGCACTTTGCACTTGTAGTGCAAAGTGGATTTGCCTTTAGTAAATAACCCTCAACGTTTGTGAGAAAGAGAGGATCTTTTTTTGTTTGTTTGCAGTTGGTTGGCAAATCCAATAAAAAAAAAAAGTTCCAGCAACAAATGTTAAATTTCAGGGATGACTGGCATCTACAGATGGAAAACAAACCTGTAAATATTGTGCTCTGGCACTGCCCGCTGTTACTCTGCTTTCCCAGGCACTGGCCTTGTGTTACATACAACCTTGGCTGCTTGGAAAAAAAGGGCAAAGTTTAGTGCCTGCGGTGATATCTTGGGTTCCTCATACATACTGAATTCCAGCCAGATAGAAATACAAACGAATTCAGCTATGTATTCAGGTTAAAATCCTTCAATGTATTTGTAACTGCAGCTAGTATAAGTACCTAAATTAGTCTTTATATTAGCTTACCAAAAAAGTGAGGGCCAGCACTAGACGGCAGGTAAAAAGGGGTGTGTCTCTCTCTCTCTCTCTCTCTCTCCCATAATTGAATATATATTTTTTTTTCCAATACTCTTTATTACAAATTAATCCACATAAATTAACATTTTGTATCCTTATACAATTCTTCATATATTTCCATTTACCTTTACATTCTCTCCTGTCAATCACTCCATTCTCTCTCCTCCACTCTCTCCATGGTCACTTTATACTTCATTTTCAGGTATTCCTACATCCAATGTAAAACATGATCTATTCCACTTTGCCCATATATTCTCAAATCTCTGCAGATTACCCCTTTGCTCGTACATTATTCTTTCATAAGGTAAAACCTGATTTACTGCTCTAACCCACTGGTTCACAGTCGGTGGGTTCGGCTGAATCCATTTCTCTACTATTTGTTTTCTTGCAAGAAATAATACTTCCTGCAGGAGCATCCTATTATATCTGCTACTACCTCTCTTTTCCCTTCGTATTCCCAACAAACAGAGTTCAGGTGTGGCCATAATTGGTTCATTTAACACTTTTCCTATTTTCCTGATCACCTGTTGCCAATATATTTCTACACATATATATATATATTCAATTATAGTCGACCTATCACCAGATTTATCTATAAAGTGTAAATTCAATTTTCTTGTACAATTTACCTTTAGATTTACCAAAAACCATGAGGTCAAAACTAAACAATTTTCAATTGTATCCAATGAGGCAGGCACCTGGAAACTACATCGTTTAAGGTAAATCTAAGGCTCGATTCACACCTATGCATGTTGCTTTTGAGCGTTTTTGGAGGGTTTTTTTTTATGCTTGGCACGTTTTTGAGCAGCGTTTTTGTAGCGTTTTTGCGGCGTTTTTGCCGCGTTTTTGCCGCGATTTGCGTTTTGCCTTTTTTTTTTTTTTTTTTTTTCTTTTTTTTTTACAGTCTTAAAAAAAAATTACAAAAAAAAAAAATAAAAAAAAAAAAAAAAAAAAAACGGCAAAAACGCACCAAAAACGCACCAAAAACGCTGCAAAAACGCTGCAAAAACGGTGCACTTGCGTTTTTGATGCTTGTCCATTGAAATCCATTACATGCAAAACGCTGCTTTTTGCATGAAAAAAAGTCCCTGACCCTTTCCAAAAACGCAGAGATACAAAAAAGCATTGATGTGAACATGTTCCATAGGAACCCATGTTAAAAAATTCCCATGCATTTCTGCAAAATGCAAAATGCATCAAAAAACGCGCTAGTGTGAATGGAGCCTAAAGGAGAATTGTACAAGGAAATTGAACATGTATGGCCAGCTTAGCACTCTACACCCTTCCCCCAGTCTCTGCTGCAGTTACCTCCGTGGGTAATACATTTTCATCGTCCTTACAGCCCGGTGCAACGGTCCTGGGGTTTGAATACTGCGTTGCTTTTTTTCTTCTTTCCCTAAATATGCCAGGACAGATCAGAGCAGTTCTAAATGGTCAGCGCAGTCACGTGCCAGCGCTGACCAATCAGAACCACACTGATCCTGCATGGACAGTGATATTGTATCACCCAGAGAGGTAAATGCAATGAGGGGTGTGGAGGATTCACCTTTTCCTTTTTTCTGTAAGGGCTTATTCACATGTGTGTCCAAGGGGGCGGTGGTAAAACCAGGCTGTTGAGCCACGATTTTGCCAAACCCCCCCAACCACCTGCCTGAACACTAATCATACAGCCATTTACGACTGTACACATACTGCCGTCATGATGCTGAGCTTCACAGCTGCAGAAAAATGTAAACAGCATGTCACTTTTGGCGGGCAGTGCCACCTCTGTAATGCAACTAATGCAGTTCTATGGGGCCACACCCCAACCACATGCAATGCACAATGTTACATTGTTGCAGTCTTATCACTGCTGAGAGGAGACTGAGGAAATGCTTTCTCCTGCCTGCAGCCAGCTGACGGCTCTATATTGCATACCTCCCAACTTTTTAAGATTGGGAATGAAGGGACACCTATCAGCAAAAGTATGCAGGCATAGGACACACCCCTTGTCACGCCCCCTTAAAGGAGAATTGTACAAAAAAAACACAAGATTGGTTAAACCCACAAGTGCTTTTTTTTACCACTACTATTCCTTTATGTTGGCTTTTGGAATTTACAAATGCAGCAATTTAGAAATCAGATGAAAGGTTTAACGCTGGAAAACACTTTTTGATAGATAAAAAGCGCATTTTATATTTTTATATACATCTATATAGATCAGACCAAAATGAGGGACAAATGAGGAGGAATGAGGGACAGAGGGACATTGCTCCAAATCAGGGACAGTTGGGAGGTATGATATTGTGACATGTCAGAAATGTATTCATGGACTTTTGTAAAGCCACTGAAAAGTCCACTTAATTTTCCTATATTTGTATACATTAGTATTTGTGTTCAGCGACTTGCCCGGTGTTAAGCTGTAATCGCTCGCCCTGTGGATTCTTTTCTGGCCGGACTTCTTATCTGACATTTGCAGTCGTGTCCTCGCAGCTGAAAGTTTTTCTATTTTAGTCAGCAGTCCATTGAAGGCTCCTCGTAGTATTTGAGGTTTGTGTTTATCAGTCCAATGCCAGCAGCAGGGGATTTCCCAGTGCTTCCCAGCTGTGGACGGCTCTCCGCAGCACAAACACAGATGCCACGCACAGAGGAATCACCTGTCACTGGAGCTGCTTCTGCATATCACCGGGAGCTGGAGCCAAGTGGAAGGTTGGCACAGCGTACACGCTGCTTCAGATCTGTCTTTTCAGGGCTCTGCTTTACCAGCCAGCTTGATTTTTGTTATATTTATTTAAAGCTGAACTTTAGCTTTACCTTCAGCACAGTTGTACAGGCTTCTTTCCTTACAGAAATTGGTTTCACTGCACACTGTGAGCTTCTCACAATATGCATTAGAAGCTGCAACAAGTCAGATAGAGCTCACCTCATTTCCTGGCTAGGGAACATCTGATATCAACTAGTCCTTTCCTCCCCAGCCAGACTGTTCCTGGCCCACCCCTTTTAATAAATTAAATGTTAGTTCTTTCAACTGACCGTGGAGGCTCAGTATCATTGTGGGCATTACCTAGGGTGGTCTGCATACAAATGGAGTCTTCCTAGGAACACCCACTCCTCCAGACTGACATCCACCCATCAAGGCATTTCGATATTTGCATAACTCCTCCCAAGAACCAGCCCACTGCTTTCATCAGGACCATAGGTGTGCGCAGGGGGTGTGCCAGATGTGTCTATGCACTCCCTAATCACTCTGTGTGGTGACGATTCCCCCTACTGCCTGGGTCCCCCCCCATGTTGTGTCCCCCCCCCCCCACTGCAGTACAGCTGGCTTCCCCCCTCTCCTCTCCCCCCGGCTGCTGCAGGGGATGTTTCAGGATGAAGAGTGGGGGACGGTGTTAATCAAAATGTAATTTACCGGCCCCTTCCTTTTCTAAATGAACACAGTGAACACACTCACGCACTGTGTTCAATCATAACTGAAGCAAAGTAAACTATGTTTACTATGCTTCCGTTTTGTGAATGAACAGGAAGCCGCTCAGCAAAAATCACTTTCAATTAATTCGCTGTCAAGTGCATCTGAGGCTGCAGAGAAAGGCGTGTGTGTTTGAGCCTTGGGGTGCACACCCTAATGCAATAGGCTGCACGCATCTATCATCAGGCCTGGGGGCTCTTGAGGGCACTTTGCATGCCCATTGATTCCAATGGCAGGGCGGTGTTAGGTGCGGGCAGGATAGGCTCCTCTGAAGAGGAGGGTTTTCAGGGATAGTCTAAAAGCAAACAGAGTAAGAGATAGTCGGACAGATTGGGGTAAGGAGTTCCATAGGATAGAAGAGGCTTGGGAAAAGTCCTGGATGCGAGCATGGAAGGAGGTGACAAGGGAACTAGAGAGCAGGTGGTGTTGGGAGGAACAAAGGGAATGAGTAGGTTGGTATTTTTAGTCAGCAAATTTTCAACTTTCCTAACAGACTGTTCTGGACCCACCCCCCAGCCAGTGACTGGACAGTAAAAGGAGAAGCAGCAATTCAGGATTTTCAATTACTTTCCATATAGGCGAACGTGGTCGCTATGATGAATACAGAACGATCTCCCCGTGGGGGACAAAGACAGTAATAAAAATCTTGCTAATTTTTCAGGAAATGAAGAGCGCTGGATTGCTTAGTGTGTAAATGCATAAAAGTTTGTACATTTTTGTATTTATTGATTGGGTGCTCTGTTTCTCCTTATGCCATGTACACACGAGCGGACTTTTCGACCGGACTGGTCCGACAGACCGAGTCCGGCGGACAATTCGACCGTGTGTGAGCTTCATCGGACCTGCAGCGGACTTTTTTGGTCGAAAATCTGACGGACTTTAGATTTGGAACATGTTTCAAATCTTTACGTCGGAACTCCGCCGGACCCAGTTCCTATCGAAAAGTCCCCTCGTCTGTATGCTAGTCCGACGGACAAAAACCGACGCTAGGGCAGCTATTGGCTACTGGCTAGCAACTTCCTAATTTTAGTCCGGTCATACATCATCACGTACGAATCCATCGGACTTTGGTGTGATCGTGTGTAGGCAAGTCTGTTTGTTCGGAAAGTCCGTCGGAAGACCGCCTAAAGTCCGTCAGACCAGTCCGGTCGAAAAGTCCGCTCGTGTGTACGCAGCATAAGACCTCCTTGAATGGTTATAGGAAAACATAGGATAAGGAATAGAAGTGTCCCTCCACGTATAAAAGTCCAGAATGATAAGAGTGTCAGGAAAAGCTGCTGCATTTCAGAGAATTGAAAGTCACCTATAGAAGTAGATACAGACATAGCGGCTACGTGGACACAGCTACATGTCAAAATTTGACATGCATGCAGAAGCAGGTGCTTGAATCGGAGCACACACTGTTTGTGTTCGGATCTGTGCACCGCTCCTGCATGCATGTCAAAATTTGACATATGATTGTGTCTGTCCAGCCACTGCATCTGCATCCACTTCTGTAGGCTGCCTGCATGCAGCTGCGAGGTGCATGCAGTCGCAGAAGACAGCGGTTCAGCACACAGGATGGGTGTCTGCGCCTGTCTGAATGGACCATTTATTGCTAATTACAGAACTGGGCTTTTCCTTGATTGTCTTAAAATATTTAAGACTTTTTATACATGGAGCGGCACTTCTATTCGTTATCCTATATGTAGTAATAAAATCTGATAGGGGTTCTAATCCTTCCATACTGAAATAAAAAAAAAATAAATAAAAAAGTTTTGGCTTTACGTGGCCATAAAATAGTTTTTATAACTGAATGCATTTGGTAAACCTTCCTGGAGTATAGCTTTAATTAACCTGATTGTTTTTCAGACTGTCTGTGATGCCAGCTCCCTGGATCCTGTAGCGCCTCTCTGTGGCATTCCTAATTCTGACCAATGCCTGTAACATTCCTCTCTACACTTGGTGCCATAGATACATGTTTTGGTTTTGACTTTAAATTAACTTTTTATTGTACATATTCAGGAAATGTATTTGTACACACAAATAATTTTTAACTTTTTTTTTTCTTCCATCAAGTTTATTTTGCTGCAGAGGGGGAAGTACAAAAGTTCGAGTTTCCTTTCTCACCCCTACAAAACAGGAAGTAGACCAATGCCTGAAGTGGCACCGAAGGAGGTTTTCATGGCACTGTGCTGTATAACGGTGGGATATTTAGGAAGGATAGCAGTCCCTACAAGTCTAATTAAAGGCCCACTGCTGCTAACTTTTTTTTTAAAGTACAGGCTTGTACTTTCCAGACTTACCTGCTCCAGGTCCGCGAAGCCAGAGTCAGAATAACAGTCCAAGAACAAGTCAGGGATGACAGGTCCACTTTCTGCTGAGACAGGTTTCCTGTAAAAGACGCTATTTATGAGAAAAATACATGGGCTGTAATTGTTGGCCTCCACCTGAAAATGGTAATTGCCAGGTTGGCTTTAGCTCCTTTTCTCTTTCTGTTTTTTGCATGCCTTTATCTGGCCCTTGGGGCACTATTCCTCCTACTGACACCAACAATGAGGGGCATAATTATTGCCACTGACACCAACAATGGAGCACTATTCCTCTCGCTTGTGATGGGGCACTATTCTGCCCACTGACACCACAACAGGGGTATAATTCCTGCTGCTGACATGAATGATGGGGCACTGTTCCTCTCACTGACACCAACAGGGGCATTATTCCTGCCGCTGACAACAATGATGGAACATTAATCTTCCCACTGACAGCAATGATGGGGCATTATTCCTCCTACTGACACCAATAATGGGGCACTATTCCTCCCACTGACACCAATGATGGGGTATTATTCCTCCTACTGACACCAATAATGGGGCATTATTCCACCCACTGACACCAATGATGGGATGCTATTCCTCCCACTAAAGATGTGGCATTGTTTACTAGCAATTACACTAGTACATTTTCTTCTCCCACTGGCCACAGTCTGGCTTCCCTAAAGTCTGAAGGACAGTACACTGGCCCTTTGTTTAGAAAGTTTGGAGACCCCTGCAAAAAAGCCAGCAGATCAGCATGAGATACAGCTAACTAGTATTTTCAGAAGTAGGCAAGCAATAGCAACCAATGGCAGGTTTATGTTATAGAAATGTGAAACTAGATCATGCTGTTGTAAAGCGGACATGAGCAGTGCAGAAAACATTTTTTATTTTCTGTACTGAACAGTGGTTTTGATGCCTTATGTTCAAAGTAGACCTGAACTGTGGAAGCTTTGCCTAAAAAAGACAGACAGAGGGCAAAAGACTAGTCACCAATATTGCCAATAGCGTTCCTGCATTTGCTCTGTTCTCCATTACTCACTTACCATTCCTTGTTCTGAGTGGAGGAGGCCATCTTGGTAGAGGTAGGGCTTTAATTCCTCGTGTCAGAGGTGCCCCCCTCCCCCCTTCAAACTAGTGATTTGATAACTAGCGGAGGAATGTTTAAAGAGGAGTTCCACCCAAAAATGGAACTTCCGCTTTTCTGAATCCTCTCCCCCTTCGGTGTCACATTTGGCACCTTTCAGGGGGGATGGGGGAGCAGATATCTGGATAATCCAGGTATTTGCTCCCACTTCCAGGCATAGATAGCCGCAGTATCCGGGGATATCTATGCCATATCCAGAGCCTCCTTCGTCCCCCCCGCTGTCTTCTGGGAGACACACAGATCCCAGAAGACAGCAGGGACCAGTGGGATCGCACAGCGCGACTCATGCATGCGCAGTAGTGAACCAGGCTGTGAAGCCGCAAGGCTTCACTTCCTGATTCCCTTACCAAAGATGGCGGTGCCTCCACCTGAGAGCCGAGGAACAGATCGGCTTCGGGTTCCCGAAATCGCGGGCCCCCTGGACAGGTAAGTGTCCATATTTTAAAAGGCAGCAGCTGCAGTATTTGTACACAAAATGGATGAAGCCAGGGCAGGGAGATCCTTGCACTATGGGTTCTTGGGTACAGCATCCTGTACAGCACAAAGAATATATTCAGCATTTTTAGGTCTTCAACTTTCATGAAAATACCACATTGTAATCCTGCTATGGAGGCCCTTGATCAGGCACTCCCTGTTATAGAGTGACAACCGTCTGTGTCCATCTCCCAGTTGTGCCACCTGTGTTGTCATTCTGTCACATGAGCGCCTGGTAAAGATTTATTACTGGCCATTTCAACACACATTACGCAGGCATGGTCAAGTCTTGTCCTCATCAGAAAGCCCACCCGAGAAATGTCAGGCAGCCATCGCTAGAGTGCATGTGGAGAAGAAGTTGACGCAAAGAGGTTGCATGGGACCCACAGCACATTGATTCAACAAAGTGTAAGAAAGTTGGAAAAAGGCAAGTGTTTATGAGTTAAGGTTTATATCTATTTTAATTCTCCAGAACACAGATAGGATAATCATGGATAGACGACTACACATACATGTTTTAGAGTAGGTTACTAAATGGAACTGAAAGTTCACATTCGTAGCATGCTTCTGCAAGTTTGTTCTCGTCCATCTGACATTGCTTGTTGTTTGCAGCACAGGTATTAAACTCTGGGCAGGTCCATGCAAATGACAGGTCTCCCATCCTTGTGGATTACATCACATGAGCTCTTCTTGTCCTTGTCACTGCCAAATTGTAATGGTCTCTCTCTTAGTCAAAGTAGATAGAACTCAAGAGTGAGTACTCAGTCATTTACATGTGTGTCTCTCTCTCCCTCCCTCTCTTTTCGTTTTACAGATAATTTGTTTATGGAGGTCTGGGCAGGAGCCCAGCTTACTTCTCGTCTGCATACCTTCAAAAGTGATGTCACTCTCCTGGAAGACAAGAAGTCATTGGGATCACAGATTGTGAGCTCCTGGTGCTCAGTGCCTCGGTCACCTCTAGCTCCTCTTATCACAGGACTATGGCTGTGTATTGCTATGCCTTGAATAGCTTGGTGATAATGAATAACAGCAATGGGAAGACGGGCAGTGTGACAAAGACGAGCCCAAGTTGCCAGAGACCTGTGCTGCCTGTGCCGGACAGACGGAGCACTTATTGTCCACTGTTGGTCAGTCCGTCACTGCCACTCTACAGCCCAGGACCATCTACTCCTGGGAACTCTCCTAGAAACAATGGTTCTTCTTCTTTTATTTTTCCTGAGCCAGGAGAACGGACTACATCAAGAAGCCGAAGCCCAAGTTGGAATGGCAGAGATGGACAGTCACCAAGGTTGCCAAGAGTTGGGAGGTGTCCTTCACCGCTTCGACTTCAGGGTAGTTATGTTGGAGAAGCAGTTTCGGTGATAGATTCACGTTTGGGGACATGGTTGGGGTCTGGACAAGGTAATGGCTCTGGGACTGCAAACACTGAATCCGAGGAGAAAAGGCGCATAGCACGGATACAACGTGAGCTTCAGAATGTTCAAGTGAATCAGGTGGTTGGACTTTTTGAAGCTCATATTCAAGCACAAAATAGTCCAAATTCCCCAATACTTAGAAGCCCTCGACTGGGCAGCAGGTCACCTTCCCCTCTACGACACACAAGGCAAGAAGAGACTGTGTTTACATTTGGTCAGGACAGGGGAAGAAAACCCTCTTGGCCCAAAAAAGAGGAGCCACCATCATCTACAAGTCATTCAGTGGTTTCTACAGCTCCAACGGTGGTTCCAACAACTTCTTCTATTATGACCACTGTCGAAAAGGACATTTATAGAACTAACAATGTAACAAATACAGTGCCGCTACTCAACACTTGCTCTTCAGTAGTTGCCCCCAGTAAGCTATTCGACACTTCTTTTCCATTAGAGGACACCTGCAAGTCAAACGTTCATGGTTTGACCTCTCCCATTCCTGCGGTCATAGTCACTGACCATGGGGAGGATGGTGATTTTAATGTGGACCTTAATAGCCCTAGCATCGACCCGACAAATCTTCCCCGAAAACTATCCTCTTCGTCCGCTTCTTCTACTGGATTTTCTTCCTCTTTTGATGAATCTGAGGATGATGTCTCCAGTGATCCTGAAAGATCCCCAGAACAAAGCACTCCCTTCCTTCAGACGATTGAGCAGAAGCCAAAAGTGGTAAGTGCACTGAGATCTATTGTGTTATTTATTTGGTTCATATCATACTTACTCTATCACGTTGTGGAAAAGTGACTTCATATATTCAAATCTGTTCCGTATTATCACTTCCCATTAATGACTGTTGTGCTATTGTAATCGCAGAACATTAAGATTATCTCATCTGATGTCCTGCTGCTGTGGACTGGAACATTGCACGGCATCATATAGTTACATAAGTAGCCAGGTAGAAAAAAATGTCCTTCTGAATTTTTAGAAGCCCCAACAGTTTTGTTCCAAAAAATAAAAGCAGGGTTTAGTCTAAAACATAACCTAGTGGGCAACTGTGACCAATTTTACAAATCTGGTCTTTCCTAGATGAGCAAAGATAAGCCAATCAAAATATTTCTGTTGTAATCATTTACAACTGTATGCAATTAGTTGCAATAAAATCATCTTGTCCTTGATTCTCAAATATTTTAGAACCTGTTCTGTGAGTTTGTTAAAGTTTTGTTACTTTAGTTTACACAATAAAAGCTTTACAAACTTTTTACGAATAGTAAAGCAAACTATTTATTCTATTTACAGTTTCTCTATGGCTATACATTTTGGGGCCCTTTTATGCCTATGGGCTTGTTATAACATAAGTTATTGCTTCTACTTTTAAATGCGCTTCTTCGCATAATTGTGCAATGATGCATGTTAATGTATCAAAAATGGAGGAAAGACTTTAAAGGGCTCATGCACACTTAAGCTAAAAAAAGCTGCTTTTACAGGCGTTTGAGCTTTTTTTTCTCTGCCTCTAAACTCTCCTTCATGTTAGCCTATGGAGTTGATTTACTAAACTGGAGAGTGCAAAATCCAGTGCAGCTGTGCATGTTATACTTACCAGCTCTGTGCATTGGTTTTGCACAGAGCAGCCCGGATCTTCCTCTCCTCAGGTCCTACGCCGGTGCTCCTGGCTCCTCCCTCCTTCCGAATGCCCCTACAGCAAGCAGGCACATTCCCAAGCCGTGGCTCTGTGTGTCTCCTGATTGGCTCACTGGCTGTGATTGACAGCAAAAAGCTAATAAGGAGTGCGGGTCCCCAGAGAGCCAAGGCTCTTGTGGACATTGCTGGATTGAGAGGGGGCTCAGGTAAGTATTAGGGGGGCTGGGCTGCTGCACACAGAAAGTTTTTTTACCTTCATGCACACTATAAGCATTAAAGGGTCCTTTCACACGGGCTTTCCCATCAGGTCCGCCTGTCAGTTTTTGAGGCGGGTATGATTGGAATTTGCAGTCTCCTCTTTGGGGCGAAGGATGTCAGCGGACACGTGTCCACTGACACCCGCTGCTATCTGCTCCTGCCCGCAAAATCCAGACAGATGGGGGTCCTATTTTCCATCCATCTGGGGGATCCGATCGGATAGGATCATCTGAAAATGGATGGGCGATCTGTTACCACACGATTTCCCCATAGAGGAGAGCGTGACTGTGTCTGTGTCCGTTCTGCACATCGGAGCGGGCAGGACCTGTCGTGCGGTGACGGATGTTTTACCACATGGTAAAATGGTTGTCATTGCAGGGACATCCAGGAAACAATTGTTTCCTATGTGTACCATTCACACTGCAACGTAGTCTGGTTCTGCAATAGAATACAGACATTTTATCGCAGTGCACCGGCCCTGAATTGCACTGCAATGTGAAGCAGCACAGCGCAGCTCGCTGTCAGACATTGCAGTGAATGAAGTGTAAGTTTTCTACACTTCAAATAAAGCAAACAAAAACTAAGAAAAAAAAAAGGGAGCAGTGTGATGAATCATACACTACACTGCCCCCTAGCGCAGCGGGCAATACAGAGCGGCCGGAGCAGTGAATTGATCGTTTTGCATTGCTGTGTGAATTCGTCCTATGCGCAAGGTGCATTTAACGCTTCAGCGTTTTTTCATTTTAATGTCCAGAATAAATTAATATTCTGGCCAATTCAATTTAAAAAAACGCCCAAGCGCTTTACATGCCTAAATGTGCCTAAACGCATTTGCAAAAAGACAACTTAGGCATTGTTTTAAGCTCGGGTTCACAGATATGCTATAACACAGACATCGCATGTGAATCGCACCTGCACTTCTGTGCCGATCACATGCAATGTCTGCGCAGTGCGAGTTCAGCTATACAGTTTCCTACTGATTCCTACTGTATTAAAGTTTATTGTATTTGTACTGTCTACCCTCTCATTGTAAAGCGATACGTGAACTATTGGTGCTATATGAATCCTGTATAATAATAATAATAATGATATACAGTTGTATGGCTGAACTCGCATTGGATTCGCACAAAAAAAGATGCAGGGACTTTTTTACCCGCACTAGAATCGGATTGAATGGGTGTTCCATACCTCCCAACATTTTGACATGGGAATGAGGGACACCTAATAGCAAACGTATGTAGGCATAGGATACCCCCCTTAAAGGGGAAATAACCAAAAAAAGGTTATTAAATGAACAAGTGCTTTTTTTACCACTACTATTCCTTTATATTGCCTTTTAAAATTGAAAAATGCAGCAATTTAGAATTTGGATGAAACGTGAAACACTTTTTGAAAGATAAAAAGTGCATTTTATATACAACTATCTGGATCAAACCAAAATGAGGGACAAATGAGGGGGAAAGAGGGACAGAGGGACATTGCTCCAAATCAGGGACAGTCCCTCGAAATCAGGGACAGTTGGGAGCTATGGGTGTTCTCACCCATGTGATCTGTGAACCAATCTGGGGGTGTCATTAACACTGTATTGACACCCGCAGTGGTTCGCAGAGGGCAGTGTGAACTGTCTGCGGGAGAGATGTGATGCGGGAACTGGCGCTGGAATCTCGCAGGTTCCCACATTGCTACAGTGTGAACCTAGGCTGAAGATGCTTTTCTCCTGCCAGGAGAAAAGCTTTTATAAAAGCCCCAGTGTGAATAAATCGTATTCCCCAAAGCGCATAATGCATTTTTGGCATGAAAGCAAAAGAATCCGGACAGCTGCACTCCTCGGAACCATTAGAAAGCCATCTTTATTTCACATGATAACACAGACAAACTAAAAAAAATCTTTTTTCTTGGTGCCTCGCATTTTAGAGCTGTTCTTGGGGTTATTAGGCGCACTGATTCAGAACATTGCATTGGCTAGAGGTGGTTTGTTTGGCGCCCCCCCAAAAATGGAGCACCAGCCGCCACTGATTGCCACTCACATTGTTACATTGTGTACCGAGCACCGTGGAGGTTATGGCTACTCTTTTAAGTGTTTCTTTATGGTACAAAGAGATTAAATAAAACACTACATTAACCACTCGCGGAGTCGCGGACTACAAGCCTGCAATGTACTGTGGACAGGCGGCCTGTGCAGGCAAATCAATGTATCTGTGCGCCTCTGCCTGCCTCCAGGTTTATGGCGCACGCATGTGCACTCCCGCTCCCCCCCCCCCCCCGCTAACACCCACTGTGACTGAACACAGTGGGAGTTTAGTCAGCAAGTCTCGGCCAATGATTCATGGCCGGGACCTGCTGATCGGCTGTTGATAATCAACACAGGGCTCTGTACAGAGGGAACGATCTCTCTGTTTCTTATCCCTACAAAGCAGGGATAAGAAACAAAGTGATCTGTTAGTAAAAGCAGCACATAATACACATATTACACATTGTTAGGCACACATTTAAACCCTTGATCGCCCTCGATGTTAACCCCTTCCCAGCCAGTGTCATTAATACAGTCACAGTGTATAGCAGTAGCACTAATAACTGTATTACTGTCACTGGTGATGTCAGTGACAGTTAGTCAGTTCCCACCCAGCGTCAGTTAGGGTCAGATTGTACGCCACACTATCCCACATTATAAGTCGCTGATCACTGCTATTACTTAAAAAATAATACAAATTCCAAAATATACAGTATATACCATAGTTTGTAGACGCTATAACTTTCACACAAACCAATCAATATACACTTATTTGGATTTTTTCTTATTAAAGACATTTTGGACAAAATTTATGAAGAAATTTTATTTTTTTATTGGCTATGTTTTAAAACAGAATGTAAAAAATATAATTTTTTTCTAACATTTTTTGGTCTTTTTTCGTTTATATCACAATAACAAAAAAAAACCCAGTGGTGATCCGATACCACCAAAAGAAAGCTCTTTTTGTGTGAAAAAAAATATATAAATTATATAAATACAGCGAAGAGTGGTATATGGCATTTATGTATCTCAAAAACTAGAGCTGACAAGGAAAAATTGGTGCCAATTTTGTAATCAGCATGTCAAATATACCCAGGAATAGGTCTAACATTTGAGGCACCAAAATGTATGTTGAGCAGTGAAAGCAGTGAAATCACAGTGGGGGGGGGGAGGCACAGCTTACGCGTTTCACACTGTGCTTAGCACTTGCTAACCTATCAGTAAGATTATGAGTAGGCGCCAAGCACTCCGTGAAATTAAATGCGTAAACTGTGCTTGTGTCAATGTGATTTCACCGCTTATAAATGTTACGCAGTGAAAGGTGTGTTTTACATGCATTTTGTTTTTTATCTTTGTCTTGCATATGAACATATGACTTGAAAAACGCACCAACTAAAGCACATTTTGCATTTTCAGCATGTTTTGCATGCGTTACTTTTGACTTTAATAGGGTGCGATTTTTCACAAAATGACAAGGTAAATGAAGAGCAAGAGCATCATAAATCATAATGGTGACTAGTTTTCATGTGCTTTTAGTGTGCTCTGATTTTGTATTGTTGTACATGTAAAACAAAACTGTGTGAAGAGGCCCTTAGACTGGCTGATGTACCCTCTTCTCAGCTTGACTGACAGCAGCTACCCGCAGGACATGCTATCACATTGGTATGGATCAGCGGAGAAGAGACGCTCGAGAGGGGACATGATAGCGATTTACAAACATCTCAATGGCGATCCCAGCGTAGGAGAAAAACTATTTAGTCCCAGAGAGTGTAAGAGGGCCACACAAAATTATTGGAGAAGCGTTTTAACCTTAACCACTTCAGCTCTGAAAGGATTACCCCCCTTCCTGACCAGGCCATTTTTTGCGACACGGCACTGCGTTAACTTAACTGGTAATTGCGCAGTCGTGCGACGCTGTACCCAAATAAAATGTATGTCCTTTTTTCCCCACAAATAGAGCTTTCTTTTGGTAGTATTTGATCACCTCTGCATTTTTTTTTTTTTTTATAAACAAAAAAAGACAGACAATTTTGAAAAAAACAATATTTTTTACTTCCTGCTATAAAACATATCCAATAAATAAAATTTAAAAAATAAAATTTCTTTATCAATTTAAGCCAATATGTATTCTGCTACATATTTTTGGTTAAAAAAATCCCAATATGCGTATGTTGATTGGTTTGCGCAAAAGTTATAGCATCTACAAACTATGGGATATTTTTTTTTTTTACTAGTAATGGCGGCGATTAGCGACATATAGCAGGACTGCGACATTGCGGGCAGACAAATTGGACACTAAGTGATACTTTTGATCCTTTTTTGCGGACAAGTGACACCAATACAGTGATCAGTTAAAAAATATGCACTGTCACTATACTAATGACACTGGCTGGGAAGGGTTAACATCAGGGGCGATCAAAGGGTTAAATGTGTTCCCTGGGAGTGCTTGCTAACCATGGGGGAGGTGCTTTAACTGTGGGAAGACAGAAGCTTTCTACTTAGCAGAAACACAGGATCTCTGTCTTCCCTACTGACAGAAGGGTGATCTGCCTTGTTTACATAGGCACACTGCCATTCCACCTCTGTCAGGAACGATCAGTGGACCGGACTAGCTGATTGGCTCCCACTGTGTCCAATCACAGCAGGAGCGGGACGCTGGTGGCGTGCGTGCATGCTGCAGACCTGGAAGTGTAAAATCACATATCTGTACATGATTTTGCGCAGAGGAGCCGCCACCCCGCAGTAAATGTATGTGGGAGGTTCGTCAAGAAGTTAGGCTGCGCAGGGAGGTTTTTCGCTGTCAGGACGATAAGGATAATAAGAGAAATGATTATCGACACTGACACACGTACCATACCTCCCAACTCCCAACTTTTTGAGATGGGAATGAGGGACACCTTCTAGCAAAAGCATGTAGGCATAGGACACACCCCCTTAAAGGAGAATTAACCTAAAAAAAAGATTAGTTAAACCCACAAGGGCTTTTTTTTACCACTACTATTCCTTTATATTGGATTTTTGGATTATGGATGAAAGGTTTTGCACTGAGAAACACTTTTTGAAAGATAAAAAGTGCATTTTATATTCAACTGTATAGATCAGACCAAAATGTGGGACAAATGAGGGGAAAAGAGCGCCAGAGGGACATTGCTCCAAATCAGGGACAGTCCCTTGAAATCAGGGAAAGTTGGGAGCTATGCGTCTACACCAACACAGGATGAACTGGATAGACTATTTTCTTTTTCCAACCTTACCTGCTATGTGACTATGAAATGACGCCCCCTGCACATGGAAAGCGTGATGTGAAGGTAGCCCATGCGATCACGTGACTGCTGAATAAAACTACATTTTATAGTAAATAGCATTTTTAGTAGCGTTTGACTCATAGAAATGTTTTAGGTCTTTGATAGAGCGCTTGGTATTGCATGAGTTTACATAATCTTTAACCCCAGACATTTACTCTAATCTGTTTAATTCCATGAAACGTTTATTTAAGACATTTCTCAATAGATGTGAAGTCTTAATTTTGGCAAGGACATCGTTTCTATTTTTGCTTTTTTTTTGAGCTTACGCAATCGTTCTCTGGGGTGAAGCAAACGCAGGCGAAACAGAAAGTGTCCCAGGAATTCACGTCATACCATAACAAACTCACATCTGCAGAGTATTTACATATCCCGGCCTGGGATGGAAGGGACAGCGTTAGATGTGACAGTGCAGGCACGCCACTGGGTCATGTCAGTGAGATAGTCAGCAGTCATCTCTATCCATTCCGTGCATAACATCGCCGCGCTGTGAGCTGCGCAGAGTCCCGCATGGCTGACAACTCCTGCAATCCATATAAACATTATAGCCTGCAAACATTATAGGGTTAATACAGCTCATACACAAAGTAGTAACATACAAAGTGCCACGCATGCTCAGAATAAATGAAGAGACGAAAGCTATTGGCTACTGCCCCGTTTATAGTCCCGACGTACGTGTTTTACGTCACCGCGTTCAGAACGATCGGATTTTCCGACAAACTTTGTGCGACCGTGTGTATGCAAGACAAGTTTGACCCAACATCCGTCAGAAAAAATCCATGGATTTTGTGGTCGGAATGTCCGATCAATGTCCGATCGTGTGTACAGGGCATTATTGCGCTTTTTCCCGCGTTTTTTGGCGTTAGCGTTTTTTCATTAAAAACACTCTTTATAATGTAAAAACGTGGCCTAACATGTTTAGACGCAATTAGACGCGTCAAGATGCGTTTTTTGACGTTTTCCGTTTTTACTGCTCCTGAAAGCAAAGGCTGTCAATTTTTCCTACTGCTCCTAAACGCTTATGCCTCCAGAAGCCTCTCACGGTTTATGTGTGCATGGATACATAGGCTAACATGGAGGGGCTTTTAGAGGCAGTTAAAAAAAACGTCAAATGCCCTTAACAGCGGCTGTAAAAAAATGTCCTGTGTGCATGAGCCCAGTCATGCTTTTAAATTAAAAAATGTACCGTAGAACATTTCACGCCTCGCTTAAAATGTAATACCTTTAAAAACACTGAGCATTTAATACTAATTTAGGCTTTGTGTTGGGCTTACGATTAAAGTGTTACTAAACCCAGGACCCTGCATTCACTATATCTGATCTCCCGCAGTACACAGAACATGGAAATGCAATTATTTTAGGAAATATAAACTGCTAAATACCTTTTCCCATCAGCAGTATATAGCAGTCTTGTGACTTCTATCAGTGTCCAGCACTGGTTAAAGCTTGTAGGAGGAGTTTTCTTTGTACTCTGACTGTCCTATGAGGCTGCAGGACCCCTGACCCGCTGTCTGGACAGTGCTGATTGGCCCTCTGCTGATCACATGCACCCTTCTAAGACAAAACAAATCTCTAGCAATCTGCGCCAAACTGAGCATGTGCAGAGTGACTCCAAAGGCTCTGTACTATCAGGAGATGGATTGGGACAGTGGAAGAAGGGGAGGATCTGTGCATACAGTATCAAACAGCCTTTTTACACATTGCAGAGGATTAAACCCTCCACAGTTCCACAGTGAGTATAACAAGCATGCTTTACTGCATCTACAGACTGATTTTACTGTTGTGGGTTTAGTAACACTTTAAAGCTGGGCTCCAGGCACACAGCTAAACATACAGATGAAATACATATTTTGGAGCTGCTTTACTGGCCAAAGGATTTGTATTTCTGTCCCTCTTGTCCCCAGATTTACACAGCTCTGCCACACAGCATAGCCCTGACTTGCATGGTAGAAGACCTATTTTTCTGTGTTACATTTAAAAGTGAACTCTGGACACTAAAGCCTTCATTTATCCTTAATAACTTCAAAGGATTTAAAGCACTTTGTGTGCACCAAAAACATTTGCAAACCCAGTTATTACCTTGTAAAAGTAGCAATGACATCATCAGTAGGCTGTATATAGCCTGTGCAGAAAGCAGAACTGTTGGAAGAGCTAAGCAGACTCCGCCCACTACAGGCTGCCTGCAGAAAACTACAGGAGGGGTGGAGACAAGACCAGTCACCCTGGAAGCAAGGTTCATAAGGACATGGATGAGCGAGTTTAAGGTGGAGGAACCCGACCTCAACCTGACAGAACACCTTTGGGATAAATTAGACATCAGTGCCTGATCTTACAAATGCACTTCTGGAAGAATGGTGAAACATTCCCATAGACACACTCCTAAACCTTGTGGACAGACTTCCCAGAAGAGTTGAAGCTGTTATAGGTGCAAAGGGTGGGCCAACTCAATATTGAACTCTACGGACTAAGACTGGGACACCATTAAAGTTCATATGCGTGTAAAGGCAGGTGTCCCAATACTTTTGGTAATATCGTGTTGTTCAAAGTTTTTATACTCGAAGTTCAGCATTAAATTTTCCATCCTGTTTTTAAAACTTAAAAAAAAAAAAAAAAGTGTTGGCTTTAAATACATTTTTGCTGGTTTTTAAATAGAATTGACAGAGAAGCTGATGTGTGTGGTTAGTATAACTCCAGGCACGTTGTTGCTGAAAGGGTCTAATTCTCTTCTCTGGAATATCTGATGTCTTTGAGAGAAGAAACAATAAAAACCTCACATACCTAGATTGTACTTTTTTTGGGAATTGGTATTTCCTTTCAAGGAGATGTGTGTAGAGGTGCTTGGCATCTTGCATCCTTCTGTGTTCTGTGCTCTGATCTACACTTAATCGCACTAAAGCGTTCTCACACAATGGAAAGTCTGAGAGGTGGCCATCCGTTTCTGAGGCACCCCAGTCCCCGGATCCCATCCCCGCCTTGTGTTTATAATGGGGAGTACAATGTGTACGTGGAAAATAAAACACTCAGCTGGCCACTGCAAGGCTTGTTCATTGTGATCACTTTCTCAACGGGGACCTTTTATGAACAAATATGTCCACCTAAAAGAAAACTATACTTTTGCATATCTATCCTTTAAAGCAGCAGCTTCCAAAGTGTGGCCCTTTGCTTGTCTTTATCTGGCCCTTGGGGCACCATTACATCCACTGACACTAATAATGGGGCATAATTCCCATCGCTGACACCGACATTGGGGCTTTATTTCTCCCACTGACACCATTAAGAGGGCACAATTCCTCCCACTGACACCAACGATAGGGCACAATTCCTCCCACTGACACCAACGATAGGGCACAATTCCTCCCACTGACACCAATGATAGGGCACAATTCCTTCCACTGACACCAACCATAGGGCAGACTTCTTTCCATTGACACCAACGATAGGGCACAATTCCTTCCATTGACACCAACGATAGGGCACAATTCCTCCCACTGACACCAACGATAAGGCACAATTCCTTCCATTGACACCAATGATAGGGCACAATTCCTTCCACTGACACCAACCATAGGGCAGACTTCTTTCCATTGACACCAACGATAGGGCACAATTCCTCCCACTGACACCAACGATAAGGCACAATTCCTTCCATTGACACCAATGATAGGGCACAATTCCTCCCACTGACACCAACGATAAGGCACAATTCCTTCCATTGACACCAACGATAGGGCACAATTGACGCCAACCATAGGGCAGAATTCTTTCCATTGACACCAACGATAGGGCACAATTGATACCAACCATAGGGCAGAATTCTTTCCATTGACACCAACGATAGGGCACAATTCCTTCCATTGACACCAACGATGGGGCACAATTCCTCCCACTGATGCCAACAATGGGGCAGAATTCTTTCCATTGATACCAACATTAGGGCACAATTCTGCCAACTGACACCAACAGTGGGACTTTTTTTTTTTCTCCCACTGGCACCATTAAAAGGGCACCGACAACGGGGTACAAATCCTTCCATTGACACCAAAGATGTCACAGAATTTTTTCCATTGACACCAATGATTGAGCCCAATTCATCCCACTGACACCAACGATGGGGTACAATTCCTTCCATTGACACCAAAGATGGGGCAGAATTCTTTCCATTGACACCAAAGATCTGCCAACTGACCCTAACAATGGGGCACTATTCCTTCCAGTGACATCAACAATAAGGCACTAGTCCTCCCACTGACACCAAAGACGGGGCGTTGTTTACTCCCACTGGACACCAGGGCATTTTCCACTCTCCCTGGCCCTAGTCCGTCCCCCCTAAAGTCTGAAGGACAGGGAACTGGCTCGTTGTTTAGAAAGTTTGGAGACCATTGCTTTAAAGAAGTCTTGTGTCCAGACTATGCACAATAAGCCCCGGTTCACACTATAACTCGCATGTGAATCGCACAGGAACCACACCACATTCCTGTGCAAATCACATGTGATTCAGTGAGGTGCGATTTGAGACCATTTATTTTGAATGGGCTCAAATCGCACCAAAGAAGTACCCCGGGTTGCAGGAAAAAAAATCGCATAGTCAGTATTGATGGGGGAATCCCTCCCATGGAGCTACTGTGTTCTCCCGATAGGGGTGGTGGGTGGGGGGACAGACATGGAGATCCATCCCTGCCGGGAGAACCTAGTGGTTATTGCTAGCGGCAATATTGATCGTTTAGGAGTGTTTAGCATTTTTTTTCTGGCAGAAAACCGCTCTCAAAAACGCAAAACAGAAGGCTTTTTTTTTCCTTCTCCAAACTCTAAAAATAAATTGGGTTTCAACTTTTAAAAGTGGGTTTATTGATTAGGCTTTTCTTCTACTTTAAGACCATTGTCCCAACTCAACTAAAATGTGTTTTTGTTTTGGTCTCCATTGGAGAGATTTCATTACCATTAAAAAAAAAAAAAAAAAAAAAACACACACAAGCACACAGAAGCTCTAACCTTTGCCGGTTCTATACAAAACAAAATAAAAAGATATGGCTGAGGCTGGGCTTGAAAGGGTTAACGTGGTGCACTGCGCGTGCCGCTGCTGCTGTGTTAAGTCATAGTGTATAGTGCAAGCGCCGGGGTTTGGTGGGCAGGGCGTGGGCGAGGTAGACCTACAGTGGAGTGGAAACTTCACCTTGTGGTTACCAGCTCTGCAGAATGTCGCTGTGCAATGTTTTCTGTGAGAACATTAGACTCCAAACAGGCTGTAAATAAAAAAAAGTGATGCTTGATGTTACCCAATCACATGAGACGGCGTACTGAACGCTGCCGCCAGTTCTACTGCTCAGAGGAATTCTCAGTCTGGTTTAGGTGGACCTGTAATTGGTACTGAGGCTTGTCAGCCCCTGGTACATCCCACCCCGAGGGCGCTCCTAGTGCTTCAATAAGACACATAAGAACAAATACACTTAAAGTTATACAAATCACAACTGTGTTTTTAATTTTTATGTAGCATTTTAGCGTATGTAAAAAACACATTTGCAAAACATTTTGTAACAATACCACATCAGTAGTATGGTGCAGCTGCCCCCCAGAGACCCCCCTTTTACTTACTTGAACCCAATCTTTGCAGAGACGAGAACTAGCCCAGCAGCTCCAGCCACTGTCTCGGGTCCTCATTGGATAGATTGATAGCAGCAGGAGCCGTTGGCTCCCGCTGCTGTCAATCAAATCCAGTGACACGGGGGGCGGGGCCGAGTCCTGCCGTCTGTGTCAATGGACGTAGCAGCAGGATTCAGGAGGGGCCTGCATGAGTGCCCTCATGGAAAGCGGCTCTTTGTAGGGGCATTCGATGTGGGGGGGGGGGCAGGGGGCAGAAGAGGAGGATCGGGGTCATTCTGTGCAAAACCCTTGCACAGAGGAGGTAAGTATAACATGTTTGTTATTTAAAAAAAAACACAAAGCTTTACAATCACAAGCAAAACGCCAGTGCTCAGCAGTAAGAAAATGCAAATTTTAAGCATTTAGGAGCGTTTAGCGTTTTTTTCCAGCAGAAAACCACTCTCAAAAACGCAAAACAGAAGGCTTTTTTTTTTCCTTCTCTAAACTCTGAGCACTTGCTGATGGCCTAACTGTAAATGTGCAATCCACCATGCGTTCCACCATGCATTCCACGGCGTTCCACACACTTTATGATCTGAGGAGTAGCGGTAATCTGAACACCCATGCAGACATCTTACTACCCCCAGCTAGCTACATATTGAATTGCAGAGTAGTTTTAGCAATAAAGTATTAATAAAAATAGTATATTGATATCTACGATGGTGTTTGGATATTACGTTTTGAAAGGCTAAAGGTTTAGCGCTGAGCAGTGCAGGGTGTACCAACATGGCCTCCACCACCTCCCTACTGCTGGCGTCCAGCTTGTTACAAAATGTAACATCAAAACAGCATTTATGGTAAGTATTTTTGGTTGGAACGTCACTTCTGTTGCAAAATCTGATGGGTAGCGGTAATCTAATAGAACATTGGTACAATCGGTGGCTGGGGAGGAAGTCAAGTGAAGGCATGATGGCTCTATGCTCTTGGAGGACTGGAGCAACCCTTGATGCCACTTCCGGTTCTCGGCCATCAAATTTTTAATTTTTATTCTTAAAGTCAAAAATTACTTTTTACTTTTTCAAGGTAAGTGAGATATCTGGGGTCTTTTCGACCGCAGATCTCTCAATAAAGAGGACCTGTTATGCTTATTTCTAATACATAGGGATGTTTTCATTCCTTGTAAAAGGAATGAAAGTGATAAAAAAAAAATTAAAGAGACAGTGTAAAAAAATAACTAAAATTAAAGCGCCCCACCCTGCGAACATACGTACAGAAGCAAACACATATGTAAATTGCACCCACATATGTAAACGGTGTTCAAACCACACATGTGTGGTATCGCTGCAATCATTAGAGCGAGAGCAATAATTCTAAAAAAAAATAATTTAACACGTCACCTATGGAGATTTTGAAGTACTGTAGTTTTTCACCATTCCACGAGCATGCCCAATTTTAAAGCGTGACATGTTAGGTATCTATTTACTCGGCGTAACATCATCTTTCACATTATACAAAAAAATTGGGCTAACTTTGCTGTTTTGTTTTTTTAATTCATTAAAGTATATTTTTTTCCCAAAAAATAGCATTTGAAAGACCGCTGCGCAAATACAGTGTGACATAAAATATTGCAACGACCGCCATTTTATTCTCTAGGGTCTCTGCTAATATATATATATAGCAAAAAATACAGATTTTTACTTGTAAACAACAAATTTTAGGAAAAAGCCTGGTCTTAAAGTGGTTAAATATGCCTCTAATGCCGTGTACACACGACCGGACTTTTCGACCGAACTGGTCCGACGGAACGAATCCGTCGGACAATTCGATCGTGTGTGGGCTTCATCTGACCTTTTCTGTCAAAAAATCTATTGGACTTTAGAAATAGAACATGTTTCAAATCTTTCCGACGGACTTGAGTCCGATCGAAAAATCCGTTCATCTGTATGCTAGTCCGATGGACAAAAAAGGACGCAAGGGCAGCTATTGGCTACTGGCTATCAACTTCCTTATTTTCCTTATTCTAGTCCGGTCATACGTCATCACGTTCGAAACGATCGGACTTTGGTGTGATTGTGTGTAGGCAAGTCCGTATCGTTGGAACTCCATCGGAACTCCATCAAAAAATCCTTCGGAGTTCAGTCCGACAAAAAGTCCGGTCGTGTGTACACGGCATAAGTGTCTGAATGTGCTTGGAAACATAGGATAACATTAGCTGCTTCTACAGGCTAAACGCTTAACTCCTCTAACAGTGTTTTTTTTTAAAGCGGAGTTTCAATTAAAAAAAATAAATTAAAAGTCAGCAGCTACAAATACTGCAGCTGCTGACTTTTAATAATCGGACACTTACCTGTCCCAGGGCCCAGCGATTCGGGGTAACGGAGCCACGCTTGTCTCCCCCTCCTCTCTGCGGCGCTGGCATTGTCACTGTGAGCGCCCGGCTGTGGCTCCACAGCCGGGCACGCACTGCACGTGCGCGAGCCGCGCTGTGACTGGCCGGGCAATCATCTGGGACGTGTCCCAGATGTTTGCCGAGAGGGAGGGGGGAGAGGTGATCGCCCTTCCGGCACCGCGGGTGCACCAGGAGGAAGTGGGAGCTGGTACCCTCTAAAAAAATGACATGCCAAATGTGGCATGTCAGGGGGTCACCTTCCCTTAAAGCGGAAGTTCAATTTTTGGGTGGAACTCCGCTTTAAGCCAGTGTGCATGGACCGGAGCAACCCCATGCATTATGCTAACATATACTTGTTTGCATGCCAAAACGCATGGTACTGCAGTTTTATAGAATGGGTCGGGCACCTCTTTTGTTTTTTACATGTAATTTAAAACGCAGTGCATTTTAGGTGCAAATTCCAGGCTCATTGAGTTCTATGGGAACGCTTCTGAATCGCACTTGTGTTTGGTTGTTTTCAGAATTCTGTTCAGGATTGTATGCATTGGCTAGCACTAAAAATGCAGCTGTGACAAAAATCCCGCCCTGAGCCTTGAAAATTTGAATCAAAAACGCACCTGAACAGCTGAAGAAATGCTTTATTTTTACTCATAGTGAAAACGGACATGCAATTCGCATCGGACATTTGTGAACCCAGCCTTACAAGGATAGAGATTTATCTTATCTCTCTGATATTCTCTCCTTTCTTCCTCATTGCCCGCCTGGGATTTTCAGCACTGTAAGGCAAGTTTCTCACTGATGAGTTGCGATTTGGCTCAATTTTCTTTCACTCAGTGGGATTTCAAGGAGCACGTCCAGTGCGATTTGATGCATTTAGCAATGCAATTCCAATGTGTTTTTATGCATTTTGGATACATCTGTGTTCTTTATCTCTCTCCCTCCCTCCTTCCAGCAAGTAGGTCAAGAACACAGCTGAGACTTGCAGGAAACACACTGGAATCACCTTATCTTTAAACAGATAAGCGTTTCACATGCGATTTCCCCATGCCTCCCAACTTTCTGAGATGGGAAGGAGGGGCACCTATTAGCAAAAGTATGTAAGCATGGGACACACCCCCTGCCACACCCCTTTTAAGGCGAATTATACAAAAAAAATAATTGTTAAACCCACAAGTGCTTTTTTTTAACCACTACTATTTATTTATATTGGCTTTTGAAATTTACAAATGTAGCAATTTACAAATCAGATGAAAGGTTTAGCACGGGAAACACTTTTTGAAAGATGAAAAGTGCATTTTATATACAACTATATAGATCAGACCAAAATGAGGGGCAAACTGAGGAGGGACAGAGGGACATTGCTCCAAATCAGGGAGAGTCCCTCGAAATCAGGGACAGTTGGGAGGTATGCGATTTTTATTCAAGTCTATTAATCTCAAAATTGCACTGCGCCGCACTAAAGACACACAGGACCCTTTTTAACAACGCATTGCATTCGCAACGCATATATGTGAACGGCCTCCATAGAAAATCATGGCAATTCACTTGTCCTGCAATTCCTTGCGTTGTGAAATGCAGCCGAATTCACATCAGTGTAAACCAGGGCTGAAGCTTCTGTCAGCCTTCCTCTCTATCTGAGCCAAGACATACAATCAAAGCTGGAAATGTACACGTTTTAATTGGAGAAAGTTAGATATAGTTTTTGAGACTGAGGAAAGCTGGAGAGTTCTCAATAAGGAAGTTGCTGCTCTGGGCTTCAGCAAAATGGCGGCCTCCAGCAAGAAGACACAGGAGCACTGCTGGAGGCAAAGTGCAGCTCACTATAATTTTGGTAGCGTAATTATTATAATTATGTGGCATGAATGCTCTTTTGTTAAAACTGTTATGGGTGAGGGCGCTTTCACGCTGAGCCACACCGGGCGTCGGCAGTAAAGCGCCGCTGTTTCTAGCGGCGCTTTACCGTCGTTTTAGCGACGCTTTTCGGCCACTAGCAGGGTGCTTTTAACCCCCCCCGCTAGTGGCTGAAAAAGGGTTAAAAGCGCCCGCAAAGTGCCGCTGCCCATTGATTTCAATGGGCACGGGAGCTTTAGGAATGGTGTATACACTGCTCCTAAAGGGCCTCAAAGAAGCTGCTTGCAGGTCTTTTTTGAGCGTCCTGCCAGCACGCGGCTCCAGTGTGAAAGCACTCGGGCTTTCACACTGGAGCGAGAGGAAAGGTGCATTACAGACACTTTACAGGCGCTGCTTTTAGCGCTATAGCGCCTGTAAAGCGCCTCAGTGTGAAAGTGGCCTTAAGCTGTGTTTTAACTGGCAGGTCATCAACTCTGTTAACGTCACTCTCTCTATCTGGTTTCCTGTCAGCATATGTGCATGTAGCAGAAACTGATTGGCTACAGGTGATGCTGTTCAGGAGATTAAAAGTGGCCAATATGAAGAGAGAATTATGTACTTGTGTTGGCTGTGTAAAAAAAATGTCTGCTGTGGACGTTTGAATCTGAGGTGAAACAGAGAGAGGAAGTCACACAGCAAAGATTCAGGAAGCAAACCCACCCACTCCATACATGAGGAACACTCCGACACCAGAATACTCAGTTTAAAGCAGATCTTCATCCTAAAACTGATCTCCTCCTGCCCTGCCTCTTCCCCTCTCCCTCTCTTTAACCGCTTCAGCCCCGGAAGATTTTATCCCCTTCCTGACCAGAGCACTTTTTGCGATTTGGCACTGCATCGCTTTAACTGACAATTGCGTGGTCGTGAGACGCTGTACCAAAACAAAATTGACGTCCTTTTTTTCCCACAAATAGAGATTTCCTTTGGTGGTATTTGATCACCTCTGCGGTTTTTATTTTTTGCACTGTAAACAAAAAAGCAATATTTTTTACTTTTTGCTATAATAAACATCCCCTAAAAATATATAAAAAAAAATGTTTTCCCTCAGTTTAGGCCGATATGTATTCTTCTACATTAAAAAATCTCAATAAGCGTATACTGATTGGTTTGCGCAAAAGTTATAGCGTCTGCAAAATAGAGGATAGTTTTATGGCATTTTTAATATTAATTTTTTATTAGTAATGGCGGCGATCTGCGATTTTTATTGTGACTGCGACATTATGACACTATTTTGGGACCATTGTCATTTATACAGTGATCAGTGCTATAAAAATGCACTGATTACTGTGCAAATGACACTGGCATAGAGGGGGGGTTACACACTAGGGGGCGATCAAGGGATTAAGTGTGTCCTAGGGGGTGATTCTAACTAGGAGTAGATCCCTGTCATGTCACTAGGCAGAACGGGGAAATGCCGCGCTAGCCCTGCCAATTAAAGGGGACGTACAGATACGCCCATTTGCCCACCACTTCCATTGTGCCGATGTATAACGGCCTGCAGCGGTCGGCAAGTGGTTAAATTGAATATCATTTTTTATATAGGCATTACGTCTGGCTCTTCTCCCACCCCTCTCAAATTCTGCCTTTGCACAGATTTACCGCAGAGCCTGGGGTCCTGACAGTCCTGTGACACATATGCGCATATGCGGGTTTCCCCATAGATCTGCGCATGCATGGGGGTTTCCCTGCATATGTGCAAATATGGGTAGCACACAACTAGCAAAACTTACCCATCTTTGCGCATGTGTACAGATGTGCCGAAGGGCTCTGCCAGGACCCGATGGCTGGACTGAGCCCTTCCACATACACTGTATTACCAAAAGTATTGTGACGCCTGTCTTTACACTCACATGAACTTTAAAGGCATCCAAGTCTTAAGCCTCGTACACACGATCGGATTTTCTGCAGGGAATTGTGTGATGACAGACTGTTTGCCTAAAATCCAACCGTTAGTACGCTCCTTCAAATAATTGTTGTCCAACTTTCCGCCAACAAATGTTGGATGGCAGACTAGTAAATTTTCGGCGGACAACGGTCTGTTGTCAGATTTTCGTATCGTGTGTACACAAGTCCGTCACACAAAAGTCCAAAGTACAAACACACATGCTCAGAACCAATGCTCACCAAACACGACATTAGCAGAAGGTGCCCAAAGGGTGGCACTCAAGAGCTGAAATTCCATGTAGTACGTCACTAAGTTCGTGTTTGTTGGCCGACAATTGTGTGCCATTAGTATGCAAGACAAGTTCCTGGCACACGCCCTTTGGACAAAAGTCTGATGCTCTGTTGGCCAACAATCCGATCGTGTGTACGAGGCTTAAGTCAGTAGGGTTCAATATTGAGTTGGCCCACCCTTTGCAGCTATAACAGCTTCAACTCTTCTGGGAAGGCTGTCCACAAGGTTTAGAAGTGTCTATGGGAATGTTTGACCATTCTTCCAGAAGCGCATTTGTGAGGTCAGGCACTGAGGTTGGTTGGGAAGGCCTGGCTTGCAGTCTCCGCTCTAATTCATCCCAGAGGTGTTCTGTCGGGTTGAGGTCAGGACTCTGTGCAGGCCAGTCAAGTTCCTCCACCCCAAACTCGCGCATCCATGTCTTTATGGACCTTGCTTTGTACACTGGTGCACATCATGTTGGAACAGGAAGGGGCCATCCCCAAACTGTTCCCACAATGTTGGGAGCATGAAAAATGTCTTGGTATGCTGACGCCTTCAGAGTTCCCTTCACTGGAGCCAAGGGGTCAAGCCCAACCCCTGAAAAACAACCCCACACCATAATCCCCCCTCCACCAAATGATTAGGACCAGTGCATAAAGCAAGGTCCATAAAGACATGGATGAGCGAGTTTGAGGTGGAGGAACTTGACTGTCCTGCACCTCAACCCGATAAAACGACTTTGGGATGAATTAGAGCGGAGATTGTGAGCCAGGCCTTCTCATCCACATCAGTGCCTGACCTCATAAAGGCGCTTATGGAAGAATGGTCAAACATTCCCATAGACACACTCCTAAACCTTGTGGACAACCTTCCCAGAAGAGTTGAAGTCTAAATGCATAAACATATCTAAACACACCTAAGAAGTCTTCTCCCTCTTCTTTCTGTAAGGCTTCCGGGACAGATCAGAGCGGCGCTGACCAATCACAATCACTCTGATCTGTCCTGGAAGCCTTACAGAAAAAAGGGGAGAGGAGCGGGATTGAAAAATCCCCAAACTGCTACACTGTGAGGGCACTGACAGCTCATCAACCATGGGTACCTTGGTAATTTTTCTGCCAGCTTCTATCAGAAATATCCAACGTAGATAGGAGCATTTTAATACACCCGTGTGCATGAAGCCTTAAGGGTACAGCGCACACCAAGAACCCAGACATTGCCTTGAGGCTCCATTCACACCTAGGTGTTTTTGGGCGTTTTTCTGCTGTAAGCCTCAGCTCTAAAATTGCCCAACAAGACAAATCCCATTCATTTCAATAGCCCCTGTTCACATCTGAGCGTTCTGTCGCCTAAAGTAAAAAGCCCGTTGCCCAAAAAAGTACATGGGCTTCTTTTGTTGGCCGATTACAGACGTTTTAATGCTTTTACATTGGTGAACTTTTGAAATTCAAAACGCCTGTACAAAAACGCTGCAAAAACACCAGAAAAAACACCTGTAAAATAGCAACACCTGGATGTGAACGGAGCCTTACAGGGCAGATTTTCAGTGTGTGTCTGCTCCATATCCAACAGAAATTGATTTTGCTTGTCTGGTTCTGCTTTTTCATTCAGAAACCGATAGACTTAAAATAAGCATTCATTTAAATAGTGAACTGCTGCATATGCAAGTATGAGTGAGCAAAACTGAGAGTTTATATTTCTCAGAAATTTCTGTAAATATCAGGAGATTTCAGCATTTTGCATTGTAGTCAATGTGGAAGGTGAAATGAAAGTGTTTTTTGGTGATTTTTGGTCATGGGTGCAGTGGGTTTTAAGCACTCCTGAAGCCTCGTTGTTTTTATTTCTTTCCAAATAGAAACAATAAATAGTGTAAAAAAAAAAAGTGCAAGTACAAAAGAAAAAAAACACAGGCACAAAGAACACTAAGGGTCCATTTACCTTTTTCGCAGTGCGATCACACGCATTATGTCGCACGTTTTTACAAAAAATCAATGTCTAAGAGGGAGAGAGTCCCCAGTCAGCTCCTGCGGGTGATTCCTCCCCCCTCCCCTGCTCGCTGACACTGCATAATGCGAGCGTTCACACAACCACGGCCGCCTGATCTGCTCCTTCACCTGCATCCTCATTGGCAGGGAGAAGAGCGAGTTGCAGGAAGGACTCCACCAGGACTCTCAGTTACTGAAAAAACAGACTGATTTCTCCCGTCCTTAGGACAGGAGAACCAGCCTGTAAATTCCAAGAGATGCCAGACCAGAGCAGTCAATAGCAGGGGCAGGACAGCAAGAGGAGGCTGGGGAACCCCACAGTGGCAGAACACCAGGGCCCGGTGGCAAGACAACCTTTGCAACCCTGATAGTTCTCCCACTGCTTTGGATCCTTATATTTTCTTGATATGCTGGTGACATACAGTATATCCCTTGTTTTCTGCCACCCTGGGGGACCCCAATACAGTAGGAAGGGAGCTCACTGCAGAACATGTGAAAGGGCCCGTTGTGGGGTCCTAGTAAAGGGCCCCAGGATATATATATATATATATATATATATATATATATATATATATATGCATTTTATAGTTGCCCCCCTACTTTTGTCCCTGTCCCCCCCATGTGCCCCCCCTAAATTTGAAAGCTGGAGACGCCACTGCCGCCAACATACCTTAAAGTAGAAGTTCAGCCTATTAATAACTAACTCTAAACCTACATGCTGACACATTCTGAGACTAATCTATCTAACCCTGTAAAGCAAAAATCACTATACATACCCTTTCTGCAGCCGATCCGGTCTGCAGCAGTGGATGCTGTATGGAAGAGATAGCCGACAACGACTGGGCAGTGGCATCACTAGGGTTGGTGTCACCTGGTGCGGTAAAAAATGGTGTCACCCCCCCCCCCCCAATATTTTTTTCCTCATAGAACACTGCATATATTGGCAATAGTAGTGTTGTTACTAACAATCAAGCAACTAGCAAATTTGATTTGCTATATTAAGGCTTACCTGTAGGTAAAATGAATATCTTCTAAACGGGCACACTATATGCAGCCGTTGACGTCACTGGCGCATGCACTCTGAAGGACCGGCATACCGACCTGGACCTTCAGAGCACCGTGCTGTAACCGAGGGCTCCCATGCGCGGGAGTGACGTCATCGCAGTTCTGCCCATACTTTGCATTATCTGCTGTCCTCAGGGACAGATCCGATCTAGAGATCTCACTGTATGGCGATCTCTGGATTGGATCTGTCCCTGAGGACAGCAGATAATGGTATCATTGCCATTGATGATTTGATTCGGATTTTGGAACTGACCTGCTGATACAGTGTGTTGCTTGCTGGATGGGTTCTGATGGCTGTAGGGAAGGAGGATAGCAGTGAAGTAGGAGGACTAAGACACAGTGGCACTGGAAGAAAAAAAAATGCCAAAGGGAGCCAGGGCTTTTGTCACCCTCGAGATGGTGTCAACCCTCTAGCGGGTGTCACCCGGGTGCGGACCGCCCCCCCTAGCAACTCCACTGCCGCTGGGAAATGAATGGGAAGTGACGTCACCCATAGAGTTACTATGGGGCTTCTGTTGTCGGCTGCCTCTCCTACAGCTCAGCGTAGGACTGGACCAGATCGCCTGCAGGAGAGGTATGTATAGTGATTTTTGCTTTACAGGGTTAGATAGATTAGTCTTAAGAATATGGCTGCCAGTAGAATTAGAGTTAGTTAGTTTTTAGGCTGAAGTCACTATGGTGATTTTGTAATGCATCGCAACACAACACACTCCAGTCTGTAACACTTTCACATAAAGAAAGGAGAATAGTAAAAGTTGGATACTGACTGGTTCATAAGTGTTACTTTACATATGCATTGCTCTGTACCTTAAAGAATACGTTACCCCAACATATTCCTGATATGTGTATGTAGTACCATGTTTTCTGGCTGTGCTGGGAGAACAGAATAAGGAAAAGGATGGTCATCCCATGGTCAACAGAATAAGGAGCAGGATGACATCCCAAATCCAGGTTTTCCCTTTTGCATTTTTCATTCACCTGTGTTGGTTAATCATGGGACCTTTTTTTTTTTATACTATTTAAGTGTTACTTATTCTGTTTTTTTATCAGCCATGACTAAGGACTAACTTCCGAAATGCGTAGGCTGTTTTTACAGCATTACTTAATAAAGGAATACTATTTTATGGATGTCACCCTGAGTGTTGATCATCCCTTTCCTTATTCTAGTACGTTGGAGGTGTCAGCAGCCTCGAGATTGTCTTCCAATGATCAGACATGTGCTGGGATGCCCCCCCCCACAGCCATTCACTGGGAAGGTCAGGGTATTGCTCATTCTCCACCTCCATCTCTCTAAGCCCCTTATGCAGTTGAGAACAGAGGTCATGCAATCACCTATAAAAAAGAAAAAAATATGTATTTGTAATGTTTTTTTTTTTTTTTCTTTATTATAAGTATACACAAATATTTTGCATTTCATTTGTATTTTGAACTGAATGGGTTGTTTTCCAAGATAAGGGCTCACATCTACTTTATTATAAGATCACTACCAATAGAATCCCTGAAGAATAGAAGAGAATGTCAGAGGGTGTAACCCTGGCATCTACCAAAAACCAAGAACTGTTTTTTGGTCGGATGCCCCTTTAAATGATCTAATGCCTTTAACAAGATCTTATTCAGCAATACCTGCACTAAAATCCGTTCACGCGACATAATAAAGAGATTAATGTATTTATATTTCCGCTGGTGAAGATTTTCCATTCTGCAGCCATCAAGGGTTTAGTGAGAACATATCAGTTTTCTAATGTTGGAAATACAGGAACAGTGTCTCTTTTATAGAATAGCTCAGCCAGTTTCCCGCCGTTCCCTGAAATCCACAAATGAGGTCCTATGTTTGTTTCAGTTCTCAGGTAAATGGATTGCTCAACCCTTTAATGACCAAGAGACATAGATCTCTGCCTTCATCTGATCAGTCCTGCGCCAGGGGGTGGTTTACACTTTCCCATTTTAATGTGGACCTGTCAACTATTTGAAAAATCTGGATGAATAAAATCCTGACATGTCACAATGTATAGCTGTAGTAACTTACCTCACAACTTTCTAAGGTGAGAAAGAGGGACACCTTCCAGAACAAAGTATGTAGGCAAAGAACAAACTCCTAACAAGCATTATTATTATTATACAGGATTTATATAGCGCCAACAGTTTACACAGCGCTTTACAATATAAAAAGGACAATACAGTTATAATACAATAAAATACAAGAGGATTAAGAGGGCCCTGCTCAGAAGAGCTTACAATCTAATAGGGTGGGACAGGTGGTACAAAAGGTTGTAACTGTGGGGAATGAGCTGATGGAAGTGGTAAAATATTAGTTAGAGACGTGAATGGCTTTCCTGAAGAAATTAGTTTTCAGGGATCGCCTGAAGGTAGCAAGAGTAGGGGATAGCCGGACAGGTGGAGGTAGCGAGTTCCAGAGGATGGGAGAGACTCTGGAGAAATCCTGGAGACGAGCATGGGAGGAGGAGACGAGAGAGCTTGGAAGTAGGAGGTCTTGAGAAGAGCGGAGGGGACGATTTGGGTGATATTTGGAGACAAGATTGGTGATGTATATATGTGAAGCAAGCATATTGTGGCTTTATACTGTCGTTGGGAAAAAGGTGGAAATAGCATCAGTACCACAAATACGGCAGGTTCACCAAGTACTTTAGCAGTCACAGAAGGAGAACTATAAGGAGTGTACTTTTATTGGTCATACATTGTGGTGAACTTTGAAAACATAGTTTTTAGCTTTCATCTGAAGACACTTCAAGGCCAAACACTGGGAAACTTGGAAAAACGTTGCCTGGTCTGATGAGTCTTGATTTCAGTTGCGACATTCAGATGGTCGGGTCAGAATTTGGTGTAAACAACATGAAAGCATGGATCCATCCTGCCTTGTATTAACAGTTCAGGTTGATGGTGCAATGGTGTGGGGGATATTTTCTTGGCACACTTTGGGCCCCTTAGTACCAATTGAGCATCATTTAAACACCACGGCCTTCCTGAGTATTGTTGCTGATCATGTCCATCCCATTATGACTACAATGTACACATTTTCTGATGGCTGCTTCCAGCAGGATAATGCACCATGTCACAAAGCTCAAATCATCTCACCACTGGTTTCTTGAACATGACAATGAGGTCATAGTACTCTAATGGCCTCCACAGTCACCAGATCTCATCCAATAGATCACCTTTGGGATGTGGTGGAACCCGAGATTCACATCATGGATGTGCAGCCGACAAATCTGCAGCAACTGTGTGATGCTATCATGTCAATATGGACCAAAATCCCTGAGGAATGTTTCCAACATCTTGTTGAATTTATTCCACAAAGAATGAAGGCAGTTCTGAAGGTGTATATTTTACATTCACATCAGTTGGGCTTTAAATTTTTTTTTCGCAGTTTGAGATAATAAGCTTTTTTTTTAGATGAACACATGAAAACAGCTATGCAGAGAGCACTATGTATTTTCTTTATTTTATTTCATGCATATTTGGATGAAAATGGTTGAGCCCTAATAAGGAAGAGGTTTCCGGTTTTTCCAGTCAAGATACCACCCTGACCACTAATTAGTGGTGAACACTTATGAGACCTTCCTGTTAGTTCAGGGGTCCCTGCAATGAGGTGAGCGGCTTGACTGGCAAGAGGGGGAGCACAGATTTTAAGAGCACTTTGGACTTGCATGAAGCACCCTGCATCACCGCTGACACTCTCTGTGTTTTTCCATTTATGGACATTTATGTTTATTGATTTGTATTTTCAGCGCTGCACTATTCATTTTTTATTGCATTACGTGAAAGGACTTATATATTTGCCTTTAGTGTTCAGCAGCTTTGCTTTTTCGATAGTTTTTGCGCTGACTGTGTTTTGAATATTTACAGTTTGAGATAATGCCTCACTCAATCAGTTAAAGATTTCAAAATGTATAATCTTTCATAACAAAATAAAATTAACCCCAATCTAGTATAACTATATAATGAAACTGTATGGGGAGTTTCCTATGGTATACTCTTTACCTTGTACTGCATAAAGCTGCACAGGGGTGGAATGGCCCTAAAAGTGGCCAGGAGGGCATTAGAAATCCTGATGCTCAGACATATAGAAGGCTTTATAATAATGGTGTTTACAGAAATCGCTGTGCATGGCTGACTTTTCTGTAATTTGTGCTTGAAAATGGAAACTTTTTCTGCACAAGACACACACGCACACACACATGCACACACAAATACGGTGACCTCACAGAATTTCCCACTCTGGTAATAATAAAATGGAAAGCAAAATTTCAGCTGAAACAGTCCCAAACCTTTACAGGCGCCAGGATGGAGTGCGTCTATGGAAACTTTGAACTAGTTGCTATTGGGAGGTTAACTCTTTCACCCGGCTTACTCACTTTAGAACCCAATTCTTCTCTCCTTGTTTCCAGGCCTGCATAAATACCCATTAAAAATACTTGTATGTTGAGCCCACGCTGTCAGGTATTTATCACCTACAGTATGTCCTTCTGGGGTTTATTTCACTTCCTGTCCTGTAGACACAACAGGAAGTCAGTGGAAATCTCTCCACTGTGAGGAAAATCCCCTCTTAGACAGTTGTCACCATTGGGAGATTTTTTTCTGTCCCTGTTCTGGTGACTCAAAATGTTGGATTGTCCCCTATTTCTGTTCCAGTGACAATTACCGGTTAAAAAAAAAAAAAAGAGAGAGAGAATTCCTCAGAATAGAGACTCAGACAGCAATAAAAAACCTTCATAGCAGTAAAGGTTTCATTGCTCCCAGCTGCTCTATAGTGGATCACTCCTTTGGCTGTTAGTGTGCAGACGCCAAGCTGGGGCTCATCCTTTTTCTGAACTGCCTATTCAGAAAAGCAGCCAGCAATTCACCATAAAGTCCAATGCTTGTAAAGCATTATTAAGCTGCCTGAGACGTCCTTCACTGATGCATTTCACCCACCACAACAGTAAAATCAGTCTGTATATGCAGTAAAGCACGCTTGTTATACTCACTGTGGAACCTAAGAGGTTAATCCTCTGCATTGTGTAAAAAGGCTGTTTGATCCTGTCTTCTCTGATCCTCCCCTTCTTGCATTGTCTCCAAAACATGTCAGGATAAGGCAGAGTAAGTGTAGTCAGGCTGCACATGCTCAGTTTGGTGTGTATTGCTAGAGAGGTTTTTTTTTCTTGGAAGGGTGCATGTGATTAGCACAGGGCCAATCAGCACCGTCCAGACAGAGGGTCAGGGGTCCTGCAGCCTGATAGGACAGCCAGTGCCAGTATGAAAACTCCTCCTACAAGCTTTGCCAGGAACTGATAGAAGTCACAAAACCGCTATAAATTGCTGATGAGAAAAGATATTTAGCAGTTTATATTTACTAAAATAATTGCATTTTCATGTTCTGTGTATTGTGGGAGACCAGATATAGTGAATGCAGGGTCCAGGGTTTAGTAACACTTTAATTGTAAGCCCAGCACTAAGCCTAAATTAGTATTAAATTCTTGGCGTTTTTAAAGTTATTACATTTTAAGCAAGCCGTGAAATGTTGTACAGTACATTTCTTAATTTAAAAGAATGCCTGAACACTTACATACATTTCTTATCACAGCTGCCATCTCCAGGCCCCTAAGCACAGCTTCCCCGAACTTCCCATTGGGGAGTATGTACGCAGTATACCAAGTCACAATGGACAGCAGCTGTCCATCTATTGGCTACGAGGAAGGGGGAGGCGGGAGCAGGGGAGTGGCTTGCCATTGTGAGGTTTCAGGCCGTGGACGCACACAGCTTCTAGCCCGGAATGAGTACACAGGAGTGGCTCTATAGGATAGTATAAGGGAAAGTGGTCACCCTGAAAGTGAGAGCTTAACTCCAAGTGGCCCATTAGAATCCAGAGGATGGGACCACTGCAATAAGGAAAAAATAAAGCAATAAATATAAATCATCATCTCAACAATAGGAATTGAGAAAAAAAAGTTTATGTTTTAATATTAATTTAATTCTCGAGATAAATTTCTACAATTAGGTCCAGTGGTGGGTGAAACGCATCAGTGAAGGAAATTCTAGGCAGAGCTTTATGCAGCTTGTCCTGGAATAATAAAGTTTTTAAAATGTTGGACTTTACTGTGTGCTGCCAGACCTTAAGGTCCCTTTCACATTGGCCGTGTTCAGTCCAGCTTCCATGAACACATCCCCTGCTAATTTTGAGCAGAACAAAACAGATATGACTCTCGTGACATCCATGTCCAATCATTTTTTGCTGCATTTAAAAGCTTTCCAAACCCATATTAGATCTATGGGCAGCCGGATGTTAACATACTGTACCTCTGATATGTTACATTTAGGGCCCAAAAAACTATTAATGGTACAATACAATTTTTATAATTTTTTTGAAACATATGTTTTGTATTTCACATACAAACGCAAACGTTTTACAACATGTATACATCGGATTGTACATAAACAACATCGTATATTAATTGAATGCCAATTTTACATTTAGTAATCAAAGTATATTAAAAAGGAACTGCAGTCTGCACACATAATTTGTAATAAAACATCTTTGCCATTCTGAAGCTTCCCTCCGACCACTTTGCATATTATTTTATATATACTGTGATTCTGTTCTTGCCAAATATGTTGCAGAAATCTCCCTCCACTAAGGCTGGCTGCAGCCATTTTAACTGTGGGCAGCTGAAGCTGCTGCCTGTTCACTTCCTGGATTTACACAGACACACAGAAGCACACCTCCAGCTCTGCAGCTCTCATTGGCCCTCTTATGACTCACCCCTCCCTTCCTGGCAAACTCTCACGAGAGTAAGAGAGAGAGATGTGCATGATGTCATAAGCCTAGGCTAATGATCAGATAAGAAATCATTTTTTCAACTTTCCATCTATTAAATCTTCTGCCCTTGTTGTTTTAACTTTGGATAGTAAATATTTATACAGTAAATACCTTATACAGCCCACTTCCTGTTTCTTGTCTGGTCATTAGCCTAGGCTTATGACATCATGCACATCTCTCTCTCTCACTCTCCTGAGAGTTTGCCAGCAAGGGAGAGGGGATGAATCATAAGAAGGCCATTGAGAGCTGTAGAGCTGGAGGTATGCCTCTGTGTGTCTGTGTAAATCCAGGAAGTGAACAGACAGCAGCTTCAGCTGCCCACAGTTAAAATGGCTGCAGCCAGACTTAGCGGAGGGAGATTTCTGCAGCATATTTGGCAAGTACAGAATCACAGTATATATCAAATAATATGCAAAGTGGTTGGAGGGAAGCTTCAGAATGGCAAAGATGTTTTTATTACAAATTATGTGAGCAGACTGCAGTTACTCATTAAGAAATCTGAATCATAAAATATAACCATTTAAAATATAGAAGTAAAAAAATAAAAACTTGTAAAAGAAAGATGTGAGTTAAAACAATAAAGATAACAATAATGCCCTATACACACGACCGGTTTTGCCGTCGGAATAAGCTCTGAAGGTTTTTACAACAGAGTTTCGACAAAATTCCGCTCAATCTGTCTTGCACACACACGGTCACACCAAATTCCGACCGCCAAGAACGCAGTGACGTACAACACGTACAACGGGGCAAGAAAACGGAAGTTCAATAGCCAGTAGCCAATAGCTTCCGTCTCGTACTTGCTTCAGAGCATGTGTCATTTTTGGTGCGTCGGAACAGCATACAGACAAGAGCTTTTTACGATAGTAATTTGTTCCGTCTGAAAATTATAGAACATGTTCTCTATCTAAGTCTGTCTGAATTTTCGACAGAAGAAGTCCGATGGGGCATACACACGGTCGGAATATACGATGAGAAGCTCCCATCGGACTCTTTCTGTTGGAAATTCCGCTTGTGTGTACGCGGCGGCATAAGCGATTTACTGTAAACTCATAAATGAAGATTTAAATAAGGGTCCGGACATATCTAATTGACTGTATCCCTAAATTGTAACCTGAGCAAAGTCTGGTGAATTTCTGAAAATAAACCAAGGTGACCATATCTTATATTTCTCTATTGAATAAAAATATAAATGATGCAAACCTTTTCCATTTTTTTTTTGGACCTTGATGGATTTATAGGTGATCTGATTTAAATGGACACAAATCTAACATGGAGCTTCATCAATAAAATGGCGATTCGAAGAACCCAATTTGATTTTTATGCTAGGATTTAAAGTATATGTAAACCCTCACCTTGTAAAACAACCCATTCAGTTTAAAATAGAAATGAAAGGTAAAACATTTGTGTATACTTACAATATAAAAAACATTCTAAATACTTTTTTTATTCTGCGGAAAATATCACGGCCCTATTTACTTACTCAAGGGAATATGTTTCGGTCATGCAAGTGGACGAGTGAGATTCCCCCCCCCCCCTTTTTTTTTCTTATATTCCCATTTATTCTTTTCTTCTCTTTTAATTTCTGAGTGATGCTGTGTTGAGTGTCTGTTATATATTTGTTTTTGCATTTTTGGTAAAAATCACAGATGAGATGCATGGCCATTTGGACTTTGGCCTTGATGAGCAACTTTTCAATCGAAAGGATGGTTGGATTTCTGTGTAGTTTATTATGTCACATGGCTTTTGTGTTTGCCTATGTTAAAGTCTGTATACGATCATTCAGCATTCTTATCTGTATGAAAAATTCTTTTAAAAAAAGTGTTAACATAAATAAATACCCCCCCCCCCTTTTTTTATAAGTGCTCACAATCCCTCAGTTCTCACCTGCATAAGGATCTTAGAGAGCTGGGGGAGGAGAAACAGCAGCACATTGATATTCCCAGTGAATGGGCTGTGCAGGGGGCACAAGTCTGATCATTGGAGGACAGCTAGAAAACTGACCACGATGTGCTCTTATGTCTAGTGTGGTCAGTTTTCGATAGGAAAGCAGAAGGACTGGAAGGAACACCATTATTTCACACAAAGGAAGTAATACAGAGAGAACAGGATACCTTTTCATACAAGTACATGGTACAGCAGACACACATCGGGAATATAAAATGTTGGGTTTACATATTCTTTCATTTTTTTTATTGTAATTTTATATTGTTTCATTGTTTATTTTCATTCCTTCATGTGTTGCACTTCCTCTAGGTCTAGGAAGTCCTTTAATTTACATTTCTCCATCCTTGGCTGCTGATCAGGAAGTTCTGCGTATCTTTTCCTGTTCGCAGGTTTTAGATTGTACTGATTGCACTTCAGAGGCAAAAGTTGGGTCCCACAGACTTGCTTTGAAGCAGCTTTGTATATATAAAAGAACAAAGGTGCACAATTAATAAAATGTTGCTGGTTCTGCTTACATCAATGAACATTCCCTGTTTGAATCATCAAATAATTAAGCAGAAGTTCTATCTCACAAGTGTCCTAATTATCGTAGAACAGAGAGCAATGAGCTGCTAAAGACTTGTCATTTTTACCTTTTTTTTCGTTCTGATTCACAATTCCGATGACAGCTAAGCGAACTGCTGATTGCTGACTTTGCTCTAAACGCGGCCTGAACAGCCTGTAATTATTTTCTCGAGGAGAATGCATTCGCGCTAACGTTTTCGCACAGCCTGTATAGAACAGAACGATTCAACAACAAAAGAACACCTGGCCCATTTTATATTCCGTTTTTTTTAGGGTCACTGTTCAGCTGGAAGCTTTGTTTTAATGCAACGGCTTTCTGAATAGAGGCCTAATAACATGTAATGTTGCAGATGCTTTTCTTTGAAAGTTTGAATGACATGGCGTCTTCTAGCAACAAGCAAAATCAACTGATGTCCAGGAAGGTTAAAGTTACAAAGGATTTTCACAGTGCTTAGAGATGGGACTGCAACCTTGTCACGTGACTTTCCTCGTAAGGAGGACATTGGTACAGTAAAACCTTGGATTGTGAGCAGAATTCATTCCAGAAACATGCTTGTAATCCAAAGCACTTATATATCAAAGCAAATTTCCCCATAAGAAATCATGGAAAATCAGATGATTCGTGCCACAACTATTTATTCATAGGTCCTTCAGTTTATAGTCCATATAAAAAGATTATAGCAATGTGATTGTGAGGTTGTGTAACCATAAAATTTCCATCTACATATGGAAGCCTCCACAACGGGATTAGAAGCAAAATCCAGCAGGAGCTACAGAGTATAAAAGAGAAGAGAGGCGCCTCTAAGTGTAGCAATATGTTTCTAAATGTTGTACCTTCATTAAATGTAACCATATTGCTACACTTAGAGGCGCCTCTCTTCTCTTTTATACTCAGTTGTGACATGACGCTACTTGTATATGAAGACATCGCTTGTATATCAAGTCAAATTTTATTTAAAAATGTTGCTTGTCTTGCAAAACGCTCTCAAACCAAGTTACAGTGGAACCTCAGTTTGCGAGTAACGTGATTAACGAGCGTTTCGCAAACCGAGCACTGTATTTCTAAAAATCCTAACGATCCTTGCGAGTATTGTCTCGCAAAACAAGCAGGATTCAGGCCAAAAGCAGTGTGCAGTACCGCTTTTGGGGGGGTGCCGGAGCCGAGCAGAGCCGAAAGTCGCCGATCAGCGCCATTCAGAAATGCACGGAAAGGCCCAAGGACAGTTCGGCTGACCTCGGCAAACCTCGGAAAGGCTCATGAACGGAGTCTTTCCGAGGTTTGCCGAGGTCAGCCGAAGTGTCCTTCGGGCATGCGGTATTGCATCCCATTGAAGTCAATGCGGAACTAATTATTTTCGTTTCCATTGACTTCAATGCGGAACTAATTATTTTCGTTTCCATTGACTTCAATGGGAAAACTCGCTTTGATATGCGTGTACTTTGGATTACGAGCATACTCTTGGAACGGATTATGCTCGTAATCCGAGGTTCCACTGTACTCTCAAACCTGTAAATTTTTGGAGTCCTAGTTTTGCTCCTAATCAATCAGATTTGCCCCTACTGTAGTATCCAACTTTCTGACTTTCTCCAGGCCAATCACCCTTTCCTGGTAACCAACATTGCAGCATATTGTACATGTGGTAGTATGCTGCCATGGATTGGTGCCAGGATAGAAAAATTATACTAATTATTTGATACAATTTTCTGTGGTCCTGGCACCAACATGACAGCATACCAACACAGGAATGGTGTCATGCATTGGCACCAGGAAAGGAAAATGACACTAAGTATTTGATACAATTTTCTATTTTTCTGGCGCCAACATGACAGCATACCAACACATGCATGGAACCATGGATTTGCACCAAGAAAGGAAAGCTGTGCTAAGTATCTGATAACATTTTCTGTTGTTTTTTTTTTTTTTAGATTGTCCCATTTTACACGTATTCCTGAACCGTCCCCCCAGACAAGGGGGCAGCACACATTATATTTAAACCGAACCTCCATTTTTTTTTTTTTTTCTGGCATAGTAAAGTGTCCTCCCAATTTTTGTGGGAATGGAGGTAACCATGCCTTGCTCTTTGTGGAGTTGTAATACTGTATAGTAGTTGAATGTTGGCATACACAAATAAGGATTTTTAGCTGAAAAGTAATGGATTGGGATTGTTGGGTCTTCTGGAAAGATTCAATAGTAAATCATGATAGTGGTAGTGGAGTAATGTACGGTGTTAGCCAACGATTTCACTGCACACTGTGAGCTTCATGCAAATGTAGCCTGCCTAGAAACGCCCACTCTTCCAAACTAACCTACAGGGCCGTCTTTAACACAGGGCAAAAGGGGCAGCTGCCCCAGGCCCAGTCATTGTTGTGGGTCCCGAAGGAGCTGCCCCCACTGCCTCAAATACAGCTGAACCTCGGATTAATTAATCCGTTCCAAGAGTATGCTCTTAATCCAAAGTACTCGCATATCAAAGCAAGTTTTCCCATTGAAGTCAATGGAAACGAAAATAATTTGTTCCGCATTGACTTCAATGGGATGCAATACCGCATGTGGCCAGAGGTGGGGGGGGCGCCGGAGAGCCTTGGAAATGGCTGGAAAGGCCTGAGGACACGTCGGCTGACCTCGGCAAACGTTGGAAAGGCTTGGAAACTGAGTATTTCCGTGTATTTCCGTGTCTTTCTGAGCATTGCCGAACGGCGGCGATTGACTGCGATCGTCACTGTTCGGCTCAGCTCTACCGCCCCCGCACGTCAGGCCAATTGTGGTACTGCAGGCCCTATTAGGTTGAATTATGCTCGTCTTTCGAGACAAAACTCGCAAACCGAGTCAGAATTTTTTTTTTAAAGTTGCTCGCAAATCAAAACGCTCTCAAACCAAGTTACTCTTAAACTGAGGTTCCACTGTAGTTGTCAAGCGGATTTGGGGGGGGGGGGGCCCAAGAAAATGTTTGCCCAGGGGCCAATCAATATTGGAGCATTTTAATATTTGCATAACTCCTCTCAAAAGCTTGCTTGCATCAGGGCTGAGGGCTCTTGAGAGGAGTACTGTGTCCCATGCAACCACCTATACATTGCACACTCCCTCCAGGCACTATGGACTCTTTTCTCAATGCTGTGTGCATCCATAGCAACACATAGCTGGAAGCTACTTCCTTCTCATGTGATTGATGTTAGCTAGAGCCCATGCTGTCCTTTCTGAACTAGTGCAGTGAAGCGCACAGGGCACGTGCTCCCCTGCATATATGTTCAGGTAGAGGAACGTTAATACCTGTAGCTGGTGGTAGCGAGCAGTAAAAAAAAAAAAAAGTCCTGTAAGAGGTTCTACATAAAATTAAAGCAAAAAAGGAAGTGGTATTTTTTTTAGTTACAAATAATTTTAATAGAAAAGTGGAAATTGGTTGGGACTTTTAAGGTGCTGTTACATCCCACAACCACTGAATCTGATTAAAATTCATCATTTATTTTAAACCATGTTAAAAAAGATAATATATAAAAAATAAAAAAAAAAATAAAAAAAAAGGGAAGAAAAAAAACACAAAAGATACAGAAGTTTTACACTTTAAAATGTCACAAATTTTAATAGATTTTTACAAAATTAATCAAGGCAGATAAGCACACAGGTTACTTCTAAAATGAGTATAATAGGCTTTAACAGAATATACTGTATATAGATTGACACGTGAAAATATCATACTGAACCAAGAAAAAGTACAGACTGGATAAAGTTTGAGTGTGTTAATAGAATACAGTCATAGAAAAAAAATGTTGAGCATTTAGTACTAGTTTAAAGCAGTATTAATCTCTAAACCAAAATGTAATCTATTGCAGATTACCAGTCCTTGGATTTGGTGGGCGCATTTGTTTGTTTGTTTTTTTGGGCTTTTTTCTGTTATTTTCACCCGGTGATCTGACCAGTAAAAACGCTTCCTGTCTTAAAGCGGAATCCAAAATCAAAAATGTAATATATTGCAGCTTATCAATCATTAGATGTTGTGGCTGCATTCGTTTTCTTTTCTTTGGCTTTTCTTTCTCTTCTGTTTTCACCTGGTGATCTGGCCAGCAACACACCTCCTGTATTAGTGAGACACAACTCTGGAGAAATAAGCACTGGAGGCACAGCAGATAGCAGCATTGTCCGTCTGGGGGAAGGGAATGTTAAATGTATTAGCAGATTTAAATACACTAACAAACTGAAGCCAAACTCCAGCTCACACGTTATAATCAGTTACAGCAAACAGTTTTTCCCTTTAGCATAAAGGTTTTACATGAATAAATACAAGCATTGTAAGCACCCCTATCAGCGTTAATTTGTTTGTTTCATCCATGCAAACTGATACATATTGCTGGAGAGCTTGTGCTTTTGAAAAACAACAGACTTGCTGGCTGGATCACCAGATGAAAATAGAAAAAGAAGCTGAATGCAGCCATCACATCTAAGAATTGGTAAACTGCAATATAATAAATGTTGCTTTTGGGTTTAATACTGGTTTAGGTTGGCCATAGACTGTGGAGTGAGCGGAAAAAAAAAACTAAACACATCAAAATCTCCCCCGCCGGGACGTTGTATTCTGACAGTGGGACCCACGTCTGTCAGAATTCACTGATCGGCAGCTACAGGCCTGCAGCCGCTAAGCATTAAATGTTCTCCAGCATGTTCCTTCAAGTCAATCAAATGATCCACTTCTGACGTGCAGGGACAGACTTCACTGATTGAAATTTGATGAGCTGGCCAAATTTCGATCAGTGTATAGCAACAGAGACACCTTCGGAGAGCAGCATTGTCAATCTGTAGAGAGAGTAGTGTTAGACTAGCAGATTTAGATGGACTTGAGTAACAAACTAAAGCCAAACTCCAGCTAACACTTTTAAGCAGTTACAGTGTTCCTTTTGGGGTAAAGGTTTTACATAACCAAAATAAAAGCCGATCATTATAAATAAATAGATGGTACTAAAGCGCTGAAGTGAATAAATAAAATGATGTGATAAAATATTAAAACATAACCAAATGATAAAGCTGCAATTATTAAGATGTGTACTGATAACACAAAATAAGTGATGAATTTAAGGGTTAATAATGCGCTAAATATCAACCTTCTAATACTGCACAGTGTCCCAATATAATAATTAAATAAACAAATCCTTTACAATAAATTGTGAATAACTCATACGTCCAGTATAATAACTGGTGTAACTGTTGAGATGTGACACAAAAACCAAATAGAATGAAAACCAAATAATGAACTCAAGTCTTTGCTCATAAATCAATTTTCAGGCTTCAATGTGTGACCGTAATGACAGGTGGTTAGATCAGAGTCTCTGCTGCTTTTTTATATATGCTGGACTGGTTACAAGCCTTGCTGTGTTCCCGCAGTGCTCAAGGAGATAAAGGAGAAAGAAAGAACCATTGCGCAGATGGTATGACATGAGATATCCAATGTAGTAAGGGGAAATACAATCACACTTTTACTGCAGAGTAGATCGCATATATAAAAGGTCAGTTGCATACAAATCACTGCTCCTCATTCGCCGACAATGCACACCAAGCACTGTGGGTGATGTCACTGGCTCCTCCCGACGCGTTCCGTCACTAGACACGTGACTTTTTCACAATTTATTGTAAAGGATTTGTTTATTTAATTATTATATTGGGGGCACTGTGCAGTATTAGAAGGTTGATATTTAGCGCATTATTAACCCTTAAATTCAAAAGCTGATCATTGTAAACACCACTGTCAGTGTTATGTGGTTTGTCTCTACCCTCTAACTGCTAATTTTTGCTGGACAGCTTGGCCTGTTAAAGGAAGCTGAAAAAAAATACAGACTTACTGGCTGAGTCAACAGGTGAAAATAAAACAAAACAAAAAATAAAAACGAATGGAGCCACCAAGTTACCAAATATGCAAGATTGGGGGCTAAGATCCTTTTCTGTACTTTTATATGACTGAAGAAGGGACCTAAGTTAGTCAGTAAAGGTTATCAGTTAAACTCCAAACATTCAACACTAATATAATTTGAAATTGATGTTTGAAAACAGAAGCGATTGGGACTGGGGAATGTCACGTAGACCAAATGATCAGTTGTGTGAATGTTACTTTGGCCTGGATTTACTGCTGAAGAATGGGACATACAGTTGTTGGCTGAACACTAAACAGATCAGGCAAAAGGGGATGAAAATCTACTTTATAAAGGAAAAGTGGTAAATACACATAGATGACAGTAAATATGGAAATATTTAATTCAATGAATTGCAGTAAATAGGCTGACAGTGGGAGGTCCATCACTGTGAGTCAATCAGACTTTGCTGCATTGTACAGCTCTAACATGCTTTCAGGCATTGGGAGCTGGAAAGGAGTGTGTTTAGGCCTCATAACATAGCAGTGGAGCACACCATTGTCAAAACTACATAAACACTTTACAAATTTTTATTGAATAAAGTAGCTACTGTTTATAGTATCCCGATTCCTTAACAGCCATACACCTCAAGAATAAGTAAAAAGTCATTTGTGGCCATTCCTCTTCCACAGTGTGACATAGCTATCAGTGGTGGTGCACAGAGAGTCATGCCTACCACTGGTTCAGGGTGATCTTAATGTACACATGTGAAGTTACAAAACTTCTAAAGACTTGCTTTCATTTTTCGGTGCCTGCACACCAACTCTGGCCCCCTGTAAAGTGCTCTGACACCCCAAATCCAGACAACTTAGTAGCTTCCATGCTTGCTGCTGGGGCCCACCACATCCAACCTCATGCATACTATGATTTTCCCATCACTTTAATGAGGAGGAGTAACAAGTCTATAGTCTTGAACCATAAGCTACATTGCCCTCAGCTACATCAACAACCTCATCTGCAGATATTGCCTAAATCGTCCTCTCCGCTCATCCCAAGACCTCCTGCTCTCTAGCTCTATTGTTGCCTCCTGCCATGTTCATCTCCAGGACTTCTGCAGAGCCTCTCCCATCCTCTGGAACTCCCTTCCTCAGTATGTCCGGTCAGCCACTACCCTGTCCGCGTTTAGGTGATCCCTGAAAACTCGCTTATTCAGGGAAGCCTACCCTACCTCCACCTAAGAACTATCATCTCCATCAGATCCATCAAATCATCCCCACAGCTATTAACCTTTGTACCACCTCCTGCTCCTTTAGACTTGAAAGCTCCATGAACAGGACCTCCTATTGCTACTGTATTGAACTGTATTGTAATTGTACTGTTAGTAATAATAAGACGGTGGGGCAAGAGCATTAGTCAGCAATTACATTTGGGGGACCTGGTAATTGGACATTCTATAGGGGAGCAGAAGTGTTTTCTATTGGCCATATACCAGTACAATTCCTTTTTAACATTTGTACAGACATTCAGAAAATTTGGTAGTCAGAGCATTCCTTCTAGGTATTCTAATATAATCGACTGAATGTTCCAAAAACAAAACATTTCAACCAAAGTTCTTCTGATAAATGCCCAGTTTTAGTAAGGATTTATAACTTTTTCTTTCCCAACTGGTTCACTTTAAGTCAGGGCTGGTTTCATACATCATCTAATATGTATTTTCGAAAACCCTCCTGGCTTCGAAACATGAGACAAAATTATTAGCGGGTTATATTTAGAGATCTGAAGAGCTCTGCCATTAGGAAAGGTAGAAAAAAAACTGTGTTTAGACTCGCTGTCTTCTTCAACTTACATGAAAGTTAGACCCAGCTAATAAATCGAGCAAGTGAACAACTTCTCCCCTAAGATCCCGACTTGTGCCTAAGTATGTAACTAGTAAAGTCCAGCACACACTACAAGAAACTTGGGCGAATGATCGTCCGGTTTTCCTCAATGTCTCAAAACAGGTCGAAACTGAGGATGGAACTAATATTTGAAAATTCTTGTACGACAAATGCTTTTTTTGTTGTTGTTTAATGTTTCTGATCATAATCTTTCGTATCAGGATTTTCTTGTACGAAAATAGTACACATGAAACAAAAATTGTTAGTTCTGTTCACATACGAGAAAAAATTTGGAGTTCATCCCTTCGGAAATTTTCGTTTGGAAAATCTGAATGGGATATCAAAAGCTGTGTACGCACTATATGAAAATCGAGCGATCGTGCCCCGTACGGAATTTTTCTTCTGATTTTCTCGTAGTGTGTACCCCACTTTACTGGTGTCAAATCTGTATGTTCATGTGATTCCTAGTCTAAGTTCATATCTCTGCGTGTCAGGAACACAGTGTGCATTAAATTATTTTATAACAAACTATGAAAAAAACATTTTTTTTTCAAAATTTGCGCTTTTTTCTTTTGTTTAGCAAAAAATAAAAAAACTAGTGGTGATTAGATACCACCAAAAGAAAGCTCTATTTGTGTGAAAAAAATAATACAAATTTCATATGGAATAGAGTGTTGCATGACCGCACAATTGCCATTTAAGATGTGACAGCGCTGAAAGCTAAAAATTGGCCTGAGCAGGAAGCTCGTCCTGACAAACGCCATTGCTGGAGTGCATGTCGACAAGAAGTGGCTGCAGAGAGGCTGCAAAAGATCAGCAGCACCAAGACTAGCAGCTCTGAGTTCTTCATGATTCACAATGCTTTAGCAATCCAAATGTAATACACTTACATCTACTTTAACACAGTTCCAGACAGTGCTTCCTGAAATGTTTTAGCTATTATATGAATTATTGTCAATTGTACCAAGAAGGCATTTTAGCCATGCGGATCTACGTAATAAGCTGTCATTGTTGTTTTGTTCCCATCCGATGGTGTTGGTTCTTGTACAAGCACAGCAAGTGACGGAGATGAATCCATACATCCTCCTATGCCGACACTGACATGACAATGGAGGGTTTGTCATGCGCTGTCATTGCTAATGAATGAGCCTGCTTCTTTCCTGTTGAATATTCCCCTGACAGCTCGACACTGAGCAGCCTCTGCCTGGGATAATATGAAGCCCTGTGACAAAGACGGCCAATAGTAATTATTATCATTACTGGCTGCATGGTTAGTATCAGCCGTCACATCTCATTCAGCGGGGAGGTGGCGAGCACTCAGGTTCATAACTAACTTGGCAAATCTGAGAAATTTTAAAGTCAAATATTTACATCAAAAGACGTTGGTCGCCTTTGTTCATGTTACCATACTAGTTCTACGAGTACAGTCAGGCTGGTCATCAAAGAAATGTGAAAGACAGACCTGTCTTTTTTTAACCACTTCAGCCCCGGAAGGATGTACCCCCTTCCTTGGGATTCGGCACTACGTTGCTTTAACTGACAATTGCGCGGTCATGCGACGTGGCACCCAAACAAAATTGAGGTCCTTTTTTTCCCTACAAATAGAGCTTTCTTTTGGTGGTATTTGACCACCTCTGTGGTTTTTATTTTTTGCGCTATAAACAAAAAAAGAGCGTCAATTTTGAAAAAAAAGCAATATTTTTTACTAAAATAAATATCCCCAAAAAATATATAAATAAACGATTTTTTTTCCTCAGTTTAGGCCGATATGAATTCTTCTACATAATTTTGGTAAAAAAATCGCAATAAGCGTATATTGATTGGTTTGCACAAAAGTTATAGCGTCTACAAAATAGGGGATAGATTTATGGCATCTTTATCATTAATTTTTTTTTCTTAGTAATGGCGGCGATCTGGGATTTTTATCGTGATTGCGACATTGTGGCGGACACATCGGACACTTTTGACACTATTTTGGGACCAGTGACATTTATACAGCGATCAGTGCTATAAAAATGCACTGATTACTGTGTAAATGACAATGATAGGGAAGGGGTTAAACACTAGGGGGCAATCAATTGGTTAAGTATGTCCTAGGGAGTGATTCTAACTGTTGGGGGGATGGGCTCACTACAACATGACAGAGATCACTGCTCCCGATGACAGGGAGCAGTAGATCCCTGTCATGTTGCTAGGCAGAACAGGGAAATGCCTCACGGAGTACGCGCCCACTAAGCCGCGTCTTAAAGGGGACGTACAGGTACGCCCATTTGCGCAGCCGTGCCATTGTGCCGACGTACATCGTTGTGCCCTGGTCAGCAAGCGGCTAAAGCAGAATTACTCTTTTGTACCTACATATAGTAAACCAAAATATGGGGTGATGAATGTCTCAGCGTGAGAATGTCCTATTGCCGCTTATCCATCCTGTGCCCTATTGCCAATCTGCAACTAAAGACCACTGCTGCCCACTCTGTTCTGGTTGCAGTGGTCTGACACGCTCCTTGCTGAGTCAGACAATTGCTTTGCAATCAACAATGCTTTATGCTTCCTGCTGGTTGGAGAGCTCTAACTCCGCAGATGGCATGTCTGTCCTCAGTAGAGAGACCACTGCTTCCATATAGAGAGCAAGGTTCCACCTCTGAAGCATGCTGACAGGGTTTTTCTACTCAGGCTTTGGATGCTTTCTAACCTAAAAGAACTGTAAAACTTTCAAAATCTTTTATCTTGCTAAAACTTTTAGGCTCCGTGCAACCTAACATTTTTTAAAGTATTACTAAAGTCAGATTTTTTTAAAATTAAAATAACAAACATTAGACTTACCTGCTTGGTCTCGCACAGAGTGGCCCCAATGCTCCTCTTCTCTGGTTTCTGGCAGCGATCTTGGCTCCTCCTCTTATGTGTCCCCATAGCAAGCTGTTTGCTGTAGGGACAAACGCTGCGTGCTCACTCCCGACCTGTGTGTCTATGGAGCCGCGCTCCATAGACCTACACAGCGGGACTTAGGCCCGCCCCCCACTTCCTCTTTACTGCATTTGATTGACAGCAGCAAGAGCCAATGGCTCCTGCTGCTGCTCGAATGCTGTGTGAAGAGGAAGAAAGAGAATAGATGCAGCCGTACACAGCGCTGATCTCTTCTCCCCTCTCTTCTCCTTCACACAGGGAAGGGCGGACACAGGGAAACTGAAAAAGTTTTTTACCTTAATGCAAGCACTGCATTAGGGTAAAAAATATTTTTAGGTTTAGTATCACTTTAAGCTCATAGGAACTGTTATTAGCATCTTTCTGCTCCTAGAAGCTGAATAGTGTTATCCTATGTGTCCATGCACACTACTTTAGGCTATTAGCGTTTTTTGAGTTTCAGCGTCTAGGAGCAGAAAAAAAATGTTTTTGTACAGTTTTTTGGAGTGTTTCCAGCAGAAAAAAACGCAAAACTCTACTAAAACGCTCCCAAAAGCTTTTTTGAGCGTTTTTTCCCTTCATGTACTGTAAAAACGCTAATAAAATAGTAACACTTCTAAAGACTACAGACGCGCTACTACATACCGGCACAAAATCATTATTATGATATTGCTATTATCAGCATTTTTCATCCAGTGTTTTTTTCTAGCGTTTTTTTGAGCTTATAAAAAACCACTAGTGTGCATGAGGCCTTAGGCTAAATTTACACTGGCATGAAAACCAGGTGTTTGAGAGGCATTTAAAACGCACCTAAAATGCCTATGCAAATGATACAATGGACAGCACATACTGTAGTGCTGTTCACACTATCAAAACATGAAGCGTTAGCATCGCATCGCTTCAAAATTGAAGATTTATGTTGAGCCAAGAGGTATTTGAAGCCTTTCAATGTCTCCCATTCAAGTCTAGTGTAACGCTTCATAAATGCTCTGGCAGGCAGTTGCGGTGTGGTTGCAGGGCATTAAGATTAGTTCATTAACTGTAATGGAATAGGAGTTTTGTGGATTAGATGCTTCAAAACTGCCCCATATAGCATTTGGGAAGCATTTTTATCTCCTCATTAAAGCTTGTAAAATGCCAGTCTAACGCCCATACTAAAGCTCATTAACGCAAGTCTAATGCCCATACTAACGCTGTAGGAGCATTTGTTAAGTGTTAGAAATTTAGTCTAGTGTGAACAAGCCCTTAACGTGGATGTAAACCCTCACACATACCCAGTAAAGTGAACAGCCTCAGATGATACACAGAAATGAAACAAATCCTCCCAAGTTTTATATGTATATCTTCTGTGTTCAGCTTTATATTCTGTTTAGAAAGTTCAGATTGTGTTAGGAGATTTTCTCTTCCCGTTCAACACTGCAGTGAAGCCTGGGCATACAGCCAAGACAGCTGATTGGAGGAAAGGCACACACCCCCTCTCCCCATAGGTAGAGACTTTCCTTGAATAGTTCAGGACTCTGCTAATCTATTTATAGCATCCTCTCCAACACAAAACTACTGCTGCTTTTATCATATGTGATGGAGAACTTGTCAGGAATTATCATGCTGATAACAGAAGAATGGGCAGGAGAAAGGCTATGGCACAGAAGAGAGATAACAAAACACTACAGATATATGTGCCCAGCTCAAATGTTATCAATCGGTTTACATCCACTTTAATGCTTTCTAGCAACTGCACTGAAAGTCACTCACCTTTACTAACAGATCTGACAAAAAGAATTGGTTTGGAAATGCACTTGACATGCTGAGCAGTAGGGATGCATGATTCTCCGGAAATCATTTTTAACCACAAAATTACCATTCATGCTTTACATGGTATTTTGTCGCAATGAGTCTAAAATTTAGCCATGTGGATTGGTGGATTGCTTAGGCAATATTGTCCTAATTTATGAATTTTGTTGGTAAAAAAATCTGGTTTAGGTATTCCAGTTTAGGGGCCATTTTTTGGCAAAAGAACAGAAATTGCTGAGAGGAGTTTCCCTAACCTTCAGTAGCTATTGAAAGCCCATAAAAGCCTTCATTTTGCTCCCCTGATTTACTTCAAGAGATTTAGCCAAAATAACACATTTTGCCAACATTTTGGTAAAGTGAAGACGCTCAGTCCCCATTGAACAGATAGCAATTGTTTCCAGTATTCATTATGGGGTTTAATTTTTCCATTGTGACTGGCATTTAGGTGTAAGTGTATTTCCTAGCCTGACCTTTGATGACCCTTTAAGATTTTCCAGTTTTTATGTATTAATTTGAGCCTTCTCCAGTCCAGTATGTTAGACTACAATTATATAAAAAAGGGCTAGCCAACAACATAGAGGGGCCTCTGTAGTCCAGTTGAATATTTTTTGCCGGATATTGGTCCTTGTTCACCAATAGCTCAGAGTTCCGCATCCATTGAATCCAGCTGACTAGGAAGCTATTTTAGTTTGGGAACTGGAAACCGCATTACACAATGTCTGCGAGCTCAAAGAATCTGAGCTGCGGGAGATGTTTACACACCGGTAGAAATATTTAACTTTTTCATCCTCTTAGTCCAGTAAATGCCAAAAGGTCGTAATTTAAAGAAAACTATAACAATTATGAAACTTTCAGGTCATTTATTTTTTCGTTTATATATAAAATATATATATATATATATATATATATATATATATATATATATATATATATATATATAATTTTTATGTTTAAGTGGCTCTTATTAAGAGTTTGCAAACAATATAAACACGCAAAACAGATGTCAAAGCCAATGTAGCGCTCTCCCAGGGGATTACCTTGCAGGCGCACTCCCAAGTCCAGCATTCGGCGTCCATAGAGGCTAAATGCAGGACTTGCGTCATTGGATTTGATTGACAATAGCGGGAGCCAATGGCTGCACTGCTATCAATCTATCCAATCAAGAGCCGAGAACCCCGGGCAGAGAGACAGGGAGTCCGAATGGGGCAAGTTCCAGGGCTCAGATAAGTAAAATGGGGGGGCTGGTCACTGCCAGGTGTTTTTTTACCTTAATGCATAGGATGCATTAAGGTGAAAAAAACACGTAGGTTTACAACCCCTTTAAGACGTCCATACATGGGTTGAATTCCAAATGAATTACCTTTTAAAAATCAGAAATTGTGATCCAATGATTTGTGTTTTGTGATCCAATGATGCCACCATTGATTTCGAAATTCGACCAACCAAGTCTTCTATTTCACCTCATTTTGCTATAGAAAAGAATTTTCATTTTTTTCTTTCCAGGTCCCAGCTTGTGCACATTTCTTTTTTAATTTTATTTCTCGGATCGATTCTCCCATCATTGATTAGAAATTTGTTTGTTTTTCCAAAAATTTTCCAACATGCACAATCACTCAAATTCAACGGCCTCACGAAAATTGGGCGTTGCTGCAGCCCACTAATGGTGCAAAATGTGAAAAAATATTCTTAGGATTTCCATAGGATATCGTAGGGACTTCAAAATCTCCCCCTCTTCCCCTACGCTCTAGTCGGCTTGCATTTCCGGGTTCCTTCCCACCCATTCCCCATTTTTTATTCATTTACACTCGGGGTATGCCCTCTTTTAAGCATACTCTCATGGGCGGCCATGGCACACCTCAGGTCGCCAGGGTTGGGGGTCACGTTCAATCCAGTATCCAGACTCTGACTACAAATATATATATAGATTACGTAAGGAGAAAAGTAAGAAGGAGAACAAAGAAAGAAAAAAAAAGGACAATGGAAGGTTCCCCGGAGGAGACGAGTCTTCATGCCTTTGAAGAGATAAAGGAGTCAAAATCAGAGTAATATCAGAGGAATATCTGAAGTGAGGCCATACCATTCACATAAGATTGCATGATTCAGATTTTTCCTCATCCTACGCAATCATAAGTTCTACATAGTCAATTTTGTCTATTTCACAAGCCCATTTGGCTAGCAATGAAGCTTCAGGCTGTTGCCATCATCTAGTGATCACAGAACAAGCAGCCGTAATAAAGTGTCTAACTAAGCTTCTCCTAATTTGTTTATAGGAGCCTGGAACTAAGGACAATACAGTGATCTAAGGTGTGTTTGGGATGTTATCGCCAACAAGTTTTAGTAGGTCATGCAGTTTGCAGAAACGCACTACATTCCATTTAACATGGTTTTCTATGGTACAAGTTCACATCTATGCGTCTTTCAGCCGGTGCATTTTTGAAAAGGGTCAGGGACTTTTTTTCCCGCAGCAGATTGCATTGTGCATGTAAAAGACTTCAATGGTACCGCACCAAAAATGCAAGTGGTGCATTTTTGATGCCTTTTTCAGATTTTTTTTTTTTTTTTTTAACACACTGTGTATAGCTAATTGCTAAGGAGTAGGCCAGGAAGTCAGCCGGCGTGTCCTTAACAACCGATAAGTCATCAGCTGTCAGTGGGGTTCCCCACTGACAACTGAATGTAAAAAAAAGAATTGCCAGCAAAAAACCAAAAAATCGGGAAAAAAATTACGTCGGTCCCTCCCCCCAAATCCATACCAGGCCCTTCATGTCTGGTATGAATTTGGAGGGGAACCTTATGCCAAATTTTTTTAAAAAATGGCGTGGCCCCGCCCCTAAAATCCATACCAGACCCTTATCTGAGCAGGCAGCCCGACAGGTCAGGAAAGAAAGGCGAACGAGCGAGCGCCCCCTCCCGGACCATACCAGCTCACATGCCCTCAACATGGAGGGTGCTTTGGGGCTGGAGGGTGCACCCTGAAGCACCTTGTCCCCATGTTTATAGGGACAAGAGCCTCTTCCCCACAACCCTGGGCTGTGGGGGTCTGCAGGCAGGGAACTTTTTGGAATCTGGAAGCCTCCTTTAACAACGGGTAGTAGTAGTATTGGTCCCCCTCCCCATACACCTCACTCAATCCATAACTGTGCACGTGTGCAGTGGCTCTCTCTTCTCTCCTCTATCTCACAGGACGCAGAGGCACTAGCGGGAGCCATTGGATACTGCTGCTGTCAATCAAATCCTGTGAGCAGGGGGCGGGGCCGAATTATGCTGTGTGCATCTATGGACTCACACAGTTTGCCAGACACAGCTTGCTATGGGGGACCCCAGAAGAGGAGGTAAGGGGCGGCTCTGTGGAATACCATTCCACAGAGCAGGCAAGGTTTTTTTTAGAAAAAAAGAGACAAATGTAACTTTAAAACCACTTTAACAGGGGAACAAATATAAATCTTTTACAAGTAGAACTGAACAGTTACAATAATGTAATGTAATTGAATTTTTATTGCATTTCCCCAGTTGTCACTGCTTTTCATAGATAAATACACAGCCTTAGCCTATCTTGTTATATGCTCACTGTGGCATGTAGGTCTTTTTTCATGCTCTGCTGCACTTACTATAATCTTTTCCGGTGTGATGTACAAAGTCAGCGTACAGTGTCTACTCTGTCTGTGCTTCATTAGTGGATTGTGTGTGCACACCGCTACAATGGAAAATTAAGGGTTCCATTTTCCTGTGTCAAGCTAGCGTTTCCCCTTGGGGTCAGAAACCACTTCCCCCTACCCCCCCCCCCCCCCCCCTTCATCAAGCAGTACAATAAACAGAAAGTACACAGTGAGTGTTCCCCTCTGTAACTTCACACCGTGCACTATTACTGCCATAGCATTGTCAGTGGAAAATTCTCTTCTGAAAAAAAAGATTGTTGCACAAATTAGGTTAACGTACAAAATGTGCTTACAAAAACTGTTCATTGCTCTAGTTACTTAGGAAGAAAAGCTTCTTGTTGTACAGAAGTAGGGGTGAAAGCAAGTTAAAGCCCAGCTGAACTTCACTTGTGTGAAGACAAACCATGTTCTAACACCTAATGGTTTGTTTTCTTTAGAAAGTAGAAAAGCTTGTGACTAAGGTCCCTAACTCACATTCACATACTAGGGCCAATTTAGACAGGAGCCAATTAGTGTGGGAGGAAACCAGAGTACCCGGAGGAGACCCACGCAGGCACAGGGAGAACATGTGAACTTTAGGCAGGTGGTGCCATGGTTGGGATTTGAACCGACAACCCTAGTGCTGCTGAGCAGAAGTGTGGCCAATTAAAGTGGTTGTAAACTCTGTTACACCACTTTTACCTACAGGTAAGCCTATAATAAGGCTTACCTGTAGGTACCCTGAATATCTCCTAAACTTGCACTGTTTAGGAGATATTCAGTAGATGCGCTGCTGCCAACGTCACATGCGCAGAAGTAACTCCAGTGGAAGATGTCGGCCGTGTAATTGGAGTGCCAACGCCGATTCAGGGCATCGTTCTGAAGTAAGTATTTCATGCGATGCATACTAGCTCATACTGGCTCATTATGCCTTTGTCTTGCAGGGTTCTTTTTTTTTGAGGTTTACAACCTCTTTAACCACTGTGCTGCCCGTTTTTGAATTGCTTTCATTGCCTGTGATGGATTGGTCCGACGGACTTTTGGCGGCCTTCGGATGGACTCTCCCAATGAACGGACTTGCCTACACACGATCACACCAAAGTCCGACGGATTCGTACATGATGACGTACGACCGGACTACAATAAGGAAGTTCATAGCCAGTAGCCAATAGCTGCCATAGCGTCAGTTTTTGTCCACTGGACTAGCATACAGACGAGCGGACTTTTCGACCGGACTCGAGTCCGTCGGAAAGATTTGAAACATATTTCAAATCTAAAGTCAGATTTTTGACCAAAAAAGTCAGCTGCAGGTCCGATTGAGCCCACACACAGTCAGATTGTCTGCCGGATTCGGTCTGTTGGACCAGTCCGGTCGAAAAGTCCGCCCGTGTGTACACGGCATGACATGTTCTGTGAATGGGGGAGAGAATCCTGTGACTCATCGGACTCTCCCCCATTCACAGATTGTGTTACATACAGTGAAAGCAATCAAAGAACTTCCTGCAGTGAAGATTTCTCAAGGATCAAGCTGGCTGCATGACATAGGCCATACTGACATGGTTCAGTGCAGTACAAGAGGATATTTGCACAGAAAATAAGACTGTACAACAGATAATACATCAGAAGCCTTCTGCATAAAGATAGACAGCATAACATACCACGGAAGTAGTAAGCACACGAGAGGTATCAATTCAAGGAATAAGTGAGAGAGAGTCGGGGTGTACCAAAAGGGGGGGGGGGGAAGAAGGAAGGAGGGAGAAGGAAAGAAGAAAGGTAGGAGGAGCGGAGCAGATGGGGGGCAGACGGGGAAGATGTATGGCATACTTACAGGTAAGACTTGTCATATGATTTGACCGTTCCAAATCGCATGTCAAGTCGGCAGTGGAACTGTTCAAATCGGTGCGACTCCGACTTGCCGTGCCGTGCCGCACTATTTTTTGTGATTTCAGGTGTGACTTGCATAGACGGGAAGGAAGAAAGCACGACCACTCTGGTGTAGTAAGTTCGAACAAGGTTTAATTACAAGGAAACAATGTCCGGCTCTTTGTGCTGCTGCCTGTTAGTAGGGAAATGGCTCTGACAGCCTGTGCAAGCATGTGTATTGCTGCGGCTTCCCTGTTCCCGATGCCCGATGGTGATGTCCACCTGAAGTCCAGGGTCACGGGACGCGTTTTGAGGGACCTTCCTATTCCTCAGCACACAGCTGGGTCATTTTTCAACTTCTTCATTTATATTTCCCATGAGTGGTTGAGGGCTGGTAGCCTACGCCATTGCTGGCATTGGGGAATTTATTTTTTTATTTTTAGGTTAGCGACTTGCATAGACATCTGTGCATGAAGTCGCACAGATGTCAGGCAAGTCACACCTGAAATCGCATTGACCCGTGACTTTAAAATTGTGCTACTTCAAGTGAAGTTTTCAAACTCGCATTTAGTGTGAACCAGGACTTAAGCTATAGAGCCCAAAAAACTAAAGCTAAACTTCAGCTTTAGGTTGGTGACAGGATCTCTTTAATACCCCAAAGATGAACATAAAAATTCACAGCTGACCTTTTACAAGCAGTATAATTATAATTCTGCTTTTTCAATGAATATGTTAACATAACCTTTACCAGTGTGTAGCCCCTATTATACACCTAAAGGGTTTCATTTACAAAAAAAGGGCCCAGAAGCTCAGTTTTTAGATGTAAACACCATCTGGGCCACTACATTTCCCGTCAGTTGATGTAAAATAGGTTTTAATAACATTCATGGATGACTATGTAAATGTTTCTGGAGATTATCTGAGTTTTAGCAAAACAGGCAGTATGGGGAAATGTTCCTGTCCAGTGTTCTCCTGGAGAAAAACACCTCCAGACGTTCGGTTGCCTCCTTTGACCTCCAGCGGCAGCTCACCGAGCAAAGGGCCGCAACATCAGAGCTACAAAAAAATGTCAGATATCTATCTTTCCGTCCAGATGTGGGCAGGTTTACAGAAATAACTGTGAAGTTTATTTCTAGCTCTTCAAAGTAATTTTTTCATTCTTAGGTATGGCGGCAGTAAATTCTATGCACCATTTTTTGTGTAATTTTTCTATTGATGTGTACAGCTTACTTTAAAGTGTCCCCATATCTAAGAACGAAAAATAACTTTGAACAGCTACAAAAAAAGGCACACCTGTCATGATAGAAGTATGGAGGTTGAGGACTGCCTGCCTTTCATGGTGACGCTTGGGCCGCAGTATTTTCTCACCGACCTGGAACATAAATACGGACAAGAAATTGTGACATTTCTCCAACTTTCATTTGTTGAGTTGAAAGCTTGTTCTCCATCTGTAACTCAGAACTAGCGAAGCCAGGCACAGCCAAGCAGCCAGCATTTTCAGAAGGAGACCAGCAATGGCAGCCTGCAAAGTTCTCAAGTGAGAGGTATGTTCTAACCTGCACTTTATTATATAAACTGTCAGTTTGTTCTTCTGGGTTTGCGTTGGGGAGATTTTCCTTCACATCCTTTTTTGGAGAAACAACAGGTATCGAGAAGAAATCTCATCAAAGTGTGGGGAAACCCGCTCTCTTAGACAGGTGTCTCTATTGGAAGACTCCCCCTTACCTCCTGTCCCTGTGACAACTGTAAAAACTTGGATGCCTTATCACATCACTTTACCTCTATGTATAGGTGGTCACCAGGACAATCAGAGAGGGTAAATCTCCCAGCAGGGACACAGACATTATTGACTCTGGGTTCACACTTGTGCAATGCAGAAACTGCATGTGATCTGCACTGCATTCCTGTGCACATCACATGCGATGTCTGTGCGGTGTGATTTCAGCCATACATTTTGTATGGCTGAAATTGCATCGTATCCGCACCAAAATGATGCAAGACCTTTTTTCCCCCGCACCCGAATCGTATTGCATAGGTGTTTACACTTATCCAATGCGATTCTGGCAATCGCACTGCATTTTGCAATCTGTTTCGGGGTGTCGTTAAGATAACATTGACACTTGCAGCAGATTGCATGGATGCCGTGCGATTGCAAGGCGGTGCGAGAAACGTACAGGATTTGCTGCCTTTCCCACATCGCATTAGTGTGAACCAGGGCTAAAGGCTTCAAAGTGATTCAGACAAACCATGAGGTCCCATTCACTCCACATGTGGGGGATGTTTCGGCAAACAGGACCGGCATCCAGGGCAGCGTAGGATCCTTCTGTAAGGGCACTTACATAAACTTGATTACTCTCAACAGGTAATATCCAAAAGAAACATATTGCATCATGTGCCCTGTCTGGGCTATATGCACGGAGCTCTCTACTTATTATCTACAATTTACTAACTTCTACAAGCTGTTTCTCTAGTGAGGCTATCCATATGGCTGTTTGATGCCCCCTCAGAGCTGGTCCCTTCTTATCCCCCACGGTGGATCAGTTACTCTATATCTCAAATGTTTCTAGTCTTTTACCAATAGATCTCCTGAGGAAGCCACTGGCGAAACGCGTATAGAGCCATTGGTGCTGGTATTCTGTTTCCATTGGCTGGCCTTTTACACAGAAGATTTTTATAAATATATGTATATCTACCAGCTTAGAGGCCACCCACACAGGTTTCTCTGTCCTGCCATATCTGTACTTATGGGAGAACGTTTACACAACTTTGGTCTTTTGACATGTTTTTATGATGTTGTTTAAATACATTTTGATACATTTTATCTATTTGTGAGTAGTTTCTTCCCAACTGGGATTACAGTAGCAGCCGTTAAAGTTCGCTTTCTCTACTTTGTTTTTCTTTATATACATTTTTGGATGTGGTGCCACGTTATGCGGGTGTTTATCTCTGTTTTCCTCACGTGGCTCAAACCCTCCCGTGCTACGCCCAGAAATAAAAAAACATCTTTAGGTGTACTTTAAAGTGTTTGTTAACTCAAAATGTACTTTTCAGTATGGTTGACATCACATCTCGCTGCATTCGGTTTCTAAAACAATCATCAAAACATTTTTACTTAAACATCATTTTCTGTAAATCCGTTGCAATGTTTCTAATCTGGAAATCTTGTCAGTAACAAGTTCCAGGCTGACAACACTAAATAATTGCCTCACAATTAGCTGCTGTGTTGTTGGCCTTCCATTTTCCTGGCTTTAGTTGTCCGGCGGGGTGCCCGTTAGTTCTGCACATGCCTCCTGCAGACTTAATAGGCAGCCCAGCTGCCACATGAAGGACTGTGCACAGCCGACTGACAACGCTGTTGCAAGGTTGTTCCCTTGTTGTTCCCCAACAGATTTCCAGGTTTGAAACTTTGCGACAGCTTCACAAGAAATACTTTGCTTAAAGTTTCTGTAAACCTAACACATGTCATCTACATTAACCACTTCAGCCCCGGAAGGATTTACCCCCTTCCTGACCAGAGCACTTTTTGCAATACGACACTGCGTCGCTTTAACTGACAATTGCGCGGTCGTGCGACGTTGCACCCAAACAAAATTGACGTCCTTTTTTTTTCCCACATATAGCGCTTTCTTTACAATTAGAGTGACAGTTATGAACAAAAAGCGATATTTTTTACTTTTTACTATAATAAATACCCCCAAAAAATATATAAAAAAACACATTTTTTTCTCAGTTTAGGCCAATATCTATTCTTCTACATATTTTTGGTAAAAAAAATCGCAATAAGCGTATATTGATTTGGTTTGCGCAAAAGTTATAGTGTTTACAAAACAGGGGGTAGATTTATAGCATTTTTATTATAATTTATTTTTATTAGTAATGGCGGCGATCTGCGATTTTTATTATGACTGCGACATTATGGTGGACACATCGGACACTTTTGACACCATTTTGGGACCATTGTCATTTATACAGTAATTTAAGGGGGACATGCCTGTTTGCCCATTTGCCCAGCCGTGCCATTATGCCGACGTACATCGTTGTGCGCTGGTCGGCTAGTGATTAAGGAATGGCTTATTTACTTAATAGCACTATGGGCAAAACGTTTTTAATTTTGGATAGCGTAACAGAGGGTTATAACTCATTATACACTTTATATTCACTTTATATTCACTTTCGATGATAATGGTAAACAGGACAAATAGAGAGGGTAAAGCTCCCTTAATGTGGGGAACAGACAGCAATAAAACCTGACAGGGGCTCAAAACCATCTCCACACCACCTAATACCAAAAAAAAGTTTTTCCTTTAGTTATACTTTAAGTATGCCGTGAATCTGAAAATCTTAAATGGAATGAAATACTATTTTTCTTTATATTCCTAGTGGTCACATGGCCCCCTGGGTGTCTCTTCTCCCTAGCTTAGGGCCCTATGGGCAGATCATCAAATGCGACGCGAGCCAATTTCACACATCCCAGAATCACTTTAGTTCCATGGAGAGGTCCTCAGGCTGTAGGCGGGGATCAATAGATGGTTGACACTCCCTGCCTACAGTCAGGTGGGGCCAAACTTCATTTCACAGGAAGGGCTGGAAGGCATTACAAACACTTACAAATAATTATATTTTGGGGGAACGCACCTTAAGTCCTTAATGCCATCTCCTGAGTCCTGGCGACCCTTTAAAACGGAACTAAAGGGTGAATACTTACCTGTCCAACTGTCCTGCCCCGGCATATTCTTCTGAGTGCCAGTCTTCGGGCTCCTTCTTTGGCTGGCAGAATGTGACATCAGTCTTGTCCATGCAAAGGAGCTAGTCATCCGGCACTCAAAGACGGGTTCTGCACTATAAACTGATCTGCGCTTGCTCAGCTTACAGTGCAGGTTAAATCTGTTAATTTTCAATTTTCCTATGGTTAAATCTGACCATTCTTATATTTACCTGGAGCGTGTGCACTTACATGTGGACGATCAATAATGCTCTTCATGGCCACACTCCCATGACAGGAGATGCAACATTGTCAACAGTGCCGTGTTTCCACTTCGCCTGGACGTGGGATAACGTGTGCGCAAACACAAGAGGGGGAATAAATGGAAGTCATGTTTGTACTTCCACTGATTCCTGCTGAATCAGACCATTTTTGAGCCATGGGTTGTCCTGAAAGCATCACTGGGCTTGACAAAGGTCATTTTTTTAATGTTATTTTTGATATGCAAATGAAGTGGACAATGAAGGTGGCTGCAAAATTTGGCCAATAAAACAAAACAAAAACAACAGTATTTTTTTGACGGCGTGAATAAAATTGGACTGGTGGTACTGGGTCTAGCAGTAAAGACTAAGCAGTGTCTGTTACCTAGCAATTGGAAGAAGACCTCTAATAGAATACAAAATATAATCTATGTGGTAGCTGGAAGATCAACTTGGGGATTATTAGTTAATAGTTTGGTTTGGTATCCGTGAGTGTATTGAAAACATTGTACTATGGATTGTTGGGGATCAGGTGGCAGAGTTTGAATGAAAGATTCCCAAACATCCAAAAATTTGTGGACCGGTGTTTCCTTATATAGGGAGGCCTCCACCCATTCCATGCTGAAAACAGCAGACAGTCTATCTTCAAACAATGAGATAGTCAGTTTAAAAATTAGCTGAACCTGGTGGAAAATAATCGGTCAAACCATGACTGTACCCTATCCAATGCAGTCACTGTTCAGCGGTGCCACTGTATTGAAGCATCCACAGGTGCCCCAGTTGCTGAATTCAGTAGCCAGCAGTGGGTGGGGGAACGTGATTTTGAATAGTGGTCCTGTGTTTGAATTGCGCACTTTAATCTATAAGCTTGGCATAGAGAGAAGATGGAGCAGGTACAATAAATACCTTATTAAGTTAATTGGAGAGTTTCTCTTGAGCAATTGAGCTCTCTATGGCTAGCTATACCTGGAAGGAAGACACTTATGTCCTCTGCTGCCTGTGCCACTGAACGTGGTTAATTTGCAGAGAGCTGATCCCCAGAAGTCTGCTTGGAAACCAACACTTCTGCAAGTGTTAGTCATCTGGGTCCACCACAGGTCTCAATGGTTCCCCCGTTGACTTCCATGTGACTGCAGGAGAGATTAAGGACGTGGAGATAAGTAGGAGGAACCATTGAGAGCTGCAGAGGACCATGTGGGTGAAATTAGTTGATTTCCCAACAGAATTTGGAGTTCACTGCAACAAAGCAGTGTTTAGCTGCATAGGTGGCAGGAAAATATATTCAGTCTCTATTCAGTTTGCCCCTAATGGGGATGTTCACTCTCTGTTTATCCTGGTGGTCCTGTTCACTGAGACAGCAAGTGATGGTAACCCAACATTTTACAGCTGTCTACAGTATACAGGGTGAGATTATCGGTTCCAGTGACAACTGCCTTACCCTTATTTTGGAAAGATTTACTTTTATTTCTTGTTGCATTTCCAAGACAGGAGGTGAAGAGAAAGCCACCCTATGGAACTCAGACAGCCAACTGACAAAGGTTTTGACCCCTTTAACTAGACTGAACAATGGTCATCTCAACTCAATAGGTAGATAAAAGACTTCTTCACACTAGCAGGTGGGCTTTTATGTATTTTGCAGCATGGTCAAAACACATATCTGAGAATATCTATTGAGTGGGATATCCTTCCACCAATGGGAAGGTATCCCCTTATTGTCTGGATAGCCTCTGACCTCGGAGTCAGAGTCTGGAAATAGTTGGAGGAAGTGAACGTTATTATTTCATTTTACTTGTACTCGCTCCAGTAGACTGTTGACATAAAATCTGGACAGAGATTTAAAAAAAAGGAAATGTTGGCTTTATACTTTGTGCTGAGCAGAGGTAATTCTGTGTGGAAGAAAATGGTTTTTTTTTGTATGTTAATCTTTAGGCATATACTGTTGCTTTAAAGCTGAATTCTAAGTAGATATAAAAGACTTCAATGAATGCAGTGCTGTAATCATTAATGCATCATTTAACTTTTTTAAATGTAAGCAGTGTAAGTCTGGCCATAGATAGACCTTTTTGTTTTTCTGATCAGCGAGAGGACTGACTGAAAAAACTGAACAGATTCCTCCATCCACACAAGCAAGGCGGATTGAAGAAACTTACTTACTATCATATTGTGAAAGCAGGGACTCCTTCACTGTTAGAATACACTGTTCAGTGCTGCCGGTTGGCTGCATGTGTGTGGGTGCAGCGCGGTGCGTCGGCAGTGAAAACACAAAGTCCGATTGCAAGAAACAGAACTTGTATAGAGAATGAAGTTCAATGATACAAACGGCCCAGTGGGAAGGCACCCAACTGGGAATACTCACAGTATGTCTGGCCAAAGTAGAATTGAGCGGTTCTTTAGCATGCCAATAGCATCTGTCTAAGCGGGCGGAATTCGGTCTGGCCAGTCTAAACCCAAGTGGGAGGATTCCATAGAGGAAGGACTCGTCAGGAACCTCTCCCTATCACCAGCCACTTTCCCTGACAGATGGGAGATCTGTCCCTAACCTGTCCACTTGCTAAAGTAAGCACCTACCCAGGAGCACCTACCAAGGGTCTTAAATACACTCTGCCAGACCTAAGATGGCCACCAGAGTCACATGGGTGGCCAGCATCCAACCAGATCGCTGCCCCAGTTACCAAGGAACCACATTCCTCTTGGCTTCCTCTCCCTGTGTGATGTCCCTGTGGTTGAGAGCCACCTGCAGTGGAGAAAAGAGACTGCACCTGCATACATGCAACTGCTGATCAAATAAAATTTTGACATGCTCGCTCGACAAAAATTGATCTTTACATCGACTTTTTTGAAGAGGAATGGCCATAGATGTATCAAAATTTCGAACCATCTATGGGCAGCTTTAATACCTGCATTTGGACTGGTTTCAGACTATTGCAGTCCTTGTAAAGCAGAGCTGAAGTGTAAGAGGAGGCAGCAGTGCAGAGACCAGTCAGCTCATGTGCTGACTAGAACGATACCGATAGGAGAAGAGAGCAGGGTGACAGAAAGATGAACTCATGGCAGTGCTGCTTCTCCTTTTACTGTCCAGTCACTGGCTGGGGTGGGTCCTGGATCACTAGGTTCAGAGAAAGTGGGTTAAATGATGCTGGCCATAAGACTCAGAATTTTTCAGCAGAAAAAGAACCATATATATTTCTGGAATGAAGGTGAATATTGCAACAAACTCTGGTTTGCTTTTCCTTTTTTATTGGGTTATTTATTTATTGCATACTCTGGCTGAAGTGATTTAATCTGATTTTTTTTTATGTTGCTTCAACTCGTTTTTTATTTCTTTTTGTAAAACAACACAAAATGAGGCCTTTTTAAAAAAAAAAACTGCTGTGATGCGTTAATGCGCAGCACTTGGTGCAATAACATGCGTGGCATTAATTCATTTTGAAAGATCTGCTAACACAAAGCAAGAGAGAAAAAAATATCTTTGCACATTCTTTTTAACCTATCACACCACATCATATGGCATGTGTGTGCGTTGGCACCAACTGTAGTTTGGCATTGGGACACCATTCCATTTTTTTTTTTAAAAGGCCTCATTTTGTGTTGTTTTACAGAAAGAAATAAAAACAGAGTTTAAGCAACATAAAAAAAAAAATCCATTTAAACCACTTCAGCCAGAATATGCAATAAATAAATAACCCAATAAAAAAGGAAAATCAAACCAGAGTTTGTTGCAATATTCACCTTCAATCCAGAAATATATATGGTTCTTTTTCTGCTGAATAATTCTGAGTCTTATGGCCAGCATCATTTAACCCACTTTCTCTGAACCTAGTGATCCAGGACCCACCCCAGCCAGTGACTGGACAGTCACCCCAAATTTGGTTCAGAAAATGTCAAGCACTTTTCTGCAGCAGAGAATGACATTTTCCAAACCGACTTTGGGGGCCCCGTATCTCGGGGCCACTTGGTGCCAGGAACTAGGAATAGTTCCACTGGGTTTGCACACCAAATTTGGGGTTCCTAGCACTAAGTGGCCCCGAGATATGGGGCCTCAAAGTCAGTTCGGAAAATGTCATTCTGCTGCAGAAAAGTGCTTGACTCGTGTATAAGCTGAGGGGGGCATTTTCAGCACAAAAACATGTGCTGAAAAACTCGGCTTATACTTGAGTGTATACAGTATATAAAAGCACCCTTAGCTGTTACAGGTATGTTACACACATTCCACTCCTTTGTCTGTCACATCCAGAGAATTAACAGATTCTTTTTTATTTTATTTTTTGTATATTTTTTATTTAGGTAAAGAATTCAGGTTTAACAATAAAATACATACAGTAAATGATACATGAATGACAATATCAGTAAATGGAATACATATCTAAATTAATAAAACAGTACAGTTCAAATGTCACAAATCATATTTAATTAACAGATTCTTTACTGTTCAGTTTGCAAGATACCCAACATTTGTTTTTTTATAGATACTTATTTTAAGTATTTCACCATTCTATCACATTATTATCAAGCCTGTTCAAAGTTTGTGGAAAGTCAGCGATAAGATAAATATTAGCAGTTTCTTTCAAGTAACTGGAAATTCCATTGCTGCGGTTAGTAAACTTGTCACTTTTGACTAGAAAAAAAAAAAAAAAAAAAGGTTGTGAAAATATGCAGGATTAAAAGAAAACAGTCTGAGATCAAACATAGAGGTTTCTCTTTTTTCCTTGCCAGTTAATTTGATGTTGACATTAAGTAAAATATGTCAGTTTGAGTGAAAATCAACACTTTTCCTGCTTGCTTTACTAGAAGATTAGACACATTGAGGTGCGGATTAGGACAGGTACCAGCAAATCATAAAATGATTGTTGGTTTAATAAATGTTAACATCATTTAGGCCAAGTGTACTTTTTAAAAAAAATGTTAAAGTTTATCTGAAGCCACATTTTTTTTTTTTTGGGAGATGTTAAAGCTGAACTCCAGCCTTCCCTCCAGTCTTGGACAGTTGTGCAGGCTCCTCTCTAGTCTTGCAATTGCTTACTCTGATTTCACTGTACCAGTGGCGGCTGGTGGTTTTTTGTTTGGGGGGGGACGCCAACCAGTCCCCGTGGTACCTCACACCCCCGCACACGTGGCACCTCACACCCCCCTCGCACGTGGCATCTCACGCACACCCCCCTGGCACCTCACACCCCCGCGCACGCGGCACCTAACACATCCCCCGGCACCTCACCCCTTGCTGTTTGCCAGTCCGCCGGCACATACCTGATCGGCAGGGATCATCGGGCAGGGGCAGACAGGCTGTAGCAGGATGGCGTCTTCCTCTTCCGCTGTGCCTCTCCTCCCCTTCTCCTAGGCATCCAATAGGATCGCCTAAGCTTTCAGCCAATCAGGAAACGCGTAACATACCCGCGCTTCCTTAGTGGCGGAGAGGCAATTCAGTGTTAGAAAAGCAAATATTCATTTGCTTTTCTAACACTTCTGGGTGCACTGCGAGCGCAATGCTCTGTGTTCCAAGTCCACCTTTTTTTTAAGCCTATTAGAGCCTATGGCTCTAATCGGGTGCTTCAAAAATACACCTCCGCCGCTGTAATTCATGCACATCTGAAAAGGGGCCGGATGCCTGAATAGGGGGTGGCAGCGGCAACCATGGATAGATTCATGCTATGCATGAATCTATCCATTATACATATAGGGGGTTGGCTGGAGTGAGGGGGCAGCGCCCGTGTGCCCTTAATGCATGGGGCGCCACTGCACTGCACACTGTGAGATTCTCGTAGCATGCATTAGGAGCTGCAGCAAATCAGATAGAACCCACCTCATTTCTTAGTTTAAGGTTGTCCAGCACCATGTATGCATTTCCTAACCAAAATGACTGCCCCCCTCCTCTTTAATAATTGGATATAATTTCTATGAATCATTGAGGCTCAGCATTCCATCTGGGTGTTACCTAGGGGGTCTGCATGTGGGGTGCTGTGATGTTTGTGGAAAGATTATATATTTTTTATTTTTATTTAAAAAAATCAATTAACATGTTGATGAGGTGGGAAAGGAAGTACAAGGGAAGGCAAAATACAAGCAGATTACATTTCAGCTTTAAAACTCTTTTACATGTGTGTCTCATTCAAGAGATCATCCTTAGTAGAAACAACAGGAATTTAGAAGACATCCCTCCCAAGTGAGGGACTTCCCCTCTTAGACAGGAACAGATATTCCCATTGTCAGATTTCTTTTTTCTGTTCTAATGGCAGCTAAAAATGTTGACTTTTCCTATTACTTTCAGACCTGATGACCAACAGAATAGGTGAATAATTCCAGAAGGAACGCTAATGTCGCGTACACACGAGTGTTTTTGCCATCGGAATAAACTCCGAAGGTTTCTCCGACGGAATTCCGCTCAAGCTGTCTTGCATACACACGGTCACACCAAAGTCCGATCGTCAAGAACGCGGTGACGTACAACACATACGGCGGGACTAGAATACGGAAGTTCAATAGCCAGTAGTGAATAGCTTCCGTCTCGTACTTGCTTCAGAGCATGCGTCGTTTTTGGTACGTCAGAACAGCATATAGACGAGCGGTTTTCCCGATAGGAATTAGTTCCGTCGGAAAAATTTAGAACATGTTCTCTAAGTCGGTCTGAATTTTCACCCGAAAAAGTCTGATGGGGCATACACGCGGTCGGAATATACGATGAAAAGCTCCCATCAAACTTTTTCTGATGGACATTCCGCTCATGTGTATGCGGCATTACAGGAATAAAAATCTGACAGCTGATCTAATCTTTCCACACATTATCCAAAAAAGATCTTTATTTAGGGAATTCTTTTTTTTTTTTTTTTTGTGGGAGGGGGGGTTGTGTTCTTTGTATTTGCATGTTTTTATTTTTCTGTATTTACTGATTACTTGTGTGCTGCCATGGTACAGTTCTTCTTTGAGTTTTTTTCTTATTTTTTTTTTCCTTCTGTGAAAAAAAAAAAAAAATGATGAGGCTAATGAGGGGCACATGAATGGGTTCAGAACAGAAGCTTCTGTAACCCTCAGGAGCCATTTAAAGCCCATTGCCCCCTTAAAAACACCAAAAAACACCTTAAAGCAGAACTTCAGGCACAAAAACATTTACTTAAATAAATTCTTTAATAGCCACAAAAGATATAAATCCACTTTGTATGCACCATAATGGCATATTGGTCCAAAAAAGAGAAAATATCCAGTGAGCGGAAGTTGTGTGGGCGAAAAGTACGACGTTGATGTCAGAGGTCAGAGGAGAAAGGGCAGATTGGTTCGAGATGATAGAAAGGCAACAGTAACTCCAATACCATCTCCATAGGTGTGCGCAGGGGGTGTGCCGGGTGTGCCTGGGCACACCCTAATCACTCTGGCGCCAATTCTCCCTAATGCCTGGGCTTCCCCCTGTGCTGTGCTCCCCTACCACAGTGCTGCCAGCTTCCCTCCTCTCCTCTCCTTTCCCCCGGCTGCGGCGGGGGATGTTTCAGGTTGGAGAGCTGGGGAAGGGGCTAATCAATATGACATATACTGGCTCCTTTCTTTTCTCAATGAAGACAGTGATCACACTCACTCACTGTGTTCAATCATAACTAAAGCATAGTAAACTGTTTTTAGTATGCTTCAGTTTGTGAATGAACAGGAAGCCGCCCAGCACAGCGCACTTCCCATTCATTCACAGTCCAATGCAGCTGAGGCTGCAGAGAAAGACATGTGTGTTTAAGATTTGGAGTGCACACCCTAATGCAATAGGCTGCGCACACCTATGATCAGCTCTGAATGCACAAAACATTGAACCTTGAAGTAGATGGGCTACAGCAGCAGAAGACCACACCGGGTGCCACTCCTGTCAGCTGAGAACAGGAAACTGAGGCTACAATTCACAAAGGCTCACCAAAATTCGACAATAGAAGATTGGAAAAATGTTGCCTGGTCTGATGAGTCTCAATTTCAGCTGTGACATCCAGATGGTTGTGTCAGAATTGAAAGCATGGATCCATCGTGCCTTGTATCAACGGTTCAGGCTGGTGGTGGTGGTGTAATGGTGTGGGGGGATATTTTCTTGGCACACTTTGGGCCCTGGGTAATGTACCAGGGGCTTAGTACCAATTGAGCAGTGTTTGAATGCCACAGATCATGCTCAAGTCATCTCAAACTGACTTCTTGAACATGACAATGAGGTCACTGTACTCCAATGGCCTCCACAGTCACCAGATCTCCATCCAATAGAGCACCATTGGGTTGTGATGGAACGGGAGATTCACATCATGGATGTGCAGCCGACAAATCTGATATTATATCAATATGGACCAAAATCTCTGAGGAATGTTTCCAACATCTCGTTGAGTCTATGCCATGAAGAAGCAGTTCTGAAGGTAAAAGGGGGTCCAACCCGGTACTAGCAAGGTGGACCTAATAAAGTGTCTGGTGAGTGTACATGGATATTGTATTTACTGTAGATAAAATTTGTTTATCCTGGAGTCTGGACCTCAGCTTTAATTTTCCCTTCCCCATGTCCCCATGACTCCAATATATTTCACCAAAAATAAGAAATGTCACTCAAGTCCCCCAAACTTTCCCCAATGTTAGAAAACTGTAATTCCATTCATCCCTAGTGCCTGCAGTTCTTGCGTTGTTTTTTAGGACAGGTTTGCTTTAAAAATAAACCCAACAATAAATAACTGATTTCCATCTCTCTTAAAATGAAGTCAGCTCTCCGCTCTTTATTGTCAATTGAATGGCGTTTCCCCAGCCAGCATCCCATTTTCTAAGCAAATTTGCTCAAGCTATACCCCCAGCAGACTGGAGAGCCCGGTGAAATACGATGTGTTGACAGATGCAGCATGGGATGGAAAAGTAAACGAAGGCTGAGCTGAACAAGTGTGCTTTGTAGCAGGCTGGCAAACATCGCAGCTATTTATAAAATCAGGACTTTCACACAGACCCGGCGCTGTTGGTGTGCGTTCCCTGACCAATGGGAGTCCCCTATAACAATGCCCATTCTTCTCGCCAAGTGCGATGACATAACTCCCTGACAATAGAGCTCGGCAGAGGGTATCGTCCTCCGTCATCATGGAAAAAGGTTTTGCATCTCATATGCTTAGACCTTATGAAATCTGTATGGGCCATGTTAGCATTTAAAGAGGAACTGCCACCGGCTAAAAAACTCATGGAAATGTAGCAACTAACCAATCAAATAAAAAAATTTAAATATACTTCAAGCCTAAGCTTTTTTCATTATGAATGGGACTGCCCGTATGCAAATGCATGGAACACCTGTGCATCCTGTTCAGGCAAACATGGCCCTTGCACGGGTGTACCCTTAAGTAGCCCATGTGAACAAGGCCTTAGGGGAAAGTCCAAAGTTACTCAGTAAATAGGAAGGGGGGAGTAAGGAGAAAGATAGTTACATAGTAGGTGAGGTTGAAAAAAGACACAAGTCCATCAAGTCCAACCTATGTGTGTGATTATATGTCAGTATTCCATTGCATATCCCTGTATGTTGTGGTCATTCAGGTGCTTATCTAATAGTTTCTTGAAACTTTTGATGCTCCCCGCTGAGACCACCACCTGTGGAAGGGACTTCCACATCCTTGCCGCTCTTACAGTAAAGAACCTTCTACGTAGTTTAAGGTTAAACCTCTTTTCTTCTCATTTTAATGAGTGGCCACGTGTCTTGTTAAACTCCCTTCCGTGAAAAAGTTTGATACCTATTGTGGGGTCACCAGTATGGTATTTGTAAATTGAAATCATATCCCATCTCAAACGTCTCTTCTCCAGAGAGAATAAGTTCAGTGCTCACAAGCTTTCCTCATAACTAATATCCTCCAGACCCTTTATTAGCTTTGTTGCCCTTCTTTGAACTGGCTTCATTTCCAGTACATCCTTCCTGAGGACTGGTGTCCAGAACTGGACAGCATACTCCAGGTGCGGCCGGACCAGAGTCTTGTAGAGTGGGAGAATGATCGTTTTATCTCTGGAGTTGATCCCCTTTTTAATGCATGACAATATTCTGTTTGCTTTGTTAGCAATAGCTTGGCATTGCATGCCATTGCTGAGCCTATCATCTACTAGGACCCCCAGGTCCTTTTCCATCATAGATTCCCTCAGAGGTTCTCCCCCCAGTGTATAGATTGCATTCATATTTTTGCCACCCAAATGCATTATTTTACATTTTTCTACATTAAACCTAATTTGCCATGTAGTTGCCCACCCCATTCATTTGTTCAGATCTTCTTGCAAGGTTTCCACATCCTGCGGAGAAGTTATTGCCCTGCTTAGCTTAGTATCGTCCGCAAATACAGAGATTGAACTGTTTACCCCATCCTCCAGGTCATTTAGGATGGATGTGCCTAACCTTAGAGTCAATGGGGAGTCTGGAAAAGAAAGGTATAAAAAGAGAGTAGATGTGTCAAACGGATATGATCCCTCTTAAAGCACAGGGAGATCCTGGTCAATTCGGTAGAAACCAGGAGCTCTGAGTATATGCAATTATCCATTATGCCAGTCGGATAAGCTTTCGTGTGTAGCATGACTGGCTTGACTACTTTTTTTTTTTCTTTTTGGCCAACTATATCTCTTTAGAGAGAGTTTCCTTCACTTTCTGTTCTGTAGACTCAACAGTAAGTGGGAGGATATCAATACAATGTGAGGAAAATCTCCTCTTAGTTGTAACAAGAATAAGTTTTTTTCTCATTGGAAGATTTTTCCTCTATTCCTGTTCTGGTGGATACTCCACATTTTTTCAGGTGGACCTGATTAGAAGGTCCATGCATTCCTATGGACTGGCGGGTGGAAACCGACTTGTGTTCGTTTACCCCCACTTACCTCCGGGTCCAGTCACCCTTGTTAAAAAAAATGGAGGAGGACTGCGCCCTCTTCTGTTTGGGGTGAACCAAATCGGAGGCAGGCTGTTGTAAATGGAAAGTGGAGTCTGTTTATTTCAAGCTACCTACAGTGCAGAGTGGGGTCTTTCTATGTCTTCTCTGCAGAATCTGAGTGGGCACAGACCTGTCATCTGCCTCGCTCTGCTCTGATCAGCAGTGGATGAGCTGACAGAGCCCCCCGCTGATCAGAACAGAAAGCACCGGTGTGAAAGAGCTCCTATTGTGCTTGAATGCGGCTCTAAGTCATCGGTTCTTACAGTCCTGGTAACTAATTGTACATTGCCCTTATATGCATAGTCTTCTATGCTATTGTTTGTATTTTAATATTTTTAATGAAAACTCATTGAAAATAATTTTAATTGTATTTTTTAAATTTTCACTCCTACTTTCATTCCCAGTGACTTTGGTGATCGAGACATTTAGAGAAAGTGAATCTCTCTAACAGCCACACAGACAGCCATAGAAACCTGTCAGGGTTCTTTCCCCCACCACTATATCCAAATATAACAAAAAGGTTTGCCTTTAAGCGCTTGCCAACCAGCCGCTGCAGTTTTATTGCAGCAGAATGGCACGGCTGGGCAAAACGACGTTATGTTATGTCGTTTTACCTTTTGGTCACTAGGGGCGCGGCGCGCGCCCGCAGCATGTGCCCGACCCGGATGTGAGTAACTGCCGGGCTCCCGCGATTGCTCAGATCCTGGTTCTTTCAGGGGAGACAGATTGTGTGTTCATACTATGTATGAACACCAATCTCTCTCGACCTAGACAGTCCCATCCCCCCCACAGTTAGAAACACAGATAGGGAACACAGTTAACCCCTTGATCACGGCCTAGTGTTAACCCCTTCCCTGCCAGTGACATTTACACAGTAATCAGTACATTTTTATAGCACTGATTGCTGTATAATTGTCAACGGTTTCAAAAATGTGTCAAAAGTATCCGATGTGTCCGCCATAATCTCGCAGCCCCGATAAAAATCGCAGATCGCCGCCATTACTAGTAAAAGAAATAATAATAATAAAAATGCCATAAATCTATCCCCTATTTTGTAGACGCTATAACTTTTGCACAAACCAATCAAGAATACATATCGGCCTAAACTGAGGAAAAAAATTCGTTTTTTTGATAAAAAATGTGGGATATTTATTATAGCAAAAAGTAAAAGATATTGGGGGTTATTTACTAAAGGCAAATCCACTTTGCGACTCTGTACCCAAACAAAATTGATGTCCTTTTTTTCCCACAAATAGAGCTTTCTTTTGGTGGCATTTGATCGCCTCTGCACTCTGCAGTTTTTATTTTTTGTGCTATACACAAAAGAAGAGCGATAATTTTGAAAAAAAAAACACAATTGGAGGTTATTTACTAAAGGCAAATCCACTTTGCACTACAAGTGCAAACTATAAGTGTAAACTGCACTTGAAATTGCACTGAAAGTGCACTTGGAAGTGCAGTCGCTGTAAATCTGAGGGGGACATGCAAGAAGAATAAAAAACTGCATTTTAGCTTGCACATGATTGGATGATAAAATCAGCAGAGTTTCCCCTCATTTCAGATCTACCCCTCAGATTTACAGCGACTGCACTTCCAAGTGCACTTTCAGTGCAATTTCAAGTGCACTTTGCGCTTGTAGTTTGCACTTGTAGTGCAAAGTGGATTTGCCTTTAGTAAATAACCCCCAATTGTGTTTTTTTTTTTAAAATTGTCGCTCTTCTATTGTTTATAGCGAAAAAAATAAAAACCGCAGAGGCAATCAAATGCCACCAAAAGAAAGCTCTATTTGTGGGGAAAAAAAAAGGACGTCAATTTTGTTTGGGTACAGCATCGCACCACCGCGCAATTGTCAGTTAAAGTGACGCAGTGCCGAATCGCAAAAAACGGCCTGGTCATTGAGCAGCCAAATCTCCTGGGGCTGAAGCGGTTAGTTATACTTTAAAAGCCTTGTTGGAGCATCTGTGCCTCACTGAGGAGATTTTCTATTAGTTCTTGCCCTGTAGACACAACAGGAAGTCACTGGAACAAGTGTTCCCACTAAAAGATTTCCTCTGATTCCTTCCATTACTTTCTGTCTTGGTGACAATGGTCACCAGGACAAATATAGAGGGTCGATTATATCAGAAAAAATATTTTATTAGAAAATCCATGGCAATTGTTTATAATACAGGTTTTTTTTTACAACCAAGGCTTTACATCTACTTTAAAAAACTGGAAAATATATTGCCATGTTACCAGCTAAGGGTCTACTCCCGTGGAATGCTCCGTGGAGTTAAAACATGGAATTACCTTTGTGGAGTTCCCGGAAGGGGGCTGTGAGCTGCCTGTTGAGGCTTGCATTCACATTATAATAACTCACATTGCCAACTTGTGCGCCTATCGAACAAAAAGCGAGGAAAACCAAAACAAAGTGGCCCTTATCGTTTTCTATTCTTCGCCTGCGGACAACGGCAAGTATAGTCTCTCAGGGAAACCCTTTCAGAGATTAGCAGGCTCCCAGCCATGGAAAATTCAATAGTGATTTGCTGTACTATTTAAAGGCCAGGGTAAACAGACAGAGGCAAATAGACTGTGTCTTCAGGGCTGCTCTCAGTTACATTGGGTGAAGCCTTCATTTTCGTGTACGCCGTACAAAGCCAAGTGTGATGGTAGATCTGAGATTACATTCTTTTCTTGTCACAGCACTGTGGTTCGCTGGGTTTGTAAAAAAAAAGAAGAAGAAAAGGCCTTGTGTGTGAAAAGGAATTATTGTAAATGTGACCAAACATTCACTTGTGGTGAATCAACCCCTGTTATTTAAAACACATTCACCTAGAATATTCTCCTGCAGTGAATGTTTGGTGAATGCCAGATTCTCTGCTTTATAAATATGCCCCTAGAAGTTCTGCCAGGAATGAACAGCTGGAAATGTCTGTACAACAAGAGTCGGAAATGGGAATTTAAAGCCAACGATTGAACAACGTTGATGGGAGCTGTTTACCTGTTTGAAGTTGTGTGTAGCCAATCTATTGAAGCAGGAAACCTTCCGGGCAGCAAAGTCAGGCCCTGGAGCTCCTTGGACCACAGGTAGGCAATGCAGTCTGGTCTAGAGCTTGCCATACACAGAGCTAATTTTGAATGCTTCCTGATGGACTTGGCTAAATTCGAGCCATGAGTGGTCCAGTTGGCACCCTTCGAACATCGTTTCATCTAAAACATAGGTGTGCGCAGCCTCTTGCATTAGGGTGTGCACCCCAAAGCTCAAATACATATGCATGTGTAAATGTACTGATGGTGTCAGTAGGGCAGTGGACAGTGTCATTAGTTCTATTTTTTTTTTTTAAATCAATTAATGTATTTTGTAACATTTTTTTTTTTGTGGATGAAATATGAGTGGTCTAAACAGGGGGGAATATGCACCACACAAGGCGATTAGGGTGTGCCCCGGCACACCTGGCACACCCTGTGCGCATGCCTATGATCTAAAAATTTTATAAGCTGGGCAGAAAACTCTTTGCCACACAGCGCCTGCATACAATCAGATGCAGGCACTGTTCAGGTATTCTCACAGCTGCGGGTGCAGGCTTTTTTTTTTTTTAAATACAATAGCATCAGGGGTGATTCCTCCATCCATGCTGTTTAGTGTGGATGGTGTAATTGATAAGTTTCTCAATAAAGCAGGAATAAACTCTCTCAATCAGCATTAACTATGTTTATACCTTATCCTGCTAGCATTATTAAATAGATAGGAAGGTATTTACTTGTTTTAAACTTTTTTTTTTCACAATCCTTCAGTTGTTCCCTGGTTTCTGACTTAGGCCAAAATGATTTCATAAATCCCAGGAGTCTTTCCTCAGGAGGAGGGGAAGAGGGGCTTTCTGAGCTAAGCACACCCTCCTGCCTGCATGCCTGAGATCAAGGCAGGTGGATTCCAGGAAGTACTTGCTATATGAATTCTCTGTCTTTACTCAAGATAGCTAGAGATGATAGGTGGTGTTTTTTAAAGTGATTTCTCAACAAAATAAAGCATGTTGACATGGATGAATGGGTGAGTTTGCTTTGAATAATAAAAATGAATATAATAGCATTTTCAGTTTGTGGTGCCCAGATACAGTTAAGGTTCCACATTAAGCCCATGGACTTGAGCAAGAGAAATTTTACAGTGTTTGGCCAGCTTTAGAACTGCCCTAGACAATGATTTAAAGGGGTTGTAAAGGCAGAATCTTAATACATTCTATGCATTAAGATAAAAAGTCTTCTGTGTGCACCAGCCCCCCTCAGCCCCCTAACACTTACCTGAGGTCTCTCTCTGTCCAGCGATGTCCACGAGTCCCTTGGACATCCGAGACTCTCCCTCCTGACTGGCTGAAACACAGACATTGGCTCCCACTGCTGCCATTTAAAGTCAGCTAGCCAATCAGGTTAGAGAGGGGTCGGGGCTCCATGTCTGAATGGACACAGGAAGCTGTGACTCAGCTTGAGTGCCCCCATAGCAAGCTGCTTGCTGTGGGGCCACTGAACAGGAGGGAGGGGCCAGGATCACAGAAGAGAGACCAGAGAAGAGGAGGATTGGGGCTGCTCTGTGCAATCACACTGCAACAGAGCAGGTAAGTATAAAATGTTTGTTATTTTTATAGGAAATAAAATGAGGTTTTAACAACAAAGAAGCAGATATGCTTATAAGTTTGCTATTTCCCCTGCTGGACTCCAAATGTCGCTCCTCCCTTTTCCGAGCTAAGTGCTGCTGTGTAACGGGATTCCTATATCAGAAGGGATTCAGATATGTATTCATAGTGGAGCTTCATGACTACAGTAGTTATTCCCTAGACCAGCCATACTCAAGCAGGGTTCCATGGAACCCTAAGGTTCCTCCAGATATTGCTTGAGCTGTGACTGATTGACCTACTATTTGATGGTGCCTTCATAGTTCTGGGGCCAACACAAGTTGTTAGAGCCAGCTCTGTGACACCAGTTATCTTTTTAGCTGTCTGTATTAGTAGCATTCTGACTACAACTGTAAGGGAGGCAATTTCCCCACTGACCACCAATGAATTGCTTTAAGCAGTGGTTCCCGAAGACCTAAACTATTGTAAGGGCTCCTCTGGGGTAACAAGGTTGAAAAAAGGCTTCCCTATCTACTAGAGGATCATTTATGAATATAACTTTTTTCCTTTTTTAATAGAATAAGGATTGGTTAGAACCTTTTTTTTTTTTCTGTGTCTCGTTGGGAAGATTGAGAAGAGATCCTCTTAGATGTGATTTGAACAGGTATCCCCATTGAAATAAGCCCCATCATTTTCTTGTCTCAGTGACAGTGGTCATGAGGACTAATAAAAAGGACGAACCTCCACAGCAAGGACAGAGACAGCAATAAAAAATGAGGGTGTAGGAGTGGTGGACTTTTCTGATGTATGAGCATGTGGTAGTGGTGGACTTTTCTGATGGATTAGCATGTGGTAGTGTCTGTTTTTTTTTCACAATTTTTTTTATTGCTGGCAATTTTTTTTTTACATTCAGCTGTCAGCGAGGAACTCCGCTAACAGCTGAGGACTCATTGGCTGTTAGGGACGCGACAGCTGGCTTCTGATGGTAGGTTTAAAGTACTTCTGTAGCACATAGCTGCTCAACTTACTGAAGGCTGCTTGAAAGTGTCACAGCTGGATTGGTAGATGAGGACAGAAGTGATGAATATACCCAAACTTCTGAATATAAGAAATCTTGAGTTCAATAACTGCTTCATGGTTAAAACTTAGAATTGCTGGCGCATGCTTGATAAGGTATGTGTTTTGGGTCTTAGGTATTAAGGACATGTTTGCTAATTTCTAGTTTGCATTCCAAAACACTTGAGAAGTTTGGGACTAATAAAAACTTTCTCCCCAGAAGGTTTACCCCCATGACCAGGCCATTTTTTTGCGATATGGCACTGCATTACTTTAACCACTTCCTGACCGCCTCAAGCAGATATACTGCGGCAGAAGGGCACGTACAGGCAGATTAACGTACCTGTATGTTACCCTATAAGAGGCGGCTTGGGGAGCTCCGTGACCATGATCGTGGGTCCCGCGGACTCAATGTTCACGGGGATACCCGCGATCGTCTCATGGTGAGGAAGAATGGGGAGATGCTAATGTAAACAAGCATCTCCCTGTTCTGCCTAATGACACTCTCACTGTAATCGGGAGCGGTGATCAGTGATGTGTCACACACAGCCCCCCCCCCCACAGTTAGAATCACTCCCTAGGACACACTTAACCCCTACAGCGCCCCCTAGTGGTTAACCCCTTCACTGCCAGTCACATTTACACAGTAATCAATGCATTTTTAATCACACTGATCGCTGTATAAATGTGGATGGTCCCAAAATCGTGCCAAAATTGTTTGACCTGTCCGCAATAATGTCGCAGTCAAGATAAAAATAGCTGATCGCTGCCATTACTAGTAAAAAATAAATAAATCAATAAAAATGCCATAAAACTATCCCCTATTTTGTAGACGCTATAACTTTTGCGCATACCAATCAATAAACGCTTATTGCTATTTTTTTACCAAAAATATATAGAAGAATACGTATCGGCCTAAACTGAGGAAAAAAACTATTTTTATAAATTTTTTGGGGATATTTATTTTAGCAAAAAGTAAAAAATAATGCATTTTTTTCAAAATTGTCGCTATTTTTTCATTTATAGCGCAAAAAATAAAAAACGCAGAGGTGATCAAATACCACCAAAAGAAAGCTCTATTTGTGGGAAAAAAAGGACATCAATTTTGTTTGGGAGCCACATCGCATGACCGCGCAAATGTCAGTTAAAGCGACGCAGTGCCGAATCGCAGAAAATGCTCTGGTCTTTGGCCAGCCAAATGGTCCGGGGCTTAAGTGGTTAACTACAATTGCTCGGTCATGCAACACAGTACCCAAATCAAATTTATGTCATTTTTTCCTCACAAATAGAACTTACTTTTGGTGATATTTGGTCACCACTGCGTTTTTTATTTTTTGCGCTATACAGAAAAAAAGGCAGATAATTTTGGAAAAAAAAAACTATATTTTTTACTTTCTGCTATAAACATATCCAATTAAAAAAAAACACGCGAGCCCCCTACCAGAAAGTGCAGGATCACATACACTGTATATAGGTGATTCTGCACAGCGTGGCTGCCCTGTAGCTGTAAATCTGCATTGGGATGTTTGGCAAGTGGTACTCCTCTTCCACCAATCCAGCAATACATACCTGATAGAGGTTGTAACTCTTTCTCACTTTTTGCAAAGTTAAAAAGAAATTTGGTTCAGATACAATTTAAAGCCACCAAAGTCTCATCCAGCACTGTGAGCATTAGGCCTGTTGCACACAGACGTAATACTTTACTGATGTTTATATGCAGGATCTTGCTGGCAGAGGCTTGCAGAACGATACTGAGGAAAAAACAAACCCATTATGCTCTATAACATGAGTAAACTTATAATTCCTCTACATCCTATTGTATCTGCCAGTGTTTTCATTTATGCGTATATGCTTGTAAGTACTTGCATATACATGTAAATTGCTGCACTCAAACGTAAAATTTAAATCTCTGCATCACAGATCTTTATGCAGCTGTGTACATTGCCTCATAGACAACAATGCACCTGTGTTCAGATTTACATGAAAAAAAAGATATATAGCTACAAACATGATAGAGCTGCACGATTCTGGGCAAAATGAGAATTACGTTTTCTTTTGCTTAGAATAAAAAGATCACAATTCTCGCGACGTAAAATCTTTCACATTATACAAAAAAAATTGGGCTAACTTTACTGGTTATTTTTTTTTTTTTTATTCACTAAAGTAATTTTTTCCAAAAAAATTGCATTTGAAAGACAGCTGCCCAAATACAGTGTGACATAAAATATTGCAACGACCACCATTTTATTCTCTAGGGTCTCTACAAAAAAAACATTTATTTAGGGGTTCTAAGTAATTTTCTAGCAAAAAAATGATTTTAACTTGAAAACAACAAATGTCAGAAAAAGGTTTATTGTTTAAGTAGTTAAACTTTCCTCATTTACACACAAATCTATTCCTTTGACAAATTGTTACAATGTTTATACTTAGGTTCCACTGCTAAAGAATGTGATTCTTGGCAGACTGCCTGTTTTTTTTCTTCCTTTCTTTTGATGGCTGTCGGCTTCAGCAGAGCAGAGATAATTCTCTGCATAGAAAGAATCAGGAAATACTTTTGTCAAGTCGCAACGAGTCAAATTTCATGATAACGATTCGGTTAATCGTGCAGCTCTAAAACATGACGTACTTTTTGTTTGTTGCTCGTTTGCAAAAAGCCTAAAAACTGAACCCTGCATGCAAATATTGTCTAATTACAAGAAGCATCTGTATTCTTACTTGAATCTTGTTTCACTTTGTGTATTTCTTTTGGGTCTCTGCTGTAGTAATTCTGCATGCAACTTTCCTTTCTTATTATAAAGACTGGTCACTACTGTTCTCTCTCCTTGTGCACGGTGACTGGTCTTGCCACCTCCTCCTGTAGTTTTCTGCAGGAATCCTGTAGTGGGTGGGGCCTGATGTGTCCCTCCCACAGCTGTGCTCTATGCATAGACTTTGTACAGTGCAGTGATGATGTCACTGCTACTTAACAAGGTAATATCTGGGTTGGCAAAGGCATTTGGTGCACACAAATTTGATTTATAACCTTTGTGGTTATTGAGGAATTTATTTAAAGAAAAGTTTCGGGCCTGGAGTTCAGCTTTAATGCAGCCCTTTCCAATATGTTGATACTATTTTTATACTTGTAACATATGGGATGTTGTTCCATAATGTCATCTGACTCTTTTCAAGGGATTGATACAGAGCCAGAACAATGCAGAAGACATATGACTGTATTATCATTCAACGCCTTTTTTTTTTTTTTTTTTTGCAATCATACCAAGAAAAAATTATGCTTAATGTTCTCTCTACTGGGTTTTGCTAATCTTTAAAAATAAAACCTTTTGACATTTCTTTGGCGACCAACACTTTGTATCTAGTTTATGGCAAGCTGCTGTTCCTAAATGTGAGATTAATGTTAATGCATAGCAAAATTTGTTCCAGAGCTAGACTTGTATAAACATGACATAATGTGAGTGGGCACAGTATTTCTATATGCAAACTGACACAATTAAATATTTTGAACTTGAAGCCCGAAAGATAATAAATACATAAAAAAATATGTATTACTAAATAGAACTCGCACTACATGGAATAGTGAATAACAAATAATAAATGATAAACCGCAGCAGCTATTACAAAGGTGCTAAAACCTTAAAAAAATGAATAAATAAATTAGCAGCGCTAGCAGAATATAAAACATCAACGTGATAATGTGCTTGTAAATTATTGACTGTGACAATATTGACAAGTTCTATACATATATAATGAATAAAGTGCTAAGTGCTCCAAATGCAAATTCTAGTGCTTCGTGGTTCAGGATAGGATTTTTCAAGTGCTACACTCCCCTCTTATGACCCCACTCACCAGAGTTAATGGACCCCCAGCTTTGCAGTCTAGGGTCAATAGGGCTGTGATCTAAAAGATCTGATGTGTAAAAACTGGACTCTCAGAAAAGCTTCCATGCAGATATTCATGTGGATGGATCGAAGTAGATCATTCATAATGGGAAACAGAGATAAAAAAGCCAATAGTGAAGTACCGCTAATACTAAATCAAATGCGCAATCAAACAAGACGGCTCTGTAAAACAGACATCAGTAAGTTTCGGGTGCGCCGCTGTACAGCATGCGTTCCACGGATAGAGGAAGTTGCGTCACTGGTTAGTGAAACCGGAAATACGTTGACGCGTTTCGCCCCTCCTCCAGGGCGTTATCAAGGACATAATTTCCGGATTCAGATGGTGTAATTTATATACAAAGGAGCAGTCACCTCCTCTCCAATTAGCCAATAGTATAAAACAAAGACCATCTGGTGTAATCAAACACCAACGTCCTTTTGATAACATCACTTCCTGTTATTGCCAAGTGATAACAAAAAACTTTATTGCCAAATACAAATACTTTAAAAACAATGTACATAAATTCGTTATTTTAAAATTCACAAAGAGGAAAAATAAAATTATATGATTCATTAAATCTATTCGAGTTCATTGTTTACATAAAAAAGATAAATAATAAAGATAAAATAAAAATAAAGTAAAATAAAATAAAAATAAATATAAAAAAAAAATTGAAATGAAACAAAAATGAAAATAAATATAAATATATTTATGTACGCAATGAACACAATTACCAATTAGACAAGAAACAGTTCAAATCCAATTCAATATTTAAGCCAAAAGGACTCATAGTACCCAGCCTATCTATCCATTGGGTCTCGTTTTGTGAGATAGCTTTCTTGAGATTGGAACCTCTCCAATGAGCCTCCACTTTATCTATTCCACAAAACGTGAGACCCCTGGGATCACTGTTGTGAAACAATCTAAAATGATTGGACAAGCTGTGATGCTTAAAACCCTTTCTGATTCTATTCACATGCTCCCACAACCTAATGCCCAACTTCCTCGTGGTCCTCCCCACATATTGGAGGCCACAGGGACAGGACAGAAGGTAAGTGACATGTGTAGTTCCACACGTGATGAACTTTTTAATCTCATAGGATTTCCCCTGGGAATGGGAGCTAAAATGGATGGTCTTCCTAATCCTATGTCTATAAATTTGACAAATTACACATTTGCCACAACTAAAGAAAACAGTTTGATCTAGAAAAGTAAAACATTCCTTTGGGGGATTAAATCACGTTATGTGCTAATTTCAACCTAAGTGTTGGAGGTTTGAAATAGATAAACTGAGGCTGAGCAGGTAAAACACTAAGCTCTCTATTTTTAAGTAACAAAGGCCAATGTTCTTTTATTATTTTTTCAAATTGTTTATGTTGCCTGGTGAAACCTGTTAGAAATGCAACACCATAATTTTTCTTCTTATGCGATTTTTTCTTAAAGAGAGATTCCCTATCTATATCTCTTTTATTTTCTTTAGTTCTCTTCAAATCTCTGATATCATACCCCTTTTCATAGAAGCTAGAATAGTTTGGGACTGAATATCATAGTCTTCTATCTTATTACAGTTTCTTCTTACCCTCAACATCTGACTTTTGGGAATGCCACCCAACCATCTTGGATGGTGGCAGCTGCCCAACAGTATATATCCATTTCTGTCAACTTCCTTAAAGAAGGTACAAGTGAGTAGCTTTCCATTTTCTTTATATATGACTAGATCCCAAAAATGTACTGACTCATAGCCATATGTCTCAGAAAAAGAGATACCATATGGATTACTTCCCATCTCCCTTAGGAAATTGAGAAATGATTCACATGATCCTACCCAAATTATCAAAATGTCGTCTATGTATCGTTTGTAAAAACTTAATTGTGGTATATTTCTGTCATAAACGACTTTTCTCTCTTACCAACTCATAAAGAGGTTTGCCACTCACGGGGCATACTTAGCCCCCCATGGCAACTCCTCTTTTCTGCCTATAGTACTTCTTTTCCTGCTAAAAAAAATTATGACTCATTGCCAAATCTAGAGCCTGTAATAAGAAATCTTTTTGTTTAGGCTTGATATTAGTGTTATCCAGGACCCACTTAACTGCCTCCAAAGCATGATGTTGTTGTATATTAGTGTACAGTTAATTAACATCCACACTGGCCAGAATGCAATGATCATCCACTGTCAAAGGTTCGATAAGTTCTATAGGATCTTTGCTATCTTTTAAATACGCTGGACATATTTGGGTAAGGGGCTGCAAGAAACAATCCAAGTATTCCCCCAGTCTGGAGTGAGTCAACTCCACTGACTATGGGTCTCCCTGGGGGCTTAAGTGGATTCTTGTGCACCTTTGGTAACTGATAAATGAGTGGAACCTTGGGGGCATCAAGAATAAGATAGCTCACTTCTTTTTTTGTTAACTATTCCAACATTGTGGCCTTCTTTAACCAAAGTTTTAAGTTTGGCCTTAAATTTATTGCTAGGATTTCCTTTAAGTTTCTCATCCGACAGAAGCTGGCTAAACAGCTGCCTTCTGTCAGATCGAATGTCAGCCAGTTTTTATTGAACCAGCAGATGACGCCCGACATTCGTCCAGTGTGTACTAGGCTTTAGGCTTTAATGTCTTGCTAGGGGAAGTCTAGCATAGCAGGTTAAAATCCCCACTACATAACATGAGCTATGAAATGTTCTTTGCAATAGTAGCAATAGTACATATTCATAAAGTGGAGCATGATACGTTTAATTATCCTTTCTTGCTTATAATTTGCAGGGACATATTTAGAATTTTTTCTATAGATGTAAATTATTATTATTATTATTCACGATTTATATAGCGTCAACAGTTTATGCAGCGCTTTACAATGTAGAGGGGGGACAGCACAATTACAGTACAGTGCAATACAGAAGGGACAGGAGGGCCCTGCTCGTAGAGCTTACATTCTAAAGGAAGGGGGTGGTGGTACAAAAGGTAATAGATGCGGGGGAATGATTTGAAGGGGGTGGCTTGGGGACAGTTCTTAGGTGGGTGTGGGATAGGCTTCCCTGAATAAGTGAGTTTTCAGGGATCTCCTAAAGGTGGACAGGTTGGGGCTGATCGGATATACCGGGGCAGGAAATTCCAGAGGATGGGACAGGCTCTGGAGAAGTCCTGAAGGCAAGCATGAGAGGATTTAACAAGGGAGCTAGAGAGCAGGAGGTCCTGGGAGGAGCGGAGGGGACGATTTGGGCGATATCTGCAGATGAGGTTGGTGATGTAGCTGGGGGCGATGTTGTGGATGGCCTTGTATGTTGTGATTAGCATTTTGAATTTTATACGGTGGGGTAGGGGAAGCCAGTGAAGAGATTGGCAGAGAATTACAGAATTACAGTTCTTACTGTATATTGGACTGTGGCACATTCTTCAATCTGAAAATCTAAGGGGCATATTTATAAAGCAGTGAATGTGCTTCCATCAAACATGCACTGATGGTGAAACAATACACCATCAAGTTTCCCCTGCAGTGAATGTTTAGTGAACATCAGATTACCTGCCTTATAAATATTCCCCCAAATCTCAGTAACATTCATTGTATTCATAACAGATAGGGAATGTTTCATTTTAGCACTAATTTTTCTACAAAAGCAACATGTGCTGCATATTACACTTCTTGAAAATAAATATATATAGACATAAAGCAGTTGTCAAGGATATTTTAAAATTACACGAATAAACATGATATACGTACATGCTCTGTGCAATAATATTGCACAGAGCGGCCCAAAATCTCCTCCTCAGGTGTCTCCCACCGGTGCTCTTGGTTCCTCTTTTTCTCTGTTCGTCACCATATGAAAAGGCTTCCTATGATGGCACACCAGTGGGCTCGCTCTCAAGCCAGGCTGTGTGTCCATTGGCACACACAGCATAGCTTGACCCTGCCCCCACTCCCAGCTCATAGGATTTGACTGACAGCAGCAGGTGCCAATGGCTCCTGCTGCTGTCTCTTAACCTGTGAGGAGAGAGAGACCAGCACCACTGCAGACAGGCACAGCGCTGGATCGAGATAAGACTAAGGTACATATAAAAGGTGGTTGGGGTGGTTGACACAACTAGTAGGAAATTTTTTTACCTTAGTTTAGGGGAATCATTAAGGTCAAAAAATGTCTAGCCTTTACAGCCTTTTTTTAATCCTCATGTGCATTTGCTAGCATTTGTTCCCTGCAACCACCACAGGTTGAAACTTTAACAAATATAATATGAAGTGTAAAATTTCATGTAGAGACAGCAGAATGCTTGCTGTGCTTCCAAGAAAATGTCAAGGAATTTATCTTGGCATTTTCCAGTAGGATGGTTTTGAATATTCACATATGGTTGTCATAAGGACAGGGCACAGGAGGCTAAGATTTAGAGCTGAGCCAATTAAGTAGAATTAGAAGATTTTCCAAAAATTCCTTTAAAGCTGAACCCTGGTCATCCCCCCTGGCAGCTGTCATTCTTCCCCTCTTCTAAACACTCCAAGTTGTTGATGGGTCCTCAACATCCTTATTTACAATAGAGGATAAGTGACTTATGTAGCAAATAAAAAAATAACAGGTGTATTATAGGCACAGATAATCTGCAGCCCTTCAATTGTTGAGGAAATGTAAGTCTGAGCATGGAGTTCAAGCTGGTGAGTAAAATTTCCGAACATCTGGAATAGACTAGTCATTAAGACCTGAGGTGGACGGTTTTATTCTAGAACTTCTACAACTCATTATGTGCTCTTGATGTCGAGCTTAGCAACCATGTCCAGCTATTGGCAAAACTAGTGATCAGCCACAGTTGTAATTTACAGCAGACCAAAAATGGTAACCTTTTATCTGGTCATAGTTGTGAGATGTTCATCACCTGATTTTGGCCAGATTAGCGAAGATTTATGGCTCATTGCTTTTGATGGAAGAATCCATTAGTTGGGTCTGGAACCAATGTCCACATATCAAGTTACTATTGTTTCTTTTTTTTAAATATATCAAGTGTATAAACGTGTATGATTGGGTTAGCCAAGTGTATGTGTTTATATGACATATGGCCACTAGACTTTCCTTTGGAACATCAGACATAATTGAATTCCCTTATATGTCTGTGACCAATAAGATATATAATATGACAGTTACCTGATTTTGTTGGTATAGGAGGATCATATAGTCATCTCATGTCTACCGTATGCTCAGCAGCAAACAATCCTGGCTAAAGATCATAAGATGGCAATATTGACTTTTCCTGTCAAAGTTATCTCTATCATTTGCTCCTTGATAAGACAAGTCAAGAGTGGTTTGGCTGTGGCTTCTATTTCTATCATGCCAATATGCACAGTTGAGGTGAGTTTAACTGATCAAACTCTTACTTTAAATGAGCTAAATACATTCTAGGTTCATCAAAACAAATGCTGTGCAAAGTTTTACAGTTCATTTTCTTTAAAAATCAGCCACAGCCTGAATAAAAAAAAGCCAATCCCATGCCAGAATGCTGCAGTGGGACTCTTGCTGTCTGTGGGGAAGCCATATTCTCTTTGCAGATGGCCCACATGCCCCCTGTAAGAGCTGTCCAATCAGCTGGGAGCATAAGCTGATTGCAGTGGCATATGCCTGACTAGGGGGCATCAGACCTCTGCTTTGAGACCACTTCTTTTACACAGAGAACAAGGGTACTGCTCTGCAGCTGCTAGCAGGTGACAGGCTTTTCTACTCAGGCTGCGGGTGCTTTGGAAAGAAAACGTACTGTAAGACAATGCATTTGGAATGTAATTAGTTGACTTAAACGGAAGATTCATTTGGGCTCCTAGGCTAACCAATGACGTTAGAGGGTGGTAGAACATGCAGGCACAATTCAACCACCCTCTAGGTAGCCAGTCCTCCTTGTGCTCCAACAATTTGCAAGCTTGGCTCTGTAATTGGGTGGAGGAGGTGAGTTACACAGGAAGATATTGGCAGTACCAGGGGGCAAAGCTAGTGGCAGTTTTTCTAATGTGCCCAGTTGATTGTCCACGCCAGATGGTGGCATTGTGGAGGAGTCATGTAGATGGTGACCTGATATGGAAAATAAGAGATGGATTGCCCAGTCATCTCACAATTCTAGGTAGCTTCATTGAGGTTGGATAGTCCTGCACATCTAATAATATAAGCATTTATGGGGTCAATCGTTCGTGCACCATCAAACATCCTTTGTCATTCGGCATGTTCAAATCAAGTGAACCTGTATATCTGAGACAATGGAGGAGGGGAGGTAGAAACAACACTCAGTGAAAGTTCTCATCTCTGTAAGCACCTTAAGCTGAACGTGAGACTGTATCCGGGAAATTCTGGATCTTGTAAATCCAATCAGTGACATTTTCCATACGGAGATACATATCTTCCAGGAATCTCTCAGCCCTGGAAACAGAAGGTGTGGCAGAAAACAGAGTGTTTAAACAACACCCAGAGACAACAATGGCTTCAAATGTCACCAGATTGCAATTGTTTTGGCTGCAGCGCTGGAATATTATATAAAGTCTGCGTCTCTTCTCAATACAGTTTTTTTACAATAAGGTTAAGACTTAAGGTGGTCTCACACAGAAGAATTTGACTGCTTGAAAACAAAGCAAGATACAGGAGGTGTGAGATTCGAGCATCAAGTGTTGGAATCAGGCCTTTTAGGGGTTAACAGCAAAACTATAATCTCTCATTTTCTCACTTCCAGATTTTCCATGGCTGAGTCTTGCCTTTTTGTTTCCATTTACAAGAAACTGAGCTTTTCCCCCCACACCCCAACCCTGCAATGACTGAGTCAGGGAGTAAGACAGTGAAGGACTCTGCCTGCACATGGCTTGAGATAAAGGAGGAGGACCTCCTTAAAGGAGAACTATATGTTTAAACCATACCAACTCTTATAACATGTCCAGAAACGCCAAACAATTGTGCAAATACAATTTCTGCCTTTTTTTCCTCTGTGCTTTGAAGGCTGTCATCACAGGCCTGGGCCATTGTCATCTTTTAAGCAATCTTCATTGTAACTGCAGACAAGTACTTTGAACAAAGAAAGCATGTGCTCCACATATGCGATTTTGCCATGATTTCTACATTATTATTTCTGTGTTGCACTGCAGTCAAGTCATCACTCGTGATCGCAAACTCCTAGAAGAAGGTAGTCACCTTAAAATGTCTTGCTATATTAAAGAAAGCATCAGAGGTTCTCTTAGATGTGTCCTCTGCTTGCCACAGTTGGTTGTCTGGAATCTCAGGAAAGGGGGGGGGGGGTGAATGGGCAGGGCTTAGTTAACATTTTTGCAGGTCACTTGAGTTCCTCCTCACCAAACTCATCAAACCATGTCTTTATGGAACTTTCTCTCTGCACAGGGACATAGTCATGCTGTAACAGAAAAGGGAAATCCCTGAAATGTTATGAGATTGGAAGTGCCCAATTCCAGGATCTGCCTGGATGAGTCACCTCCCGTATGCATGCCTAGGAATTACATCATCCTCCACTGGCCAATCAAGATGGCCAAAGACTCCACACCCGAAATACACCAGTGAGGAAACTGTCCGATGTCTCATATTTGCAGTGGAGGAGGATTTGAAGAATTTAGCACCATTTTAAAGTATATACAAAATTTAGGATGAAGAAAGGCATAGCTAAAACCTCTGCCTGGCTACAGGGAGAATTTAATTTTTGCAGTAGGTATGACATTTCCCTGGAGCTTAGCTTTAAAGCATATCTAAAACCTAAACCAAAAATGTTATATATTATAGCTTACCAGTCTTTCAATATACCCGCATGGAAGAGAAATATATTTCCAATATATTTAGAAAAAAAATGATATCTGTGACATTGTAAAGCGTTGCGTAAACTGTTGGCGCTATATAGTGTATAATAATAATAATAACATATATTTACAATTATTTTGTAAATATAGTATGTCATATATAGATAGATAGATATATATATATATATATATATATATATATATATATATATATATATATATATATATATATATATATATATATATAAATATATTTGAAATATATTTCTCTTCCATGTGGGTAGTGGCAGTCATTCTATCCCTTTATTTTTACCTGGTAATCCTGCAAATTACACAGTTCCTGTCCCTCGGTGTCTACACTAATTTCTCCATTAATCTTAAGAAAGAACCATGGTTGTCACCCAGGGTGGATTTTGTTCATCTCCATTACATGATGGATTATTGGGATTAGTAGCTTACACAATGAAGATAAGGTTTTTGTAATATGCTTTATTTTAGGCTCCCAGGGAGTGACAAAAGAAAATTGTAGTTCCAGCAATATGAACAGGTATTTTCTGTGCTTGCTGAAAATGTGCCTTGGCCTAAAACATTAAAACTAATGCAGCCAGTACATCTAAAGACTGGTAAGCTGCAATATATTCAAATGTTGTTTTTGTGTTTGGATATGTTTAAAGAAAACTGTTTTTAGGTTATGGCTGAGATCTACTTTTATCTATGCAACCCTCATTATCATTGTGTACAACAGATGTTGCACTGAAAACAGCATTTAAGTATCACATAATTCTTATTTGTTGGTGTTCTGTGGGACGGAATGGGGGGACTGTATGCACAAGACGTAAGGCTGTGCGTGAGAGACCCGGGAACGCATCATTTCACATGGAGTCACTTCCTACAGGCAGGAGATCCACATTCCACATTGTGAGTGTCTGAGCATGCTTCCTCTACACATGTTCACTGCCTGCAGTCACATCATAACATCCCTTTATGAGAATACCGGAGTTCATTGATGTCATTTTGATGCAATCCATATTGTTACTATGAGTAATGCGGAATTGTGCTCTATATGAGTCAGGAATAATCCAGCTTTGGAGCATCTGCATTGGGCTTTTAAGTCTTATTCTGGAATTAATAATATTAATAGCAGCAATAGAAATAATAATTATTAGGAAAAAGCACAGCCTGCGTTCGAAATGGACAAATATGGCTGTCCTCGTGTACACTATATGGCCAAAAGTTTGCTGACACCTGTCCATCACACCTGTATGAGCTGTTGGACATCTAATTCCAAAATCATGGACATTACTATGGAATTGCCCACGTTGGCTATAACAGTCTCCGCTCTTCTTGGAGGGCTTTCCACAAGATTTTGGAGTGTGTGCTGGAATTTGCCAAAAGAGTATTTTTGAAGTCAGGTACTGATGTTGGACAAGAAGACCTGAATCACAATTAGAGTTCCAATTCATCTCAAAGTTTTTCAGTAGGGTTGAGGTCAGGGCAAGCCACTCGAGTTCCTCCATGCCAACTGGTCCTCCATGTCTTTATGGAGCTGGATTTGTACACCTGGACTCAATAACTTGGAGGGGTGTCCACCAACTTCAGTTTCTATGACAGAAAATAGAAGTAAATCTCTGTAATGGGGTAACCGTAACAAAAAAAAAAAAAATATGGCACAGGTCTTAGCTTTTTACTTCTTCTTCCAATTTTTTAAAATTATACGTTAAAGTGGTTACTAAAGTCTGCAAATACGCACCTCCACTCCAGAAATGGGACATCAGAGCTCCCTTGCTAGCACCTTCTGAGTGTGGTGTCTTCCGATATCATGATTGGCTGGTGTGAGATGATGTACTGTAACTCCCATGCATGCGCGCAACAGATGCTGGGTATGTAAACTGGCTTGCCCATGTGCAGCTCAGTGAACAGTGTAAAGAAGATTGCAGGAAGGAAGAGACATAGTATGAATCACGTGTAATAAAATACCTTCCTGCCCACAATTTTTGGTTTAAAGGCCAGAGTTCTGCTTCAACTTGAATTTTTGGTTCCTTTTTCGAAAAAGAGGTTGCAGATTGGGTCACCATTGGGTCTCCTTGAATATGTCAAATTTGTGATTGATTACTTCAAGGGAACCTTCTTTATTGTTTGCATGATTACCTTTCTGAATAAACCTGTTTATTAGTCACATAGAACACAAAAGCTGACATCTTTGGTTTTCCTTTACAGAGCAAGTCATGGAGAAAGATCAAGAATATGGTGCACTGGTCGCCCTTCGTCATGTCATTCAAGAAGAAGTATCCCTGGATTCAACTGGCAGGACATGCAGGTACCACACAGAAAACCATGTTAGAGGAAGGTTCTTGCCCTCACTTCCTGTCATGATGACTACACAGGAAGTGAGTAAAAATCTCCCTAATGGGAACACAGAGGGTGATAGAGACCTGTGAAAGGGTGATAGAGACCTGTGAATGGGGCCCCGCTGCCACCTGCCACCACCTGCCACTGTTCCTGGGCTTTCCCATTCCATCAAGGAGCCCGGGACCGCTGGAAGCAGTTGGGCTGGAAGCTCACAGAGGAGGAGGACTATCTGTTCCTCCACCTCCTCTGTGACCACCAAAGTTTTCAGTTCTTTGTTTACTGGTTTGATTCTGTGTTACCAGAGACCCCTGATCTCTCCATAAAAAGAACCTATCACTGCTCAAGCTATCACAAGGGATGATGTTCATCCTTTGTGATAGCAATAAAGTTTAATGGAAAAAAAAATGTTAAAAGTTTGAAGAATACATTTAAATATAATAAAAAAAAATGTAAAGCACCCCCATCCCCAGTGCTCACATGCAAATACGAACGTGTACATAGGTTTTGCATGCATATGTGAACAGTGATTGTACCACACATGTAAGGTATCAGAAAGAACCTTGGATTGAGAGCAATAATTCTATTGCCATAGCTCATGGTAAACTCTAAACTGGTAACCTGTAAAGGCTTTTAAGATTTTAGGTATTTTAGTTTGTCAAAATTTTAAATCTTGACATGTTTGGTATCTATTTACTCGACACAACATCATCTTTTATATTTTACAAAAAAATGGATAGTATATTGTGGTGTTTGTGTGCACTAAAATGATTTAGATATATTTTCTCCTGAAAATGTGGGGTTTAAAAATGGCTTCACAAATATTGTGCAATGTAAAAAATTGCAACAGGCACTACTGTATTCTCCAGGGCCTCTGCTTTTAGAAAATATATAATGTTTGGGGGTTCTAAGTAATTTTCTAGCAAAATAATGTAACATATATGTGAAAAATGTAATAATTGGCCCGGATGGCGCATGGTTATGATGATTGATCTCTTCTTCTGAAAATGCTCATTGCCTGACTCTAATGGTGAACCTCTTTCTTCAGAACTTTCAGACAGACGTGGAATACTTGTGTACATAGAGAGTTCTGGCTTTCCTTTGACTTTATTGATTTGCACACCTTTTTTGCTGACAGCTTTATTCCTTATGGAACAAAAAACTTTATATATTAGCACCATACAGCAGAAGGCAGAGTTTGAGAAGGCTTTGAAGTTAACGAAAATATATCAGCTTTATGGAAACTGGCTGGGACTGAGCCATTTTCCATAAATATCATCAGACCCTCCATCCCCATCTGGGCCACACGGCCACCTTCAGGCCTGGTTCACACCTATGCAGTTTGCTTTTCATCCGTTTCTGCAGTGCTTTTTGAGGTGCATTTTGCACTTTTGAACATGGGTTTTTGGCGCGCTTTTCACGTTTTTTTTTATGCTTTTTTTTTTTAAAGGAGAAATGTTTTTGTCGTTAGGCAGATTAAGAAAACGCATCCAAAACGTATAAAAAATGCACTACATGCATTCCTGTAGAATGTCCATTGAAGTCTATTGAACCAAAAACGCACCGTGTTGTGTTTAAAAAAGTCCCTGACCCTTTCCAAAAATGCAGCAGCTGAAAAACGCATAGATGTGAACGTGCACCATAGGAAGCCATGTTAAATGGACTGCAGTGCGTTTCTGCACAACGCATAAAAAAATGCATAGGTGTGAACCAGGCCTCAATGTGAATATCCAGTATAATAGACACAAATAACAAAAGCAAATTTCCAAATTCAAGTTCAAAAGGTATTCCGGCAATTCTTGTCTTTGCAGGTAGTTTTAAGGCCGCAGCCAATGGTAAGATCCTAAAGAAGCATTGTGACTGCGAACAGCGATGTCTCAGCCAGCTTATGAATGATGTGCTAAAGCCGTACGTCCCCATGTATCACGGTGATGTGCTGAAAGACGGTGAGAGATACAACCAGATGGAGGACCTGCTGTCCGAGTTTGACAGTCCCTGTGTCATGGACTGCAAGATGGGGGTCCGGTGAGCACTGATTTTTATTACTTGGTTTAATTTTATATGAAATGCATGTCATAGAGGGAATGGGATCAAAGAGGACGTTCTATGGGGTCTCTGCTCTATTATGGCCCATTGGTAGGGCCAGAATTTTAGATCCTATACCAGTAAAGAGAACTTGTCCTACCAGGAGACTTCGCCCCTGTTCACATTGACTGCGGTTTTGAAATTGTGCGACTTCACCTGAAATTGCACAATTTCTAAGCGCATGTCAGTGCGACTTTGAAGACATCTGTGCGGCTTAATGCACAGACGTTTTTTCTAGTTGCACCCGAAATCCTCAAAAGTAGTGCATGTACTACTTTTTCAAATCGGTGCAGCACCGCAAAGTTGGCATCACACTGATTTGAACAGTGCGATTGCCGGCTATAGGGTGCACTTGTCATGCGATTTGACTAAAGACAAATAGACTGTGCACTTTGGAAGAACAGTCGCCCAAGAGCTTAGTAAATGAGCAGAAGCTCTGCTGACTTCCATCATCCAATCACGGGGAAGTAAAATTTTTCCCTTGCATGTGATTGGGTATTCTTTGCAAAGTTAAGCTCCATCTCATTTACTAACCTTTGGAACAACTGCACTTGCAAAGTGCACAGTCTATTTGTATTTAGTAAATTCAACCCTATATCCTTTACAGATTCTAAATTGACAGCTTTAAATTTCCAACTGCTTGCTCATATTTGTCAGGTGGAGGTTTGCATAAAGTAGAACTCCAGCTATTTTTTTTTTACATTTGGATAGATACAGTGGCTTGAAAAAGTATTCATACCCTTTGAAATTTTCCACATTTTGCCACATTTTTGGGTTACACCCAAAAACGTAAATATATTTTATTGGGATTTTATGTCATAGACCAACAGAAAGTGGCACATAATTGTGAAGTGGAAGAAAGTTGATAAATGGTTTTCAAAAATGTTTACAAACAAATATGTGAAAAGTGTGTCGTGCATTTGTATTCAGCCCCCTTTACTCTGATACCCCTAACTAAAATCTAGTCACCTAATTAGTAAATAGAGTCCACCTGTGTGTAATTTAAGCTCAGTAAAAATACAGCTGTTCTGTGAAGCCCTCAGAGGTTTGTTAGAGAACCTTAGTGAACAAACAGCATCATGAAATCCAAGGAACACACCAGGCAGGTCAGGGATAAAGTTGTGGAGAAGTTTAAAGCAGGGTCGGGTTATAAAAAAAATATCCCAAGCTTTGAACATCTCACGGAGCACTGTTCAATCCATCATCCGAAAATAGAAAGTGTATGGCACAACTGCAAACCTACCAAGACATGGCCGTCCATCTAACTGACAGGCCGGGCAAGGAAAGCATTAATCAGAGAAGCAGCCAAGAGGCCCATGGTAACTCTGGAGGAGCTGCAGAGATCCACAGCTCAGGTGGGAGAATCTGTCCACAGGACAACTGTCCCGTTTGCAGTTGGTGAGAAGTCACAGCAAACATGTGGAGGAAGGTGCTCTGATCAGATGAGACCAAAATTTTACTTTTTCGGCCTCGAAGCAAAACAATATGTGTGGCGGAAAACGAACACTGCACATCACCCTGAACACACCATCCCCACCGTGAAACATGGTGGTGGCAGCATTATGTTGTGGGGATGCTTTTCTTCAGCAAGGACAGGGAAGCTGGTCAGAGTTGATGAGAAGATGGATGGAGCCAAATACAGGGCAATCTTAGAAGAAAACCTATTATGCAGCGTACACAGGGGCAGACTTTTTGACTGGTCCGACAGTCTGTCCGACGGACTTTCGGTGGACTTTCCCAACTAACGGACTTGCCTACACACGATCACACCAAAGTCCCACGGATTCGTACGTGATGACGTACACCGGACTAAAATAAGGAAGTTCATAGCCAGTAGCCAATAGCTGCCCTAGCGTCGGTTTTTGTCTGTCGGACTAGCATACAGACGAGCGGACTTTTCGACCAAACTCGAGTCCGCCGTTTTGTTTCAAATCTAAAGTCCGTCAGATTTTTGACCAAAAAAGTCCACTGCAGGTCCGATGGAGCCCACACACGGTCGGATTGTCCGCTGGATTCGGGCCAGATGCTGAATACAAATGCACGTCACACTTTTCACTTATTTATTTGTAAAAAAATTTGAAAACCATTTATCATTTTCCTTCCACTTCACAATAATGTGCCACTTTGTGTTGGTCTATCACATAAAATCCCAATAAAATACATTTATGTTTTTGGTTGTAACATGACAAAATGTGGAAAATTTCAAGGGGTATGAATACTTTTTCAAGGCATTGTACAGTGTTAGATATACTCCAGTATGTATATATATCCACTTGCCCTCCGGAAGATTTACCCCCCTTCACGACCAGGCCATTTGTTGCTTTTTGGAGCTGCAGCACTTTAACTGACAATTGCGTGGTCATGCTGTGCACAAACTAAATTTATATCATTTGCAAATAGAGCTTTCTTTTGGGGGTATTTGATCAGTTCTGTGTCTTTTATTTTTTGCACTATAAACAAAATAAGACCGAAAATTTAGAAAAACAAACAATATTTTTTACTTTCTGCTATAAAACATATCTAATAAAAAAATTTAAAAATCAAATTTCTTTTTAAATTTAGGCCAATATGTATTCTGCTTCATATTTTTAGTAAAAAAAATCCCAATAAGCGTATATTGATTGGTTTATGCGAATGTTATAGTGTCTACAAAGTGTCTATGGTTTATGTACTGGAACTTTTTTTTTTGTGTACTAGTAATGGTGGCAATCAGCGACTAATAGCGGGACTGCAATATTACGGTGAACAATCTGACACTAACTGACACTTTGTGGGAACCAGTGACACTAATACAGTGATCCGTGCTGACAATATGCAGTGTCACTGTACTAATGACACTGGCTAGGAAGGGGCTAACATCTATGGCGATCAAATGGTTAAATGTGTGCCTAACCAGTGTTTATGTGTTTACTGTGAGGCGCTTTTATTAAGGGATGTGATGGTTTTTATTCTCTGCTTTGTAGGGGAACAAAACTGCCACTTCCCCACTGACAGAACAGAGCTCTGCATTGTTTACATAGGCAAAGCTCTGTTCTGTCTTCCACCTCACCGATCAGCGGGTGCTGGCTACCATCCATTGGCCTTGCATCCGCTGATCAGCTTGTGCTGCGCTCCATAACCAGAAGTACTGGATCACATTCTAGGTATGTGATCCGGCATAGGAGAACCACTTTGCTGCCGTATAACGGCATTATACGGTCGGCATGTGGATGTACATGCTGTGCCTGATCCGTAATGCTGCGGAATAATTGTTGAGATCATTTTACCTTTAAATTTATTGAAGCAAACCTAGCACAGTTGTATTTTTCAATAATTGCAGGTATTTTTTACCTCTCACGGAGATCACAGTACTACCCCGACTATGCGTTCATCTGCTTTCCTCTCCAGAAGGATGGAGCCATCTTTGTTCAGGCATATTCCAGGGTCACTTACTGTTTTCTGGACAAACTGTGATGTAGATCTTGATGCTTGTGTAGTTCTTGGCTGTGTTCTCAAATGTCTGACACAGATCAGCCCCTGCTGCAGCCTGTCCTTATGGGACTTGCTACAAAATTACAATGTTGCTGTTTGATCGCTAGAGGAGAGGAGACTGAGGAAATGCTTCCTCCTGCCTATAGCAGATTGATGACTTCATCTCAGTCTAGGCAAAGGCTAGAACTGAAGCTTAAAGTGTTACTAAACCCACAACAGTAAAATCAGTCTGTATATACAGCATAGCATGCTTGTTATACTCACTGTGGAACTTAAGGAGTTAATCCTCTATGTGTGTAAAAAGGCAGTTTTATGCTGTATGTACAGATCCTCCCCTCCCTGCACTGTCTGTCTGGGGAAGGCCAGCTAACAAGCAAATGCTCAGTTGTGTCTTTTATGCTGGAGAGAACATTTACTTGTTCTCAGAGCTATCCAGGTCACATGATATTGACATCACACATGTGGGCGTGTATACAGGCTTTAGTGGAAAGCTCCTCCTCCTCCTACAGGAGAAACTGTGCAGTTTATGATATAACTGTGGTATACAGATCATCCAAAAAAGGTATATAGTGGCAGTATTTTAATTTAAAAAGAAGATTTATAAGCTGTGGACACTGTGTGTGTGTGTGTGTGTGTGGGGGGGGGTAACTATTTTCATATTACTGGGTTTAGTAACACTTTAAGGCTGGGTTCACACTAGTGCAAATTGGATTTGGATTTTCCCCACATCCAATTCCCATAGCAGGATATTGTTACCGGCTCTCTATGGAGCCAGTTCACATATCTCCGCAGCGGCTCCGGTGCCAATTGCTCCAGTGTGTCTTTTGGTCCGTTTCAGGTCCAAATTGAGCCCAAAATTCGGGCTGAAATCGGATCTGAAACGGTGAATGGAGACGCACCGGACCCCAGCTGTGTGCCGCTGCGTGCTGCAATGTGAACTAAAGCGGTACAAACCCCTTCTATTTTTTTATAGCCAAGGGAGCTGCAATCTTAGCCTCCGTTTGATCTGCAGTTGTCACGGTGCTGCACATGTAATCAGTTATGACACCAGACATTTCATGGCTTGACAGTTCTGTTGGGAGTACAAGTAACTGTGACAGTTCATTCACAGCGTGACTTGAATGTAATTGTTTTAGAAAAACATTCAATTAAAGAGTTTAGTTCAGCTTTAAGGGCCAGTTCACACCATAGAAACACAGTCCAGATGTGTTCCAGATGCTTTTCTGCATGCAAGTTTTTGAAACGTTTTTGATGCGTTCCAGTGCGTTTTTGATGCAGTCCGGTGTATTTTTTCCCTCCTCTTTTTTCTTAACCTTAAATAAAGACATGTGTGTTCCAGTGCATTTTTGGTGCATTTAGGTGCGTTCTGGTGCGTTCCAGTGCACTTTTGGTGCGTTTATGTGCCTTCCAGTACAGTCCAGTGCAGGAAAAATGCAGCACGTTGTACTTTTTTTCTGGAACTGGAACGCACTGCACTGGTGTGAACTATGCCATTAGAAACCATATAACCTACTATCCATGCGTTTTTGATGCAGAATAAATGCACTGGACTGCATGTAGTGTGAACTGACCCTTAAGATGGGTTTTTAATGATAAACGTTGCAAGTTGGAGCAATGAATGATACTGTTGCTGTGTATTGTGACCCATCAGAAATTGATTTATGCAGATCTGTGAATAGAGATCCACTTTAGTCCAGATAGATGATAATTACTGGAAAAAGCAGGACAATCGTGTTTGGTGAAGCTCAGGGCGGTTCAGGTAATGTGATGGAAAGTGCTGGGCCTTGTCTAATTTTAACCTCATTCAGAGTTCTTAATCGTCTTTATCCAAAACCGCTGAAGTGGAAGTAAGCAAATCATGCAAATGTACAACTTACACCTCCTTCTTTGTACACATGCCATTATTTATCAGTGTGGATAATTGAACAACATGTCAGCTAGATTTTATTTAGCTTTACACAAATAAAAGACGATTAGCTTCAGCTGCAGAACTCAAGTGTGTGATTTAATAAAATGAAAAAATCTTTAAGGAAGTATCAGGAGTGGTATGGTCAACTTTTTTGCTGACACATGCTATCATCCTTATCTTTCCTTCATTACTTTCTCACTCAAGGACCCAGGACAAGCATGTGCATATCATGTATGGTAGACGCACCAACTAGAAATATAGCGTTACTAGGCCTACTGATTACCAACAATACAGACGTAATCACGGATGTGGAAATAAGGGGCAATTTAGGAAACATTGATCACAGGTCAATTGGCTTCAGTATAAATCACAAAAATAGGAAACATAAGGGGGATAGAAAGACACTGAATTTCAAAAGAGCAAACTTCCCTAAACTACGCACTTTGCTAGAAGATATTAATTGGGATAAAATCTTAGGGACAAAGAACACGGGGAAGAAATGGGTTTGCTTTAAGAGCATAATAAATAAAGGCATTAGCCAGTGCATCCCATTGGGAAATACATTTAAATGAGCGAATAATAGTCCTGGGTAGTTTAACTCCAATGTAAAAATACATATAAAAGCAAAGGAGAAGGCCTTCAAAAAATAAAAGGCTAAGGTATCATCATCAGCATTCAAACTTTACAAAAAATGCAACAAGAAATGTAAGGGTGCAATTAGGGCGGCTAAGATAGAACACGAAAGACACGTAGCAGAGGAGAGCAAAAAAAACCCCAATAAATTATTTAAGTATATAAACAGTAAAAGAGGGAGGACAGACCATATTGGCCCCCATAAGGAATGAGGAAGGGAATCTGGTTACAAAGGATGGTGAGATGGCGAAGGTATTGAATTTTTTATTTTCAGTCTTCACAAGGGAATCGGGGCCTTCAGTAACCAAAACTGCAGTGTTTATCCTCATGACACATCACAGGAAGCACCTTCATGGCTAACAGAAGACAGAATTACAAATAGACTTGAAAAACATAACATTAATAAATCAACCGGGACCAGGTGGCTTGCACCCGAGGGTCCTTAAGGATCTCAGTCAAGTAATTGCTAGACCATTGTTCCTAATTTTTACTGACAGTCTACTGACTTAAATGGTACCAGATGATTGGAGAAAAGCCAATGTAGCACCAATATTTAGAAAAGGGCCAAAATACATCCCTGGGAATTATAGACCAGTTAGCCTAACATCAATAGTATGCAAGCTCTTGGAGGGGATGATAAGGGATTATATACAAGATTTTAGTAATGAAAACTGTATCATTAGCAGTAATCAGCATGGATTCATGAAGAATCGTTCTTGCCAAACCAATCTATTAACCTTCTATGAGGAGATGAGTTGCCATGTAGATAAAGAGAGGCCCATAGACGTGGTGTATCTGGATTTTGTAAAAGCATTTGACACAGTTCCCCATAAATGTTTATTGTACAAAATAAGGTCCGTTGGCATGAACCATGGGATGAGTACATGGATTGAAAACTGGCTACAAGGGCGAGTTCAGAGGGTAGTAATAAATGGGGAGTACTCGGAATGGTCAGGGATGGAAAGTGGGGTCCCCCAGGGTTCTGTCCTGGGACCAATCCTATTTAATTTGTACATAAACAACCTGGAGGATGGGGTACACAGTTCAATCTCTGTATTTGCAGATGATACTAAGCTAAGAAGGACAATAACTTTTCCGCAAGATGTGGAAACCTTGCTAGGAGATAGGAATAAATTAATGGGGTGGGCAACTATATGGCAAATGAGGTTTAATGTGGAATTATTTAAAATAATGCATTTGGGTGGCAAAAATATGAATGCAATCTACTCATTGGGGGGAGAACCTCTGGGGGACTCAAGGATTGAAAAGGACCTGGGGGTCTTAGCAGATGATATGCTCAGCAATGGCATGCAATGCCAAGCTGCTGCTAACAATGCAAACAGAATATTGGCATGCACTAAAAAGGGGATTAACTCAAGAGATAAAGCGGTAATTCTCCTGCTCTACAAGACTCCAGTCTGGCCGCACCTGTCCAGTTCTGGGCTCCAGTCCTCAGGAATGATGTGCTGGAAATGGAGCGAGTACAGAGAAGGGCAACAAATCTAATAAAGGGTCTGGAGGATCTTAGTTATGAGGAAAGGTTGCGAGCACTGAACTTATTCTCTCTGGAGACGAAAAGCTTGAGCGGAGATATGATTTCAATTTACAAATACCATACTGGTGACCCTACAATAGGGATAAAACTTTTCTACGAAAGTGAGTTTAAAAAGACACGTGGCCACTCATTAAAATGAGAAGAAAAGAGGTTTAACGTTAAACCTGCATAGAGGGTTCTTTACTGTAAAGCCCCATACACACGATAGGACCTTGTACAAACTTTCCCTTGGATTTTTGTACAAAGGGCATTGGCCATAAGTTTGTATTGCATACAGACGGCAGGACTTTTCCAGCCAACTTTCACCAAATCACATGATTTTTCAGATCTTTACCACCACCCTTTAGTCAACTTCTTTATTGTTGTCTGATATTGTGTTAATCTCGCCGCTTTTATCGGTGAGATTAACACCTTGCAAGCCGGGTTCACATTGGTGCGGGGACCCGACTTGGATCCCCGCCAATGCCAGGCACTGTGTTTGGTATGAATCTTGAGGGGGAACTCCACGCCAAATTTTAAATAAAAAACCGGCATGGGTTCCCCTCCAGGGGCATACCAGGTTCTTAGATCTGGTATGGATTTTAAAGGGAACCCCTACGCCGAAAAAACGGCGTGGGGGTCCCCCTGGAATCCATACCAGACCCTTATCCGAGCACGCAGCCCGGCCGGTCAGGAAAGGGGGTGGGGACGAGCGAGCGCCCCCCCTCCTGAGCCTTACCAGGCCGCATGCCCTCAACATAGGGGGTGGGTGCTTTGGGGGAGAGGGGTGCCCTGCAGGCCCCCCACCCCAAAGCACCTTGTCCCCATGTTGATTCCCTAGGTGAATGGGTAGGGGTACGATGTACCCCATACTCATTCACATAGGGTGGGGGGCCGAGATCTGGGGGCCCCCTTATTAAAGGGGGCTCCCGGATTCCGATAAGCCCCCCGCCCACAGACCTCGACAACCAACGGCCAGGGTTGTCGGGAAGAGGCCCTGGTCCTCATCAACATGGGGACAAGGTGCTTTGGGGTGGGGGGCCGCAGGGCTCCCCCCTCCCCCAAAGCACCCATCCCCCATGTTGAGAGCATGCGACCTGGTACAGTTCAGGAGGGGGGGCGCTCACTCGTCCCCACCCCCTTTCCTGACCAGCTGGGCTGTGTGCTCAGATAAGGGCCATTTTTCAGCGTAGGGGGTTTCCCCTTAAAATCCATACCAGACCTAAGGGTCTGGTATGCCCCCAGAGGGGAATTCCCTCTCGCACTGGCCGCAATAGGAAAATGTGTTTTTCCAATTGCAGCCAGCGTGAGCTGTACAGTACCCGGTCGCCGAAAATCAGCGCGATGGGTTCGCACTGGAAACATTCTCACGGCCGCGGACTGTAGTTTGTACAAAAGTCAGATGCTTTTGTGTACACACGATCGGACTTTGCTCCATCGGACTTTTGCTGCCGGAAAGTTTGTGCGTTCCCACAGCCAGCAAAAGTCGATGGAGACAGAAAAAGTTTGTCCGATGGAGCGTAAACACAGTCGGATGTTGCTCCGAAACAGCAAATTTGCATGTTTGTTCTCAAAAGGTCTGATCGTGTGTAGGGCCTTAAGAGCGGCAAGGATGTGGAATTCCCTTCCACAGGCGGTGGTCTCAGCGGGGAGCATCGATGGTTTCAAAAAACTATTAGATAAGCGACTATAAGTGACTATCCTCAGGTGATACACAGAGATTAAACAAATTTGTCTACATAAGTTGTACCTGTTTATCTGTGGTCCTCTCTTCTCTACAGCCATTCAAAGTGCCTAATATATCAGGCTTGTCTGAGAGTTCAGAAAAAAGGAGGTGGAGAGCTCAAGTTACACTCTGCAGAGCTCAGTGAGGAAAGTTCTGAGAGCTGATTGGAGGGAAGGGACACACACCCTCCACACAGCACACAGGGACAGAGCTGAGGCTGTCAGTCTGCTGGAGATCCCTCCCCTGTTACCATTTTTCTCTTGGTGTCAGGAAAACTTGTAAGAAGCGACTCATGCTGATAGCAGAGGAACAAAGCAGCAGACAGAGATAACACTTAGTGCTCCTAATTGAGACAAGTACACACTATAGAGGGATATGCTTTGTTTATATTTCATGTGTGATGTTTATAACCACTTTAAGTGGATGCGTGCTTGTTCCAGTTCAGTGAATTAACAGTAAAATATATGTGACAGCTCTGGAGGTTGCATCTGCAAGAATAAGTTGTCAGCTCACTCATTTCTATCTTTACAGTTTCCCTTTAAATCTGAAAATATTTCTGGTCGATTATAAGTTTTGCCTTAAAGCTGAACTCCAGAGAGATTTAAAAGGAACAAATAAATGCAATTCTGTAATCGTGAATACAGCCCTGGTTCACACTGATGCGATGCGGGAAATGAACAAGATTTTCTGCATTTCCCCACATTGCATCACACTGCTTGGAGATCGCACGGCGTCCATGCGATCTGCTGCGGGTGTCAATCTTAGATTAATGACTCCCTGAAACAGATCACACAGCGCAGTGCAATTGCCAGAATCGCATCAGAGAAGCTGAGCACAAAACTAAGGACCCTATTTTGCTGTGGATGCCATGCGATTCAAGCCACACAAAATGCATGGCTCAAATCGCACTGCACAGAGATTGCATATGATGTGGACGGGAATGCAGTGCATTTCCTGTGCAAATCACATGCATTGTTTTCTACGCACCAGTGTGAACCTAGGCTAAATGTATTTTTTTTTAAATGCAAGCAGTGTAAGTACCTAATTTTGACCTGGTATCAGCCTCTTGCAGTCCCTGTACAGCAGGGCTGACAAGTAAAACAAGGAAGCTGTGCAAGCAGCCAATCAGTTCATGTGCTGACAAGAAACATACTGATAGGAGGAGAAAGCAAAGTGCAAGAGAAATGAGCTCATAACTGCTATTTCTCTTCTCTGTCCAGTCACAGGCTAGAGCAGGTCCAGGGATGACCTGGGCTCAGAGGAAGTGGGTTCAAAGATGCTGGGCATCAGAGGACATCTAGGGCCAGAAAAATGTGCTGCATGGGAAATCTCTGGATTGAAGCTGATTATTTCAGCAAAAGCAGAATAGAAGAAAACAAGGGCGCGTGATCTCAGGCTAAAAGGTGAGTACATTTATTGAAATAAAATCAGTTACACTGGAGAAACCAGCTTCCATCACAGATGACATCCACAGAGCAACGATGTTATACCATCGAATGACAGCCTGCAGCACAAGAAAACTCAAGGTGGCAGCTGCTAGGATCTGGTTAGGCTTGCTAGACCTGCTGTGTAAGCTGTCAAATTCAGGCATCTGGGGAAGCGGCAATATGTGGGGCCAAGTGCCTCACCCCATGTATTGCCTCTTTCCCACGAGCTCAGAGAATGGCCACAGTTGCTGAGAGTTTTTGTTTTCTCTATTATTGGGACAACTTCTATTTGCTTCCTGTCCGGGAGATACAACAGAACATGAGAGGAAATCCTTCCATAGTGAGAAGAAATTTCCTCTATTTGTCATCGGAACAGATTTCTCCTAATCTGGTTGCAACTGTAACATTTTTTTTTTCATGTTATTATTTTTTGCTTTCCCCTATATTACCAAAAGTATTGGGACACCTGCCTTTACCACGCACATGAACATTAATGGCATCCCAGTCTTAGTCCGTAGAGTTCAATATTGAGTTGGTCCACCCTTTGCAGCTATAACAGCTTCAATTCTTCTGGGAAGGCTGTCCACAAGGTTTAGGAATGTGTCTATGGGAATGTTTGATCATTAATCCAGAAGTGCATTTGTGAGGTCAGGCACTGATGTGGATGAGAAGGCCTGGCTCGCAGTCTCCGCTCTAATTTATCCCAAAGGTGTTCTATCAGGTTGAGGTCAGGACTCTGTGCAGGCCAGTCAAGTTCCTCCACCCCAAACTCACTCATCCATGTCTTTATGGTCCTTGCTTTGTGCACTGGTGCACAGTCATGTTGGAATAGGAAGGGGCCATCCCCAAACTGTTCCCACAAAGTTGGGAGCATGAAATTGACCAAAATGTCTTTTTATGCTGACGCCTTAAGAGTTCCCTTCACTGGAACTAAGGGGCCAAGCCCAACTCCTGAAAAACAACCCCACACCATAATCGCCCCTTCACCAAATAAATTTTGACCAGTGCACAAAGCAAGGTCCATAAAGACATGGATGAGCGAGTTTGGGGTGGAGGAATTTGATTGGCCTGCACAGAGTCCTGACCTCAACCCGATAGAACATCTTTTGGGTTAATCAGAGCAGAGACTGCAAGGCAGGCCTTCTCGTCCACATCAGTGCCTGACCTCACAAATGCGCTTCTGGAAGTATTCAAACATTCCTAAACCTTGTAGAGAGTGTTCCTAGTAGAGTTGAAGCTGTTATAGCTACAAAGGGTGGGCCAACTCAATATTGAACCCTACGGACTAATGCCCCGTACACACGGTCGGATTTTCCGACGGAAAATGTGTGATAGGACCTTGTTGTCGGAAATTCCGACCGTGTGTGGGCTCCATCACACATTTTCCATCGGAATTTCCGACACACAAAGTTTGAGAGCAGGATATAAAATTTTCCGACAACAAAATCAGTTGTCGGAAATTCCGATCGTGTGTACACAAATCCGACACACAAAGTGCCATGCATGCTCAGAATAAATAAAGAGATGAAAGCTATTGGCCACTGCCCCGTTTATAGTCCCGACGTACATGTTTTACGTCACCGCGTTTAGAACGATCGGATTTTCCGACAACTTTGTGTGACCGTGTGTATGCAAGACAAGTTTGAGCCAACATCCGTCGGAAAAAATCCTAGGATTTTGTTGTCGGAATGTCCGAACAAAGTCCGACCGTGTGTACGGGGCATAAGAATGGGATGTCATTAAAGTTCATGTGCGTGTAAAGGCAGGTGTCCCAATACTTTTGGTAATATAGAGTATGTTTATGTTTTATTTTTTTTTTTATATTATTATTATTCAGTTATGAATGGACAAGCTTTGAAAATAAAACCTGGAAGCTGATTGGTTACTATGCACAGCTGCACCAGATTCTCTGTGCTCTAGTTTTAATAAATCTCCCCTACTGTGTCCAAATCAGCAAAGGAAGGGGCCGGTAAATGACATAGTTACCTCCCTTCCCCCACTCTCTATCCGCCTGTGCACCCGCAACAGCCTGCAGGAGAGGGAAGCCGGGGGCGCTGCGGGGGGCCAAGGGGGTGCTGGGCACACAGGGGGGAATCTGATGTGGGTAGTCCAGGGAGGGGATCGGTGCGGCGGGACAGGAGGACAATTACAGATGAATGCACTGTGTCTCTCCCTCCAGCAGCTGAAAGCCGGGAGAGAGAGAGACACAATGCATTGTTCTGTAATTGTCCTCCCGTCCCCCTGCACCAATCCACCTTCTGTCCAGACCCCCCTGTGTGCCCGGGCTCCCTACAGAAGGCCTGGTGGTACCCCCCTATCGGCGGCCCTGGTCAGAGCGCATATCCAGTTCCTGGCAGCATGATGATGAACAGGCAGATGTTTCACTGGTCAACCTTTTTTCGGTGAGACATCTGTGCATCTGTGATCAGATATGTACAGAAACCAAGTTCTTAATCAGCATCAGTTCATCTCATCTGTCACATCGTCTGCGTAGTTTGGTCTTCCAAGGTAAAAACAACGAATACATTCATGGCAGGGCTTCTGCAGCTATCACCTTCCAAATTCAAAACCTAAAAATGCAATTAGCCGGTGCAGTAATGATGAGCAGGTCACCCAGGGTCACGGCTAATGGTCGGTATCCTACTGGAGATGTGTCTGTCTCTGGCTGCTGGGACAGGGACACCAGCGCAGAAGGGGTTAAAGGAACTGTCAGAAGCTTGACAGTGTGTGGGTGTTCTCTGTACATAGCTGGAAGGAAACTAGTGTACATGTGTTCTCACTGACAGCGATATCTGCAGCTCTGCGCAGTGTCCAACCACAGAGCCGCCAAAATACCGCCTTGGTTTACCGGTCAGGGACCAAGACTTGTATGTCTTAAAGTATTGATAACAGGCTGAATATAGAATGTTATTACAGCATTCCATCTATATTTTATTTCTCAAAAAATTCACTCTCTTGTTCCAGTTCCAGCACTGCCCTTCCATTGGTGGTCCTCTTCTGGCATCTGTCTACGGTCATGCAAGGCACTTCTTGTGAGCCCCTGGAGGTGTGTCCTCATAGTGCCTCACAATGGAGCCCTCCATAGATCAGCGCTCACACATCATAATTTTTAGTCTTTTAGATCTTCAGCTTTCATTTAGGCCCTCTTTACGCTGTGTTGTTCCATTGCGGTACATGTTAATATACAGTATTTAGTTAATTACGGTAATGCCATGCATTAAAGTAGGGGACTCCTGGGGGCCCTTGTCTGGCCTGCTACTTGATTTTATCCGGCCCACAGCTGGGGTCAGTGACATATCCTCATTGTGCACTAATTTAGGATTACGGTCAGTAGAGGCTGCTTATGATATCTACTTCTGATGTAAAGGGGGACTCTGACGGGGAACCTGATGAAAGGGGGGGAATCCTATGGAAGACTCTGATGTAAGGGGGGCTCTAATGGGGACCCTAATGTAAAGGGGGAATCTAATGGGGATCCTGATGGAAGTTGTGACTCTGATGGGGACCTTGATGTAGGGGGGACACTGATGGGCGCACTGATGGGGATCCTCCTAATGTAAGGGGGGCTCTGATAGGGACCCTGATGGAAGGGGGGGAAAACCTATGCAGACTCTGATGTAAGGGAGGCTCTGATGAGGACTCTAATGGGAAACCTGATGTAAGGTAGGACTCTGATGGGGACCTTGATGTAAGGGGGGGCATTGATGGGCGCTCTGATGGGGACCCTAATGTAAGAAGGGGCTCTAATGGGGACCCTGTTGTAAGGGGGGACACTGATGGGCACTTGGATGAGCATCCTAATGTAAGAGGGGACTCTGATGGGAATCCTGGTTTAAGGGGGGCTTTGATGGAGACCCTGATAGAAGAGGGGAATACTGTGACAGACTCTTATGTAAGGGGTCTCTGTTGAGGACCCTAATGTAAGGGTGGAATCTAGTGGGGACCCTGATGTAAGGTGGAACTCTGGTGGGGACCTTGATGTAATGGGGGACACCGATGGGCACTCTGATGGGGACCCTAATGTAAGAGGGGATGCTAATGGGGACCCTAATGTAAGGCAGGGCACTGATGGGCACTCTAATGGGGATCCTAATGTAAGGGGGGACTCTGATGGGAATCCTGGTGTAGGGGGGGCTTCTTATGGGGACCCTGATGGAAGGGGGGAATCCTATGGCAGAATCTGATGTAAGGGGGGCTCTGATGAGGACATTAATGTAAGGGGGGACTCCAGTGGGGACCCTAAAGGAAGGGGGGACACAAATGGGGACCCTGATGTAAGAGGGACTGTGCAATGGAAAGGAAAGGTAGCCTAAAAGTAGAAGTTCACCCTAAAACTAAAATCTCTAAATCTACAGGCATCCACAATCTAAGACTAACCTATCTAGCCCTGTAAAGAAGAAATCACTATACATACTGTACCTTTTCTGCATCTCTTCTGGTCTCCAGCAGCGGAAGCTCTGCAGAGGAGACAGCCGACAACGGCTGGTAAATGCCTGGGAAGTGATGTCACCCATAGACTTACTATGGGGCTTCCGTTGTTGACTGCCTCCTCTGCACCTGCCTCCACAGAGAAGGCGCCATTGACAGCTCAGCGTGGGAATGGACCGGAGTAGCTCCAGAAAAGGTATGTATAACGATTTCTTTTTTACAGAACTAGATCAATTTCTTTAGTCTTAGGTTGTGGATACCTGTACATTTAGAGATTTTAGTGTTAGGGTGGACTTCTACTTAAAGAGGAAGTAAACCCTGATGAGTTTAGTTCCTCTTTGTTTCCCTGCAAAGGTAAAGCATAATGGGCTACTATGCATCGCATAGTAGCCCGTTATGTGTCACTTACCTGACAAGGGAACCTGCGATGTCACTGCTGTCCCTTCTCCTACGAAGCGTCTATCTTCTTTCAGGGTATCACGGCTCCGGCGCTGTGATTGGCCGGAGCCGCGATGACGTCACTTCTGCGCATGTGCGCTGGTGCCGCCACTAACGGCATGATCGCTGTTAGAGACGGCATGCTCAGTGCGTCTGCGCGCCGTTGTCTACGGTGCATGTGCCGTAGACATCGGTGCCTGTCTTTTGGAAATAACTCCTAAACCATGTAGGTTGTAAATAACTCCTAAACCATGTAAACCATATTTCTTGCACCTACAGGTAAGTCTTAATCTAGGCTTACCTGTAGGTAAAAGTGGTCTGTAAGGGTTTAAAACCACTTTAAAGGATGATGATTGTGCTATGAATGTCTTGGTTCAGGCATTTCCTGTTCATTTCCAGTTTTGCTCTTGTGTTGTCACCCTGTCATATGTGCCCTTGGTGTAGAGTAGTAGTGGCCATGTTGACACACATTGCTCCACCATTGCCACCATCAGAAAGCTGGTTTAGAGCAATGATGTGCAGCCAACGCTGAAGTGTCTGCAGACAGGCAGATGCTGAAAGAGGCTGTAGTAGAGCAGCGGCACTAAGATAGAAAAAAATTTGAAAACAGTATTTTATGAAAAAAAAAACATGGTGACTGTATATGATACACAGTGCATTGTAGTAAACCATGTAACAGAAGTATGACAAGCCTCAAAGCTCAATTCAGTCCAGTAATCATTTTATTCATCACCAAACAATAATCAAAAATGTCACCGTGTTTCACGGAGTCAAAACTACCCCTTTATCAGGGCTGTATTGCAAGGTACCTGGCTGCTCTAGACCCAAAGTAGAGATGTTAGGGTGCTCTTAGCTGTCTTGCACTGCACTAACGCTGGCCTCTAGGTCACAGACATGTGCAGTATTGCACTACACTGTCCTCTGTTGCTTCGGGTATGATGGCTGATGTGTACTCACTCAGTCTCTTAAACTAGATTCTAGAATCCAGAAATCTGCTGCTCTGGCCTTTCTGCTGAACAGGCTGCTTTCGGCTTGGATTAAAGCCTGCAGCTATGTCCTAGTTGAGACACAGGCTGAGTGATGTCCTGAATCTTCTTTCCTCTCTCTCTTCTGCCCCAGGGGGCAGAGCCCCATCACAGGGGTCTCCTTCAGATGCCTGGACCCTGGACTCTGCTCCCAGCTTGTCAGGCTTTTGAGTATTTATGGGCTACTTCCCCACCTTCTAGGCCCGCCTCCCCAGGGATTTGATGGAAACTCCATAAATATTCAGAATGCAGCCTCTTTCCCTCCACCCACTATGTTCTGGAAATTTCCAAAGAGTTCCAGAAGACAGGGGGAGGCAACAGAGCCACAGCATTTGTCCAGTCTCCTAAACCCAATTAACCCCTTCTCCTCTGCCTACAGGGTAGCCAATCTAAATTTACTGACACTAGCAACAGTGAGGGTGCTACAGATAATATTAGATCCAGACTAGCAGACAAGCTATATGACATCTAGCTAAAGTTTAGATCTAACTGCTGATGGTGGTACAAAGCACAGGGAACACGGATATGACTGTCCAAATAGAATGAGATTTTTACAGCAGGAACCATTACAACTGCTTGGAAAGCGATTTTTATTTCCTTTTTTTAAAATTGGACATCCTCAGACGACAATGCGAGATTGAAATCGCCCATTGTGATCTGCTGACATCTGCAGTCCGCTGAGTGCGGCCAGGTGTCAGGTGTTCCAGGAGACCTTGAACTGTTCCAATGTATCACCCTCGGTTGTCACTCCCGCAGAGCCGCTTATCATCTCCGGCTTTTCCTGTTTCTCCCTGGAAAGTCTCTCATTATTATAATTATATTTAGGTCATTGTTGTGTGCTTAATGCATCAATGGACTTTTTATTCCCTTTGTCAGCAGACCCTTGTAGAACAAAAATGAAATCTATCCAAAATACATGGGCCATAAATAAAAAAAAAGCACAGCCCGCCCTTCCGTACAAGCCCAGCGCCGTGATTGCCTTTGACCGGGCAAGCTGACCGGACCCTAACCTGCCGAGCAAGGCCTGGTTTTCATTAAAGGGAACATGTCATGGGAAAAACACCTAACTCCTGAAAGCTGATTTATTGGCCCTCTGTGGTTTCAATGCCTTCATTGCTGGCACCAAACAAGCATTGAGTAAGTGGAGTTAAGACCAAAATGATTTTGGTGGCATTGGATCAATCAACTAGCCCTTTCAGAGGTCAAAAGGGGTAGGCACTGGCGACGAATGGAGTGATAATGCTAAAGCATTATGAGACTATGAAAGGTTACATGCCCCCCCCCCCCCCCCGCCTTTTTTTTCTTAAAGCTTAAAGAGGAGCTCCAGTCAATTTTGTGTTTATTAAAGCGGTTGTATTGTCCGCTTGGTCATTTTTACCTACAGGTACCTGTAGGTAAAATTAATATCTCCTAAACCTGTACGGCTTAGAAGATATTCACCTTGCATGCAGCCGCTGACGTCAGCAGCGCATTTGCAGTGAAGGTCCGGCGTATCGTGCCGGAAGTTGCTGGAACGGAGGGCTCCCACGCGCATGCGCAGGAGTGATGTCATCGCGGCTCCAGCCACTCAGTGCCGGAACTTCTGTTCGGATCATCTGTCAAAACCAGGTACCTGCTTCCCCTTTTGGGTGGAGCTCCACTCCATTTTTTAAAGCAGAACTCCACCCAAAACTGGAAGCTCCCCCCCCCCCCCGCTGCCACATTTGGCACCTTTTGGGGGGGGAGCGAGTACCCAGTTTTGACAGGTACCCGCTCCCACTTCCAGCTCACACGGCCATGGCAAAGTGAGCTGGAAGTTGGGCCCTCCTCCTCCTTCCCCCTGCAGCCAGCCCATTCCCAAAGAGCAGCGAGATTCACATATGCGCAGTAGGAAACCGGCTGTGAAGCCACAAGGCCACAAGGCTTCACGAGCCGGATTTTCCGACAACAAATGTTGGATGCGAGCTTGTTGGCGGAAAGTCCGTGTGTATGCTCCATCGAATATTTGTTGTCGGACTTTCCGCCAACAAATGTTGGCTAGCAGGTTCTCAAATTTTCCACCAGCAAATTTTTGTTGTCGGAATTTCCGATCGTGTGTACACAAGTCCGTAGCGCAAAAAGCTCACGCATGCTCAGAAGCAGAAGTGGCCGGTCTTGTAAACTAGCATTCGCAATGGAGAATTAACATTCGTGACGTGGCAAATTATGAGATCTCCATTTCTCTTCTCTTCTTCTTTAATGGGATAATAATGAAGCTGCTTTGCTGGTGATACTGATGGAGTTTTTGCAAACAAATTTTCAAAGGCTTTTTTTTTTCAAGTGATATCAAGAATAATAATAATAATGATAATAATAATAATAGCGCTAAATGAAAAACGCAAAAAGAAAAGCGCGAATCAACACTCACCAAACTTCTACTAATATGAAATTAGCAGAAGAAGCCCAAAGGGTGGCGCTAAAGAGCTGAAAAACCACATAGTACGTCTAGTACATCACTACGTTCGTAATTGTTGGCCAACATTTGTGTGACCGTGTGTTGGCTAACAACCTTCGAACAAAATTCCACGGTTTTGTTGTCACAAAGTCCGATCGTGTGTACAGGGCATTAGAATGGAGACGTGAGTGGTGCTCTCATATTTTATCCTGACAGGTCCCCTTTGAGAGGTTTGCTGGTCCCTTGCTCACATATTCTGTGTTTTATATAGCAGATGACGCATGCATGTAGAGTATGGAACAAATATAAACCGACACAAGATAATGCGTGTTTATTCCTCTTAATCGTGAGAAATGTTGCAGAATAATCTGCCATCTTCTATGTTGTTCACACATTTTAAGTAATTTTCCATCTGCCACCCGCCTGGCTTGTGCTGCAGATCTGAAGCTTCACGTAATGAGTATTCCTGCAGATTTTTCTTTATAGCTCTGAAATTAAAGTGTATGTTACCCTAAATGTTTTTTTTTTGTTTTTTTATGTGTGTGTTCACATATGTTTCATTTTATAAATTATATCCTGGTTTATTCTGCAAACCACCTCTCTTCCTTGTTCCAAACTGACCACACAAAGCACAGAAGCTGATCTGTGTTAGTGTGGACAGTTTTCACCCTCTGGCTGGCCTTTCAGAGGTACAGGACACCGTGCAGACACACAGCATGCCTGTATTGGGTAGTCTGTTCAGCCTCCGCACCCCCTGACCAATCACAGCATGCCTCCAGCACATACCCCTTCCTGATCACAGTCTGCCTCTTAAACGGGCCCCCTGCTCAAGCACAGCCTTAGGATAAACAGGGTATAGAATACAAGCAGTGTAACCCCACTCTCCACTATCAGGATCAGGAAGAAGAGATGTATGCGCACACGACAGAACTTTTTAAAGTGTTACTAAACTTACAACAGTAAAATCAGTCTGCATATGCATTAAAGCATGCTTGTTATACACACTGTGAAACCTAAGGGGTTAATAGTATGCATTGTGTAAAAGGGTGTTTCATCCTGTCTTTTCTAATCCTCCCCTGCTTTCGCTTTCCCCAATCCATCTCCTGATAAGACAGAACCTTTGGAATCACTCTGCACATGCTCAGTTTGGTGTGTGTTGCTAGAAAGTTTTTTTTTCTTGGGAGGGTGCATGTGATCAGCAGAGGGCCAATCAGCACTGTCCAGACAGAGGGTCAAGGGTCAAGCAGCCTCATAGGACAGTCAGAGGAGAATGAAAACTCCCCCTAAAAGCTTTAACCAGGCACTGATAGAAGTCACAAGGCTGCTATATACTGCTGATGAGAAAAGGTATTTAGCGGTTTTACTAAACTAATTGCATTTCCATGTTCTGTGTACTGTGGGAGACCAGATGTAGTGAATGCAGGGTCCTGAGTTTTTACACGTTAACCTTGTAAAAAAAGGAAGGCAGTTACAGCCCTCCCTGGCAAAGTGCCTCTCCTCCATGTTGAGGGCATGTGGCCTGGTATGATTCAGGAGGGGAAGGGGGTGTTCGTTCCCTCCGGTTTCCTGGCCTGCCCGGGCTGCAGCTGTTTACTTTTGTACTTGCTTTTATTTGTTGTTTAAAAATCTTACCAAGCCTTCCCCCTTCTATGCAATATTAGGGAGGTCGATGGGAGGTTATGTTTAGCATAAATATCCCTGTCTGTACTGCGCTGGCAGATGTCATTATCAATTGTAAACTAGATGTGCACAGCCTCTGTCCCAAAAAGGGGTTAAATATTTCAAGGCTTGGGTGGTACATTGTATGCTAATTCACATTGCAAGCTTTTCTGAGCAAATTGAGCTACCTATAGAGTAATGTGTATAAACCTGCTACTAAGAAACAGCTAGTAACATAAGAATTTTTTCTAGACGGAACTAAAGTTCCACTGTTGTACACTGCAAGTAGGCAGGTTCTGTTATTGCAGAAGAGACATGTAATTTCCCTTCTGCAATAAAATACACTTACCTGCCTGTTTGCAGTGTCACCCAGTATGTAAAAATGAAGACCTCTTGTGCATGTGCAGAAATGATGTCATCCTGCCTCAGCCAATGAAAATGGCAGGAAACTGCCATACAGGAGAAGATGTAGACAAAGGACACGTCCGTTAGAAGAAAGGTGAGTATAAAAGGTGCTTTTAGTTCCACTTTAAATGACTGTAAAGCTGCAAATACACTATCAAAAGGCAGTGGGCATTGCATTCATTTATAGGCCTGCCATCTAAAGTTGGGTATTAACCAGAGGTCACTTCTCCTATCAGAGGGTCATTTGCAGACCCCTCTGATAGGAAGAGTCTGCAAATGACAAGGAGACATTGGCTTTTAGTGTCCTTACTGTCATTGTGTAGTTGATATTGTTAAGACTAAAATCTAAAATTTTGTTTCTTAATCTTTCCCGTGTTGGTGAATTCAGGACCTACTTAGAGGAAGAGCTGACAAAAGCCCGGAAGAAGCCTAGTCTGAGAAAAGACATGTACGGCAAGATGATTGAAGTGGATCCCAATGCCCCAACCGAAGAGGAAAATTTGCAGAGAGCTGTCACCAAACCGCGCTACATGACGTGGAGAGAGACGATCAGTTCAACAGCCACACTTGGCTTCAGGATTGAGGGCATCAAGGTACAGAATAGTCCATGATTAAGATATGAAGCTAAGTTCTAGACAAACCAATAAATACACACATCAGAACTCTCATACATGGAGACTTTCTGTTCTGTTCAACCAGTCTTTTGATCCCCTGGCAGACAGTGCAGCCAGACCACTGACATTACTTTTCTTTACAGTTTGGTCACCAACTGTTCATGGAGCAATAAAAGAGCATCATCATCTTGCATCATTCCTTGCATTAAAGGAGAAGTACTGTACAGCCAAAGCTCGTTTGGCTGTACTTCTTTTGTGAATCTCAGGAGTGCAGTTCATTCTGCACTCCTGTGACCCCTTCTCAGCAGACAGTGGCCTGAAGCCCGCTGTCGGCTGGCAACACAGAGACGGTCCAGGCTCTAATGATCACAACCATATGATTGGGATCGGCCCACATGTTTAGACCGGCACCCGGCTCAGCCTCCCAGCAAACAGCTGAGAGCCTGAGCCAGCTGCTCCCGCCCCTTCCACAGCCCAGCACTCCAGTGAGCGCTGGAGGGGCAGAGTAGATGGCAGTGACTGACAGTCACCAGCTCTCCGCTCAGGGACCTCTGAGAACCAAGCTATAGGCAGTGTTTGATCGCTCGGTTCTCAGCCTTAGAGCCGGTGGGAGAAAGATGCAGCGTTGAACCAATGCTGCATCCACCTAGGTATGTATGATTCAAAAAAATTCCTATACTTTTTAGTGTAAGTCCACCCTAACACTAAAATCCCTGCATCTACCGACATCCACAATCTAACACTAACCTATCTAGCCCTGTAAAGAAGAAATCAGTATACATAGCTTTTTTAAGCCGAACCAAACCGGTCTCCATCAGAGGAAGCTGTGAAATGAATGGGGAGGGATGTCACCCATAGACCTACTATGGGGCTTCCATTGTCGGCTGTGTCCTCTGCACCCGCCTCCACAGCAAAGCAGCATAGGACAGCTCAGGGTGGGATCGGCTTCAAAAAAAGTATGTATACTGATTACTTCTTTACAGGGTTAGTGTTAGATCATGGATGTCTGTAGATATAGGGATTTTAGTGTTAGGGTGGACTTCTACTTTAAAGCGGAGTTCCACCCAAAAGTGGAACTTCCACTCATTGCACTCCTCTCCCCCTCCGGTGCCACATTTGGCACCTTTTGGGGGGAGGGGCGACAGGGTACCTGTCTTTCACAGGTATGCTGTCCCCACTTCCGGGAGCCTCAGCCACGGGTATTGATGTCACTTCTGGGCTCCCTCCTCTTCCCTCCTCCTTCCCCGGCCGCCGGGCCAGTGGGAGAGAGGAGCAGCGCCTTGCGCATGCGCAGTAGGGTTCCCGGCGTGAAGTCATAAGGCTACACGGCGAGATTCTCTTACTCGCAATGGAGGCGACAGCCCCCGACAGCTGATGGAAACATCAGTTGCAGTGCTGACATTGCTGGCCTCCAGGACAGGTAAGTGTCCAATTATTACAAGTCAGCAGCTGCAGTATGTGCAGCTGCTGGCTTTTAATTTTTGCAGTGGTGAGCAGACCTCCACTTTAAAGTAAAAAATGTTTAAGCATTGACTTTGGCCCCCCCCCCCCCCCCCCACTTACTTGAGCCCTTCATTTGATCCAGTGCTGTGCACGTCTGCAGTTTTACTCTCCCCTCACTTCCGGGTCTTACTTGCTTTGCTGGGCCAGTGGGAGCTATTGGCTTCCTCTGCTGTCAATCAAAGCCAGTAACAAGGGAGCAGGGTATAGATGGCGCAGCAGCACCACTCATGAGTGAGCATGCACAAGTGTCTCCATGGGGACACTGGACAGAGAGGAGGAGCCAGGAGCACCAGCGGGGGACCCGAGAAGAGGGGGTTTGGGGCTGCTCTGTGCAATTCCATTGCACAGAGTAGGTATAGGTAAGTATAGAAATGTTTGTTGTTTTAAAAAAAAATAAAAATCCCTTACAATCACATTAAAAGCTTAGTTCACCTTAAAAAAAACAAAACAAAAAATTCACATTTTTTTGCAGGTAAAAAATTGTCTATTAATTATTTTTATTCTAAGGAGCCTGCAGGGCATTGCACTTGTGATCAGCAGACCGAGGGTGCAATGTTTGGCTCCTGCAGACTTTCAGGATAGCTGTCTGCCTGTACCTCCAATATGGGCAGGCAGTTACTTGAGAGCAGGAAGATCAATTAACTACGAGGACGCTCACCTGTGACCCTGTAGTTCATTGAGAACTTCAAGCCATCAGCCGCAATGGCTAACGGTACATGTAGTCTATTCTTTCACGTGAATGGAAGAACAACGTGGGTGTCACTCGAGGGGGGGGGGGTACAGATGTTGGAACACGTTACATGTTCCACCCAAAAACTGGTGAACTGATCCTTTAATCGCCAGATCTTAAAGGCAGCTCCCGGTGAGGCAGGATATCTCTTAGGGTCCTAAGAATGAAGACAATAGAATTCAAAGGATGAGAGCACCACAGGTTTCTACAAAGTCCAATAAAGCTTATCTTGACAACCACTCAAAAGATAAAGCCAACACATTTTTGGGGCTTACAGCTCCCTGTTCAGCAGGACTTAAATGCTAGCAATGACTGGAAAACAATTGTACAAGAAATTTACAATGGTTGCGGATTACCAGACTGACAGCTGTCAGAGTAGCGATCCACAACAATTCTAATCTCCATATTTTACAATTGTTGCCCAGTATACTCCAATCAATTCCAGCAACTCAATCCCTGATGACGGGGAGCTGTGATCCCCCAAAACGTGTTGGCTTTATCCTTTGACCGGTTGTCAAGACCAAGAAACATTTCCCAAACTGTACAAGCCTATGGCGCTTCCCCCTTTACATTCTATTGAAATGCTTTCAGTGGTATATTGAACAGACCAAAAGGGTCCAAAGAATAGAAGTTTATTGTTTAGGGCTTCCATACACTTGTCCCCTGATAGTCCTGTTCATGAACACAGCTGTTCATTAGAAAAGGCAGGATCCAGTTGGGACTTGCTGAATCATTATTGACTGATAGTAAATAGACACTACTTAATCCGGTTCCTTGCAAAGCCGTCTTCCCCATTTATTACCTGCCCCTTATTTCAATATATTTAGTTTATTTTATGCTTTACTTTCCTTCTCCATATGTGAAAAGCAAATACTAGGAAAATGGAATCACTTTATTACTCTTGTTAGGCTGTTCTATTCAAAGCAGGAATAGGTAAAATCGCCCGATTGCATTTCCTATTGTTATTCTTATATGACAAAGGCCGCGTGGGATATTGTTATGTAACAGCACTAAGCTGTCCTATACATGACCAGCTGCCGTGACTAAGGAAGGATGTACAGTATACAGCAATAGAATTGTTAATGCAGGATGTGCTTCGCCACTACATTGTCATCCCTCTTCCTCCTGACAAGCTTTTTGGATTGGAAATACATTCTGTGTCATAAACAGTGTTATTTTCAAATCTATTATAAGGCTCAAGACTAATGCTTAAAGAGGAACTACGCTCTGCCTAACCACCTGACCTGAAAAAAAACTCCTAACGCTTGTCCCTATCTTAGAATTAAAAAGAAAAAAAAGGCATGGAGTCCAGTGTTGTCTTGATGATGCAAAAGCTCTCTGTTTGCCCCTCTTCTTCAGCACCCCCCATCTTCAATTTGGAACTGGCACATGCGCAGACACTCCATGAGTCTCTGCCAGGTCTACATTTTTCACACACATGTTGATTAGATTTTATTGCTGGAAGAGTTCTTGTACAATAAATTAGCGTCAGTAAATTTTTTGTGTGTGCATGCAAACAAAATAATACTTATTTTACTGTTAAAGTATACAAGATGTGGTTGCATTGAGTAAATAGCTATTAAGCATGTCAAGCGGCTGCAAAATGGCGAAAAACAATTTTACCCTTAATTGTCCATAAGTGACACTAAAGAGGATCTTCGCCCACCTCCCAATTTTTTTTTTTTACCCCCCAGGTGGTCTGTTGTGCACATTTCAGATACTTACCCACCCAGAGGATCCAGTGTTGTCCCTCTGAGATCCTCCTGTCTTCTGACACCTTTCAGTACCACACTGACATGTTGCTTGTAACGTCATCCAGAGGCCTAGTCCCTTCCTGGTTTAGCCAGCGCACCTCCCGATGACACGGTGCTAGGCACGCTAACCTCCGCCTTTCTAAATGAAGGGCTGTGCATAGCTCCCAACTGTCCCTGATTTCGAGGGACTGTCCCTGATTTGGAGCAATGTCCCTCTGTCCTTCTTTAGCCATCATTTTGGTCTGATCCATATGGATATGTATAAAATGCACTTTTTATCTTTCAAAAAGTGTTTCCCAGTGCTAAACCTTTCATCCAAATTCTAAATGGCTGCATTTGTAAATTTTAAAAGCCAATATAAAGGAATAGTAGTGGTAAAAAAAAAGCCCTTGTGGATTTAGTTAACTTTTTATTTTGGTTAATTCTCCTTTAAGGGGGTGTGGTAGGGGGTGTGTCTTATGCCTACATACGTTTGATAGTAGGTGTCCCTCATTCCCATCTCATAATGTTGGGAGGTATAGGCTATGTCTCCTGGGATATGTGACGCACCTAGCCGAGTGACGTGCATGGGGGGGGCGGGGCCATACGTTTTCATTAAAAAAAGGTAAATAAACGTAACAAACAAACATAGAGAGATGGAGCTATTCATTTAGCGGTGGTGGTGGTGGTGGGGGTTGGGTTGGAGTTTCCTCAGAGGGTGAAGAGCCGCTTTAACTGGGAATTATGGCCCTAGATTTCTTTATCTCACTCCAAAGTTCACAGTGATATATAACATGTCTGGTGCATTTTCTGTTTATATATACATTTGCACCCTATGTAATTATTTGCATTTGGAGTGTGTGTTCCTGGAGGGTGCTGTAAATTTTTTTTTTTTTTTTATTGACTTTTTTGAACTTTTTATTTTCGAACTTTATTGCTATCACATGGGTGTGTGTGTGTGTGTGTAATAAAGCCCCTATGTTATAACATTGAAAGGTGACAGGTTCTATTTATGGAGACTTCAGGAATCTATTAGATCCCTAATGTCTCCACTGGCCTCCACTCCAGCAGATTAAGCACAGGACTTTACTTGATCGGTTGTTTACCTGACATTTCAACTGGGACTTTGACAGCTCTGAACCTGGAAATGCTCAGAGCTGAACACTTCCAGTTTTATTACTGTGGCAGGCTGGCAGCTACATGCACTGCGATGGCCCCCCACCCGCCTACTCCCCTGTGATTTGACATAGTAGGAGTTCATTAACAGATCCCGGTCAATGATTCATGGCCAGAACCTGCTGATTGGCTGTACCAAATCACAGCCTAGAGCTCTGTGTTGGTAAACAATACAAAGCTCAATACATAGAAAGTGATCGCTTTGTTTCTTTTCCCTGCTAAGCAAGGAAAATAAAGAAATCGATCTTTAGTACAAAGCAGCAAACACATCAACACTTGCTAGGCACACAATTAACTTGATTGCCCCTAGATGTTAACCCCCTCCCAGCCCATGTCATTAGTACAGTGACAGCGTATATTCTTAGCACTGATCACTGTATTAGTGTCACTGGTGATATCAGTGTCAGTTAGTCAGTGCCCACAAAGTGTCAGTTAGTGTCAGATTGGTCACCACACTATCACTGTCCCGCTTTTTTAAGTTGCTGATCGCCTTCATTACTAGTAAAAAAAGTAAATGAATAAAAATAAATAAAAAATTCCAGTATGTATCCCGTAGTTTGTAGACACTATAACTTTCATGCAAACCAATTATAATACACTTATTGGAATTTTTTTACCAAAAATTTGTAGCAAAATACATTTTTGGCCTAAACTTGAGAAAAAAAATATTTTTTTATCGGATATGTTTTATAGCAGAAAGTAAAAAAATATATTAATTTTTTTTAAATTTATCTTTTTTAGTTTATATAATAAAAAAACCCAGTGGCAATCAAATACTACCAAAAGAAAGCTCTATTTGTGTGAAAAAAAAAACTCTACAAATTTCATTTGGATACAGCGCTGCATGACCGCGCAATTGTCAGGTAAAGTAACGCAGTGCTGTATAGCAAAAATTGGCCTGGTCATAAAGGGGGTAAAATTTTTCAGAGCTTAAGTGGTTAAGCATAGAGGAGCTCAGGGAACGTCATCTCGCCATCCAGAGACAGTTTACTGTGGTCCCACAGGAATGGGAGAGCCCAGAAGTCCCAGCAAGTTGCACCAGCAGGGTACCCCCACCCTCAAAGTAAAAGTGATTGGGTTAAACTGTAGATCAGTTTTACATAAAAGCCAGATGGCACCCGAAAAAATGATACAAAGGTCTCAGCTTCTGCTTCTTGTGTTAATACCTCAAATACCAGGAGGTTTATAAATGTACCTTGGTGGACAATGGGTTAAGGTTCTATGTATCACCAGCAAGTAAAACTTGAAGTGTATGAAATTGTATTTTTAAATCCAACTTACGCTACAACTTATAAAGTGATGTACAGGAAGATTCATGCATTTTCTGGACAGGAAGTAGCTACTGACCACAAAACCATCATCGGTGACCTTTAAAAATGTGTTATCCAAGCATAAGGAAGTACCACAAGATAAACAGCATACATTTCCTTTTAGTATGTGTTTCACTTACTAAACTAATGTGTAAGCAGGTGCTTCCAGAATGCTCTATGTGATAAATGTTTTCTTTACATATTTTGCTCTACAGTATTCTCAAGGGGGAGTCTCGCTTTTAAGTTAGAGTGCTGCCTTAACGCTGATTTCATGTTTACCGCAGTCTCAGCTCGCCTTTGGGGGCGCTAGTGAGAGCTCGCTCCGGGTTCCCAGAGTGGGCACGTTAAGCCCCACCCACAAATCTTTTGGTGCTAGTTTTATTATCCCTTTATTCTAAGCTCAACTCTAGTTCCCGCGACCCTCCTCTATGCCCCAAGGGGGTGTGGTGCAGGAAACAGGGAGTTGAGAGGGAGCTGAAATTGAATTCTACAATTACCTCTTTATTTTACAAACATACACTCAAAGAGACCCTATCAACAACTTAAAAAAAGCCTGTAAAAACACAGAAATATCAAGTATTTTGCATGCTTAATTGCAGTGTTTTTCCTTTCCGTAAACAATTTTTTGATTGACTTGCAACGGCCTCTGCTGGCCCAGCTCCTCCACTCCTCCTCTCCCCTCCCTAACTATTTTTGTAGCAACTGAGGGAGGATCGAAGGGGAATACTATAGAATGCCAAATGAATAATGGTGGCATCTATCAGCAATCTCTTATGTAGGTAAATTCCATGCATTAAATACACTACCGTATATACTTGAGTATAAGCCAAGTTTTTCAGCACATTTTTTTGTGCTGAAAGTGCCCCCCTCGGCTTATACTCAAGTCAAGCACTTTTCTGGTGCAAAGAATGACATTTTCCAAACCGACTTTGGGGCCCCGTATCTCGGGACCACTTGGTGCTAGGAACCCCACATTTGGTGTGCAAACCCAGTGGAACTAGCACTACAACATATCGAAAGTTGGGGTTCCTAGCACCAAGTGGCCCGAGATATGGGGCCCCAAAGTCGGTTCGGAAAATGTCATTCTCTGCAGAAAAGTGCTTGACATTTTCCAAACGGAATTTGGGGCCCCGTATCTCGGGGTCACTTGGTGCTAGGAACCACTGGGTTTGCACACCAAATTTGGGGTTCCTAGCACCAAGTGGCCCCGAGATACGGGGCCCCAAATTCGGTCAATTGTGTCCATCTGCAGCAATGTCATTTTGGGACCCTTTGGGTCCAGCGACCCCAAATTTTGGCTGCAGCTAGGGGGCATATGGGAACCCTTAACTTCCAAGTTTGGAGTTCGGGGGACCTATGGCTGCAAATGGGCACAGTGAGGCATGCAAATGGGTATTGTTGATCCTCTTTTCCACTTACAGTAGCTGCGCATTTCTCACCCTAGGCTTATACTCGAGTCAATACGTTTTCCCAGTTTTTTGTGGGAAAATTAGGTGTCTCGGCTTATATTTATGTCGGCTTATACTCAAGTATATACGGTAATTGCACAGAAATTCTTATGGGAAGTTTTTTGTTGAAGTAAGTGGTCTACAGACAGGAAGACAATACATGTTCAATACATCTTCAGGCTCAATTTATTTAATTGAAACCTTGGACAGAGCCATTGGATATGAAAGAGAGGAGAGCGAGTGACCCATTGGGGTTGATTTACCAAAGGCAGATAGACTGTGCACTTTTCAAAGTGCAGTTGCACACTGCAAGAGAAGTTGCTCCAGATCTTAGTAAATGAGCAGAAGCTCTGCTGACTTCCATCATCCAATCATGTGCAAGCAAAAATGCTGTTTTTTTTTTTCCTTGCACATGATTGGATATTCTTTGGAAAGTGAAGCTTTACCTAATTTACTAAGCTCTGGAGCAACCGCAATGCATTGCTCAGATATGGTGTCATCAGGAAGCAGGCCCGACCCTGCTTAGCCTCCGAGATCAGATGGGATCGGGTGAGTTCAGGGTGATGTGGCCGTAGGCAGACTTCCTGATGATGCCATATCGATGAAATGCATTGAGAACGGGTTGCTGTTGAGAGTTCCAGGTTGCTGGTGACGTCATATCCGGGTGAGGTGGAATGCATGCCGAGTCTCTGGAGAGAACGGCGAGGCGCTATCTCATATATGCGCATGTTGATTGAGCTGGTGCCGTTCTGGGCACTATCAAATATAAGTGTAATAAATCGGATGTGTTTTAATTTGGGTTTCAATAAACGTACTGCACGATCAATCTACTATTGTTTTTTCTGGGATTTATGCATAAACAGTGGGTGTGCGAGAGGAGATTATATTGGTTGGAGCATCTATCCCATCTTTTCTGGTTGGATTAAACACTAAGGCTTTACTGGTCTTTATGGCCATGTGGATCTGGTGTGTTGGAGAGTTGAGAAGTTTTTCACAGTAGTACACGAGGCACGGTGGATGGGACTACAGGTACTCCTCACTTAACGACCAGGTCATTAAACGACTTGGTTGTTAAACGAGGAGTCACAAGTAATCAATATTTTAAGCATTCTTAACTACTCTACTGTATTGTGAAAAAGGTCTAAACACACAACTCCAGCTCAATGACGTTGTTTTAATTTGCATAAGTACAGAACACAAACGAAAATTCCGTACTGTACTGTACAATACAATGATGTACAGCGCGTCATTCAGGTAGGGAGAGAGCTGGTCTTAAGTCTGAGTGGTCATTAAACAGGTAAGTCATTAAACGAGGAGTATCTGTAATTGATTTTATTGAATAACAGAAGCACAGCACAGTTGAATTGTTTTGGTTTTGCATTTTCGTTTTTGTTGTTTGTTGTCATATTGGTTTAAAATGGACACTTTTTGAAAGTTATATGGACACTGTGATATAAATATCATTTGGTTAAGAATATATTTTTTGTGCGCTATTGCACATGATATATAATTGTGGAGAAGAATTTATGTTGTGATTTAACTTTATATTTTCAGTTTTTGTGGAGCGAACACATTCATTTATTTAGTATTTTGGTATTGCACTGAAAGTAGTACATGTTTTAGGAGTAGCGCCTTACATTATTTATTGACATATTTTGTAGTAAAATGTTCACTTAAAGGGGCAGCTGCCATATAGCACATAAAAGGTCTTAAGGTTGGCGCCATTAATACATCTCAATATAGTAAAAATGTTCATACTAGTCCTCTGTAGGAATGTAAAAAGAACACAAGGGGGCGCCAGACTAAGTGCAGTATGAAGACACATGTTTCAGTTCCAGATAATTATCCAATAAAACCACATTTTTTTCTGTTTGAAGTTTTGTTTACTTGCTAATAAAAGGCGCCAGACTAGGTGCAGTATGAAGACACATGTTAACGAGCAACTCACATGTATATGGCAAAAACAGGCATATCTGACAATCTGCGGCAAAATAATAGGTGGCCAGAATCACTGGGAGAATCTGGCCACCTATCATTTCACTGCAGATTGTCAGATATGCCTGTTTTCCCTATATAGATGTGAGTTGATCATTAACCACATACAAGCACATTATAATTGACTTATCTCTCGTATGGAGTCCTCCAGCGGTGAGCTGTCACCACTCCTGGAGCTTCCATCTTCACCCGATTTTCCTCCTGGGTTCACGCTCCCTGGCTGCTTGAATGTCTGGGCTGCAAACATGTCACTCCCGCACATGTGCGCAGGAGTCACCTTACCACGATACTCAGCGGGTGCCATAAATGTGGTATGAATTGTGCATGCGCAGCTCAGAAGACATTACCACTGAAAGGCCAGGAGAGGCACTTATGACAGAAGAGACGCTTCTGTTATAAAAACTATGCCTGTCAGCATTTTTTTTTTTTAAACTAGAGTTTAATACCGCTTTAAGTGACCTGATGTCTTTGTGCTGAGTTTCACCCCCCTCTGACTCAATCAGTATGGACCTGTTTTGTACATTGTGTAATTTCTGTTCCAGATAATTATCCAATAAAACCACATTTTTTTCTGTTTGAAGTTTTGTTTACTTGCTAATAAAAGGCCCCTAAGTTCTGAGACTAAACTTTGTCACACAGTTTAATTGCCTCCTGTGAAGTAGAGGAGGAAGCGGTGTCACGGCGTGGTGGATGTAGCACTCCATATTCTGTACAGTTGAATGACTCTCTTTATTGACTCTGGGATTTTAGGCAGTGCATGTATACTGTGCTGTAAACTTACAGTTGTGCTCATAAGTTTACATACCCTGGCAGAATTTATGAGTTCTTGGCCATTTTTCAGAGAATTTATAATTTTTCATACATGCCTTGTGGGAGGGGGAGGGGGTAGGGGGACCATTTTTAAACTGAAAGGCTGCAATAACAAGGCAGCAATGACACTGGAGCAAGGCTACACTGACAAGTCTGCAAATGACACCGGGGCAAGGCTACACTGACACTGACAAGGCTACACTGACACTGACAAGGCTACACTGACACTGACAAGGCTACACTGACACTGACAAGGCTACACTGTCAATGACAAGGCTGCAGATGGACACTGATAAGGCTGCATTGATGGGTATTTAAATATGTTTTTTTCCTTAAAATTCCCTCCTAAACTTGGGGTGAGTGTTATACGCCGATAAATACAGTATTATCATTTTATCCATTTTTATTGCTTTTATTAATCATGGACCCAGGAAGAATACCAATACAGTACCCCACTTATACGCTTATATATTATCTACTTTTGTGAGTAGCCATTTGGATGTTTTGTCTTGTCCAATTAAACAGAAGTTCTTTAATACTGCACTAAGTCTGGCACACCTTGTCCTTTTCTATTTCTGTTTTATAGAGCTATGCATATGTATAGAAGGGTAGGGCCCGAAAGTGACTCAAGCCCAGGGGCCCCCACCACCCTACGTCCTGCCCTGGCCACAGATCTTCTTCCCAACATCAGAGTGGGTCCTGACAAACCTGCACGCTCTTCCTCTGTGCAAAAAATAAATAAAAAAGATAAATACATGAAATAAAAATAATAGACAAGTAATATGTGCATTGTAGAAGGCGAACCTTCCGGTCGGTATAGAATTTGCGTTGAGCCAGCCAGAAGGCTCACCCAAGAAGTACCAAAAGTGACATGACCCAAGTGCCAGTGAAAAGTCAGTGGGGTCCCAAACCCATATTTTTTTTTCTGGCACTCCTAGGACGCAACCCCCAAGGGGCACATTACCACAGACAAGCTTTATAGTATTACCAAATACATTTTTTTTTTGTTTTGGTTACAGTGGATTAGAGTTAAAATTAGTGCCCGGCCGTAATCTCTATATCTGACCCCATCAGGATATATTGCCTTGCTTTCTATCCCTTTGATGCTAGCTCAAGAAATTCGGCAGTGGTTATTACCAGAAGAGAAGAGCGCAGACAACAAAAAAAAAAAAGAAAAAAAAGTTACAAAAAATGTTAACTCTTCCTTACTCTAAGAAAAATGTGTTAATGATTTTGTCTGTGTTCTTGTTGGACAGATTTGCCATCACTTCTTGTCCCCATAGGGATACAGATGACAGAAGCTCACACTCTGCACCACTCTATCCAAATAAAAAAAATATCAGGAGTTGGGTTTTAAAAGGATTTTGTATAGTGTCTTTGTATGTAATGCTTTTATTTTATTTATTATTTATTATTTTTTATGTTCAGTCCTAAAAACACATTTAACAATTTAGTCATTTAAATGTTAAAGCTAAATTCCATGATAAGCAAATATTGTTTTAATCCATGTGTATTCTTACTCCAGTCTTGGTGTGCTTTGTATATGTCTTCCAGATCTGTGCAGTAATCCAGTGTGAAACTTTTTCAGTGATGCTCTCTTTCCTTGTGCAGGGTGACCAGTCTTGTATCTGAATCCCTTGTAGTTTCAATCACAGAGAAACAGTCTGAAAGCAAACAGTTTTTCTTATGTTTTCTCCATAGAAAATTCATAATGCTTTGTGAATCTTTTGTCACAGGTGTACTCTATATTTCTAAAATAGAAATTTTATATACAAGGTAAAATATATATATAAAACATCAACTTAAAAACATAGAGGACTACAACAAAATGGCGCCCACATGCACACTGCATATAGTGAGCTTAGTTTAGCAAAAAAAAATTCTGTTTGGTCTCCTACCCATGGGAGCATACCCTCCAACATGTTTCATACATGTTAATCATAGAGGCCTCGATAGGATGAAACACGTTGGAGGCGATTCTCCCATGGGTAGCAGACCAACCTGAAGCCATATTTTACTTAGAGGAGCTCACTATATGTCAAGACAGGGTGGGGGTGGGTGCCATTTTGTTGTAGTCATGGGTTAAAACATGGATTACTTCTAGTTTACATTTACAGGCCAAAAGTGATACAAAGTTGATCTTTGCTGGCTTGTAAATGTAAAATAGAAGTAATCCATGTTTTACTCCATAACTACAACAAAATGGCACCCATCCCCACCCTGTCTTGACATATAGTGTGCTCCTCTTAGTAAAAGATGTGGTGAGATGCAGGTACCAGACTGGTCACCCTGTACAAGGAGAAAGAGCAACACTAATTGGTCCACAATGTCTAAGGTGGAGCTAAAGAGATTTGAGGTTTATAAGCAGAATTGGTTTATTAGTGGAGGGTGGGGATGGTGAACTGGCACAATGACGAAATTTTACATTTATTGATATAAAAAGATAATCTTATTCAGACCTCTAACTACAAGCGCTCCAGTTGCTTATCCAGTCTGTTAACCCTTTCCACAGACAAATATTGTATGTGCAAATAATACTGCTATTAACATTATTAAAACTACAGTAATACTACAGCAGCCATTCTTCTGATTATCTGGTTTGTCACTAGTTTTGTAAAGTACACTACAGTACATCAAATTAAGGAAGAAGAAATCAAGAGAGAATGAGGGAGTTTGGGGAAGAAAAGAAAGGAAGGAAGGAAGGTAGGAAAATGAAGAAAGGAGGGAACAAAGGAAGGTGATTAAATAAAGGAAAAGAAGGAAAGAGGGACGAAAGATAGAGAATGAAAGAAAGAGTGAGGTACGGGAAAGAAGGAAGGAAGGGAAATAAAGGAAGGAAATACATGTACAAATGTGCCTTAGCAATCTGGATTCCTTAACATTTAATCAGAAAGGCACACTCAACATAACTGTCTGTGATAAGTAGGAAGAAAGGGAGGAAGAAAGAGAGGGATTAAAGAAGGAACAAAGTAAAGTGTGCAGGAGGGATAGGAAGGAAAAGGAAAGGAATAAGGAAAGAGAAGGAAGGAACTATCTGACCACCCTATGGTAAGTATGAAGGAAGGAAGAAAGGATAGGAGGAAGGAAAACATAATGGAGGAAGAGAGGGGTAAAAGAAGGAAGGTGGAAAGGAAAGGAAGAGGACAAAGGGAAGGAAACAGAAGTAAAAAGGGTAAATAAAGGAAGTAAGGGAGGAAGAAAGAGGAATTAAAGAAGTAAAGAGGAAGCAAGGAAAATGAGAGATAAAGGAAAAAAGGGAAATGAGATAAGTAAGGATGAAGAAATGGAAATGAAAGAAGTGAGGAGGAAGAAAGGGTAATGAAAAAAGGGAAACGAAACAAATAAGAAGGAAGAAAAAGAAATTAAATAAGGGAAATGAAAGAAGTGAGAAGGAAGAAAGGGAAATGAAGGAAGGGAAATGAAAGAAGTAAGGAGGAAGAAAGGGAAATGAAGGAAGTACAGAGGAAGCAAGAGAAATGAAGGAAGGGAAATAAAAGAAGTAAGGAGAAAGAAAGGAAATGGAAAGAAGTTTCTATCTTATTCCATATCTGTCTTGTTTTTACAGCAACTCTGATCCACTGAAATGTGTTAATTGGCAGTTTGATCACATGATATTCATTTTTTTTTTCAGAAAGAAGATGGCACAGTAAACAGGGATTTTAAGAAAACGAAGAGCCCAGAGCAGATTAAGGAAGCATTCCGGGACTTTACAAAGGGGAACTCCACAATCTTGGTAAGGGTTACAGCTTCCTAATCTTTGCATGCAGCCATTGTTTGGAATGAACCCACACCACACCTACAGACTAAAAAGAGTTTTTCCTTTAAGAAAGGATTGTGATTCCCTGACATTGTGCTGGGGATATGTAAGACAAATAGTGCTAAGCTTAATTATTTTGTTTTAATGCTGAACCAATATCATTCTTCAAACCCAGAAAAACTCACACCTCTCTTTATTTAAACCTGTGTCTACAGACGTTGTACCTGAATCGCTTGGAGGATATAAGAAACACACTAGAGCAGTCGCCTTTCTTTAAGAGCCATGAGGTGAGCCATGTATATGTGTTGTTATCATTTCTTCCCTTATTTGTATGACACTGACATATTCCACAACACATAGAACCCTTTACATCACCCTCAACCCAAAGGAGCTTACAAAGTAACATTCCCAACAAAATCATGTAGTGCCCTTGAATTATCGAAGGAAAAGTGAAGCAGCTAGAGAAAGCCATGATGTTTCTAACATGAGTTTTGATGTTCCAGCCTTCCATCCAGTTGTACAGGATCCTCTCCTGTACTGAAATTGCTTACTCTGATTTTACTGCATGCTGTGAGCTTCTCACAGTGTGTATAAGAAGCTGCAGCAAGTCAGATAGAGTCCACCTACTGGTTGGGGGATCCTCAGCATCACCTAACCTTTTCCTCCCCAACCTGACGTTCCCTGGTCTGTCTTTTTCATTCATTGGATTTTAGTTCTTTCTATCATGGAGGCTCAGCATTACATATGGGCATTACCTAGGGCAGTCTACATGCAAATTCAGCCTGGCTACTCATCCAGACTGACACCTGCCCATGTAGGTGCTTTGTTGTTTTCCCAACTCCTTCCAAGAACCAGCCTACTGCTTGCATAAGGGCTGAGGGCTCTTGAGAGGAGTACTGAAGCAGGGTGCTGGGATGTTTTCAGGATGCTATGTACAGCACCCTGTTGATCCCTCCCACCAGCCATGTTCTGCCTGCCCTGCATAGAGAACAACAGAGATCCAGTGGTGATACCTCTGGATATAACATTAGGTATGTAACTTTACAAGTCTATATGATATAAGACAAAAAACAACAACCATAGGTGTGCACAGCATATTGTATTAGAGTGTGCACCCCAAAGCTTAAACACATATGTGTGTGCATGTGTATATATACTGACAGTGTCTGTAGGGCAGAGATTGGTGTCAGTAGGGCAGTGGTCAGTGTCAGTAGGACAGAGATTGGTGTCAGTAGGACAGGGGACGGTGTCAGTAGGGCAGTGGATGGTGTCTGTAGTTTTTTTGTTTAATTATCTAATTTTTTGATATTTTTTAGTTTGTTTATAATAATTTTTTTTAAATATTTTTAGGGGGCTTTGGTAAAATATCAGGGGTCTAAACAGGGGTTATCTAAGCCACATATGGTGACTAGGGTGTGCCCAGGCACACCTGGCACACCCTGTGCACATGCCTATGATAAGAACACATTCATTTTATAGAAAAGCTCACTATTCATCATTAAAAAGCTGTCCATGAGCTCCAGTCCAGTGACTTTGTCTGGTTCAAGATAATGTCATCAGTCCGCTGCAGGCAAGATGAAGTATTTCTTGAGTCTCCTCTCCCCCAGTATGTGTGCATGTGTATACATACTGACAGTGTCTTTATTGCAGTGGACAGTGTCAGTAGGGCAGAGATTGGTGTCAGTAGGGCGGGGGACGGTATCAGTAGGGCAGAGATTGATGTCAGTAGGGCAGTGGACGGTGTCTGAAGTTTTTATTTTTATTATTTTATATTTTAAATATATATTTATATTTATTTTTTACAGTTTTGTTTCTAATTATTTTTTTACAATATTTTTAGGAGCCCCGTTAGGGGGCTTTGGTGAAATATCAGGGGTCTAAACAGGGGTAATCTAAGCCACATATGATGATTAGGGTGTGCCCAGGCACACCTGGCACACCCTGTGCGCACATGCCTATGACAACAACACATTTATTTTATAGAAAAGCTCACTAGTCATCATTAACCACTTAAGGACAGAGCCTCGTTTTGAGATTTGGTGTTTACAAGTTACAATCAGGTTTTTTTTGCTAGAAAATTACTCACTAATAACACCCTAGAGAATAAAATGGCCTAGAGAGAATAAACATCCCTTGTAATAGAAAAAAAGCATGACAGAGCTCATATTTACACAATAAATAAATAAAAATGTCATTAAAAAAAAAAAAATGTCCCTTTAAGAGCTATGGGCGGAAGTGACGTTTTGACGTTGCTTCCGCCCTACAATGGTATGGAGCCGGGTGGGGGCCATCTTCCCCTCACTCAGCTCCATACCACAGTGGGGACAGGACCTGATCACCTATACCATTGCTGGCAGCTCTGGTAAGCGGCGGAGGGCACCGGAGCGTGGCGGGAGGGGGGCCCCTCTTCCGCCACCAATAAAAGGGATCTCGCAGTGAATCCACGGCTGAGACCACTTTTATCTTAAACCTGACCTCCCGCTGAAGAAGTGGATACTGGGGTTATGGCAGCTAGCTGCTGCCATAAGAACGATAATCCACTTCAAACAGCCAACGTAACACAACGGCGGGCGGTCGGCAAGTGGTTAAACAGCTGTCCATGAGCTCCAGTCCAGTGACTTTGTCTGGTTCAAGATGATGTCATCAGTCTGCTGCAGGCAAAAGGAAGTATTTCCTGAGTCTCCTCTCCCCCAGTGATCAGATGGCAACGTTGTAACTTTGTAGCAAGTCACAAGGTGAGAGGATGCAGCAGGATCTGATCTGTGCCAGACATTTGTCAAGACTGAGCCAAAATCTCGGTCCAGGAAATAGATGCTGACCCTGGAGGATGCCTGAACAAAAATTGCTCTGTCCTTTAGAAGAGAAAAGCAGATGGAGGCATTGTCAGGGGAAGAACTGTGATCTCTGTGAGATATTATAAATACCTGGAGGTCCATGCAGATAGTGCTTTGGCCAGGAGTCAAACTGAGGACCCCAGTGCTAACCACTAAGCCACTGTTTAAGGCTTAAGGTCCATTGTTGTGATCTGGTAAGTGAGGGTCATGGGCGAATACCTTTTTTTTTGTCTGTTGTGGAATGTGGTGACATTCCTCCTAAAATACAGCCACTACTAATCTTGAAAAGCTTTGCTCGCTGACATAGCAACCGCACCATAACAAATATCGTCTAAGCTGATGAAAATGAGAGTTCTTTCCCGGCTCTGTGTTTGTTTACATGCACAAGAAGATGAATGTTCCCCGGTCTTCAGAGATGTGGGAAGGGTTCCCAGACGTATTCCAGTACACTTGTCCCCTTCAGAGATCTCCAGAGAGGCTCATCACAAGTCACCATCTCCCATAGCTCAGAGTTCACGCTGCTTGACTGGAATGTTCCATCACCACAGTCCATTATGGCCGTTTTCTGCACTAGAAGACGAGTATGAAATATAGCTGAACATTTGTTACAAATGTTTGTATGCATTCAAAGAGCACATCCAAAACTTTCCTTTAGTTGTAGATAGGCCAGGAAAGGATTTGAACCTCTGTCAGGTTTTTATTGCAGTGTTTTTCCACTGGAGAGATCTCCTCTCACTTCCTATCCTGGTGACACATTGGGGTTGATTTACTAAAGGCGAATAGACTGTGCACTCTGCAAGAGAAGTTGCTCCAGAGCTTAGTAACTGAGCAGAAGCTCTATTGACTTCTATCATCTAATCATGTGCAAGCAAAATGCTTTTTTTTTCTTTTTTCTTGCACATGATTGGGTATTCTTTGCAAAGTGAAGATTTGCCTCATTTATTAAGCTCTGGAGCAACTGCGCTTGCACAGTGCAATTGCACTTTGCAATGTACACAGTCTATTTGTCTTTAGTAAATCAACTCCTTAGAATGTAAAAGGAAAGTTTGGGGTGCGGAATCTTTTATTGGTGTTGAGTACTTTTCATTGAGATTCAAAATCAAAGTAGAGGGAATCATTCCTCCTAGGCCTCTTTCACACAGGTGGCACTAAAAATATGGTTTTACCACCCACCTAAAACCTAACAGCAAATTTACAATGGCTTTTCTAGTTGACAGACGGCACCACCTGTCAATCTCTCCCATGGGACGATGCAGCATTCATGAGCCAAATGCTTGGCTCCCAGTTGCAGTTCATTAGTTCTATTACTCTATTTTAAATCACCATTCGGCAATAACAAGCCAATGCATTTAAGGTGTTTTGAGGCCCCACCCCCTTATCAGGGCTGCGCAACATAGAATGAAGCTTATGGAAAACTATTATGAAAGTCCCCACAACGTTATCAGGGCTGGGCAATATAGAATGAAGCTTATGGGGAAATATTATGATTAGGAAGGATCCTAATGGAAGGGAAATATAATCACTTCAGATGTCTAAGCACCCTGATGAAGGGGGGTCCTCTGAACCCCCGAAACAACTGGCAAGATTCTAACTAAAATCAAGTCTGATCTCACAAAAGTGAATACACCCCTCACATTTTTGTAAATATGTTATTATATCTTGTCATTTGACAACACTGAAGAAATGACACTTTTCTACAATGTAAAGTAGTGAGTGTACAGTTTGTATAACAGTGTAAATTTGCTGTCCCCTGAAAATAACTCAACACATAGCCATTAATGTCTAAACCACTAGCAACAAAAGTGAGTACACCCCTAAGTGAAAATGTCCAAATTGGGCCCACAGTGTCAATATTTTGTGTGGCCACCATTATTTTCCAGCACTGCCTTAACCCTCTTTGGCATGGAGTTCACCAGAGCTTCACAGGTTGCCACTGGAGTCCTTTTCCACTCCTCCATGACGACATCACGGAGCTTGTTGATGTAAGAGACCTTGCGCTCCTCCACCCTCCATTTGAGGATGCCCCACGGATGCTCTATAGGGTTTAGGTCTGGACACATGCTTGTCCAGTCCATCACCTTTACCCTCAGCTTCTTTAGCAAAGCAGTGGTCATCTTGGAGATGTTTTTGGGGTCATTATCATGTTGGAATACTGCCCTGCGGCCCAGTCTCCAAAGGGAGAGGATCATGCTCTGCTTCAGTATGTCACAATGTTGGCATTCATGGTTCCCTTAATGAACTGTAGCTCCCCAGTGGCGGCAGCACTCATGCAGCCCCAGACCATGACACTCCCACCACCATGCTTGACTGTAGGCAAGACACACTTGTCTTTGTACCCCTCTCCTGGTTGCCTCCACACACGCTTGAAACCATCTGAAACAAATAAGTTTATCTTGGTCTCATTAGACCACAGGACATGGTTCCAGTAATCCATGTCTTTAGTCTTCTTTAGTCTCCTTGTCTTCAGCAAACTGTTTGTGGGCTTTCTTGTGCATCATCTTTAGAAGAGGCTTCCTTCTGGGATGACAGCCATGCAGACCAATTTGATGCAGTGTGCAGTGTATGGTCTGAGCACTGACAGGCTGACCCCCCCACCCCTTCAACCTCTGCAGCAATGCTGGCAGCACTCATATGTCTATTTCCCAAAGACAACCTCTGGCTATGACGCTGAGCACATGCACTCAACTTCTTCTGTCGACCATGGCGAGGCCTGTTCTGAGTTGAACCTGTCCAGTTAAACCGCTGTATGGTCTTGGCCACCGTGCTGCAGCTCAATTTCAGGGTCTTGGCAATCTTCTAATAGCCTAGGCCATGTTTATGTAGGGCAACAATTCTTTTTTTCAGATCCTCAGAGAGTTCTTTGCCATGAGGTGCCATGTTGAATTTCCAGTGACCAGTATAAGAGCAATAACAGCAAATTTAACACACCTGCTCCCCATTCACACCTGAGACCTTGTAACAAAAACAAGTCACATGACACCGGGGAGGAAAATGGCTACTTGGGCCCAATTTGGACATTTTCACTTAGGGGTGTACTCACTTTTGTTGCCAGTGGTTTAGACATTAATGGCTGTGTGTTGAGTTATTTTGAGGGGACAGCAAATTTACACTGTTATACAAGCTGTACACTCACTACTTTACATTGTGGCAAAGTGTCATTTCTTCAGTATTGTCACATGAAAAGATATAATAAAATATTTACAAAAATGTGAGGGGTGTACTCACTTTTGTGAGATAATATGTGTATATATAGAGTATATTCTTCCTCTTTAGTCTTTTGCAGGCAGTGGGTGGCCTTCCAGTTGCAGCTATGAGTGCTGGTGTGATCATGTCATTGTCGCTCTCTGCATAGATATATGGTGCAAAGGTGGTATCCCCTCAGGGGTGGACCCATATAGCCCTCAGCCACAGTATCTCCTCAGTCTTTTGGACATCAATTAACTCAGAAGACTGAGTACATCTTGTGGCCAAACAGAAGTACAGGCGGAGGAAAATTTCCGATTAGGGAATAGTATTGCAGTCTAAACCTCCTTTTTTGTTTCTAAAACCTGCTAGGGAACAATATCATTTTTTTCTTAAAAAAATAACCGGGTTGGGCTTTTAGATTGCACACTAGAAACAGGTCACAGCTCATACACATTCCCTGGATGTCACTAGGACAGAAAGTAAGGGAAAAATCAATGGAGACCCAGACAGCAACACCAAAAAAAGCAACAGATCTAACCCTTTCCCTGACCAGCCAAAACTAAAAATACAGTTTGGTTGGGCATTTAAGTAAAAGAGTAAACCCAGCCAAAACGTTTTTTCTTGCTTTAGTACCATATTTCCATGATATTAATACAGATCTGTAGATTAGCCACTAGAGGGCAATCTGTAGTTCACTGCAGTCACTTGGACTGATTGATGCGATAACATCCACAGAGCACTCAAATTGTTTTTTCATAAAGCGCTGTCTGGCAGACTTGCTCTGAAAAGGGGGTAGTAAAGTACAACCTATGCGCAGAACTGCTGATTTCTGATTGGTTGCTTGAGATTTTTCCACCACTCCAGTCTTGGAATGATTAATACCAAAAAGAGAAGTTGTATTTCAGTTTTTCATTCTCATCTTCCTAGAAGGGAATACTTTTCACTTATTTCCTCATGAGAAAACTTTCTCTATTCTCTTTATACTCCCTTTCTGTGTGCAGCACATACATTGTTAGTGCCATTAAAGAATGGCTGCAGGGGTAAAATGTCTTCATTCTCATCCAGAGATGCCAAAGGCTACACAAGGCTCTCTGGCACACAAAATCATTTTCCTATTTGCTTTATTTAATGTCACCGGTGTACAATCTGTTTGCTTATTTCACATGCACCTAAAAAAAATAATTCACTGCATGCAATGAGAAAGCCTGAAATCAAGGAAAGACAGTCAGCTGGCTATATATCAAGTCTTGTCTTTTTATGTACAGGCAGTGTTGGTGACTAATACTGGCATGTCTCAATACAGTAACATATATATATATATATATATATATATGTTTCACCTTTTTTCATTAAAAAGCCATTTTTGAGCTCTAGTTCAGTGACTCAGTGACCAGTGTTTAGACTGCAACATTGTAACTTTATTGCAAGTGTAGCACCCTCTGGTAGTGTGCTAGAGAGAATAGGTAAATTTAAATTCTTCCACATGTTTGCTGTGTCCCCCACATGGCTTTCTTTCTACAATGGTTTTCTTCTTCCACTCTTCCATAAAGGCCAGATTTGTCGAGTGCACAACTAATACTTGTCCTATGGACAGATTCTCCCACCTGAGCTGTGGATCCCTGCAGCTCCTCCAGGTCATGGGCCTCTTGGCTGCTTCTCTGATTAATGCTCTCCTTACCCGACCTGTCAGTTTAGATGGACGGCCATGTCTTGGTAGGTTTGCAGTTGTGCCATACTCTTTCCATTTTCAGATGATGGATTGAACAGTGCTCCGTGAGATGCTTGGGATATTTTTTATAGCCTAACCCTGCTTTAAACTTCACAACTTTATACCTGTCTGGTGTGTTCCTTGACCTTAAAGATGCTGTTTGTTCACTAAAGTTCTCTAAAAAAAACCCTGAGGGCTTCACAGAACAGCTGTATTTATACTGGGATTAAAAATTACACACAGGTGGGCGCTATTTACTAATTGGGTGACTTCTAAAGACAATTGGTTCCACTAGATTTTAGTTAGGGGTATCAGAGTAAAGAGGGCTGAATACAAATGCACGACATACTTTTCAGATATTTATTTGAAAAAAAAATTGAAAACCATTTATCATTTTCCTTCTACTTTACAATTATGTGCCATGAATACTTTTTTAAGGCACTGTAAGTAGTGCAGGAACCTTTTTAAAGTTGTTATGAATTTAAGTCGCACATATTTGAACAGTTGTCATTGAAAAACATGGAGTGCGACTTGTCATGCAACTTTAGCTTCCAAAGTCACATGACCATGACAAGTCACAAAAGTGTGAATGGAGCCTTAGTATGCATGAGAAATAATATCTAGGTCCAGGCAAACAGCTAAATACACTTATATGCTGAATTATTTATAATTTATTATAAACATATAGCTGGATCCAACATTTTTTAAAATTTTAGGATAACTTCTGATTGGCCGGTTTGGTTTCTGTGCACACTGTGTTTTGCAATAAGTCCGTTTATTCACTGCGCGGTCGCTCCTGCAGGAAGGTGATGATTATTCTCTTTCTAGCAGGCGATGCTCACATATTCGGTGGGTTGATGTTCTATGGTTTGGCCGCTGTGCTCCTGTCGTGTAAAACACGTGCGGTTATGGTGCGCTCTATTCCAGTGGTCTGCTGTCACTATGGCGTGCGGCTAAATATGGCTCTTTGTTAAAACAAAATATATTTTATTCCTCCTTCATGACTCATCTAGTGTACAACAAAAGGTCTTATTATCTATTTATGAGTGTTAATTGTTTTCTGCCTGCCGCTCACAGGAACGGTGTGAGTGCCAAGTACATTCGCTCAGGGGATACAAAGATTTGGAGAATAATTGCTTATTGAGGCTTACAGAATGTCAGGAACATGAGGATGAATTTACTTAATTAGGTTCTCACTGGAGCGGATGTGTCTTCTACATGTTCAAAGGGACGTTATCCTGAAACAGGACTAAAATGTTGCCTTAAGCTTAAGTTGCACTCGGGTGGAAGGTTAACAGAAATTAATAGAAATTAAAGTGTTACTAAACCCAGGACTCTGCATTCACTATATCTGATCTCCCACAGTACACAGAACATGGAAATGCAATTATCTTAGTAAATATAAACTACTAGATACATTTTTTCATTAGCAGTATATAGCAGTCTTGTGACCTCTATCAGTTCCTAGTAAAGCTTGTAGGAGGGGTTTTCATTTTCCCTGATCCTCTGTCTGGGCATGTCTGGACAGTGCTGATTGGCCCTGTGCTAAACACATGCACCCTCCCAATAAAAGAAAACTAAACTCTAGCAATACACACCAAACTGAGCATGTGCCGCCCGTCCCCTGTCTCTGTAAATATCAGGTTATTTTTTGGAGACAGTGGAAGAAGAGGAGGATCAGAGAGATAGGATCAAACAGCCTTTTCACATAATGCAAAGGATTAACTCCTTAGGTTCCACAGTGAGTATAACAAGCATGCTTTACTGCATATACAGACTGATTTTACTGTTGTGGGTTTAGTAACACTTTAAGTCACTGCAGGTTTGGGGTACTAAGAAGATACAAAAGCTGACACTGCTGAAGCCTCCTTTTGAAAATGCCAGTTGCCTAGGTGCTATATTGAGGGCCCAGAACGTTAAAATTTTTAATATTTTCTATGTCACTGACCTGGAATAAATAGGGTGCTTACTTATCTCCACCTCGTACAATCTGAGAATGCTTGGCAGTGGCTCTCTCCTCACTAGACATGGAGGCAGCAGCGGGAGCCATGGGCTTCTACTACTGTCCATCACAGCCTGTGAGGATCACTTTCAACTTTAACCAGTTTCGAGACAATTCTGACACTTCGCTCCTACATGTAAAAATCTACTGTTTTTTTTTTGCTAGAATATTACTTAAAACCCGCAAACATTATTTATATTTTTTAGCAGAGGCCCTATAGAATGAAATTATGGATGTTGCAATTTTCTATGTGACATGTGGTATTTGCGCAGCAGTTTTTCAAACGCAATTTTTTGGGAAAAAATACACTTTAACCACTTTCCGACTGCCTTCCGCATATATACTGCGGCAAGGTGGCTCAGCTGGGCAAACCGACGTACCTGTAGGTCGGTCTGTGCATGTGGTATTGCGGGAGCTCGCCTGTGGCTCCTGCGGACTTGTTGTCTGCCGGCCACCCCGCGATCGCGGTGAAGAGAGGCAGGGCTGGATCTGCCCATGTAAACAATCCCCGTTCTGACAGGGGTGGAGAGAGAGATCAGCTGTTCCTAGTGATCAGGAACAGCAATTTCTCTCTACTCCCAGTCAGCCCGTCCCCCAAACATATAGGAACATTTAACCCTTTGATCACCCCTAGTGTTAACCCCTTCCCTGCCAGTGCCATTTATACATTGATCAGTGCATTTTTATAGCACTGATCACTGTATTGGTGTCACTGATCACCAAAAGTGTCACTTAGGGTCAGATTTGTCTGCCACAATGTTGTAGCTCTGCTAAATATCGCTAATAGCCACCATTACTAGTAAAAACAATAAAGAAAATAAAAAGTCCTTAAATCTTCCCCCTATTTTGTAGACGCTATAACTTTTGCGCAAACCAATCAATATACGCGTATTGCGATTTTTTTACCAAAAATATGTAGCAGATTACATATCGGCCTAAACTGTTGAATACATTTGTTTTTTTATATTTTTTTTGGATATGTATTATAGCAGAAAGTAAAAAATATATATATTTATTTAAATTGTCAGTCGTTTTTTGTTTAAAGCACAAAAATAAAAAAACGCAGAGGTGATCAAATACCACTAAAAGAAAGCTCTATTTGTGGGAAAAAAAGGACATCAACTTTGTTTGGGTAAAATGTCGCACAACCGCCAACCGCGCAATTGTCAGTTAAAGTGATGCAGTGCCGTATCGCAAAAAAATGATCTGGTCATTAAGGGGGCAAATCCTTCCGGGGCTGAAGCGGTTAGGTAATGAAAAATAAAAAAAAAAACAATATTTACCCCAATTTTTTTGTATAATGTGAAAGATGATGTTACGCCAAGCAAATAGATACCTAACGTGTCACGCTTTAAAATTGCGTCTGCCCGTGGAATGGCGGCAAACTATGGTGCCATAGGCGATGCTTTAAACGCCTTTACAGGTTACCAGTTTAGTGCTAGAATTATTGCGCTCACTCTGACATTCGTGACAATACCTTACATGTGTGGTGTGATCACCGTTTACATAAGCACGTGAGAGTAATGTATGCGTTCGCATTTGCGCATAAGCACGGGAGGACGGGTGTGCTTTACATTTTTGCAATTATTATTATTATTATTTATTTTATACAAAACTTTTTTTTTTTGACACGTTTTAATTTTTAAAAATTTTTTTTGGATCAGCTTTATTGCTATCACAAGAGATGAAAAACATCCTTTGTGACAGCATGGGCCATGACAGGTCCTCTTTATGGAGAGATCTGCGGTCTATTAGACCCCAAATCTCTCCTTTGGCCTCCAATGCAGCCAATCATACACAGAAAGAAAGAGTCGGAACTGGAAGTGACAACATATTCGTCGCTCCCGGTTTCCGGGGTCACAGAGAGAGAGGAACAACGTCAGTTCCTCTTAGTCTGTTCCATGCAGCCTTTGCCGTCGACTGCAGGAGCTTTCGGGCTCCATGAACAGACAGTAGAGCCCGAGAAAGGTGGCGGCGGGAGGGGGGTGGGACCCCCTTCCACCACTCCCAGAAGTGATCAAGTGGTTATGTAGTCACTCTAATCATTTCTGCTAGAAACGGAATTGCTGGCTGAAAAATTCCATACTGGATTGATGCCTGTAGGTACAGTCATCATCCTGGTATAACTACTTCAACCCGAGGACGTCCATGGACGTCATACAGATGGGAAGTAGTTAATTACAAGACCCATATAGGCCCTGATACTTTCAACTGCAGTATTACTGTATGTGGTAATTGGTTTTAAAGACCTGCTAAAATGACACAGTGATATTGGTTGAGATGCTACTTTAGCATGCCTTACATTCATTAAAGTGGTTGTAAACACATACATATATCCAGTGAAGTGACTGGCCTCAGAGAATACACAGCAATGAAACAAATCCTCCGACATAAGTTGTACATGTCTATCTGCAGGACTTTCTTCTCTACAATTTTTCAAACTGCTGAATTTTAAAGTTTGTCTGTTCAGAACAATAGGGGCAGAGAGATGAAGTTACACTCTGTAGAGCTCAGTGAGGAGAACTCTGACAGGTGATTGGAGGAAAGGGACACACACCCTCTACACAACACACGGGCACAGAGCTGAGTCTGTCAATCAGCTGGAGGTTCCTCCCCTGTCACCTTTTTTCTCTTTGTATCAGAAAAACTTTTCAGAGGTGATTCATGCTGATAGCAGTGGAACGAGGCAGAAGACAAAAGTGACACTTAGGGGGTTATTTACTAAAGGCAAATCCACTCTGCGCTACAAGTGCACTTGAAAGTGCAGTCACTATAGATCGCTGTAGAGATGAGGGAAAGCTCTGAAATGAGGAAAAGCTCTGCTGATTTTATCATCCAATCATGTGCAAGCAAAAATGTTTTTTTATTTTCCTTGCATGTCCCCCTCAGATCTACAGCGACTGCACTTCAAAGTGCAGTTGTAGTGCAAAATGGATTTGCCTTTAGTAAATAACCCCCTTAGTGCTCTTAACCACTTCCCGACCGCCGCAAAAAAGAGAAAAAAACTGTGCTAGAAAAAATATATATAGAGAGCAGCAGCTATCAGTGAGATAAACACAACAAACAAATAGGAAATAGAAAAGCCGCGCTTACAAATTAAAGTCAATATTACCGGAGTATAATAAAATAATCTCTGTGAAAAATTATATAAATGGTGATTATAAAACTAGTTGAAGTCCAAATTAATAGTCCCAACTTTCCAAATAATAACACTCAGTGATGTGATAAAGCAAACTGTATCCCCAACTGATGAATGGCATGCTTACCAGAGTGTAAGCCAATCAAGCGGGTGGCTTTAACCCAGCCTGGGCCTTGATATAAACCAGTCACAGTAGGGTATAGCGATATTCCACTTACGATGGATGTGCGTTGAATCCACGAAAAAAAATATTTATCCCAAAAAGATATAAAATAACAACATAGCGTAATACTGACACATAAATTATTTTAATATAAATGAATAGGGGTGACAATCACATTGTGAAGTAAAAAATATGCATATATTGAACACCCAGTGTTTGAAAAATTGATAACCACCAACACCACACAGAGGGCCTCCTTACCAGATAACAGATAATGAGTGCAGATCGTACAGATATGTGGAACATCCACCAGTGAAGAGATCAGTAAGTGCACCAACACCACACAGAGAGCCTGCTTACCAGATGGCAGACTCAAGAAGGCGAATGGCTCAACCACCGGCCGAAAATCCAACTAATGGATAGAGGTTATGGATGGATGATCCGTCCCCGCAGCCTCAAACCGAAGGCTCCACAACTCACACGATATAAATAGGACCAATCCCAAAAAGAATGGAACAATGCCAATAGTGTGATACCGTTTATACTAGTTTATTTAAATAAAGGAAAAACACTTACAAACGAACTGTATTATGAGCGATACAAAAGGGTAGATTGAAGCCGGCTGGCAACAAACAAAACTCCCTTCCTCCTCAATGGGGCGACGTGGTGATGTCAGCACGTACCTCCCAGACGCGTTTCGTCATAGAATGACGTTTTCAATGGGGAACGGGCAGCGTGCTGAACAACCACCATATATATGCACACCAAGCCTCGCTTTGAGTCCCACAGAGAGAGTTACAAAGCGCCATCTTAAGTGTGGGCGCAACCTTTGAATGCCAATAAAAACTAAAAGGAATAGAAGAGATGCATCTCTATTCCAATAGATTAAGAAATATTAAAAATATTAGGCCATTTATACACTTAGAGAAATCAAATTGACTTGTTCAAAAACAACAATTAAAAAATAATAAAAACATAATTTAAACAATCACTCTGAATAATAAATGGCTGCTATCATCGGATATCAGGCTGGTACAAGTAGATATAATATACATTAGTGTAAGAGTCAAAGACTAAGATAATTTGACAATGGTCATAATGAATTATACCAGTAAAAAAATATATTTGACATATCTAATAAAAAATATAAATAAACTAATAAAAAATATTTTTGGTAAATTGACTAAAAAAGGAAAAATCACTATAATAATAGAGTGATAAATGGCATACCAAAAGGGAGCCACTAAAAAATCTTAAAAAACCCCTTGCAGGGCTCAAAGCAAACACAGAATGTTAAAAATTATGAATAAAAGCATTAACGTCCAGGTCAACATTCAATCCATAGGGCACATATGTCCTGATCTTATGGATCCAAGACATTTCAAGCTTGGAAATTTCTCTTACCATAGAGCTCCCCCGCCAATAAGGTCTATATTTATCAATCCCTAAAAAAAGGGTATTGGAGGGGTCTCTATTATGCACTAGACAATAATGTTTTGAAACCGAATGGTTTCTGAACCCAGATAGAATATTGGTAATATGCTTTTTCCTTTATTTAAATAAACTAGTATAAACGGTATCACGCTATTGGCATTGTTCTATTCTTTTTGGAATTGGTCCTATTTATATCTTGTGAGTCGTGGAGCCTTCGGTTTGAGGCTGCGGGGACGGATCATCCATCCATAAGTTTGCTTTATCACATCACTGAGTGTTATTATTTGGAAAGTTGGGACTATAAATTTGGACTTCAACTAGTTTTATAATCACCATTTATATAATTTTTCTCAGAGATCATTTTATTATACTCATGTAATATTGACTTTTATTTAATTTGTAAGCGCGGCTTTTCTATTTCCTGCATGTACATTTACGTCGGCAGAATGGCACGGCTGGGACTATGGGCGTACCTGTAGGTTTTTTTTTTTACCCAAAATATGTAGAAGAATACGTATTGGCCTAAACTGAGGAAAAAAATTTTTTTATATGTTTTTTGGGGGTATTTATTAAAGCAAAAAGTAAAAAATAATGCTTTTTTTCAAAATTGTCGCTCTATTTTTGTTTATAGCGCAAAAAATAAAAAACGCAGAGGTGATCAAATACCATCATTTAAAGCGACGCAGTGTCGAATCGCAAACAGTGCTCTGGTCTTTGGCCAGCCAAATGGTCCGGGGCTTAAGTCGTTAATTAAGAGTTTAAGTACACACTATAGAGAATAGGCTTTATTCATATTTCATGTTTAAGGTTTACAACCACTTTAAGGTACTCTAAATGCTGATGCAACTTGATAAAGCAGAGCCATAAAGTTATTTTTTTCAGTAGTCTGTGTGTTTGCAGAAGCTATAAATTCTGGAAATGTCTCATGATTTGTCTCCCCCGCAGGTTATTGGGAGCTCCCTGCTCTTCGTCCATGATAAGAAGGAGCAGGCTAAAGTATGGATGATTGACTTTGGCAAGACCACCCCGCTGTCGGAAGGCCAAGTCCTGGACCACAGAATAGCCTGGGTGGAAGGAAACCGAGAAGATGGATACCTGTACGGACTGGACAACTTAATCAATATCCTCAGAGACATGCAATGTGAGGAAGACAACCATTAAAGGGGACTTCTGACCCCTCACTGACACTCCAGGAATGCACTACAAAACACTTTTAGCTCTCCCCATCCCTCCGCCCAAGTGAGGACGCTGCAGTCTGGAGCGGCTCAGCCTCCTGCTGTTATAGGGTGAAAGAAAACTTCTTTTAAAATGGAATCTGTGATTTTAAGTCTTGTAAATAGGTACTCCACAGAACAAAAAAAAGACTATTTTTTTAAAATTATAATTAAGAAAGCAGAAACAAAAATGCATATAGAATTGCAGCAGGCTTATCTTTGTTTCATCTGCTTTTTAATTCCCCTCCTAATTATCGCTCTTTTTTTTTATGTTCATTACTGCAGCTGTTGGGTTCTTCCAGAATGTGTCTGCCATTTTGTCATGTGACCACATTGGGTGACCTTCTTAAACATCAGTTACGTCATTGAGGCACTGCACTGCAAATATTCACAAGGCTGCTGTTCATTGTAAATTCCAATATGTAAAATATTTTTTAAAGTGTAAGATGTGGACTGGCTGAGTTTCCCAATCAGACCAATCAGATATTAGCTTAGTTTTTTTGATGTCAAAGAATAAAATGAGCAGAATCCAGTTAGTTACTACAAGTGACAAACATTTTCAAAAGACACAATATACTTAATGTTTCAATCATAAAAAAGCCCATATATTGTACCGTATATACTCGAGTATAAGCCGACCCGAATATAAGCTGAGGCATCTAATTTTACAACAAAAAACTGGGAAAACGTATTGACTCGAGTATAAGCCTAGGGTGAGAAATGCGCAGCTACTGTAAGTGGAAAAGAGGGTCAACAGTGCCCATTTGCAGCCTCACTGTGCCCATTTGCAGCCATAGGTCCCCCGAACTTCAAACTTGGTAGTTAAGGGTTCCTAGATGCCCCCTAGCTACAGCCAAAATTTGGGGTCTCTGGACCCAAAGGGTCCTGAAATGACAGTGCTGCAGATGGACACAGTTGACCGACTTTGGGGCCCCGTATCTCGGGGCCACTTGGTGCTAGGAACCCCAAATTTGGTGTGCAAACCCAGTGGAACTAGCACTACAACATACGGGGTTCCTAGCACCAAGTGGCCCTGAGATACGGGGCCCCAAAGTCGGTTCGGAGAATGTCAAGCACTTTTCTGCAGCAGAGAATGACATTTTCCGAACCGAATTTGGGGCCCCGTATCTCGGGGCCACTTGGTGCTAGGAACCCCAGCTTGGATATGTTGTAGTGTGCATTTTCACAAAAAAATGTGCTGAAAAACTCGGCTTATACTCGAGTATATACGGTATATCAAAGTGTCTCTGTCGCTAAGGTAAAAAACACAACCTGCAAGCAAAGAGTTTATAGCTACTTATCCCGCCTTCCATTCCTCTGATCCTTGCTTTGTTACAGAGCAATGGCCTCTTCATATCTGACAAATTTCCTGGAGTGTTGGGTGCCTGTGTCCCCCACTGCGCCCTGTGGTTTCTGCTCTGGCCCCTACATCATTACAGGACACAGTAGTGACATAGGGTATCAGCAGAAGAAACCCATGGCAGGGGGTGCAGGAATTTGACACTCAGAAAGTGTCAAATATGAAGTTTCTTCTGGTGGCCATAGCTCTTGAACAGAGCAAAGGTTGCAACAATAAGTGCCAGTTTGGGTGCGTATAAACCATTTTTTTTGGCGCTCATTCTTTTTGATATTTTTAACCCAACAAATGAGTTGCTTTAAAACCTTAAACAAGCCAATTTTTTTTTTTCTTGGAGTGGAGTCTCTAGCAGGGCCACCACTGGTGGTGCAACCCAGAAGCTTGAAGGCGAGAGGTTTGTGTGCATTATGGATACATCTTTCATCTCACTTATGGACAAACAGAAACAAAATCTTGACAGAGGTTGTAAATCTTCCTCTCTGTACTAGAATAAGTTTCTTTATTTCTGTTACCCTGAACTTCTGTTTCATTCTGATTAGGGAAGGCAAAGGTTTGCTTACATCTGATGTTCTACTGAAGATACAGTATATTTCAGTGGTGGACTCCTAAACAGTAGGGAGGTCTTTCTACATGCCTCAACATTCTACATGGCCAATTATTGCTCCTATCAAACACAATACTGTAATAGGTCAATATCTTATATCATTACCAAAATGATACCAGAAACATTCCTCTTCCAAACAATAAGCTATGATGTCACGTTGAGCTGTAATGACAATAGGCCAGTAACATTTTGGATTGCCTATCAACTAAAAAAATACATTTGGCAGAACTCCCAGGAGAGGATGTGGGGGCAGGAGTAAGAAGGTTTATGGAGGACAGAGGAGAGAATATATTTTGCTCAGACTTTGCAATTACAGAAAAGTCTTTGGTTGTTGAACTTCTACAGAAAGGAAAGCAGCCATTTTGTTCCCTGTTCCTAAAGGCCCATGTTAATTGACTTTGGGTTTGTGTCAATGGACAAATGCAGTTTGCTTTGGCATCAATTTAAAGCACTTCTGGGGTCATTTAGAATTCATACGTTTAAACCAACAATATATAAATATATATATTATATTAATGTAGACTGATCATCAAGATCTCATCTTTCCAGTTATAGGCTAAGAGTCTCATCATTTTTATGCTATATGTAATCATATGAATTGAGTAGGGATGGAGTAGGGCTACTGTCAAGTCTTGAAATGATGTCTGCATCCCCATTGAAGATATTTTCTTTTCTTTTCCTGTTCTGTCTGACACCTGTCATCTGGACAGGAGTTGAGGGGACACATATGGCCATAAAACCTGATGGGGTTCTAAACCGCCCCACTCTACTACAAAATGTGTGCGAACTGTTCTGCTTAAAAACTGTGAAATGATAGGAAGCCAGTAGAATACTTCCAAATGGGGGCACAGATGGCAATAAGAAGTGTTCTAAGGGTTCCACTTATCCAAAACATACAGAAATAAAATTTGGGTTAGTTTGAATTCGACATTTTGTTGACAAAGCTTATGCAATATTATACATACCGTATGCAGAAAGAGTGAGTCTAGAATTGCAGCGTCAACCCATAATATTTATATCCAGGTACAGGTTTATTCCAAAAGACAAATTGTTTCAAAAATACAATGCGTTTCTGGGCCTGTACTCCACTCCTTCATCAGGGCTTGAATGTAACAAAAAAGATGAATAAATAATAATTAATAATAATAAATAAAATAACAATGATAAATATATTTTATATACATTAATGCCAACGGGCTGAACTAAAAAAAAAAATTAACAGATTCCACCATCCCGCTGACCGAAAAAAAAAAAACAGATTCCTCCTTCCTGCTGAACAAAAAAAAAAACAAACAGATTCCTCCATCCTGCCAGTACCCCGTGTGGCACCCTCCGCTGTAAAAATACACTGATTGGTGGCTCCAGCTGCAAATTAAGGAAAATTTTCCAACGTGTACCTTTGAAAAAAGTTGAACAAACAACCAACTTCTGTTTAGTGGGGACTGCTAGACATCGAAATCGAAATTCAACCAGCCCCTTCTGAGCTGGCCAGTATATGGCCAGCTTCCCTCATCCTCATCACAATCATATGATTGGATAACAATCCAAAATGATTATATAATAAAACGCAGGGTTCCAACGCCTTTAACAATCTTTCTTAAATACATTTGCAGGAGATGGCGATCATTTGTCTGCTCCTAGCAGCTAAGCGAAGCCGAATGTTTATAAAGAGACCACAGATGTAGTTTCCTTGTGTCAGGACTGAATGGTTGCCCTTTAGAGCTTCCTGACCTTGTGCGCTTTCAGGATATCCTCAGCTCAGCATTGTGGTCATTATACTGATCCATCACTGCTCATTAGAGGATTTCCGGGTGACCCCGCCTCATAGAACAGCTGGGGGATCACTGTCCCTGTTTATGGTTATTCAGGAGAACAATGCAAAAGAATTCCAATGAGCTTCCCTTCATTTTCCAAGGCACGTTCTTCAGCCTTCTATCATAGAGTCCCTGGGTTCCTAATAAAGCAAATCTGCCATACATATGTACCAAAACCTCAATGTTATACAGCAGGCTCCTAATAAAGTCATGGGATAATTGCAGTATTGTCCATTTTCCTAGCTTTTTAAAGCAGAACTCCAGCCAAATACATATAGATACCCAATCTGTACCAGTCAGTGCCTGCATCCTTCCTCCTGGCGCTTTTAACAAAAGTCGAATAAAAAAATCAACTTTTGTTGAGCCTGATGACGCCAACAAATCCATACACAGAACAAATTTCCGTAGATTTTGCAGGGAGTGGCTGAAGTTAAATTTGTGTATGGCCAAGTTTAGTCCTGACATTTACACATCCCGGCCACTCTGCCTAGCTAGAAATCTTACAACTCTATTTACTATTTAAAATAGCAGCTTCCTGTGTCACCTGCCTTCTGATTGGACAGTGACTAATGAGGACTATAGCATACTCCCCTACCATCATGTACACACTGCCTACTTTGAGCGCCGACCGCAGGAAAACGCAAACGCAGAACGATTTTGCAGCGGTCAAAACTTTCCTATCCTTTACGTGATTCTCCAGAGTTCAGGAGAGGAGGGTTGAGGGAGCTTGAAGCATCCCTAACCGCAGCAGCTTCTAAACTCCGGTAAAAGCTTATGTGTACATGGGCACATAGGCTTTTATGGAGTTGAGTTAAGGAGCTTTGGCAAAAAAAACGCCAAAAGCTCCTAAACTCAAGTTTAGGAGCTGCTAGTGTACCCGGAGCCTAAGTTACCTTTACCCTATAGCTTACAGCCCTGATTGGCAGCACATACTGAAGACCCTGATTGGCTCACAGTTCAGAACCTCCCACTCTCAGTCTGATTTCTGCTGTGCACTAGAAAAATAATATGAACACAGATTTCAGACAATTTTTCAGAAATATTTTAACATACATGTAATGCACCTAAAGTATAGCTGGAATAACATTTTTGGAATGTTAATTTAGGTTAATCTTCCTTGCAACCCCATCCTTTTTGTTAAAAGCTTTTCTGGCCATACTTCCCTTCTGGGTCAAAGAAGTTCACTTATTTTTGTACTCCTTTAAACCAGATTCAGCCGGCAGCATGATAAAGTCTGGTGTTGGCTGACATCACAGGGCCAGTCCAGGCTGAAAGTCACCACTCTCTGCTGTGTTGAAACTGAGAACTGAGTGATCAGCGGTCACGTGATCGATTGTTTCTAGGTGTTACAGCTAATCGGGGACAGCTGCATCATTGAACTAATGCTACACCATATAGGTGACTATGTTTTTCTCTTTTTTTTTCCCTACACATCTCCTCTAAACCGATCACACAATTTACAATCAAATTGCTCAATATTTATTTGGATTTACCAATTTGGATTTTGCCTTACATCTTACATCAGGGTCCTCATTAGAGTCCCCTTTACATCAGGTTAAAGCAGGGACCATAGGAAGCCTCTGCTGACCTGAATCCTCAATCTGTGCAGACTGGGGATATTCCCTAGCTGTGGGCTGGATACAATTTTGAGGTGGGCCAGATCTGTCCCATGGGCATAGCTTTCAACTGTCCCTGATTTTGAGGGACTGTCCCTGATTTGGAACAAAGTCCCTCTGTCCCTCTTTCCCCCTCATTCGTCCCTCATTTTGGTCTGATCTATATAGTTGTATATAAAATGCACTTTTTATCTTTCAAAAAGTTTTTCCCAGTGCTAAACCTTTCATTCAATTTCTAAATTGCTGTACATTTTAAAAGCCAATATAAAGGAATAGTAGTGGTAAAAAAAAAAAAAAGCCCTGGCGGATTTAATTAACCTTTTTTTTGGTTAATTCTCCTTTAAGGGGGTGTGGCAGGGGGCGTGTCCTATGCCATCATACATTTGTTAGTAGGTGTCCCTCATTCCCATCTCAAAATGTTGGGAGGTATGCATGGGCAGTCGTTTGGAAACCACAGATCTCAAGGCAAGAGTGAGGTTTGGGGGGAGGAAATTTGGACATACGCTTTGAATGTGCACTTGCTTATTAAAGTATCCTTTGTTTTTGCAACAGATCGCAGCTGAGCCTATGGAATGCCCTGTTTGTATCTACTGTAGATTCCATGGGCAAAGCTGTGTCTGTAGTCTTATACGGCTGCAATAAAAATCTGAACAATTCCCACATTGCACAAAAAATACTTCAAAAGTCAGACATAATGGAACAAGATAGATTAATAAGTTAATACATTTTATTTCTACGTGTAATTGTTTCACTTTTTTGCCTTACAATATGTAATATTTACCAGCGGTGGTGTGATGCTTAGGGTTGTGTCTGCAGCACGTTTTTTTGTGGATTTTGCATTTGTTGTTTTATTATCTTTTTATTGGTCTCCCACTATCTAGCTTTTTTTCCAAGTTTACATTATCACATGGAGAATAGTCTAGGTGTCTATATACATGCATACATCTATACATTAAGGAAGTGCCTTACCGACTTGCTTTTTTTTTTTTTTCTCTGTGTAATGTTCCTAAATAATATTTATTTTGTTTTTTTTTTTTGTTTAATTATTATTATTATTTACACAGGACACTACAACTAACTGCATGGCATACAATGTTGTGTTTTATATTAATGCTTTAGTTGTGAGTTTACAGCATGGCATGCCGTTGTCGCTTGTTTTGTTACATATACACCTTGCTGCCTGTACATAGAGGTTATGCTGGTCCCCTTGGAGGGCCGAAGGGTTGACCGCGTGTTCCTTTGCTGTGACTGTTACCTGGTACATGCTTCCGTGTGACCACATTGTACACCCCTACAAGGAGACACCCTTGCGGTGCCTCCAGCCTGGTTTCTTAAATAAAGGCGTACAACATCATTTTCTTTTTCTTGTGGTTCTGTTTTTATTTTTTGGTATTTTGTATTTATTTCAATTTTTAGCAGAAAATAAAAAAAATGCATTAAAAGGAATTACATAGAAGGAAGCTATTTTACCTGCCAAAGGCTTTGTACTTCTGCCCATCCAGCCTTCATATTTACACAGTTCCACCACACAGCACAGCCTTGTCTGGCTAGGCAAGAAACTTAATTCTTCTCTGTTACAGTTCAAATAGTTAAATGGTAAACCCATTAAAAAAAAAAAAAAACTAACACTTACAAGGCAATGAGCTAGTATGCATAGCATACTAGCTCATTATGTAATACTCACCTGAGATCGAAGCCCCAGCTGCGGTGCCCATACACAGCACCGGCCGGCATACCACTCCCGGGGGTTACTTCCGAGTATCGCGGCTCGGGCGCTGTGATTGGCCGGAGCCGCGTTGACGTCACTCCCGCGAATGCGCATAGTAATGGCACACTCACTGATGCAACGGCACATATGTGCCATTGCTTCAGTTTGTGTCAGTACGCATGTGTCGGTGACATGGGCACATGCAAATACAGGGGATATCTCCTAAACCGTGCAGGTTTAGGAGATATCCCAGGTAGCTACAGGTAAGCCTTATTAAAGGCTTACCTGTAGCAAAAGTGGTCTGTAAGGATTTACAACCACTTTCAATAACACTAATGCCGCGTACACACGGCGGACTTTTCAACCGGATTGGTACGTCGGACCGAGTCCGGCGGACGATTCGACCGTGTGTGGGCTTCATCGGACCTGCAGCAGACTTTTTCAGTCGAAAATATGACGGACTTTAGATTTGGAACATATTTCAAATCTTTTTGACGGACTCGAGTCCGGTCGAAAAATCAGCTCGTCTGTATGCTAGTCCAATGGACAAAAACCAACGCTAGGGCAGCTATTGGCTATCAACTTCCTTATTTTAGTCCAGTTGTACGTCATCACGTACGAATCCGTTGGACTTCGTTGTGATCGTGTGTAGGCAAGTCCGTTCGTTGGGAAAGTCGGGCCAGTCCAGTCGAAAAGTCCGCCCGTGTGTACGCTGCATTCAGGGGCGGATTAATGCACAGGCTGGTCTAGGCTGCAGCTGGTCTAGGCTGGGGCAAGGGCCCCCGATTGGCCATGATATTTTTATTAATTTATATATATTTATGTATATGTAGAATAAAAACCATGCCTGCGTGTTATACGAACACGCCGATAAATGTTTTTTTTACCAACAGGGGGCAGGGATCGGACGGTCTGCCCCGGGTGCCACCCATTGGAGGTGGGTGTCAGGCCAGCTGTACCGCCTCTCCTGGCCCTGGGACAGCGCTGCCAGCATACTTTAAAGTTGAGAAAACATTACTGCCAGCCCTTTCTCATGCACAGCTCCTTGTGTGTCACTCTCAATGTAAATGGAAGTCTCTTAATACCTCAATTAAAGCCGCTCTGTCTGGCCGCTCTCCTCCTCCCACTCCACCTCCTTCCCGAGTGTAGCCTTTGATTGCAGGAGGAGAGCAGTCATGTGACCGTCAATGAAACAGCAGAGGAGAGCAGTCACATGACCGAGTCACGTAGAACGGCGTTAATTGAGGTATTTAGAAGCTTTGATTTACAATGAGTGACACAGGAGAAGCGGTGTATGAGAAAGGGCTGGCAGTGATGTTTTCTCAACTTTAGAGTATTCTTTCCCAGGAGACTGGGGGTCTCCTGGGAGTGCAGGGGGGCTTTATAATGAAAGAGGCCTTTGTGATATGCAGGCAAAGGGGTCTGTGTACTATGCAGATGTCTGTGTACTGTGCAGGGAAAGGGGTCTGTGTACTATAGGCGTGTAATATAGGTCTACCCTTTTACACATGGCACTAAATAATTTATTTTCTGGTAAAGCATGCTTACGAGGGGGCCACACAAAAAGTAGCCTAGGGGCCCATGACCACCTTAATCCTCCACTGGCTGCATTACAGGTCTTGTGCCTATCCCAGCCTGTGGCTGGACAGTGAAAAGAGAAGCAGTAGACTGATGAGCTCATCTCTTTGTCACACTGCTCCTATTAGCAATATCCTTGTTAGCACATGAGCAATGTCTGCAGCAAAGCTGATTGGTTCCTTGTGACGTTTCTTCCTCCTCCAGTCTGAGCTATGCTGTATACAAGAGGCTAATACCAAGTCACAAGCAGGTAATGACACTGCTTGCATTTAAAAATGAGTGATTGGTGTAGCAGCTGCCCCCTGAACTCTCTGCTGTGTAACGTTCTGTATCACCAACCAGATATGGATTTCCAAGGTATTCTGGTGGCGGTGAAAAAATCCTTAGTTCCCATACCCTGGTTATTCTGTATAGGTGGGATTTCTGAGGATTCCTCTTCTCCAGCCCAGTCAGGGGGTCCCAGATTATGGACAACATGGAGTTCTATGGACTGGAGCAGTACAGCAAAGCCTGGATGAGAAATTATGAGCTTCTAGGTTTTTTTACTTCAGGATGGTTATAGTAGCAAAAGTTCAAGTATTTGGCCCCAGGGGAAGAAACAACGATTGCTCAGTAGCTGACAGTTTAATTGCATACAAAAAACCCAGAATAAGGTTATAGATCAGTTCAAACAACCAGAGCGTAAGGTGTGTTCTATCTGATGTCTTCAAAGGCTCATCACAGGAAGCCACACATCTGACACCATTATATGAAAGAGACAAACCTGACAGCCAGCAAAAGGAAACTCATACAGGTAATAAAAGTCCATGAACTTCATAAAATAAAAGACATAAAAAGACTTTTCAGGTTTTTTATGTATCCATCAAAAGTCATGAAATTACTCTTCAGTTCCCTGATGGCAGTTACCTGCATTCACTCTTTTTTTTGAGTTGGCTCACATTAAGTCTAGGTTCACATCTATGGGGCTGCGTTTTTTTTTTTATTTTTTTTTTTTTTTTTTTTTTTTTTTTTTTTTTTTTTTTTTTTTGCCACATCAGCGAGAGGGTGTATCATGGGAGTCGCTTTTTTTTTTTTTTTCAAGTTGACGCTCAAAAAAAAAAATACCTCCCTTTTCCATCACATCATTATGGCTTTAAGGTATTGCATTGATTGGGGGATTACACACAAACCTGATCCATATTTACAACCCTCCCCCCACTATCCCACTATACCAACATACGCCATTAATTCCATACCAACCCCTCTCCCCCATCCCTTACCTCCCTCCCTAACCCCCCCCCCCCGAGACCGTACTCCCTCATGCCTCCTGTTTTTTTTTTTTTTTTTTTTTTTTTTTTTTTTTTTTTTTTTAATATATTATTATGTACTATTATGTTCTTTAGGGCGCCCTCACGACAACCATATCTCAGCTGCTTTGAGAGAGATTCTGAATTTTTCCCAATCTCCCCACTTGGACCTAAACGCCTCCATTTTCGTCCCCTCACTGAACCTTAGATATTCCATATCCTGTGTCTCGTTTATTTTATTGAACCATTCCCTCATGGTTGGCCTTTCTTTTCTGTTCCAGCTAATGGGGATTAGGCTCTTAGCTGCATCAATAAGGTGAGGGAGGAGTGATCTGAGGTAGGCCTTAGTGTGCGTCTCGTTCAGGTGGAACAGAAGGACCCTGGGGTCCCTTGGCAAATCATGTTTAGTAATCTCTTTAATGTATTTTCTAATCTCATCCCAGAAAGCCGCTATCTCCGGACACGACCACCACACATGGGCCATCGTCCCAATTTCGCCACATCCCCTCCAGCATAGCCGAGACCTATCCTTATCAATCCTATGCATCTTATCCGGGGTCATATACATTCTGGTTAAACACTTGTAATTTAACTCTAGGACTTTATAGTTAACTGACGTGGTCAAAAGACGCTTTACTAACAGATCCACTTCTGTCTCTGCAAATATTAAACCTAGCTCCTTCTCCCATTTACTTATACAGGGCAGAATATCTATTCTCTTCAACTCGACCAATATCTTATATATTCTAGAGAAACCGCTTTTTTTGTTCCGTTCTACGCATATTTTCTCCAATGGGAGTAGACTATTCATTGTTCTAATGGGTTGCGGTAAGGATGCTATGAAGTGTTTTAACTGAGCGTAACGCCATGGGCTAATGATCATCCTGTCTCCTCTTTTCTTGAGCTCCTGCATTGAACAGATTTTCCCCCTGTCCATTACATCTCTTAACTGCAAGTTCTCGTCTAGTAGCCATTTCCCAAACCATTCTTCCTTTCCCGGTGGGAAGTAATCTACTTCCTTCAGTGACATTAGTGGTGAGTTGTATTGCCAATGTTCCCTTTTATGGACCCTATCCCATACTCCAAGTGCATGTCTAGTGATTTCGTGCATTTTTGTGTCTTGTTTTCTTAATTTTGGTGCGTACCATATTATTTTGTGAAGTTTTATCTTACTAGTACTGTTTTCAATTTCTACCCATTGTTTATCTTTGTTTTTAAACCAATCTATTACCCTCCCCAGTGCAATAGCTTCATAATATTTACTGATATCAGGTGCTCCCCATCCCCCTTTGTTTTTGGTATTTATTAATTGGTCGTATTTTATCCGTGGGGTTTTCCCTTTCCATATAAATTTTAGAATCATTGAGTGCATCCTCTTAAGGTAACTAGACGGAAGAGCCACTGGGAGCATTTGCAATGTGTATGTAATTTTTGGTAATATAACCATTTTAAGTGCACTAATTCTACCCGACCACGACAGTTGCCCCTGTTGTAATCTCTTTAGTCCTACTTTAATCTCATTTAAAAGCGGGATATAGTTGACCTGGAATAGCTCTTCTACTGATGGTGTAATTTTGATTCCTAGATATTTTAAGGCTTCCCTCTCCCACCTAAAGGGATAATATTTTTGATAAGCGGAGTCACATGTCTTTTTTGGGTTGATGTCTAGAACTTCTGATTTGGCGGTGTTTACTTTAAAATTGGACAGTTTCCCATACTCTTCTAATGTAGCTAGGACGTTCGGGAGGGAAATTCTTGGATTGGTTATATAAAGAAGGATATCGTCCGCAAAAGCAGCGAGCTTATACTCGATTCCCCCTATGTTGACCCCGCCAATGTCCGGGTCCTGTCTAATCCTGGCAAGGAGGGGCTCCAGAACCATCAGGAAGAGCATTGGGGAGATTGGACACCCCTGTCTTGTGCCATTGTACATACTGAAAGGCTCGGATAAGATCCCGTTTATTTTTACTCTCGCCGATGGTTTTGAATAAAGCGCCTTTATCCAGCTACAGATCCTCTCCCCATAACCTACTTGTTTGAGAGTTTCTATCATGAAGTCCCAGTCTACTCTATCAAATGCTTTTTCAGCATCTATAGATAGCAGTAGACCTGGGACTCCACTCTCTTTAATTTCCTGGGTTATCAGTAGCGTCTTGATGCTATTGTCCCTTCCTTGCCTACCTGGTATGAACCCCACCTGATCAGGATGGATAATGTTTTTAATTATTTGTTTCACTCTACCCGCGATAATTTTTGCAAAGATTTTTGTGTCATTGTTTAGGAGGGATATAGGCCTAAAGCTAGAGCATAGTGTGTTGTCCTTACCCTCCTTGTGGATGAGCACTATAATGGCTGCCAATGCATCTCTACTCATCTCCCCTCTCTTTCCTATCTCATTTAAATAGGTACATAATTTTGGTACTAACTGCTCTTGATATTTCTTATAATATAATACCGTCAGCCCGTCCGGGCCAGGGCTCTTTCCTGTCTGGGTCTCCTTAATAGCTTTCCTTACCTCAACCTCTGTAATGGGGGCATCTAGCACGAGACTCTCATCTTTTGTTATCTTAGTCATCCCCGTATCTTTTAGGTAGTTAATTATTTTTTCTCGCTTTTGCTCTCTTATTATATCGTTATCCTTTATATTTATTGAGTAGAGCTCCCCATAGAATTCCTGGAAGGTTTGTGCTATATCCTTATCCTTATGTTTATATTCTCCTGCTTTCGTCTTTATCTTATCGATATAGTTTTTGTTTTTCTTTTTACACAATGCCCTAGCCAGCACCCGGCCTGGTTTATTCCCAGATACATATCTCTCTTTTTTGACTAAATTGAATTTCTTACGGTTTTCTGCCTCTATCTGTTGTCTCAAGGCCTCTCTGGCCCCATGTAGTTTTCCCAAGGTCCCTCCATCCCCTGCATCTTTATGCTGCCTTTCTAGTTTTTTGACTTCTTCCTGGAGAGTGCTCAAGATTTTTTTCTGCCTTCTTTCTTTCTCCACCCCCGCCTTTATTATTATCCCCCTAATATATGCCTTGTGGGCCTCCCATACCATTGCTTCTGATACTTCTTCGGAGGAATTGATTCTAAAATAGAATTCCAGTTCATCATTTATTAATTTGTCTATTTCCTTATCATGGAGGAGATCTTCATTTAGTCTCCAATTATGAAACGGGGGAGATTGCTTGTTTTGCTTAATCCGTAATATCACCGGGGCGTGGTCCGAAAATGTTATGGAGCCAATATTTGTACTTTCGACCTCCTCTAAATATCTGTGGTCTGTGAGAAAATAGTCAAGTCTTGAGTACGTCGCGTGCACGGGGGAATAGTATGTATAATCCAATATTGTTTGATGTTGCATCCTCCAAACATCAACTAGTTGAAGCTGATGAAGTTTTTTTTTGAGCTTGTTCAACCAAACCCCTCCAGTCCCCCGTGCACGTGACGCACTATCCCTGCCCGGTTCAAGGCATAAGTTCAAATCACCTGCTAGAACCGTCCTCCCTCTCCCGAAACCCTCTAGCTTCAGTAAAGCTCCGATTAGATATTTACTTGGGTTATTATTTGGGCAATAAATATTAGCTAATGTATATAACTCGCCATTAAGTTTTCCCCTCAAAATTAGTAATCGGCCTTCAGGGTCTGACAATCTCTCCTCAATCTGGAAGCGGGTTTCCCTAGAAAAGCCGATCGCTACCCCTTTCGCACCCCTTATCGGGGAATCGCTATAGAACCACAACGGGTAGTCCCTTGATAGAATCCTCTGATTTTTCCCCAGGTATAGGTGAGTCTCCTGGAGGAAGACCACCTCAGCTTTATTGGCTCTCAGCTCGCTCATCACATTCGCGCATTTTATAGGCGAGTTGAGCCCCCTCACATTATAGGTTATCAAATTGATTCCAACCATTTATCTTCTTTTCAGTACTCCATCGCAGCTGCCACAGGAGAAAAATAAGGTTGTGCTGGTCTCATCCCTCCCTTGCCCTCCCTCCCCCCCTCCACCACACCACCCCCCCCTGCCTCCCCCCCTACTCTTAGGAGCACCCCATCTCCCAATAACCCTACTGACCATGGCCTCGCCTTCTCCACCCAGCCCTAAGGATGGCCCCTCAAGGGTTGAGCCCAATGCGAGAGCCCGGCACCTCCCATCCCACCCCAGGGACTATCCGACCCCCCCCCCTCCCCCCCACTCCCCCACCCCCCTCCCAAGGCTCCCCCTCCCCAGGGCTCCGGGTCCGAAGCCCGTCGCCACCCGCCCCCCCCCCTCCCCCCGCACTAGACTCTCTAACCCACTAGACACGGGATACCTAACTACATCTTCGCCCCTATACACCTCTCCTATTATACACCGGCTTCCAATTTTGTGTGTCTTCAGCAACATTTTGACCTCCCCCTCTCTCCCACCATCCCGGGATTTCAATGAGTGGAATGTCTAACTTGCGACAGAAGTTTTGGGTCTCCTCTGGGAACCTTAATGTCGCTGAGCGCCCATCTTTTTTCCCAATCAGACATGCTGGGAAGCCCCAAGAGTAGTGTACTTCTCGCGCTTTGAGCAGATCCAATAGGGGTCTGAGGACTCTTTTTCTTGCCCGTGTCTCATTCGCCAGATCTGGGTAGATTTGTAGACTGGATTCCCCATATTTCAATGCGTGATTATTTCTCGAACTTGTCCTGATTTTTTCTTTATCTTGGTAGTTATGAAACCTCACTATCACATCCCGAGGCGTTTCCCTGCTGATCTGAGCGGGTTTCCTCAATCTATGTACTCTATCTAATTTAACGGGCTTGTCCTCCAGATTGATTAGACCTCCGAATATTTGATTTATCTTCTTCTGTAAGTCTTCACCCTCCCCTTGTGGTTCTGGGATTCCCCTAATTCTCAAGTTTTTTCGTCTGCTTCGGTTTTCCTGATCTTCCAACTTATATCTTAGATCTCTTTGTTCACGCTGTATCTCCTCTAACTGGGATCTCAGAGTTCCTATTTCACTCCTCTGGCTCTCCACTGCTAACTCGGCCTCTTCCACTCTTCTCAGGATGTGGCCCATGTCCCCTCTTATGGCGTCTGTTTCCGCTCTAATAAAAGTTTCCAACCTGGCGAACATCTCTGCTATATCATTCTTTGTTGGCATAACTCCTTCCCTTTGACCCTCCAATGGAACTTCATCTAGAGTTGCCAACGTCGCTATATTTAAGCCTAGGGACTCTTCTGCAGCCTGCCTCCTTGTATTGACTTTGGGCGGAGCATCCGGGATTTTGCTTTTAGCTCCCGGACCCTTGCCCGGACTTGTCGTGTTGTCCTGTACCATGTATTTCCTTATCGTTCCTGGGCTTGCACTTAATCTGCCGGGTGCCCCCGATGGGTTCGTTGTTGTTGTTCCCCCCTTACTTGATTTCCCTCTCATTCTTGTTATCCTTTCGCTCCCTTGACTTTATTTACTCCACCCGGGACTAAGGTTGAGCCACCAAAATTTCAGCACCCCACCCCCCTTAGTGAGGGACCACAAAGCTAAACTTGTTACTCTTATCTTGGGGTATTTCAGGACCTGTATTACCAGTGGCGTCTTTTCTTATCTGTTTAGGCTAATCCAGTCCTTAATTAAATATAGAGATATTTCTCCAGCCACTGGTTGGGTAACTCAACCTAGGCAGGTAGCGTGTAGGGATGTTCTTATTATCAGTACTTTGTCCTTGAGAGTCTGAAGTACAGCCCTTATCCTGGAACTTATCCCAAAATCACAGGGCGGCAGATATTTTGATTTTTTATAAATGATTTATATAGGCATAGAACCACTTTCAGAAGTTATCCAGGAGGGGGTTAAATCATTCCATATCTCAATATAGCCATTTGATTTAGCAAGCTCATAACAAGACAGTCCCTTCACCGATCCATCTAGCGGAGGCACTCATGATAAATCACTCATTATATATACCAGATCACCATATGGGCTTCAGCTCCTCTAGGGGTACACAGAAATAAGAGAAGAAGTCTACCTCTGAGAGCAACCAGCGCGACTTCTCTTTGAAATGGATAATGAGGGCTTTCAGTGGCACATTGCGCTAGGGGAAAAACTGAGTAGTGATATGCACCTCCAAGTCCGTGCCTATACCGCTAGGACTTTAACTTTCACCTTTATCTCTCAAGCGGCGATACGGATTTCACAATGGGACTCCCACCATGTTGAAGCAAGAAAAGGCACTTACCCTCTCTGACCAACTGTCACAAAAGATCATATCACTTATCTGAGGGTTGCCTGTCTCTCCTTTCTTCAGCCGCTTCCGTGTCACCTGCTGTTCGTCAGCCGCTCCATCTGTTTGCCACACTTCATGGCCTTGTGCCAGAGCTTAACAATGCTGTCACAGGGCTCCCCTGCTTGCTGTTTCTCCTCTCACCTCCTCGGTCTCTGCTCAGCTCCAGCTCCGGGCGGTATCTCCGAAACAAACGTGGCGGGGGGAGGGGGGGGGGCGCAGCGGGGGGGTAGGGGGAGCTATAGCCGCGTTCTTACAGGGACCTGAGTCCCGCGGCTAATCTTGGGGATGCGGGGCTAGAAGGCGGCCGCCCGCACCAACGATACGGGAGCCGTGGTCGGCGTCAGCGTCACTACACCGCCGCCCAAGGGGAGGAAGGAGAGAGCCGGCATCCCGGGGCGCGAGGATGAGGTCAGCCCGACTTCCGCATTCGACCCCTCCCCTCACGTGAGGTGATCCTATGGGGCTGCGTTTGATGCATTTTGCGGTGCCTTTTCAAACCTGCCTTTTTTATGCGTTTTTGCATGCAGTTTTCTTGCATTTTCTGTTTTTTTTTCTCTTAAAACTGTATATAACTGGTTGCTAAGGAGCATGCTGGGAAGCCGGCCACTGCATCCTAACAACCCATCCTAACAACCCATGAGTCATCATCGTGAATGTAAAAAAAAAAGATATGGCAGCAAAAAAAAAAAAAAAAAAATCTGCAAAAAAAACGGCGTGGGGTCCCCCCCAAAATCCATACCAGACCCTTATCTGTGCATGCAGCCCGGAAGGTCAGGGAGGGGAAGAGCGAGCACCCCCCCCCCCCCCCGAACCATACAAAGCCACGTCCCCTCAACATGGATGGGGGGTGCTTTGGGGCAGGGGGGCTCAGCACCATGTTCATGGGGACAAGGGCCTCTTCCCCACAACCCTGGGCTGTGGTTGTGGGAGTCTGCGAGCGCGGGGCTTATTCACCCCTGTGACATGGGCAGCCCAGCATGCACCGATCGATGACGTCACAGCAGGGCAGGCAGACCGTTGGAATGTTCGTCACTAGCGGAGCTTTTTTTTTTCTTTTTTTCGGGTTTGGCGGTGGCGCTGGGCATCGTGATTGACAATGGATCTACATCGGGGGACATTTTTTTTTTTAATAAAGGACTTGTCAAAAACTGGTGTACTGTCTTTATTCACTTTTACACTTTGTGGGTGAATGGGTAGGGGTACTACGTACCCCATACTCATTCACATAGGGGGGGCTTCCAAATTCTGATAAGCCCCCCTGCCTGCAGACCCCCACAACCACAGCCCAGGGTTGTGGGGAAGAGGCCATTGTCCCCATCAACATGGAGACAAGGTGCTTTGGGCCATATTAAGGGCATGTGGCCTGGTATAGTTCAAGGGGGAGGGTGCTCCCTGGTCCCCTCCCTTTCCTGACCTGCCGGGCTGCATGCTCGGCTGCATGCTTTTGCCTGCAATTCTTTTTTTTACATTCAGCTGTCGGAACCCTGCAGATTGAAATCAGGCTTGCATTCGCAGCAGCACCTGCTGTGATGGGCACAGTGGTGATGTGTAAAGGGTTCATTTACACTAGCCCTGTGAAGAGCAAACCACAGTGGATTGGTTTGCAGGGGGTAGTTGACAGGCACTGGGGAGGCATTATGTTGTCTCCTAGGCAACCTGTTTTAACCCCTAAAAGTCTGCACTACCACACAATGCACTTGCATGACTGCAGGTCATTTGTGGTGCAGCACCATTCACTTATTTAGCAGGTAATACTGTCCATATATCTGCTTTTGCAGCTTAGTGTGGGGTGGTAAAAATGCAGCTCAATAATGCATGTGTTATTACTGCCTCCCAACTGCAAGTGTAATCTAAGCCTTACAGTGACTGTACGGCTGACAGTATTATAAGCAGTTTCTGTATACTGTATGTAGTTCAACTTAGTTGTTTGGAGTTGACCCTCATCTATATTGGCATCCTATATACTCCCTTAGTTTTGAACCCAAGTCCAGCTAGTGCCTCCAAAAAAAAAAAATCCCCTAGTAGTGGCTTAATATAAAGAATAGGTATGTTACTGTTCCCCCCAAACTCACCGGTACAATGATGCAGCATTGCTTCTCGTTAAGGTTGAACAACTCCAGATCAACCTACTAAATCAGGCAGGGAGAGGGGAGAAGATATTCCTTTGACTAATACATTAATGTATGTTAAATTTCAGAGTTATTGAACACTGAACATAATTGTATTTTTTTTTTTTTTTATAACTACAGAGCAGCTAAGAATATACAGATAAATGTGTGAAAAGGAACCTAGAGCTCCCCTGCCCCCTGCTGTCTGAAAATGAAAATACTAAATAATAATATACAATATACAGTAAACAACATTAAAAAAAATATTTTACATTAACATTTTTGTTCCTTTTCATAATAAATAATGAATATATATAAAACGCTAGTCCTTCTAAACTAAACGTTAATTACATCCAAGGACCTGTTTACTTTTTAGCACAGTATGCCAACAGAGTTCAGTTTTCAGCAATAGGTTTTTATGTGGTATATATTTTTTAACAGATTTAGCTTCCTGGGGTAAAAAATTAAAAAAGCACAGCCCTTAATGACATAATATACACGTAAAAGCCAGTAAATTAGAATATTTTGAAAAACTTGATTTATTTCAGTAATTGCATTCAAAAGGTGTAACTTGTACATTATATTTATTCATTGCACACAGACTGATGCATTCAAATGTTTATTTCATTTAATTTTGATGATTTGAAGTGGCAACAAATGAAAATCCAAAATTCCGTGTGTCACAAAATTAGAATATTGTGTAAGGGTTAAATTTTGAAGACACCTGGTGCCACAAACTAATCAGCTGATTAACTCAAAACACCTGCAAAGGGCTTTAAATGGTCTCTCAGTCCAGTTCTGAAGCCTACACAAACATGGGGAAGACTTCAGATTTGACAGCTGTCCAAAAGGCGACCATCGACACATTGCACAAGGAGGGAAAGACACAAAAGGTTATTGCTGAAGAGGCTGGCTGTTCTCAGAGCTCTGTGTCCAAACACATTAATAGAGAGGCAAAGGGAAGGAAAAACTGTGGTCAGAAAAAGTGTACAAGCGATAGGGATCACCGCGCCCTAGTCAAGATTGTGAAAAAAAACCCATTCAAAAATGTGGGGGAGATTCACAAGGAGTGGACAGCTGCTGGAGTCAGTGCTTCAAGATCCACCATCAAGAGACGCTTGAAAGACATGGGTTTCAACTGCCGCATACCTCGTGTCAAGCCACTGTTGACCAAGAAACAGCGCGAAAACCGTCTCACCTGGGCTAAGGAAAAAAAGAGCTGGACTGCTGCTGAGTGGTCCAAAGTCATGTTTTCTGACGAAAGCAAATTTTGCATTTCCTTTGGAAATCGAGGTCCCAGAGTCTGGAGGAAGACAGGAGAGGCACAGGATCCACGTTGCCTGAAGTCTAGTGTAAAGTTTCCACCATCAGTGATGGTTTGGGGTGCCATGTCATCTGCTGGTGTCGGTCCACTCTGTTTCCTGAGATCCAGGGTCAACGCAGCCGTCTACCAGCAAGTTTTAGAGCACTTCATGCTTCCTGCTGCTGACCTGCTCTATGGAGATGGAGATTTCAGGTTCCAACAGGACTTGGCGCCTGCACACAGCGCAAAATCTACCCGTGCCTGGTTTACGGACCATGGTATTTCTGTTCTAAATTGGCCAGCCAACTCCCCTGACCTTAGCCCCATAGAAAATCTGTGGGGTATTGTGAAAAGGAAGATGCAGAATGCCAGACCCAACAACGCAGAAGAGTTGAAGGCCACTATCAGAGCAACCTGGGCTCTCATAACACCTGAGCAGTGCCAGAAACTCATCGACTCCATGCCACGCCGCATTAATGCAGTAATTGAGGCAAAAGGAGCTCCAACCAAGTATTGAGTATTGTACATGCTCATATTTTTCATTTTCATACTTTTCAGTTGGCCAACATTTCTAAAAAATCCCTTTTTTGTATTAGCCTTAAGTAATATTCTAATTTTGTGACACACGGAATTTTGGATTTTCATTTGTTGCCACTTCAAATCATCAAAATTAAATGAAATAAACATTTGAATGCATCAGTCTGTGTGCAATGAATAAATATAATGTACAAGTTACACCTTTTGAATGCAATTACTGAAATAAATCAAGTTTTTCAAAATATTCTAATTTACTGGCTTTTACCTGTATGTGTTTTATTACTCACAGCATCATGCAAAAATACCAAGCAATCCCCAGACAGCATACTTTTTATACCAGAAAATTGAGAGACACCTGACTATTACCGACAGCATATACAGTCAGGTCCATAAATATTGGGACATCGACACAATTCTAATCTTTTTGGCTCTATACACCACCACAATGGATTTGAAATGAAGCGAACAAGACGTGCTTTAACTGCAGACTTTCAACTTTAATTTGAGGGTATTTACATCCAAATCAGGTGAACGGTGTAGGAATTACAACAGTTTGTATATGTGCCTCCCACTTTTTAAGGGACCAAAAGTAATGGGACAGATTAACAATCATCCATCAAACTTTCACGTTTTAATACTTGGTTGCAAATCCTTTGCAGTCAATTACAGCCTGAAGTCTGGAACGCATAGACATCACCAGACGCTGGGTTTCATCCCTGGTGATGCTCTGCCAGGCCTCTACTGCAACTGTCTTCAGTTCCTGCTTGTTCTTGGGGCATTTTCCCTTAAGTTTTGTCTTCAGCAAGTGAAATGCATGCTCAATCGGATTCAGCTCAGGTGATTGACTTGGCCATTGCATAACATTCCACTTCTTTCCCTTAAAAAACTCTTCGGATGCTTTCGCAGTATGCTTCGGGTCATTGTCCATCTGCACTGTGAAGCGCCGTCCAATGAGTTCTGAAGCATTTTGCTGAATATGAGCAGATAATATTGCCCGAAACATTTCAGAATTCATCCTGCTGCTTTTGTCAGCAGTCACATCATCAATAAATACAAGAGAACCAGTTCCATTGGCAGCCATACATGCCCACGCCATGACACTACCACCACCATGCTTCACTGATGAGGTGGTATGCTTTGGATCATGAGCAGTTCCTTTCCTTCTCCATACTCTTCTCTTCCCATCACTCTAGTACAAGTTGATCTTGGTCTCATCTGTCCATAGGATGCAACATAAACAAATAACATATAGAAAAAAAGTGCTCCTGTGCAATATATAGTGTCCAAATAGGTTGTGAATGACCGTGCTGAATATATACAACACTGCAGGGGATATGTGATTCAAATCATAAGACAAAGTGCTCATGTGCATATAAATCGCATCCAAATCGCATCCAACTGCGTTTCTAGTAATGTGATAAAAGTTTGTGTAATTCAAGAGCAATAAAAAGTGTGATCCAAGACGTGCTGGGGTGTCTTCACTTAGGTGCCCCCCTTAGGTAGTAAATGCTCACCTTGGAGCGTGCGACTTTGCGATTAAGCTAGGTCAAAGCACGCATGTGAACCACCTCTGGGCTCTTTAGAATGTCAGGCTCCTGGGTTCCTCAGCATAGTTATCCGGGATATGTGAAGGGAAAAACTCGATAGTGTAATGACGTCTTAAACAATTTATTTCACTAAAGAAAAGATCCCCATCTGGGGTACTCACATATATCAGGTGCGTCAGTGCACCATTCTATGATGAACATGTAGCAGATTATACCAGCGTGGTATCGGGATGATACGAGCATCCTCCTTAGCTTACAAGATGTCTTGTCGTGCCGTCCTGACCCCTCCCCAACTAGTGTTGATACAGGGATAATACGATATCCCTGTATCGAGTGAAGACACCCCAGCACGTCTTGGATCACACTTTTTATTGTTCTTGAATTACACAAACTTTTATCACATTACTAGAGACGCAGTTGGATGCGATTTGGATAAAATGTACCTATAATTTAATAGTTAGTTATTATTAGTTAGATATTCTTTAGAATTTTTGGATTTTCATTCATAAGAATTCGCATTTTCAAATTTTCGGATTTACGAATTTACAAATTTTCGAATTCACGAATTGCGATCATAACGAATGACCCGAAAAACGAAAAAAAAAACCAAAACGAATGAAACGAAGATGAACACATTTTTCGGCAGTGCACATGTCTATTTGTACTCACCCAGCTAAAAGAAAATTTGTGAGGTCAGGGATTGATGTTGGATGAGAAGATCTGGTTCACAATTCATCCTAAAGACATTCATTAGGATTGGGGTCATGGTTCTGTGCAGATCACTCACGTTCCTCCATATCGTACTGGTCCGAGCATGTCTTTATGGAGCTGGATCTCTACACAGGGGTACATCATAATGGAACAGAAAGGGCCTTCCTGAAACTGTGACCACAAGGTTGGAAGCACATGATCATCTAAAATGTCCTTGTGTCTTTTATGGTGTAGAATTAGCAGTACCCTTCACTGGAAACACCTGAACCCAATAATATGGAGGCGTGTCCACGTACTTTTGGCCATATAGTAGTTGTCATGGTCAGATGTTCACAAACTTTTGGACATATCATGTATATAATCTTCATGTTAAAACATATGCAAACATCCCCCCAACACACAACAATAAGTACTCAAAAGAAAGACACACATGTGTTTATAAATATAACTTTCATTTCAGAAATTCTACAAGCCCTTTTAACTAAAATAATACAAAACACTATATTAAATAGCTCTTCAATAAGATGCTTCAATAAGATGGGCTTTGTCTCCAACTAGTGGTGAATATTGTAAATTCAATCTCAAGATTCATAATTTAGGAGGTTTTGTACTGGCTTTCCAGGTATGCCCTCCATGATAAATTACATATTTAATGAATTAGTAAATAATGAATGAAACCCAGAACAGCCAATGTTAAGGAGATGTTCTCTGCATTGTACTACTGCCAATATGTATATATTTTCATCTTGCACAGATATCTCTGCAGCCTGTAGATACATTTAGGGTATTAGCCTGCAGTAGCACAGTAGAGACAATGAGACCTGTACTACAAGGTACATTAAAAAAATCTTCTTTTTTAACCACTTGCTGACTGGCTCACACCGATTTACATCGGCAAAGTGGCACCTCAACGTGAACCATCGTATGGGTATGTCGCCTCCTTTAAGAGCCATAGCAGGCACGCGTGCGCCTGCTGTATGGCGGGGGACCCAATGCGTGTGGCCGGGGGGTGCACCCGCCGGTCACCCGCAGTCGCAGGCACGAGAGATAGAATGGGGATTTGTGCATGTAAACACACAAATCCCCAATGTGACAGGAGAGAAAAGACAAATCTACTGTTTGAAGTAATTACAAACAGCGATCTGTCTCCTCCCCCAATCAGTCCCATCCCCCATAGTAAGAAGCACTCACGAGGGAACACATTTAAACCATTGATCACCCCCTAGTGTTAACCCCTTCCCTGCCAGTGACATTTACACAGTAATCAATGCATTTTTATAGCATTGATCGCTGTACAAATGTCAGTGGTCCCAAAAAGGTGTCAAAAGTGTCCAATCTGTCTGCCGCAATGTCGCAGTACCACTAAAAATCACAGATCACCACTATGCTCTGGAGAAGAGAAGCTTGAGAGGGGATATGATTTCAATATACAAATACCATACTGGTGATCCCACAATAGGGATAGAACTTTTTCGCAGAAGGGAGTTTAACAAGACTCGTGGCCACTCATTAAAATTAGAAGACAAGAGGTTTAACCTTAAACTACGTAGAGGGTTCTTTACTGTAATAACGGCAAGGATGAGGAATTCCCTTCCACAGGCGGCAGTCTCAGCGGGGGGCATCGATAGTTTCAAAAAACTATTAGATAAGCATCTGAACGACTGCAACATACAGGAATATACAATGTAATACTGACATATAATCACACATGGGTTGGACTTGATGGACGTGTGCCTTTTTTCAACCTCACCTACTATGTAACTGTGTAACTATGTAGTTAATAGTAAAAAAAAAAATTATAATAAAAAGGCCATAAATATATCCCCTATTTTGTAGACACTATAACTTTTGCACAAACAAATCAATATACACTTATTGTGATTTTTTTTTTACCAGAAATATGTAGAAAATATATTGGCCTAAACTGATGAAGAAATTGTTTTTTTAAAAACATTTTTGGGGATATTTATTATAGCAAAAAGTTAAAAATATTGTTTTTTTTTTTAAATTGTCAGTCTTTTTTTGTTACTAGTGCAAAAAATAAAAACCGCAGAGGTGATCAAATACCACCAAAAGGAAGCCTTATCTAAATGAATGTAACATAACAAATTAATTAATAATAATAAATAACAATAATAATAAACTTTTTATTATTATTATTATTTATCAATAATTTGTTCCATTCCATTTGTTTAGATGCGGCATTCGTTATTTTGTATAATTCATAACTTCAGATAAATTCGTATTCGTTACTTTCACTTACAGCCAAATTTGAAAGAAAATTCCAATACCTAATTTAATAGTTTGTTATTATTAGTTAGTTATTCTTTAGAATTTTCGGATTTTCATTCATAAGAATTCGGATTTTCTAATTTTCGCATTTTCAAATTTTCGAATTTACGAATTGCGATCATAACGAATGACCCGAAAAACGAAAAAAAACCCCCCAAAAAACGAATGAAACGAAAACGAAAATAAACTAATTTTTCTGCAGTGCGCGTCTATTTGGTCTTTTTTTTTTTTTTTAGGAAAAAATAAAAAACCCAGAAATGATTAAATACCAAAAGAAAGCTCTATTTGTGTGAATAAAATGATAAAAATTTGACATGGTTACAGTGTAGCATGACCGCGCAATTGTCATTCAAAGTGTGACAGCACTGAAAGCTGAAAAACGGCCTGGGCAGGAAGGGGGTGTAATTGCCCAGTATTGAGGTGGTTAAAATCCAGTAATACACATCTCACCCCGCTCTGCACATGCTCAGTTGCTCTCTTTTTTCTGCAAAGTGCCAATAATGTAGAGGCCGATCTGCTGACAGTCTAACAATTTACCATAGCTCCCAACTGTCCCTGATTTTGAGGGACTGTCCCTGATTTGGAACAAAGTCCCTCTGTCCCTCTTTCCTCCTCATTTGTCCCTCATTTTGGTTTGATCTATGTAGTTGTATAAAAAATGCACTATTAATCTTTCAAAACGTGTTTTACAGTGCGAAACCTTTCATCCAATGTCTAATTTGCTGCATTTGTAAATGTCAAAAGCCAATATAAAGGAATAATAGTTGTAAAAAAAAAAAAAAAAAAACTTGTGGGTTTAACTTATATTTTTTTGTATAATTCTCCTTTAAGGGGGAGTGGAAGGGGGTGTTTCCCATGCCTACATACTTTTGCTAACAGGTGTCCCTCACTCCCATCTCAAAAAGTTGGGAGGTATAGACTTACTGCTGCTCAGGGGCTCTGGTCTTCAGTAATATGGCAGTCTCCAGCAGGAAGAAACAGGAGCAATGGCGGAGTTACAATTTACAGCACACACTCATTTTGATAGCATAATTATTATTGTGGAATGTATGTTCCTTGTTAAAGAACATTATTAATTATCAAATTATTATGGGTAAAGTCTGGCTTTAATTACTGTTCCATTAGTGAGAATCTCAAAGACAGACAACTCAGGACAAAGGTCATTCGTTTTTAACTATTTCAGGATTTAGAACATTAGAGATATGTCCCAAAAAACTTCAACAAGATATTAGGACTCACCTCTAACGTCCAGCTCCTCGCCCTCTGCTGTTACTCCCCCCACTGCTATTAGTAACAGTTTGCTGTGTAATGCAAAACCTGTAAAAGTGCAGCTGCTCCTGCATAAAATGACAATTGCAGACAGTCTGCAAGTGTCATTGAGTAAATCCAATGAATGAAGCAATCAGTTCATATGTAAATTAAAGGTATGACCTTTGAGCTTCATATGACATCAGTTAAAGAAACCTTAACTTAATTTTTTTTTTTTTAATAAAATGTACTCATATTTTACCCATATTTAACTCTAATCAGCCCTAATTAACTTCTCCCTCCCCATCACTCTTTAGCTGTCATTTGCTTGTTTTTTTATTTCTTATTTTTATCATAATGGTTTATTTTTTATTTATTTTTTTATCATTATTTTTTTTTTCTTACTGTGTTCAGTGTTACATACCAAGAAAATGTGTAAAATTAAAAAAAAAATGCCTTATTTTCATCTGCAAATAACTTCACCATACTGTGGTCTACACATGTGTGATCTACATATGAATGAAAGAGTAAATACAATGAAACCTTATAATGATTCATTGTATGTCATTTGATTTTGCACAAGTGCAGCTGCATATTGCAGTGGCTTCTCTTATGTATTATAAAGCAATTATTAATAAAACAACATAAAATCATCATATCAGATTCACATATGTTTAGTACATTCCCCAATCTCTGAAGTAGTTCTCTAAATAATGCTATAAAATAAATCACAATTTCAGTGTGTCAAAAATGTGCAATATACATATTTAAATGGCCACGCACATTTGTGTACAAAATATTTTACATTATTCATAGCCCTCTTTAAATCTGATACAATCCTCAAGCTAGATCTTCAAATATACAGGCTTTAACCTCCCTGGCGGTATGATTATTTCAGATTTTTGATGCTCAAAGCGGTACAATTATTTTGCATGGAAATTTGGCGTTTTATATTGTAGGCCTGTAATTCTTAGAAATAACTCACTTAAATCTGTCGAAACAAGAGTGTAGTAGACATCCCGGGTATGATAAAGTTTGAAAAATGAAATAAAAAATTATAATATAATAAATAACTATAAATAATTATAAAAAATAATAATATAATAATAATAAAAAATATTCAATAATGTAATCAAATCAAAAACACTGAAATTTGTAAGATTACAGTATACTGTATCTATACTGTGTTTTTTACTGTTTGAATTTGGTGGCGAACGCCGTCCCCGCGCGTCGCAACGCTCGCAGGGAATGGAGCTCGGTACTGTGAATCGAGCGAGACACGGTGGCTCACAGATCACAGCGGGGAGACAACGCAGGATCCTGGGGACAAGGTAAGTAACCTCTACATGGATCCTGCGATGCGATCCCGGGTCTGGCTCGGGGTTACCGCTTTTGGTACTGAAAATCCACCCCAAGCCAGACTCGAGAATACCGCCAGGAAGGTTAAAGAGAAGTATGTTTTTTTCATTTTTTTAATTCATACTTACCTATTTGGATGCAGCATTGGTCCGATGCTGCATCTGTGCCCCGTTGGCTCTAACACTGATAATAGAACAATCTAATACCACCAATCGCTTTAGTAAAGAACTGGTTAAAGGTCAGTCACAGCTCTCTGCTCTGCCCCCGCCCATACACACTGGAGCGCTGGGTTGTGGAGGGGTGGGAGCAGCCGGATCAGGCTCTCAGCGGCTCGCAGAGAGGCTGAACCTGGGTGCCGATCCAGGTTTCTGAGTGGATCCCGACCATATGGTCACGATCCTTCCCGAGCCTGGACCGGCTCTGTGATGTCAGCCAACAGAGGGCTTCAGCCTGCTGTCTGCTGAAAACGGGTCACAGGAGTGCAAAACGAACTGCAATCCTGTCATCCACGGAAAAAGTATAGCCAAGTGAGCTTTGGCTGTACTTCTCCTTTAAATACTCACATGTGCAAAAACATTTTATATATAGTCCATGGTGCCCTTTAAATTATATAATTCTCAGTGAAAATCTTTACCATATGTCGTGTGCAGTAGGCCACTGTGTCAATTTAGTCTAGGGTTGATTTACTAAAACTGGAGAGTGTAAAATCTGGTGCAGCTCTGCATGGTAGCCAATCAGCTTCTAAATTCAGCTTGTTCAATTAAGCTTTCACAAAAAAAATGGAAGCTGATTGGTGTCTATACAGAGCTGCACCAGATTTTGTACTCTCCAGTTTTACTAAATCAACCCCACTCTTTTAAGAGTATCTCTTCCACCAGTTGTGCATTGTGGATGTGTGCTCCTAAATTATAGAAGGTCTTAACAGACAGGTTCCCCTTCCACTTAGTCACTTTGCCCTTAATCTTCCAGCTCAGGCTCAATGCAAAAAAACAGAGTACATAGTACTTTCCATATAACATATAATAAAATGCAATAAGTTAAAAACACTCACATGTAAATGGCAGTAAACCACTCACAATAGTCAAACACCTTTCGGGACGTAACACATAAAGCAAAGTTGTGAGCTGTGACATCATCATGCTAAGTGGGCGTGTCCCGCAGCTAGAACACGAGTATTGGATAAAGTATAAAGATGTAGTTAACTGTCATACTGGCGTTATTGGCTGTTGTTTTGACATTTTTACCAGTGATTACTGGTAAAAGCAGAGAGGAGGGGGGGGGGGTGTTATGGGGAGAGGGGCTGGGCATAGGAGATGCATCTAAAAACTTTGTTGAAGTTTTTAGGATGCATCACTTATGCTTAAATGTCCTCCTGTGGTCAAGTTCTCAATACAAATTTCAAATACTGTAAATAATGATACTAACAAAAATTTTAAGAAGCAGCTATTTATATAGTATACTATATGCTGTAAGCTATGTAGTTTTCCAAACTCTTATTAATTCATAGGTAAGGCGAGTAAAGCGAGCTTATGAAAGGAAGTTTGGATTACTTCTTGCATTGGGTGCCACTAGCCAGGCCAGCCCAGACAGGACTTTTCTTTGCAGATGGATCGATTCCTTCATTCAGCAGCTGCTCCCCCACTATGCTGCTGATGCGGTCGCATGGCATCCCACAGTGTAGTGAAGTGTTTGTACATGGGCTAAACTAGCAAAATGCACTGCTTTTAGTTGGCTTGGTTAGACAGGCTATCTTACCAGCCTATCAGAGAGCCCTCTCTATGTGCCAGAGAATCATATGATTGTCACATAAATTCTGTCAGGAGCTGAATCACCTGCTGTTGGCACTGTGGTTCCCTGGGCAGAGGGGTGTAGTAGTAGCTGTTGTCCACCAGCAGGTGTCTCTCAGCAGCCAGCAGATCCCAGTAATCAGTCTCTACCTGGTGCTGGCTGCTGGGATAGTATTTAGTTCCTCCTCTACTAGTGCCTTTCGCTTCAGTGTTTTGCCTGCTAGCCAGAGACTTGCTGATTTATCCTGAGCAGTGTTAGTTTTCACAGCAAATTTTGATATAGTTTTAGTCTTATGCCCTGTACACACGATCGGATTTTCTGACAACAAATGTTGGATGTGAGCTTGTTGGCGGAAAGTACAACCGTGTGTATGCTCCATCGAACATTTGTTGCCGGACTTTCCGCCAACAAATGTTGGCTAGCGTGCTCTCAAATTTTCCGCCAACAAATGTTTGTTGTCGGATTTCTCGATCGTGTGTACACAAGTCCGTCGGACAAAAGTCCAAAGTACAAACACACATGCTCGGAATCACGCATCACTATTGAATTTCCTTTTTATCGGCTTGCCGTACGTCTTGTACATCACTACGTTCGTAATTGTTAGCCAACATTTGTGTGACCATGTGTATACAAGACAAGTTGGAGCCAACAACCTTCGAACAAAATTCCACGGTTTTGTTGTCGGAAAGTCCGATCGTGTGTACGAGGCATAAGTCTTTTGACTAAAATGGCATTTTAGTTTTAGTCCCATTTTAGTCTTCTGCAATTGTTTTAGTTTTAGTCGTATTTAGTGGACTAAATCTCCAGTACATTTTAGTAGACTAAAATCTCCAGTACATTTTAGTCAACTAAAACTAATTTTAGTCATCTAAAATCGAATGGGTGTAGTTAAATTGTAATGCATTTTTTAGTGTTTCTCTACAATTTCCAAATTCATTATATATTCCTGGAGTGAAAAATCAAATATTTATGGTATTTAGGTTTGAACATGCACTATAGATCAGTGTTATTTTTTACATCAAATTTCAATTTATTTTTAGTCATACTCTTTTGACTAAAATGTCATTTTAGTTTTAGTCGTACTCTTGTTTGATTAAAATGCCATTTTAGTTTTAGTCGTATTTAAGTCATCTCAATTGTTTTAGTTTTAGTCAAATTTTAGTCGACTAATATAGTATTAATTTAGTTGACGAAAATGTACACTGATCAGTGTTATTGCTGATCCTGCCTTGTACCTTTATCTTGTGCCTTGCTGCCCTTGTTCCAGATTCCAGTCCTGGTTCCCCCTCCCTTGCATCGCCAGTTTTACCCCGTAATCTGTGATCCTCATTTTGTACATATTGTATTATAGTTAGGTTCTTAGGTAATTTGTGTTTGGTTTCTGGTTTTCTTCTATCTTCACGTCTTCTGTGTTTTCTGCTTGCAGGTGTTTGGATGTGTTTTGTTTCACTGTTAACATACGTGCTTAAAGCATAAACTGTATTGTCTGGGCTCAGTTTCCTGTGTGTAGATATGCAGATCTGGCCATCCCTGCTGCTGACTTCTGACAGACTCACTCAACTCTTCATACCTTCCAGTGGGGTGAGAAGGAATCCCTGCTATGCCTTGAGTGCAATAGCAATAGAAGAGACTTCATCCGCATGATTTGGCATTGTCCAAAATTAGGTAGATTTTAGTCTGATACTTTATAAACCATACTTATGGTTTCCCAGATCACCATTCCCCTTGTTCCTGTCATATTACCTTTTGGGTTCCTTGGACAAAGAGATGTTTCAACCAATGGTACTTGTAGCAGTGTAAAGACTTCTTTATATCTTCTGAAAGTTAATAGCAAGACAATGGATATAATTTATTCTACCAAATCAGGATAGACCAATAAATTAGACATTGATACAGGAAAAAGTGACGTATAAACACCGTAACTCACCTCACAAATTCTTGAAAAGTTTTTCTACTTAGGAAGTCCTGGTCAAAGGACGCAATGCGTATAGTAGGTGGAGTCCCACGCGTGATGTCATCCTGTGGCAATCTATGTACTAGGCTGAGTGCCGGCGATTGTACCATACATGCGATACACAGCTAGCACCAACTTGAGTGCTTTACTTGTAAGTGCATTACTTTTTCTTTCATATTAAATAAGATTTTAAACCAGAGAACACTAGGGTTTGTGTGTTCTTCTTGCCCCTTCATGTATATTGGGTACATCTGAGACCCATACATTCGAATATGAAGCAGTGAGGATTAAGAAGTTGCAGCTATTCGTGAAGGGACCTCTGCGCTACTACACAATGGTGCATAAATTGCCGTGTGCTAAAAAATAGTAAGAGTGCTGCTGCAAAATCTGAAGTGTACACCTAACCACCATAAAGTAATCAATAAATAAGTGATTTCGCGCAAACACATAAAAAATCATAAATGTTACAGACTCGTACACATAAGTGATCTGTGTTAAATCTGCTCACCTCAAGAATGAGTCAGATAGACTCAGAAACAAATCTTTACTCCCACTCCTCTATGAACCCTCTGTCGATCAGCTGCTCACCATCAGCCCTTCTCTGCTTCAACCTCCTCTCGTATTTCTCAATGAATACAGAGCCACTTTCTCCTACATAGAGCTCTGGTCCTTAGATTTTCCTCCACTTCTGTGAAAAATGCTTCAGTTTCATGCAATCAAAGAAACAGGATACATAGTGCCCTCTGCTTTAAAAAAAGACACTTACAGGATCATAAAATCAGATCTGCTGAGGAAGACCAATCAAAGGTCGATACGTGTGCAGAGGGGAGGAGCCAAGCCTTTGACGTCGCGCAGCCAAGGTGGTGAGCGAGTGAACGCTTTTTGTATTGCAATGCGAGGTTGATTTTATGATCCTGTGTCTTTTTTAGTGGGGTTTTATAATCAATGTTAAAGCAGAGAGCACTATGTATCCTGTTTCTTTGATTGCATGAAACTGGAGCGTTTTTCACAGAAGTGGAAGAAAATCTAAGAACCAGAGCTCTATGTAGGAGAAAGTGGCTCTGTATTCATTGAGAAATACGGGAGGAGGTTGAAGCAGAGAGTGGTGGAGGGTGCACAATCAAGCATTGCTTATAAGAGAAGCACAGGGGTTAATGATACAAATGGAAGTTTACAGTACCCAAGAAGTCACATATATTTTTATTCACAACAGAACTTTATTTAACGGGAGATTATGATGATTGTATTTTTTGTAATTTTATTTTCACGATTTTGTTGATATTAGAGTCACTACTATATTAGTGCTGCACTTTGTATATGTATATTTATTTATTGTTTATATAGTGAGGTGAATTCACTAATAGTGCACAGCTGCTGGCACTTGTTGATATATTGATGCACAGTATTGTGTATTTCTTAATTTGCACTTAGCACTTTAGGAAAGTTAGGGGTGGCGCTGATTGTTAAATATATACACAATTTTTTACTTAGTGTTGGCAAGCAACTCGTTTAGCACATTTATTTTACAATAAGTTGATTGCGCTAATTGATCAAGGTACATTATGGTTAGTTAGTTGTTGAACAATGTAATTGTACTTGGCTGAACTATTTCATTTTAATTTTAAGTTGAACTGTATACATATCTTTTACAGTATAATTTACATGGTATGCATTGTACATGCTTTCTAATGGTATTTTTGAACTGATGTGTGGACATATACCACTTGTATACATTCTATTTCATCAATACAAAAGCAGTATTGGATTAAAAAAAAAAAATGAAAAGAAGCATTTTATTTTAAAAAAATGCAGTGCTTCAGTGCTTCTGTTATTCAGTTAGGGTTTATACCTATTATAAAGCCACCCTACAATAACCTGCCTGGTTATATTATCAAATAGCAAATATATACATGCATTACCACTTAGGGCCACTAGATGCCAGAGCTAGCCAGCTTAAAGCGGAACTTTACCCATAACAACATGATAAAAAAAATCATGTCCCTTAGCAAGGAACATACATTCCACATTAAATAAATAAGCTACCAAAGTTATTGTGTTCTGTAAATTGCCTCCAGCATTGCTCCTGTTTCCTCTTGCTGGAGGCCACCATTTTGCTGAAGCCCAGAGCCCCTGAGCAGAAAGTTTAAAAAAAGTTACATTCCTGGAATGCCGGGATTGCTAACTGCCACATTTGCTTGCTCCCTCAACCAAACTGTCAAACCATCATATGACTGGTGTCATAACTGATCACAAGTGCAGCATCATGGCAGTTGCAGATCAAACAGAAGCAGCTTCCTGGGCTATAAAGGATAGGAGGGTTTAATTCTGCTTTAGGGCTGTTAGCAGATCGACCGTTACAAATTCGTCAGTGCCTAAATGTGTCTAAAAATGGAAAGCAACTGAGCATGTGCAGAGCAAGGTGAGTCGGTGTATTACTGTATTTTAAACAGTATAGGTACTTTGTTTTTAATGCTTTATGGATGCTTTAGCATCAGTAAAATGGGCTGTGGCTGATTCTGATTTTACCAGAAAACATATTAGGTTTTTGTTAAATTGTTTGCAATTTTGTTTGCTGAACAATTATTTCTGGTTTCATCATCGGTCTTTCCTGCAGACTAGGGGTATTGCGACGGGGGCTCGCTTTGCTCCCACTGTGGCCAACCTCTTTATGGCCAACTGGGAGAAAGAGGTTGTTTTCAAGGATCGCCCACCCCAGTTAGTCTGTTACAGGAGATACATAGACGATCTGATCATGATTTGGGAGGGAGATATGGCTAGTTTAGAAACTTTCACCAATAAGAATATTAAGCTAACTTGGAATATTGATTTGTATTAAACCACCTTCTTGGATTCAGGTATTTTTAAGAAGGATGATCGCTTCCATACTAGGAACCATTTTAAGCTGACAGATCGTAATTCATATATACCTTTAAATAGTTGCCACCACTAAATGTGCCTATGCAACATACCCAGGGGACAGTTTATCAGACTTTGTCATAATTGTTCATCTGAGGAAGAATTTATGGTGCAGTCCCAGGTTTTGGCTAATAGATTTGTACAAAAGGGTATATGCATAAGAATATAGAGACCGAGATAGAGAAGGTCAGGACTATGGATAGAGCTACCATCATTGCCGATACTAGTAGAGATGCAAGTGGCAACAATAGGGACTTCCGTATGATTATGGATTATAATATTCAATATAAATAAATTGAGAAAATTGTTACCAAATATTGGCCAATACTTACAGTAAACATGATCAGATTCTCGGTCTGGCACTTCCAACCAAACCTCAGTTTATTTATCGTAAAGCCCCCTCTCTGAGGGACACCTTAGCCCCGGGTGTTATAGACCCCCCTAAGATTATTGAAAATAAATTATTTACTTTTCTGTCTGGTTTTTATGCATTTGGTAGGTGTGCCACTTATAAGAGCTCTAGAACCAATATTAAGAAACGCAAAGAGTTTAGTTCTACTGTTACACACAAACATTACCAAATTAGGGATTTAATTACCTGTGCTACAGTAGGTGTTGTCTATATGCTAGAATGTGAGTGTGGCCTCCAGTACATTGGGAGAACCAGTAGGGCTCTACATGTATGAGTGGGTGAACACATTAACAATATTAAAAAGTGGTTAAAAACACATAGCACATCTAGACACTTCTGAATGTGTCATCACCGTAACCCCAAAGGTTTAAAATTTTGGGGAATAGAAAACGTTTACAAACATTGGAGGGGTGGCAATTATATACAACAGTTGAGTCGCAGAGAGTCATTCTGGATATATGAGATGAAGGTTATGACTCCTGCAGGCTTGAATGCTGACTTCAATTTAAATTGTTTTATATCTGATAGATAGTTTCTTTCATATATTTCATATTTTATTGTGTATTGATTTTAAAAATGGTGTACAAAGATGGCCGTTGTGTGACGTCATTAGTGTTTATTTTTTTACACATATTTATCATATATATTGATTTTCATGTTTTTCTTGACAGGAGGAGTGCCCCTTTAAGTTGTAGCGGTATTATTTATGGCTACTCAAGGGGTATTTTAAATGTGGATATTTCTGTGTGTTTATTCATGCAACCCCCACCCCCCCACACACACACACACACACACATTAATGGTTCACTTCTTGAATTACTTGTAATTTTTTTTTACACACATTTCTTTTTTTTCTGCAGCAGTGTAGCTGCAGACTATCGATTCTCCTACTGTTTTCATAAGTAAGGCAGGGCTGAATGTACGGCTGCACTGCTCTGTCCATTGAGATCGATTTCATTGGTGTTAGGTTGCTATGGCATTCAGTATTTAGTAGAGCGGGCCGTCTGCGTCACTCCAAACCGGCTGAGGAGGTCCCACCCACAGGATGTAACGCGTACAGGGGAAGAGTCACGTATGACGTCACCCGCGGCCATCTTTTTGATTTGAAACTTTGAATGCCTTCATGCTTGCGATTGGCTGAAGTGCTTACTTTGTAAGTGAGATTTTATCTTTTCATTTTATAATAAAACATATGCAACAGAGAGCACTAGATTCTCTGGCAGAAAACTTACACTGAACATACCATCCCCAAAATAAAACATGGTGGTGGCAACATCATGTTGTGGGGATGTTTAAACCTGTTAGAGCCTATAAAAGACTTGAGACTGGGGCTGAGGTTCATCTTTCAGCAGGACAACGACCCTAAACATACAGCCAGAGCTACAATGGAATGGATAGATCAAAGCATAATCATGTGTTAGAATGGCCCAGTCAAAGTCCAGACCTAAATCCAATTGAGAATCTGTGGCAAGACTTGAAAATTGCTGTTCACAGATGCTCTCCATCCAATCCCACAGAGCTTGAGATATTTTGCAAAGAAGAATGGGCAACAATGTCACTATTGTTATTGTTATACTGACAAGCTATTGTCAGTATTGACTCGGGGGCTGAATAAAAATGGACGCCACACTTTTCACATATTTACTTGTAAAAAAAATGTTGTAAACCATTTATCATTTTCCTTCCACTTCACAATTATGTGGCATTTTGTTGGTCTATCACATAAAATCCTGATAAAATACATTTACGTTTTTGGTTGTAACTGGACAAAATGTGGAACATTTCAAGTGGTATGAATACTTTTTCAAGGCACTGTAGCTACAGTATGTAAAACAAAAAAAATAATTGCCTATACTGTGTAAAAGTAATGCACTGTCTATTCCTTCTATGCAATAGCTTAGTTGATCTTTATTCGCACAGAATGTATGGAGGGAACACAGATTATGGAGGGAGAAAAGAAAAACAAGAGATGTAAACGGATAAACTCTGCTGCCAGGTTGACACAAAAGAAGTAAACTTACAAGGATAGTGTCTTGTCTTATCTCCCTGATATTCTCTCTTTTCTCCATTGTGAATGTCAAAACTGTAACGCTTCTGTCAGCTCTCCTCTCTGTATGAGCCAAGACATACCATCAATGCTGGAAATGTACATTTTTTAATTGCAGAAAGTGACATATATCTTTTGAGACCAAGGAAAGGGGCAGAGTTTTCAATAAGGAAGTGAGTGCTCTGGGCTTCAACAAAATGGCAGCCATTGGCAAGAAGAAATGAGCCAATACTGGAGGCAATTTACAGCACACACTAATTTTGGTAGCATAAATAATGATGTGGAATGAATGTTATTTTGTTAAAGAAATGAATTGTTATCACACTTTTATGAGTACAATTCTGCTTTAAGCTAATTGCTTTTACACATATCTAAAAACACATTTGAAAGACTTTAATTCTTCTTTAAATTCTAGGGCGCTGATGATGATATCAGTCACAGATAAGCCGGTGAGTTTTCTCTCCCGTGGTCTCTATTTGGATGTGAATTCATTAGTGAGCATGGTTTATTAATACTACCCGTGTTTGATCTTGTTCTGGGCTGGATCCTGTGGGCAAGAGCCTGGAACATGTGCGGCTCCACTGGGAAGCAAGATTTGATGTTTTTTTTTCTTGCTTTTTAAAGGCCAGAGGTGGGAGGAAACACTAGGGCTGCCATGACCATTAAAAAAAAAAGATTTGTTCTTTCCATCTATTTGTCTTTTTTCTTCATGCATCCTGGAAATTATTTCTAACTATTATAAGCTACTTAATCCTGAGTGCTGTATGTCAGATAAACAGTTTATAAACAAATAAGTCACAAGACCATCTTTGTGTATTTAAAAATCAGAGTATAAAAGTTAGCTTTTATGGGAGAAACTATTTGCCTGGCTGTCATGGGAGGATCCAGCCAGAGTCATGTACTGATCATCCGGATCAATAAAGCGGTTTGAGAATGTTGGATGTCGGTGGTTCTCCTTTGTTGGATCGCATACGATCTGGGGCTGTGCATTCCTTATGTAGCTGTGCAGTTACCAGGATTTTAATTGTTGAAATAAAGAAGCTGTAGTTTTATTCCTCCGATGTGTATCTATTTTTCAATCATTGTACTGGTAATAGCTGATCGGGGTGGTATCACTTTTCCTTTTTGCCTGGCTGTCATACTGATCCTTTTGCTTTTAATACTTTGAAACATGGACCCAGGACAGGTAATGGTTTTTGACTTTTTCTCTGATGTTTTCAACCTGCAACCCCTTTCTGGGTCAGTGAATAAAGCCTAGTACAAACGGGCCAAATGTTGGGCAACATTGGCCGGTTCAATAAAGACTTCCAACAATGTGTATAGCAGCTGGTCCGACAGAAGCCGGCTGTTCAGGCGGCTTCTATTGGACAAGCATGCTGGAAAACCAGTAGCCGATCGGCTCCTGATCAGCACTCTCAGCCAATGGCTAAAAGCACTGACTGGAGTGTTCTGGCGGAAGTGTTCTGTGCTGCTAACATGGGATTGTTAGCAGCACATAGTACAGCAGCTTCGTGTGGTATGTACGGTGTGTACTAGGCTTTAGAAAGTACAGAAGCCAAGGAATTAGCATAAAGTAAAACCACGTATGCGCCGCTAACTAAATGAGCAATTCAAAGAAATATAAAATGTCTCCAATCCAGGAAGCTGCCAACACTCAAAATTTTGTCCCAACAAACAATAAACATTTTTTAAAAGTGTCGCGCTACCTCAAATCACCAGCAAAATTTGTAGATTCTCAATCTAAGAAATAATGTGATAACAGACAACTCACAAAACCCCATTTGAAAAAGACAAAACATGTACAGTACTCTTGCCCAAAAGTAAAACAAAATTGCAGTGTTATCAAATCAATATGTGGCACAATATAAAGTTAGGTTCATATACTGTATATTTGGACACAGGCACAATTTTAGATTTTTTCAGGTATTTACCAAAGCATATTCAAGCTATAGTTATATAATGGATATGGGCTGAAAGTGCACACTCTCTATTGGTTTAATATGAAGGTATGTACATCCAAATCGGAGGAAGGGTTTAGGAATTACAGCTCTTAAGATTAGCCATCCCCCTTTTTCAAGGGACCAAAAGTAATTGGACAATCAAATCAAAAGCTGTTTCATCACCAGGTGTGGGCTACTCCTTCATTATTTCTTAATCTATTAAGCAGGTAAAAGGTCTGGAGTTGATTGTGTGGTATTTGCATTACAGTTCCTTTCCATTGGGGAAGTCACCGGGGCCGGATGGCCTTCCTATTAAATTCTTTAAGGCTCATGGAGCGCTCTTAGCTCCTGTATTGGTTTCTCTTTACTCTGATTGTCTGAAGAAGGGAGCTTTGCCAGACTCAATGAGTCATGCTCATATAGTTTTAATTTACAAGCACCCAAAAGATCCATCCTCTTGTGCTTCATATAGGCCTATTGCTGTTTTGAATGTAGATGTCACGTACCTTACAGCGGAGTCTGAAATGCCGAGGGAGGCCTCTCGCACGGTTCGGGTCTCAACACCCCTGGTAGTGAGGACAGGAAGTGCTAGGGCAAGGAAGGGTGCAGGTGCCTGCGGCTGGAAGCTGGAACTTGGAGATTCAGGATCTTCTTGGAGAAGATGAGAAGACTGATCACCAGAACTGTTCAGTAGAAAACAGGCAGGTAGGTATGGATTCAAGAACAACTGCAACGTCAGGACAGGCAAAGGTTGGCAACTGGCTAGCAACAAGGTATCCACACAGAAGGCAAGTTCGTGGTCAAGGTCAGGCAGAGGTTGGCAACGGGCAGGCAGCGAGGTACAAAGTCAGGAAGCAGAGCTGTAGTAGAGAGTCCAAGCCAGGGTCTGTAAAATCAGTAAAGGTAGGTAACAGGCAAGGAAGATCCAGCAGAGTAGTCAAGGAAGCCGGGTAGTCAGGAGCAAGGTAACAGGTCACACAGGAATCAGGAACTCAGGAACAAGCTGAAGACGATCCAGCACTAGTGTCAGGCAAAGACCTTGTTTATATATGGCGCTGAGCGCCAGGATTGGTGGACGTGAATGTGCGTGCGGGAGAACGTACACCCGCTCGTATGGGTGTGCGGGTGTGCGCACACGTTCGTACGGGTGCGTGGGTGTGCACGTTCGATCCGGAACTCGTTCACCTCTGATGGGGACACCGCGCATGGCCGTTAGTCACTGCTGCACGGAGACGGGAGCTAGTACTGTGAGTTATGGGAGTGGTGAAAGGCCCGTATGAGTCTCTGGGCATGGAGATTTGTTTCGGGTTCCCAGGAATTCTCTTCTGGGCCAAAGCCTCCCCATTTGATTAAATATTGATTTTGCCCTTGTCGTTTCCTATAGTCCAAAATGGCTTCAATCTCAAATTCCTCTTCCCCATCCATGATTATAGCTTCAGGAGGTCCTACCTCCCGATCCGGAAAGGAATTCTGTACATCGACCTTAAGTAGTGAAGCATGGAAAACAGGGTGGATCCTGAATGAATTGGGGAGTTCAAGTTCGTAAGCGACTGAATTGATTTTCTTCTTGACTGGGAAGGGCCCCAAGTATCTGGGTCCCAGTTTCTTAGAAGTGCATGCCAGTTTCAGGTTTGTAGTAGCCAGCCATACACAGTCACCAACCTTTAAATCCAATTCTCCCCTTCTTTTCTAGTCGAAGAATTTTTTATTATCTTCCTGCGCCTTAGAGTATAGTTTCTTTAAGCAACTGATTGTTTGCGACAAAGAAATTTAGTCTGTCCTGGACAGCGGGTAATGGAGAGTCCGGTACGAGTATTGGCAAAAAGGAGGGGTGAAACCCATAGTTGGAGAAGAATGGTGACTGGTTTGTGGTAGAGTGCGTAGAATTGTTGAATGCGAATTCCGCCAAGGGCAGTAATGAGGCCCAATCTTCCTGAGAAAAAGAAGAGAAGCAACGTAGGTACTGTTCCAACGTTTGATTAGTGCGTTCAGTCTGCCCGTTGGTTTGGGGGTGATATGCTGAAAAAAAACTAAGTTTGATGCCTAGTGCCTCACACAATGATTTCCAAAATTTTTATGTGAATTGTACTCCACGATCAGAAACAATGTCACTGGGAATTCCGTGAAGTCTAACGAATTCCTTAATAAAAATCCTGGCAGTCTCGGTTGCTGACGGGGTCCCTTTCATGGGAATAAAATCTGCCATTAGAATCAGTACTTAGGTCTGAGTGCCTGGATAAGCCCACTTCGTGACTGTACTCTCACCTTACTTTAATTTTTATTTTGCCACTAGAGGGTCTTCAAGCTAGGTGGATGCGAGATATACCAGATTTGGATATGGAGATTGGAGTGGTGTGTGGGATTTCCCTCTGCGATCTCTGGTATCCTTGAGAGACAGCGTAATCCAATTTAAATTGGTACATAAAGCATATATTTCAACTTCAAAAGATAAATCTTGAGTGCTCTTCTAAGTGTTGGAGGTGTGGAGCATCTCAGGGGGATTTCTCACACATCTTTTGGACTTGCCCGTATATAGTTATTTTTTGGGTGGAAGTGGTGGATTTATTGAATTCTATCACCTCTGCTCCTTTCAGTGGGGGTTATTTACGAAAGGCAAATCCATTTTGAACTACAAGTGCAAACTACAATTGCAAAGTGCACTTGAAATTGCACTGAAAGTGCACTTGGAAGTCCATTCGCTGTAAATCTGAGGGGTAGATCTGAAATGAAGGGAAGCTCTGCTGATTTTATTATCCAATCATGTGCAAGCTAAAATGCTGTTTTTTATTTTCCTTACATGTCCCGCTCAGGTCTACAGCGACTGCACTTCCAAGTGCACTTTCAGTGCAATTTCAAGTGCACTTTGCACTTGTAGTTTGCACTTGTAGTGCAAAATGGATTTGCCTTTAGTAAATAACCCCCATTGCACAGAGACACCTATAGGAATAGGGGTTGCCCTAGTAAGTACGATAAAGTCTGGGCAAAGTGGCTAGACAAACCATACACGGCATCTAATGCAGATGGGGGGGTCATTAATCATAATATGGGTGTTTCCTTATAAGGGATACTTGGGGCCATCGGTGCTAGAAGGGATTAATGTTTGCTTCCTCCTTCTTTTTTTTTCCCTTTCCCTCTTTTTCCTCAATATATGGGATGAGGCTTGATATTTGAATGGACTCATGGGTTGGCTTAGATCTAAGCCCAGATAAAATATCCTTTTGATAATTTTTATACTCTTTCCATTTTTTATTTTGAATTCTAATTTTAGATTGATAGTTGCTATGCAATGTGATTGGATCTTGACCTTGTATTAATATATTTTAGGTTCAATGCGTATGATGTTTTGTTGTATTTTATTTTGTTTGTTTGTCCAAGAAATTAAATTTATAAAAAAAAAAAGCTGTTTCATCACCAGGGGTGGTCTACTCCTTCAATTAAGCAGGTAAAAGGTCTGGAGTTGATTGTGTGGTATTTGCAGGGCCGTCTTTAGGCAGGGCAAAAGGGGCAGCTGCCCTGGGCCTTGTCATTGTTGTGGGGCCCAAAGCAGCTGCCTCATACTTGCCAACTATCCCAGTTTAAATTCCCTTGTCCTTTGAAGTTTTAGTCCCGTGCTAGTAAATAGGGGAGTTATTCCCGCGCTATCAAATATGGAAGCGGCTAGAAGTGGAAAAGCCGCATGCACCGATAAGGTAAACACCTGACCTTTTAAATAGATTTATATAAGTGAGTGGTGCTGCGCTGATCCTTAATACGAAAACAAATGAGATATGAATAATAAATAAATGCGTGTATAGCAAATAGAGTGGAAATACGTGAAAGAAAAAATATACATATGACACAAAATTAAAAATCTAAATGTTCAAATTCTTAGATAGCTGGTGAAAAATGACATGAGTAAATTCTAAATAAAATATTCACTTGAATCGCCTAAATTAAAATTTACATGATTTAAAATGCATTAACGTGATGGTGGGGCTACCTAGACACCAATAACTAACATTAGGTTAAACATAAATAAAGTGCATAGTGAATGTAAACAACGTGCATCTACAGTTAGACCAGCAAAAAAGTGCAATGTGCAACCATAAGACTGGAGGAGTAATAAGTTACTCCTTTTCATATAGTGCATACTGTGCAAAACGACATCAAAGATAAATAATTTGCTGGAATCTCAAAGAATAAAAATGACAAGAGGAAAAAAACATACAGAAAATTCATAAAAAAGTCATTTTGAAAATTGTGACAGCAACGTCCTAGCATGCACATGTTGCAAATAAAGTGCTAAAGTGAACCACATCAAGTGTTTTCTTCGTGTGCAAGACCACTCAGATAGGTAATGGCCCCTTACCTCAAGGTAATAGGGCAAAAGCATATATCAGGAAAGCTGTTAAAACATCCGCCTATAGACTCCAACGCGTCCCTCACTGTCCTGGATCCTAGGATGGGACTCCCTCAGGTATGGTGCGGGGGGGATGTATATAGGGGGTAATCGGTAGAAAGAAAGCCAATAGTGTAATCCCGTTTGGTAAATGGTAAATCTCTTTATTAAAAAATTATAGGTACTCACATAATAATTTAAAAACAGCGGTATCAATCCGACGAGCGGCGAGCTCGTATGCCTCTGTTCGTGTGTGCAGCCTGTCTCGTCCCTACGCGTGACGTCACACCACGTGACTTCATCAGGGGATAAACACAGGCTGAAATCGTGTCCTTAAATAGTCTAATATTGGCCGATATAGGGCGGCCATTTTCCCGGAGTGTAATTGGGTTAGTACGGCGGCCATTTTCCAAGAGATTTTTCACCGCTAGTTCCGCCTTAGGTGTCTGTCTATGTGGAGATGTCAGCTGACTTATGGGACCAATAAGCACCATCCAGCTCGGTAAATTTGTATGGTGCTGTCGGCAAAGGAAATTACACCATCTCTAGTATACGGGAACTAGCGGGGGGAAGCTGGATGGGAATATCAAAAAAATGATGAATAAAACTGGCTTTAAAATAGTATAAATTGGGTATTAGCTCAGTTCTAAAGGTCTATCACCTTGGTTTGGTGTAATAAACTACCACCCTGGCTACCGGGTGACAGAACTTGTGTGGGTGAAGGAATTAGAGCGTTCTACACTCATCGCGGGGGGGGAGCGGGAAGAGAAAAGCAGCAGACACTGACAGTGCTCATAACATACATAATATAAATAATAAATCAATAGAAAATATATTAGCCCAGAAGCTTATATTGAACCTATTGGGAGGCAGGTTGATCCATAAAAATATATAATGATAGTAATAAACTTGTAATGAATAAAAATAAACATTAAAATAACAGAGGAACAAGAAAATGAAAAATAAAAAATATTAAAAAACATTACAAAAACCAAATACGGCATTGTGTAGATATTGCTAATGTGAGGATGTATATAAATACCTCTAATGGGTTCAGATTTGTGAAATATATGTGTGCAGAAATAACCAAGATTTTTGGTAGGGGTGTCCTGCCAGAGAATATATACTAGTTGTTTAACTAATAAGTGGCGCATTGAGAGTCTAGTCATATGGGCCATAGTAAATTTTGCATGGGATAGAACGGTTGCAATGCATGTGCGCTAAAAAGTATATGAAAGAGAAAAAGTCTAAAAATTGGGGATAAAATTCCATTAAAAATGATGAAAGTTAAAAGTCACTCAGGAAGCAGTTTAGGTCAAACTCAATGTTTAGACCACGGGGCCAGAAGGTATCTAAGGTGAAGATCCACTTGGATTCTAGTTTGCTTAGGGTTCTCACCTTGTGGCCACCTCGCCAGTGTTTAATGTATGGGGTAATACCCCAAAAACTCAGATGTGTGGGGTCTTTATTATGGCAGGTTAAAAAGTGTTTGGACACACAGTGTTTGTCATAGCCTTTAAGAATATTTTGGACATGTTCCTTAATACGGACTCTCAGGGGTCTTTTTGTGCGGCCTACGTATTGGAGGCCGCAGCTACATTCTAATGCGTAAACTGCCCCCTCGGTGTTACAACAAATAAAATCTTTAATTGCATGATTCTCTCCTGTGCTAGTTGAGGTGAAATTAAATACTTTCTTATTTGGGCGTTTCGTCCTAAGACAGGCGAAACACCTTTTGCAAGGTTAAAAACCATTACCAGTGAAAAAAGAAAACTGTTTTTTGGGGGGATCTACTATATTTTTAACTACTATGTCCCTGATAGTAGGTGCCCTCTTGTATATGAACTTCGGTTTTTTAGGGAGGATGTCTTGTAGTTGCTTGTCTGCCAGTAAGATGGGCCAATGATCCTTGATTATCCTTTCGATTTTTTTATATTGTACATTGAAATCCAGGATAAGAGGTATTCCCTCAACTGTGTTTTTTTGTTGTGTAGTTTTCTCTTTGATCAGTTGGTTCCGATCGAGTGTGGAGACTTCGGCAATTTTGGCCTTAATGAATTTATGATCATAGCCTTTTGACTTAAATCTTTTGCCTAATTTTTCTGCTTGTTCGAAATATGTTTCAATTTTGGTACAGTTTCTTTTTATCCGCATCAGTTGTCCCTTTGGGATATTAAAAATCCAATTTTGATGGTGACAGCTTGTGGTGGGGAGATAGCTGTTTCTATCAACTCCTTTAAAATGCGTTTTTGTACTGAATGCAGATTCATCTAGTGAAATCTCTAGGTCTAGGAAGTTGATTTTTTTCTTGCTGATGTCCCAGGTTGATGAGATGTTTCTATCATTATCATTAAGTTTTACAAGGAATTTGATTAAGTCTTTTTCTTCTCCATCCCACAAAATGAAAATGTCATCAATATATCTTTTGTATATGATGAGCTGGCTAGGGCGGTCACCGAAAACGTTATATTCTTCCCACTGTGCCATGAATAAACCGGCTATACTCGGGGCAAACTTGGCGCCCATGGCCACCCCGGTTTGCTGATGATAGTAGGATTTATCGTACCAAAAATAGTTGTTTTTAAGGCTAAATTCTAAACATTTAATCAGGAACTTCCTTTGTGAGCATGGGAGTTCAGTGTATTTCCTTAAACCCCATTTTGCTTCTTCACACGCCTTGTGGTGGGGAATAATTGTATATAAGGCTGATACATCGGCTGTGGCCATAATCCATGATTTATCTTCTCCCTGGATGTTCTCAATCACTCGTAGCATCTCTTTGCTGTCTTTCAGGTATGCTTCGGTTTTCTGGACTACCGGCTGTAGGAAGACATCTATGTACTGGCCCATCCTCGATGTTATTGACTCGATGCCATTGACTATCGGCCTGGGGGGTGGGTCAGTTCTGTTTTTGTGTATTTTTGGTACTGAGTAAATGATTGGCGTTCGACAGGAGTCTGGTATAAGGTATCTAGCTTCCTTCTTGTTCAGGATTCCCTTCTTTGCTCCCAAATGTACCACTTGTTCAAGTGCTTTACGGCATCCAAAGACCGGATTCTTCAATAGTCTAGTGTAAGTGTTATTGTCATTTAGCATGAGGGTCATTGTGTTGTGGTACTGTTCTTTAGAGAGGATTACAATCCCTCCTCCCTTGTCGGCTGGCCGAATACAATATCCTGCCTCTTAGTGAGCTTCCAAATCCCACTTTTAATATAATTTGGTTCTTCTTTCTTCTTGATTGGTACATCTTTTATTTCATCTAAAACAATTTTTTTAAAAACATCAATGTATTTATTATCTTTTGCTGATGGGTTAAAAACGGATTCATTCCTGAGTGAGCTGTGTAAAATCCCATTATCTGATGGCTGTGCTATTTTGGGTAGTGGGGGGTTCCCTACCATATATTTTTGTATATTTAGCTTACGTACAAACTTTTTAATCCCGATGTACGTCTCGAATTTATTCAAATTTTTTGTGGGTGCATATTTCAGCCCTTTATCAAGTACTCCAATTTCTTCATGTGTGAGCACTCTCCCACTGAGGTTGAAAATCCCCTCTCCCTTTATACTCTCTTTCTTTTGTTGTCTCTTGCCGGATCTTCGTCCTCTCTTCTTTCGGGGCTTCTTCTGGGACCTCGTGTTTCCTCTTGGTATCTTACCGGATGGTTCTCTCTGCTCCTGTCTAAAAAAGGTCTGTTTGATTCCTGTTCTCCATATGGTGGAGGGTATGGTCTGACTGATCTTTCTTCCCCTTCTCTATTTGCCAAGGGGGCATAGTAGTTGTAGGTCGGGACTGGACTTCGTTCATCCGGCCCGTAGTGCCTCTGCGGTAGACCACTTCTGTCTTCGTGTCTATATTCCTGTATGGGGCTTCTGTCTCTATGTCTATACTAGTCTGAATCTCTGTTGTCTCTGTATTCTTGTGCGGGTCTCCTTTCGCCTCTATATTCATATGGTGGGCCTCTCGATTCTCGTTCACCATATGGGGGTCTGTGCCAGTTGTTTCGATTGTAGGGTCTTCTATTATTCTTCCCATAATAAGGTTTTCTTCCTCCATTTCGTGGTGTCCGGTTATTTTGTTGGGGTCTCCGTTCATTCCGATAGGGGGTGTAATTTTGATATTCATAGTATCTCCCATCATTTTCTCCTTCTCTTGGGGTCATATATCTATTTTCATCTCTAGGGTCCTGGTGACTTCTATTTTCTATGGCTGGCCTAGGTGATTCATTTCGAGGCTGGGGATGCATTCTTACTGTTTTTTCAGGTGTGGAATATGTCGATAAGGATTCCACTTTTCCCAATTGGCTTTGCCATTTAAAAACTTGGTCATTGTGAAAGTCATTGGTATCTCTTGTATGTTTCTTACTTTTTCTTTGCTGTACCTCTTTGTCTTTCTTAGCCAGGTCCTTGTTTAGTTGTGTCATTAGAGTTTTATATTCAGTCGTGTCTTTGTATTGTTCTAATTCTTCTTTGAGATCCGCAATGTTCTGATCTATTATTTTATTTTTCCTCCTTTTCCTATCCAACAGGAAACCCATAAGTTCTAGGCCTTTATCATTGAAAAATTTATACCACTCGTCGTTTGATTCCTGATCCGTAAGGCCATCATTCGGGGGGACATCCCACCTTAGCCTTCTGGGGACAATACTTTCTTCGAGATAGGTTTAGAAGGTGCAGGTGTCCCACCAGAGACTCACCTTCTTTTCCATATTGTGTCCCAATTTGCGCATTAGACTTTCTAGGTCCAAATTGCGATTGATTTTTTTATTGTTAATATTAAATACTTCCTCTAAATTTACTTGCCTTTTTTCCATATAAGAGAACACATCCATGATTGCTGCAGGAATGGGGAGTGTGTGAGGGCAAGCTAGTAAATAGGGGAGTTATTCCCGCGCTATCAAATATGGAAGCGGCTAGAAGTGGAAAAGCCGCATGCACCGATAAGGTAAACACCTGACCTTTTAAATAGATTTATATAAGTGAGTGGTGCTGCGCTGATCCTTAATACGAAAACAAATGAGATATGAATAATAAATAAATGCGTGTATCGCAAATAGAGTGGAAATACGTGAAAGAAAAAATATATATATGACACAAAATTAAAAATCTAAATGTTCAAATTCTTAGATAGCTGGTGAAAAATGACATGAGTAAATTCTAAATAAAATATTCACTTGAATCGCCTAAAGTAAAATTTACATGATTTAAAATGCATTAACGTGATGGTGGGGCTACCTAGACACCAATAACTAACATTAGGTTAAACATAAATAAAGTGCATAGTGAATGTAAACAACGTGCATCTACAGTTAGACCAGCAAAAAAGTGCAATGTGCAACCATAAGACTGGAGGAGTAATAAGTTACTCCTTTTCATATAGTGCATACTGTGCAAAACGACATCAAAGATAAATAATTTGCTGGAATCTCAAAGAATAAAAATGACAAGAGGAAAAAAACATACAGAAAATTCATAAAAAAGTCATTTTGAAAATTGTGACAGCAACGTCCTAGCATGCACACGTTGCAATTAAAGTGCTAAAGTGAACCACATCAAGTGTTTTCTTCGTGTGCAAGACCACTCAGATAGGTAATGGCCCCTTACCTCAAGGTAATAGGGCAAAAGCATATATCAGGAAAGCTGTTAAAACATCCGCCTATAGACTCCAACGCGTCCCTCACTGTCCTGGATCCTAGGATGGGACTCCCTCAGGTATGGTGCGGGGGGGATGTATATAGGGGGTAATCGGTAGAAAGAAAGCCAATAGTGTAATCCCGTTTGGTAAATGGTAAATCTCTTTATTAAAAAATTATAGGTACTCACATAATAATTTAAAAACAGCGGTATCAATCCGACGAGCGGCGAGCTCGTATGCCTCTGTTCGTGTGTGCAGCCTGTCTCGTCCCTACGCGTGACGTCACACCACGTGACTTCATCAGGGGATAAACACAGGCTGAAATCGTGTCCTTAAATAGTCTAATATTGGCCGATATAGGGCGGCCATTTTCCCGGAGTGTAATTGGGTTAGTACGGCGGCCATTTTCCAAGAGATTTTTCACCGCTAGTTCCGCCTTAGGTGTCTGTCTATGTGGAGATGTCAGCTGACTTATGGGACCAATAAGCACCATCCAGCTCGGTAAATTTGTATGGTGCTGTCGGCAAAGGAAATTACACCATCTCTAGTATACGGGAACTAGCGGGGGGAAGCTGGATGGGAATATCAAAAAAATGATGAATAAAACTGGCTTTAAAATAGTATAAATTGGGTATTAGCTCAGTTCTAAAGGTCTATCACCTTGGTTTGGTGTAATAAACTACCACCCTGGCTACCGGGTGTAGCGGACAGAACTTGTGTGGGTGAAGGAATTAGAGCATTCTACACTCATCGCGGGGGGGAGCGGGAAGAGAAAAGCAGCAGACACTGACAGTGCTCATAACATACATAATATAAATAATAAATCAATAGAAAATATATTAGCCCAGAAGCTTATATTGAACCTATTGGGAGGCAGGTTGATCCATAAAAATATATAATGATAGTAATAAACTTGTAATGAATAAAAATAAAAATAAAAATAACAGAGGAACAAGAAAATGAAAAATAAAAAATATTAAAAAACATTACAAAAACCAAATACGGCATAGTGTAGATATTGCTAATGTGAGGATGTATATAAATACCTCTAATGGGTTCAGATTTGTGAAATATATGTGTGCAGAAATAACCAAGATTTTTGGTAGGGGTGTCCTGCCAGAGAATATATACTAGTTGTTTAACTAATAAGTGGCGCATTGAGAGTCTAGTCATATGGGCCATAGTAAATTTTGCTAATGCTAATGCATTTTAAATCATGTAAATTTTACTTTAGGCGATTCAAATGAATATTTTATTTAGAATTTACTCATGTCATTTTTCACCAGCTATCTAAGAATTTGAACATTTAGATTTTTAATTTTGTGTCATATATATATATTTTTTCTTTCACGTATTTCCACTCTATTTGCGATACACGCATTTATTTATTATTCATATCTCATTTGTTTTCGTATTAAGGATTAGCGCAGCACCACTCACTTATATAAATCTATTTAAAAGGTCAGGTGTTTACCTTATCGGTGCATGCGGCTTTTCCACTTCTAGCCGCTTCCATATTTGATAGCGCGGGAATAACTCCCTATTTACTAGCTTGCCCTCACACACTCCCCATTCCTGCAGCAATCATGGATGTGTTCTCTTATATGGAAAAAAGGCAAGTAAATTTAGAGGAAGTATTTAATATTAACAATAAAAAAAGCAATCGCAATTTGGACCTAGAAAGTCTAATGCGCAAATTGGGACACAATATGGAAAAGAAGGTGAGTCTCTGGTGGGACACCTGCACCTTCTAAACCTATCTCAAAGAAAGTATTGTCCCCAGAAGGCTAAGGTGGGATGTCCCCCCGAATGATGGCCTTACGGATCAGGAATCAAACGACGAGTTTTTCAATGATAAAGGCCTAGAACTTATGGGTTTCCTGTTGGATAGGAAAAGGAGGAAAAATAAAATAATAGATCAGAACATTGCGGATCTCAAAGAAGAATTAGAACAATACAAAGACACGACTGAATATAAAACTCTAATGACACAACTAAACAAGGACCTGGCTAAGAAAGACAAAGAGGTACAGCAAAGAAAAAGTAAGAAACATACAAGAGATACCAATGACTTTCACAATGACCAAGTTTTTAAATGGCAAAGCCAATTGGGAAAAGTGGAATCCTTATCGACATATTCCACACCTGAAAAAACAGTAAGAATGCATCCCCAGCCTCGAAATGAATCACCTAGGCCAGCCATAGAAAATAGAAGTCACCAGGACCCTAGAGATGAAAATAGATATATGACCCCAAGAGAAGGAGAAAATGATGGGAGATACTATGAATATCAAAATTACACCCCCTATCGGAATGAACGGAGACCCCAACAAAATAACCGGACACCACGAAATGGAGGAAGAAAACCTTATTATGGGAAGAATAATAGAAGACCCTACAATCGAAACAACTGGCACAGACCCCCATATGGTGAACGAGAATCAAGAGGCCCACCATATGAATATAGAGGCCAAAGGAGACCCGCACAAGAATACAGAGACAACAGAGTTTCAGACTATTATAGACATAGAGACAGAAGCCCCATACAGGAATATAGACATGAAGACAGAAGTGGTCTACCGCAGAGGCACTACGGGCCGGATGAACAAAGTCCAGTCCCGACCTACAACTACTATGCCCCCTTGGCAAATAGAGAAGGGGAAGAAAGATCAGTCAGACCATACCCTCCACCATATGGAGAACAGGAATCAAACAGACCTTTTTTAGACAGGAGCAGAGAGAACCATCCGGTAAGATACCAAGAGGAAACACGAGGTCCCAGAAGAAGCCCCGAAAGAAGAGAGGACGAAGATCCGGCAAGAGACAACAAAAGAAAGAGAGTATAAAGGGAGAGGGGATTTTCAACCTCAGTGGGAGAGTGCTCACACATGAAGAAATTGGAGCACTTGATAAAGGGCTGAAATATGCACCCACAAAAAATTTGAATAAATTCGAGACGTACATCGGGATTCAAAAATTTGTACATAAGCTAAATATACAAAAATATATGGTAGGGAACCCCCCACTACCCAAAATAGCACAGCCATCAGATAATGGGATTTTACACAGCTCACTCAGGAATAAATCCGTTTTTAACCCATCAGCAAAAGATAATAAATTCATTGATGTTTTTAAAAAAATTGTTTTAGATGAAATAAAAGATGTACCAATCAAGAAGAAAGAAGAACCTAATTATATTAAAAGTGGGATTCGGAAGCTCACTAAGAGGCAGGATATTGTCATTCGGCCAGCCGACAAGGGAGGAGGGATTGTAATCCTCTCTAAAGAACAGTACCACAACACAATGACCCTCATGCTAAATGACAATAACACTTACACTAGACTATTGAAGAATCCGGTCTTTGGATGCCGCAAAGCACTTGAACAAGTGGTATATTTGGGAGCAAAGAAGGGAATCCTGAACAAGAAGGAAGCTAGATACCTTATACCAGACTCCTGTCGAACGCTAATCATTTACTCAGTACCAAAAATACACAAAAACAGAACTGACCCACCCCCCAGGCCGATAGTCAATGGCATCGAGTCAATAACATCGAGGATGGGCCAGTACATAGATGTCTTCCTACAGCCGGTAGTCCAGAAAACCGAAGCATACCTGAAAGACAGCAAAGAGATGCTACGAGTGATTGAGAACATTCAGGGAGAAGATAAATCATGGATTATGGCCACAGCCGATGTATCAGCCTTATATACAATTATTCCCCACCACAAGGCGTGTGAAGAAGCAAAATGGGGTTTAAGGAAATACACTGAACTCCCATGCTCACAAAGGAAGTTCCTGATTAAATGTTTAGAATTTAGCCTTAAAAACAACTATTTTTGGTACGATAAATCCTACTATCATCAGCAAACCGGGGTGGCCATGGGCGCCAAGTTTGCCCCGAGTATAGCCGGTTTATTCATGGCACAGTGGGAAGAATATAACGTTTTCGGTGACCGCCCTAGCCAGCTCATCATATACAAAAGATATATTGATGACATTTTCATTTTGTGGGATGGAGAAGAAAAAGAC